>NC_140547.1:17093915-17786415 GCF_057382185.1 Mchenga conophoros | reverse complement strand
CGTATCGATATTGAACCGTTCGATACAGTGCTTTCGGTTCGGTACGCATATGTATCGAACAATACAACATTTGTAATTTATTTTATCAACTTTCCTTCTGACGATGCTGTCTGTGTGGAGCGCTCAGTGAATCTGCGTTCGACTACTCCGCCTAGGCTGCACTGTCGAGCGCAGATCCACTGAGTGCTCCACACAGACAGCATCGTCAGAAGGAAGAGCGCAGGGCACCTCCCCCACCCTCATTCAGATCTGGCGTTTGGAATTATTTTGGTTTTCATGTGACGTATGACCCTGAAGGTAAGCGAGTCATGGACTAAAGTAAAACAGTATGTTGGATGTGCCATGCAATGCTCAATTACATGGGTGGGAACTAGTGTGTTAGCGCAGTTAGCTCGTTAACGTGTTAGCCGTCTAGCCCCATGCACGGGGCGATCGGCGGTAGCTCGTTAACGGAGATTTGCCGTGTTGTGGTGTTAAGGTCATTTCAACGAGATTAACCTGAAAGCACTAGTGGGAACACAACGAATATGACTGCACATTTACGCCGACATCATCCTAGTGCAAAGACAAAAACAACAAGCATGCTACTAACTTTAGCCGAGTCATTTAGACAGCTGTTAGCACATGATTCTCCTTATGCTGCTGAGAACATAGCCCAGAAGAAGCGGATAGTATAGCTTTTATTTTGGAAAGAGACATTTCTCTGTAATAAACTCTCTTTTCCAAAGATGAGTGATTCCTCAATCAGATATAGGGCTTGCAATATTGCTAGCCTGATGTCCTGGGGCTAGCGATTTTTTCAGTCGGGCTACCCTGCCCGTCGGGCTATTGTAGGAAGGAAAAATATATGTCAATGCTTTTGCATTCTTTCAGAAATGTAGCTGGGTAATTATGTCATTGGCATCGGTGAGCCACTGTCAATATGTGACATATTGAAATCGCGTTTGAATTTGCGCTTGTTTTTTTGCTTTCACTTTGCAATCGTGCGAACTGTGTATAGAGAGTGACAGCACTGATCTGTGAGTGATGATAATTTGCGCACCAATTCCTCTGACATCGTCTTATTAATCGTTAGCTTACTATGCAAACATGACAAGTGAAATCTCCCGCAGCAAGCTTAAACATGTGAGAGGTTGATCGCGCAGAGAATCGCTGAGCTTATGTGAGTGCGTGTGTAAAAGCATTTCAGTTCTGCTGAGCCAAATAAGACAGGTCAGGGTGAAGAAGTGACAGCCAAAGAAAAGCTTACCACAAAACGGAGAAGTTATGACAAATCAGACTATAAGGCAAAAAGAAAGTGCAGCTTTATGGTTTCATGGACAAAAGAATTTCTGTGGCTGCAATATGATGAGCTAAATAACCAGGGCTGCACATAAGTGGTCCGCAGGTGCGCATTCGCTGTCAAAATAAAAAACACGCACAAGGCTTAGGGTTAAATTTAAAAACTGTACTTTTGAGTTAAAATATATATTTATAATTTTAATAAATGACAAATTAAAAAGGCATGAACATTTTTTTTGTATCGAAAAAATATCGAACCGTGACACCAAAGTATCGAACCGAACCGAACCGTGAATTTTGTGTATCGTTGCACCCCTAAAATATATATATATATATATATATATATATATATATATATATATATATATATATATCATGTCTCACTCTGTATATTTTATTTTATTTATTTTATATATTTTATTTATTGTTTACTCTATTTAATTTGTAAAATATGTGTACACACACACACACACACACACGTAGAAAAATATTTAGTATACACATCCAGAAATGCATATACTATTATATATTGTACATATATTTATTAGTTTCAGATGTAGCCATTCTTGTATTTTGCTTGTTTACATTATTGTATTTTGCACAACTCTGTTGCTTGTGAAGCTCGCACACAAGAATTTCACTCACATGTGCTGTACCAATGTACCTGCACATGTGATGTGACAATAAAAGTGATTTGATTTGATTTGATATATATATATTAGGGGTGCAACTAGGGCTGGGCCATATTATACCGTTCACGGTAATACCGGTATAATGTTAGGCAACGATAGGAAAATGAAATATCGCGATAGAATGGGAGTAAAACGCGCATGCGCAGTGCCTTTGTTTTCATACGCACATGGCCGATTGTTGAGTGAAACAGATGAACCAGAATTGGTTTGTAAAAATGGTGCAACTTCCGTGATGTGGAACTGGTTTGGTGTTTGTCCGTCAGATACACAACAAAGCACATTTTTTTGCAGAACATGCAAGCGGCCGTTGTTATTGTCGTATTTGTCGGACTAAGATGCTCTTAAATCTGGGAGTAATCTGGGTCCTAAACTCCGTATGCTTCAGGTCAAACAACACTGCAGCATCACTAACGGTGTGTTCACACCGAACGCGATGGACGCGAATAGAGCGTCAGGTTTACATGTAAAGTCAATGGAAAGGCGCGATGACGCGCGATTGCGGGTCCCGCGAAAATTCGGAAGCAGATTTGCGTCGCGAAAACGCCAAAACGTGTGAAACGCGCGTCAGTGTAGCGCGTCTGGCGCGTTTGACTCGCGAATAAAACCACGCGCGTGAGTTTTTGTGTTGCATTTTGTGCATACGCGCGTTTCGCGTCTACCGCTCGAGTTGGAAAAATCTGAACTCCAGCGTCAAATCGCGCCGCGACAACCAATCAGGAGCCTGGTGACGTGGCTGTTACCTAGGTCAAAGGGGCAGATCCAGCCAAAGCCTTTCATACTTCAATGGAGGGGAAGGCTAATCAATGCGGTAGCAAACAACTCGGAGCTGTACAACACCAGCTGCTTTCAGTACCCAGACAGGAATAAAAAGGACCGAGCTTGGAGGAAGATATGTGAAGAGATCGGGCAACCTGGTAAGTTCATTCATTTCTCTTTTGAAAGTTTTCACTGACCCGGGGAAGTCGCACAAAAGCTAGCAAGCCACCGCTATTTTCCCACTGACGTACAAATACCGTTCTGCTTTTATGCATGTTGTCATTTAGGAATATATTTTATTGTTTATTAATAAACAGCACACAGTGGTCCCGCTGTTCATCCGTCACTGCTTTGCTTTTTCGCTGATTTTTTATTGCACAGTACAGCATTGCATTCTGCAGCCTGATTGACAAATCTCCTGCGCTTGCCAAATTTATCACGTTTGGTTTTGATAACCATCACGTCCAATAGAAAAAACAGCACAAAAACACCCATAACTATGAGCCTCATTCGGAAATAGACACCTGCACCGTGAGGGAAAAAGGCGCACGAAAGTGGCGGGCAGATGAAGACAAACCGCGGCATAATAATACTTTTACGTTTTGCAATCTACAAAGGTTTGCACTTTGAGAACCAATTGTGAGAACTGTGACCAGGGGCTAGTTATTCTGAGAACCCCTGCAATAAATGAGGGACCACTGTCTACTCTATGATTATTATATTCAACCTGTTAACATTTAATACTGTATTGATAGAACCAACTGATTCTGCAGCAGAGCATCCCCAGTCCCTGAGCTCCTGCTGCTGCACCCACAGGTATGTACAGCAAGCACTGATACCTTTTTAGTCGGTGGGATTCCCTTGTGATCACCTTTACTAAATATCTACAACCAATCTGATTATATCCTGTTATTGTTTTTTTTTTTTTCAATGTTGAAATTAAAATCTAGTAGCAGCCTTCTCATTTCTTTGTGTTTTGTGCTGTTTTACAGGCCCACAGAGGAGGACGGCTCCGAGGCAGATGAGGGACGGGTCCCAGGACGGTCCATCAGCGGTGGAGCTGGCCATCCTGGAGTCCCTGAAGAGGCCACACCAGTCTCCAATGGAGCATTTCCTCCTCAGCCTTGTTCCTGCTCTGGAGAGCAGCTGGTCCTTTTTATTCCTGTCTCTCTGTAAATACTTATATTTTATATATTTATGTTTAATGTTTTTCTGTTTGAGAATTTTAATATTATTTCAAATAAATGTTTATAATGACTAATGTCTCAGTTCTACTACACAGCAAATGTTGGCACACAACTTGACACATGTAGAATTTATTTCATATTATACTAATGACAAAATATACTGATACAGTGGGATGCAGAAGTTTGGGCAACCTTGTTAATAGACATCATTTTCCTGTATAAATCGTTGGTTGTTACAATAAAAAATGTCAGTTAAATATCATACAGGAGACACACACAGTGATATTTGAGAAGTGAAAAGAAGTTTACTGGATTTACAGAAAGTGTGCAATAATTGTTTAAACAAAATCAAGCAGGTGCATCAATTTGGGCACCACAAAAAAGAAATGAAATGAATATTTAGTGTATATCAATGTGTGTGTCTCCTATATGATATATGGGGTGCCTTTGTCTGGACGTGCTTCCCATCCAGAGCTGCACAGCACAGAGGAAAGTTCCAGCGCTCCTGGAATCCCTCTGTGATGGAGCGCCAGTCTCCAGGTGAAGGCACAGCCATGAAGTCGTCCACTAGACAGTCCCAGATGGACGTCGCTGCCTGGGGGGTGATCTGGCTCACCGTGGACACACCGACTCTGAAACTGAACGCGATGGTCCTGAAGGAGTCCCCGGTGACAAGGATCAATAACAATTTAAAATTTATAATTTACAGTTTGATGATTTAAAGTCTCACACACAACCCGTCGAAAGGGGAGAGGGCCGGCTGCTTCCAACAGAAGATAAAGTGGAGGGTCTCAAACTGGCAACCTTATCCACAAACAAATTAAGAAACCTATTACACATAACCTCAGAAGATTGCAAAAGAACATGATCCTCTGCATTCAGTACAGAATTAATGGTATTATACAGAACACGAGGGTTATGTGAATTAACAGCAATAAGTTGTGAAAAATAGGAGTTTTTGGCGGTCTTTACTGCCCTCTGATAAGCTTAATATCTGATCGGTCCATCTCTAGTTCAAAGATGACGCCAGTGTGTACGGCAGGCCGTCCTCATCTCTGTTGTCGATCTCTTTTCCTTGATATTTGTTTATTTTTTGTTATCTTTCTGGCACCAGGGCTGGACTGGTACAAAAAATCAGCCCGGGCATTTTGACTAGAGACCGGCCCACCAGGTACTATAGGAAAAACCATAAAGCCTTTGAATGAAAACAAACGTCGTTGTGACAGTGATGTACACTGACTTGTTGGTACATATGTATCCATCTAATAAACTTAAACCTACACCATCCTCCCTATTCTGGTATTCTAAACAGTACTTAGCCGAAACCCAAAGACTGCTTGGTTGAGTTAACCTCCTGAACTATCTACAACATATGGTGGAAACCTGAAATTAAGACAGAGAAGTCTAGAGGTGAGACATGACCATTACTGAATATTAAAAATAATAAATGACAGATTTAGTGATATTTTCATAAACTATTTATTTACCACATCAATAAACAGCATGGCAGGGCAAAATATTTTTTCTAACATGGCAACCTTTAAAAAGTGAAAGGAGACAGAAAGACAGGTGAGAAAGATCGCTGGTGAATAAAAACCTTCATCTTAAATGACCTCTTCCTCACCTCTCGGCTTGATGCTCTGTTATTGACTGAAACTTGGATTCGTCCTGGTGAGTCCTCTTCCTTTTCAGAGCTACTATCTCTGGACTGTGTGTTCTTCAGTTCACTGAGACCCTCGGGAAGAGGTGGAGGCATGGCCTCTGTTTTTACCGCATCCAATTTAAAATACTGCTGCTCACGTTTAAAATTACCAACAACAGAGCACCGAGCTACCTTAAGGAACTCCTTAAATCGTATGTTCCTGCCAGAGCATTAAGATCATCTACTCAGTTACTCTTGGTGCAGCCTAGATCTCAGCTGAAGTCTAGAGGTGACCGAGCGTTTGCCCTGGCTGCACCAGAGTTGTGGAATAACCTTCCAATTGTGATCCGGGCGTCTGATTCCATCCAATCTTTTAAATCACGGTTAAAAACCTATTTGTTTAATCTCGCCTTTCCTGCTTGTTAATGCTCGCACCTGACTTTTAGACTTACTCTATTTTTTCTTATACATATTTTTTTATGGCTTGTGCTTTTATTATGTTTTTATTTTGATATGCATTTTATATTACCCCTGTTTATTAGTGGCATTGACCTGTGAGTATATTTGATACTTTGCTAAAGCGTTATAATACTCGTGTTACTTCTCCGTCTCTTATGTTAAGCACTTTGGTATACCGCTGTTTTTAAATGTGCTCTATAAATAAAGTTTGTTGTTGTTGTTGTTGTTAAAAACAAACTTAAAGTTCGGCAACTGCCCTCTCCTACCTATTCTAGTTTTGAGGTTCAATTATTGGAGCTTGCTGGACCCCCAACGATTCTATGTGCTATGATTTATCGACCACCTAAATATAATAGGTCTTTTATTTGTGAATTTGCTGACTTCGTGGGTTCATTTTTACTAGGTTATGACCAAGCTCTTATTACTGGAGATTTTAACATACATATTTGTTGTGCTGATGACCCCCTAGCCAAGGATTTTCTTGCCTTAATTGACTCTTTTAACCTTACACAGTGGGTCTGGGAACCAACTCATCGTAAAGGCCATACTTTGGATTGGTTCCTCTCATATGCTTTGGATATTTGTACTATGGACATTGATAATGCTGGTATTTCTGACCATTTTTTGGTCATGTTTGATGTTGAGCTGTGTGCAATTGATTTAAATTCTAAAGGCTGTCATCGCCCTGTACGTATCATTAACTCTGAGACTGTGGCTAACTTCATTACGGCATTTCTAAACTTTGCCTTTTTTGATCCAGATTTCACTGATATTAACTGTTACACACCTCCCTTGGTTGATGATTTTGCCAACACTATGCTATCCACCTGTTGTTCCATCTTAGATACTGTGGCCCCTATAAAGATGAAACGTCCCAGAACTTCTTATCAACCAAGCCTAAATGACACTATACGAGCCTTACGTCGTGTCTGCTGTAAATCTGAAAGGATTTACAGCAGACACGACCTATGACATTCTTTGTAGGAGCCGCTTTCTATACCAGAACTCCGTAAAGGCAGCTAAAGCAGCTTAAGATATTATTGAGACTAATAGCCACAACCCCCAAATGTTATTCAAAATTTAATTCAGTGATAAATCTCTGTCCGGACTCTTTGAGCTCGGCCTCTCAGGCTCTCTGTGAGCAATTTCTTAATCATTTTAGTGGAAAAGTTTTATTACTGAAGGCTTCACACTCTCACTGTCTTGTGCTGAACCCTGTTCCGGTTTTAGGATGCATGTCCACCTTTTCTCACTTTGAGCTGTTATCACTCCCCACTCTTAAGGGAATAATTGAACAATTGAGAAACTCAAATTCTGTGCATGATATCCTTCCATCCTGAATTATCAAGGAAGGTCAAGCTCAACTCAGCACAGACACATTGAGGAACCAGACCAGACATAAAAACCAGGATAAAGAGGTTCAGTGAATGTGGTGTTGAAGGTGTGGAGGTGGATCAGAATGTCAGAGGAGACTCTGTAAAAGGACAGCGTGCCAGCAGGAAAGTCCACATACACTGCTACTCTGTTAGGGACAGAGGACGAGAAGGAGGAGGAGATGGATGTTTCTTTGTTATTGTGCCAGACAGAACGAGGACCATCACCAGAGCAGAGCAGATTCCATGATTGATCATTCCATCCAAACACACAGTCATTACTCCCTCCTTTCCTTCTGATTCCACTGTAACTCACTGATATATAAATGTCTCCTCTGCACTCGACCTCCCAATAACAGCGACCAGTCAGACCATTTCTACACAGCAGCTGAGGATGAACATCAAATCTGTCTGGATGATCAGGATATGACTGCTCCTCTATCACACGTGTCACCTTCCTGTTGTTGTCAGACAGTTTAAGTTCTCTGTGTACTGTGTTTGTGTCGATTGTGAGTTGACAGGAATCTGATGGAGAGAACAAACACAATCCAGCTGCAGTTATTGATCCATCATTTGTTCATTGATTGACACTTTAATGATGACTCCTGACATCACAGATGTGAATGAGTGATGTGACAGTTTGAAGATGGTTGAATGTGTACTGCTTTGTTTTCATGAATCACATTAAATACACACTTACACTTCTTCAGCCCTGGTGTCAACCATTGGACTCCAGCAGGCTCCACCCTGAAAGGAGGAGGGGGGTCAGACCAGCACAGTCTCTTTCAGCATGCACACATGGACATTGCATCGCTCTCATATACATACTGTTAGATACTGATAAAGGAACAGTCCAACATTTTTACAACTACACTTAAATCCATATGTGGATCAAACTGCTGATGATCTGGATCTATCAGTATCAGTATGAAATATGACTGATTCATTGGTAAATGGCCTGTATTTGTATAGCGCTTTACTAGTCCCTAAGGACCCCAAAGTGCTTTACACATCCAGTCATCCACCCATTCACACACACATTCACACACTTGTGATGGTCAAGCTATATTGTAGCCACAGCCACCCTGGGGCGCACTGACAGAGGCGAGGCTGCGGGACACTGGCGCCACCGGGCCCTCTGACCACCACCAGTAGGCAACAGGTTGAAGTATCCAAGCTGGGGCTCGAACCGGCAACCTTCCGATTACAAGGCGAACTCCCAACTCTTGAGCCACGATCGCCCCCATCTTTATATTCCTCTTCTCCTGGAAAGGACACCTCCCTGCCTTTGCTGCCAGCTGTTTTTCTTCTCTTGGTGTCAGTGTGATTACTGTGCATGACCTCTGACCTCTGAGTGGGTGCAGCATCCCCATGCAGCATAGCATGTATTTATTTTATTTCCATTTTATATTAATCCATATTATATATTCTATATTTATATATGTGCATATTTGTATATATGGTATATTTTTGCTTATATCCTTACTCTCATCCCCCTTTATTGTATCTGTAACATGTAATTTCTGTCGGTGCTATGCTACTGGAAACTGAATTTCCTTAAGGAACCCACCCGAGGGATTAATAAAGTTTCATCTAATCTAATCTAAGAGCAGCAGAACATTCAGTCTTTCATCCCCTAACTGCTTCATCATGATTTAACACACTTGATCCTTCTAGGGGAAGTACGTTTTATGCATTTATGAGCTGCTTTGAATTCACACTTTACAAAATTAACATTAGATCTATCATCTTCTCCAGGATTTTCCTGATTTTACATTTCAACATGATTTGTTTTTGTTCTCTCTCACACCAATCTTCATCAGTTCAATTATTTCCACAAAGGATTTGATTAACTTTTTTAGCCAGGATCTCTGCTTTTTTGAATTCATACTTCCTATTGTTCCTTGACCTACTAATACTGGATTCTGCAGTTGTTTCCTGACTCCACACATTCTCAATAGGTGTGCTTCTTCCTAAATTACTGCAGTATTCCTGCCAGTATGTTCTTTTAATTTTCCTCTTTCCTCATTACTGCTGAGCCTTCTTTATATTGTGTTTCTTTTAAGCTGCCTGAATGCTCTTTCTGTCCTTTACTGCTGCATTCGGTACCATTGTCTTCTGTACTGTTCCTCTACTCACTTGGACAGCTTCTTCAACTGCATTTATTCTAAGATCAGTCAGCTTTTTATGGATATCATCTCCGTCCTCCTCCATCCTAACATCATCTTGATAATTTTGTTTGAAATTTTCAAAAAATAAAACAAAAACAAAGACAGACACAAACTGGCTCAGATGCATTACAGGAAAAAAAACAATTAATTCAAACAAAATTGCACTTCACAATACAGAATAAAATACAAAAAGCTGAAGTTGATAAAAGTTTACAAATCTGAGTCTAGTTCAGCCCAATCTGGATTTTGCAAAGTATTCCTAAAAGGGGTTCCAAACTTTCAGAAGAGAATCTTTTGAGTCTTTGCTGAACCTTTCCATTTGTATTATGGACATCATGTCTGTTACCCACAACTGAAAGGAAGGAGGGGTGGGGGACTTCCATTCCCTCAGTATTAATTTCTTGGCGACAATCAAACCTAGCTCCAGTGGCTCCTGCAGTTGGGAGTAGCTCTGACGTCAGAGAACACCCAAAAATTACAAGTTCAGGTTCGGGCTGTAGAGGATTCATATATGCCTTGGAGTACCAGTCAAATATTTTAAACCAAAAGCCTGTTAATGAGGGACAAGACCAAAAGGCATGGAACAACGTACCTTCTGTCTGTCTACACCTGTCACATATTGGGGAGACAGAAGGAAAAATTTTGTGCAGTCTGACCTTAGAATAGTGTAACCGGTGGAGGATTTTAAATTGAATTAATTGGTGTCTGCTGTTTATAGAGCAGGAGTGGATTTTGGACAGACACTTCAGGCACCTTCATCCCCGATTCTTTCTCCCAAGCCTGCCTAGTCCCAACGGTATGCACTACAATAGAGTCACCAAATAATTGTATAGTTTTTGTGATAAGATTTCTGGAATCAGGTCGGCTCTTGAGGATTTCATAGATCCCGTGCTCCGATGGTAGAGTTGCAAAGTCTTTAAACTTGAATGGGATGTAATACTTGACCTGCAGATATCTATAAAAGTTTGAATGTGGCAGATTATATTTCCCTTTTAGTTGACCAAATAAAAAAGATTTATTATCAATATACATATCCTTAATAGACAGTAAACCCTTTTCTCTCCAGTCATGATAAGTCTTATCTTGCCAAGGAGGCATAAAGTCATGATTGAAACATATTGGCATCTGTACAGATGTGTCTGGCAGTTCCAAAAAACGTCTAATCTAATTCAAGATTCTAATGGATTGTTTTAATACAAAACCCAGACATTTATAAGAGTCCAATTTTTCAAACTTGGTAAATAACATAGCCGACAGGGAGGAATTGTTCACTTATTCAGCTTCCAGTCTAACCCACAATGGGGGTGTTGATGCCTGGTCATCAGGGGAGTCCTGCTGCCAGAACACTAACACTCTGATATTAGCAGCCTAGTAGTAATGTTTAAAACTGGCAGGCCCAGCTCTCCTTCTCTCTTGGTTTTCTGCAAATGCACTTTAGAGATTCTAGCCCTTTTACTATTCCAAATATTGGACTGAATGACTGAGTCCAAATGTTTGAAAAAGGCCGCTGTAAGATAAATGGGGAGATTTTGATATAGATATAAAGATTTGGGAAGAGAAATCATCTTAATTGAATTAATGCATCCAATCATTGACAGAGGTAGTTTTTTCCAGTATTCAATGCTTTGCTTTAGACCACAGGTACTCAGTGAAATTCAATTTAAATATTAATTTGGGATCTCTAGGTATGATCAGGCCAAGGTAGCTTAGATGATACCTAACTACTTTGAATGGAACTTGCTGCAGGAATTCTGGCGAGCTGTTGTTGGAAAGAGGCATAAACTCACTCTTCGACCAGTTGATGGTATATCGTGATAATTTACCAAAAGCTGTAATCAGGCTGAGGAGCAGAGGAACTGATTGTTCAGCATCCTGCAAGTACAGTATTACATCATCAGCATACAAACTAATGATTCAACACCTCCAACCTGGAGCCCCTTGATATCTGGATGCTCTCTTATAGCCACAGCGAGAGGCTCCTAAACGATGGCAAAGAGTGCTGGGGATAGTGGACAGCCCTGCTGCACCGAGCGCTGCAGAAGGAATGGGGCAGACCGGTTGTTATTTGTCAAAATAGAGCACATTGGTTCTGTGTAAATCAGTTTCACCCAAGAAATGAAAGATTCACCAAATCCAAATCTGCGCAGTGACTCAAACATGTAAGGCCACTCGACCTGGTCAAATGTTTTATGTGCATTCATGGCTAGAGCAGAGGCTCCCTTAGAATTTTTATAGTCGGAATAGATGATATTGAGTCTAACATTGAGCCTAACATTGAAAAAGGAAAGTCTACCAGGGATAAACCCCATCTGGTCAGGATGAATAATGTTTGCCAAATGTTTGTTCAATCTAGCAGCCAGGATTTTTGTAACTATCTTACGGTCAAAATTTTGAAGTGCTATCAGCCTAAAGTTAGCAGGGTCAGTGTTACGTTCCCCTAAAAGAGTCAAGGCGATGAGGGAAAGTAACAAAAAATGTCGGAAAAAGGAGACAAGGAGGCAAAAGGGTTAAATTAAAGAGTTTTATTAAAGTTTCTATTAATAACTCAAGTGAAAGAAACGGACAAGCCGCTATCACCATTTAAGGAAACAAACAAAACTCAAGCGTTGGTCAATAAACTGAAAAGTAAGTCAAAAAAAGAGTTTAGTCACCAAACACTGGCAGGAGTAAACAGCCACCGAACGCAGCTCACTAGCTGCAAACACACAGCTCACTAGCTGCAAACACACAGCTCACTAGCTGCAAACACACAGCTCACTAGCTGCAACCACTAACATGGCACTCTGGCCCAGAGCTCACCTTTCTCTGGGCTTAAATACCTTTAATTGCTGATGTGAGTCAGCTGTACAAAAGAAAAAGGTGACACCTAAGGCATTAGAGCTGGTAGGACACGCCCACACAGGCTACTTCAGGAAGAGGCCCTGCTAGGGCCGTAACACCCCCTCCCATAAATACAAACCCATGGTTTGTCAAATGGTTCTACCCATTACGATAACCAAAACAATTAATCAAGTCCATAACCGTTGCACCACCAAATTTGTAGGCTTTTCACCTGCCAAACCCCACAGCAACAGTTAGGCATTGCCTGCGGAAGCTGCCAACCCCATCTCAGTGGGTTTAAAACACTGACTGAGGGTGGCCCCAGACCGTCAAAACAGTCTCCCATCTGGTAGCCAGGAATTTTTTTAGCCATCACATGTGGAGAACCCAGCAGGCAACTAGAAGACCTTACTGGAACAGTTTTCAGATGATTCCTCAGGTCAGGGGTACAGGCATGTTTGTTAGCCAGGTGTGCAGGTCTGAGTGGTGGTGTTATACACAATCTGTCACACTGCAGGTTATTTTGAGGTCCTGAGAAATGGTCAACCAGTGGCAGCTCAGGGTTAGTTCACCTCTTACACTGACCACATGAGCCCCTTAAGCAACTATGCCCCAAGTGTGGTCTTTTGCTGGGCCTGACAACCTTGTCAGTTTGGGAACCACGACTGACTGTTTTCAAATCAGGACTTCTTCCCTTCGGATGCGTTTTCCGCTTAAGTGCCAGTTTCACACAATTAGCAACCACATGGCCAGGCTTGTGGCAGAAGAAACACAGTTTGGCCCTAGATCTTAAAACCACAGTTACATTAGCCTTGTTAACTGGCCCACTCCTAGCTCTCCAAGATGTACTACGGCACAGAGGGATATCATGTCATACAGCATTGGCTTTATGAGTCAGCTTAAACTTATCTGCCAAGGTGGCAGTTTGCTGTAAAGTGGAAACCCTCTGTTCACCTAAATAAAGAGCAATACACTCAGGAACAGAGTTTTTAAAATCCTCCACAAGCATTAGCTCACATAGCGAACTCAAATTATTAGCCTGGCTTGCAGAGCACCAAATAGTTTTGAGGATGGTGTTTCTGACACTAGTTGTGTAGAGGATATATGTAGGAAGGGGTCGAGATAACAGTTAAGATCTAAAGCCACTATTATATTAGAATCGTTATCTGGGAGCAGATAAAAAATTCTCTTAACCCCTTAAAGCCGGTCGGAGCGGGCATGCTCCGTTTTGCATAACTATTTTTAAATCCCGGTAGCACTGCAACCACTTAAGCTAGCGCAATAATTTTTTTTGCATATGAAACCGGAGGAGTTGTACTTACATCTTATGCCATCACCTTGTCCTAAGTCACAGTTTCCTTCCACATATAGTTTTGCAAAAATTGCATAAAAAGCACTTTCAGCAACAAAAACATAATATTCCAGAAACACGCTTTGCTGATCCGATCAGCTGTTTGTAACACTTCCTACATCCATCAGCGTGAACTATCGCATGTCCGCCATGACCTGCCTGAAACTGGAAGTGATGTCATTTTGCGGAAATGTAGTTTTTTACCATCGTGGCCTTATGAGCCTATACTGGTGTTTTTAAAAGTTATCTTTGACTTTATGACTTTCTGTGTCGTTTCTGGGATGCTTAGGACTCATATTGCACTGCTGGAAATAGTTTACTTTGATGCACATGCTGTTTATTTGCAAATTTGCATTATAATATTTATTTTCGTTTGTCCTACAGTATATGAAAATTGGTGTATTTCAAAAATAAAATTATGAAGACACTTAAAATAAATTTCCTGTGGTGGGAAACTATTTTGTGCAACTTTTTTGTATTTACAGTTTTGAGGGATAAGCCTCTTAAATTTCTCTAACTAGAAATATATGTAAAAAACAAAACAAAAACGATTTTCAATTTTTTTGTAGTTTATTGCACTTTTTTTGCAATTTATGTAATTACTATGCACTTAATACTTACATATTATTAAAATGTGGGCTATAATGGTTGTATTGATGTAAATCAACTTGAAATGCTCCCAAAAATGGCACTACAGCATGTAAAAATATAATATAAGCTCTGGCGGGCTTGGTTCTATGGCAGGTCTTAAATGGTTAAACAAACTCATTTCATATGTGTTTGGGCCATATATATTTAGGAGTGTTAATGGGTGAAAATTTGTGGTACCAGAGACCATTATATATCTACCTAGGGGATCGGTAACCACAGAAGTAATCTGAAATGGGACATTCTTCCCAAATAGTATTGCGACAGCACGTGCGTGTGAGGTGAATGGTGACAGATATATCTGAGATACCCAGCTGCACTTTAATCTATGTTGTGTATCTTTTTTAATATGAGTCTCTCTTGCAGAAAGATAATATCTGCAGATAAGGATTTCAAATGCTTGAAAACTTTTTCCCTTTTTATAGAACTACCCAGCCCCTTCACGTTCCATGAGATCAACAGCAGATTTCCCCCCTCTGCCTTCACACCACCCTGGACATCAGTCATTATAAATATAAGTGATCAAATTCAGCAGTTTAATCTTGCATAACATAGAAAAATAGAATACACGCATATGAGCCACAAAACAAAAAACAATAAACAAAAACCAAAAAACCCACCCAACCCGTCTCCCAAACATGACGCACATCTACCCTAAGTAAACAAAACCGAGGCTGCTAGGCAAATTACGAACCTCACTTGTCAATGTCACAGTGCCCTCCACCGCAACCAACCACTTATTTAACTAATATAAATATTGTAATATTTTGATATATTACAGAACTATGACACATTACCAAATGATTTTAATGAACCATGCATTTTTTGGAAGAGCCGATTAGCGCCACAATGCATTGATAGTTAGCATACAAATAATAGCTGCAACACAGTGCAGTCTGATAGTCCACAGAGTGATGCACGACACAAACTGAAAGCTTGCTCACCTTATTAAACAGAGAAAAAAAAAGGAAGATGTGCAATCACAGCCAGTGAGCACATTACTCCTCCCTTTGTAGCACTGTGTTTCTTCTGCTGGTGAGCCGCCTCTGCTCGTGCCAGATGGTTGAAAACCTCTGGAACAGTACAGGTGACCTTTCCAGTACAGGTGAGCCCAAAATTTTTTTTAGCCCAAAATAACCCATTATTTTGGGCTAAAAAAAATTGTTATGCAAGATTAAAAAATTTAGACCAAAAAAATTTTGGTCTAAATCTAAAATGAATCGAAGCACCCTCAAAGATTTCTTACTTTTTTTTGGACAATATTTGCTGTTTGTGTGACACACTACTAAAAATATAAAAAGCATACAGAACTTGATTGAGACGTAACATTTTAACAACAAAAGTATAGATAACCCCCCTCTCCCAAAATGGTTTGTTCCTGCTCATCTTTCCCCTACTCTGGCTCTAGCGCCCTTTCTGCCAGAGCGATGGTGGCTGAGACTGTGCCTGGCTTAAAACAGGACATATTAACTACATTTAACCCTAGGTTACTCTTTATATAGTTAGGTAGGAGTCAGACCATGTTTCTTTTTAGCTGAAAAACATTACACCCAGGTAACCTGCAGTGTTGAAAAGGTGTTTTCCGACGATGTTTGCTAACCTACAATCCATCCTGCTCTGTAGTAAAATCAGCGACATTTGACCACCCTGTGACCCCCATTGAAATGTATACAGCCTATTTAAAATCTAAAACTTATAATTGTCCGTAGCCTACTGTTGTTACCACTGTCCTGTTTGAAATGGATACTAACTAGCTAACTGACTGAATGCCCATTAACCTTATAACTCCTGTTGTGTGTGTGTGTGTGTACAGAGAGACAGCCAGGTTCATAATGGATATGAGGAAGTTTTTTGAAAAAGAGGAGCCACATTCAGGTAAAAGTGTAAAATCAAACGATCCGTTAATCAAGAATAATGTTGGATCAGTGTTTCAATATTTATATTTTTATTAGATGTTCATGTGGTTTGGTTATTTGCCTTTTGGTTGAAAGCACACTGAGAGAGGACTTTTTGTTAGTGATCTTAATAGTATTTTTTTCATATTAATGTAATTTTTTCATCTAATTGAATACAATTTATTTGTGTATGATTGTCAGTCCAAAGAGGGAGAGAGGAAAGAGGGGAACGTGAGGAGAAAGTACAAGGTCAGGAAGAAACAGGTAAGAAAACAGACAGGGAACAGTGACAGGCAGAACAGAAACTGTTAAACTGACAAAGAGAAAAACATCTGATTTTACTCATACAATCTGGAAGTTGTGTTCTCCCTATATTAAAGCTGCTATACAGAATCTGCAAAACAAACTGTGTTGAAACATTTTTGACCCTTTAACCACAACATAACATTTTCCAACATAACATTATAATTGATTGGGGAGATTAAAATTAATGATATATTTTTATGTGGTTCAGCCACAACTCTACTAAAACCTCAGCCAGTAATAGGTCGGCCAACTTTTGGACCGTCCAGTTGTCTGTATGACTGCCGCAGTACATACATCACATTTGCACTCTATCAGAAAGTGCCAAACAGCCCTGGTGGAGTGAGGAGCTGTAAAGAGAAGCAAAGTGCTCTGTTTATATTCTAAAAATGTTGTAAGCTAGCTAGTTTCAAAGATTCTGTACTGCAGCTTTAAATGTTTTCCAGAAGCACACATACACTTCTCCAAAAGTTGATTCTGTTCATCTGGACGTAGCATTTTGTGGGAGAAACGTTTCATCACTCATCCAAGTGACTTCTTCGGTCTCAGCTGACTGCAGGTTTCCCCAATCTTATAAACAGTACATTTGCATAATGACTGAAACCAGCCCACTGAAGGAACAATGGGCTGGGAGGTCAGTTCCTTAATCTTAATCACACATACACTAATCAGTGTTTCTCAAACTTTTTACAGTGTGTACCACCTGATAAAAATGTCAAGCTCTCCCAAGTACCACTATGAAAGCATGAAACTTATAAATCTTACAACACAAAATTAGTATTATTAAATTAGTAAAATTAGTATCTGCAGTAAAGATTTACTTCAAAAAAGTGTTTTGCTTTTCTTTCACAAATGTGGGATTAAATTGTCTTAAAATGTACAAAACAGCGATGTCATGTTTTGAGACGAGGACCCAGGCACAGAGAGACTTGATGAATTTAAGAATCTTGTGATTTAATTAAGAAATTTGCAGACTTGCACAGAGATGGTAAAATTATGATGACTGATAATGGAGACGAAGACAACAGACGACGAAGACAGGGAGGATGCAGGGGTTTAAATGCACCAAGGAGACAGTCAGAGGGAACTCAGGACAGCTGGAGACATTTAAGGATGCAGGGACTGACAGAGACAGGGAAGAAGTCTCATAGTGACGTGTAAAGTTTATTTTGCCTGGCTGGGCAGCTCTCTGGGTGCTCAGCACCCTCAAAGCTCTAATCCTAGAATCGCCCCTGCAATGCAATAATTAATCCACAGGTACGAGTCAATTCCAAATCCTAACATCATCTAACTCTTGCTTAACTTTAGACTTAAATATAATCCACTGAGCCATTTCTCCACACTCTTTGTTTATCAGTTTCAGTTCTGTTTTCCAAGTAATGGGATAGTGATTTCATCCCATAGTTGAAGTAAACTTCCAGCCTATAACCTCCAGTAACAATTCAAAAAGCCACCAATCCTCAAATATACACACCAGCCAATCAGCTCATTTCTCACTATCTTTGTGCTTCATCTCTGTCCTCCTCCTCCCAGCTTGCTCAATAAATCATTACAGGTTAAGAGCCTACAAATGCCATGTAGCTATCAATTAAAGGACAGTATTTAGCTCCTTTCATAAAGGATGCTCCAGTGTCTCCCCTGCTAAAGGAGGCAATAAAAGAAGCATTGAAGCACCTTTCCTTAGCATTTGGAGAATTCATGCAGCTCTTATTGTTTTTCATTTTTCCTGTGCCTGCATTGGATTTCTGTTTTATTGACAGTTTTATGATTTTGGAGTTTTGGCCACTAAATGCTCATTTTTGTCACTTCCTCACCTGTCTCTGCATCTTTCACCTGCCATTAGGATTCATTTTGAAATCATCACCCTTTCAGAGCATTTTACGGTCAGGCTCCAGTGAATGTAGTCCATCTCCACCACCACTCTTTATCTCACATAGTTAATTCAAACATGCTAAATTTACAGTCTGTCCTCCTTTGCTCCACATCTTAGCCCCTACCACCAGCGATATGAGCAGAGGATGCAAGGAAGGGATACAAGGAGAGAGGAGTCAAGGCAACAGGGTGTGTTAGCACAACTACAACTTGATTTTATGGTCTCAGATTTAAAAGTATTTTTTAGATTCTACTTTTAATAAAATTCTTAACAGGCTATGTCTCTGTGATTGTCAGGTCCTCTCACAATTCATTTTTATTTTTTATTAACTTTAAGTATTTTAATTAATTAATTAATTTGAATTAATTCATTTTTTGATCAACAGTTTTCACGTCTTCCAGTGTTTGTGGGACAATAGGATAAATATGTTCTAGCCCTGTCTCTGTATAGGTAATTATCTGACCTGAATGAGGTCAAAAGGGAGGATTTTTCTGAAAATGACTGCGCCAGACATACAACTGCAAGCATACAGAGATCTATCCAAATGGTGAATATATGGTAAGCAAAAAACTGTTATCATTAATGATCTGGCAAAAGGCCTCCTTGAAGACCCCTTACACTAATATCTGTCTTATAATAATATATTTATTAATATATTTATTATCCAGCTGGACTAGTTTTTCTGCTCCTGAAAATGTTCCAGTATCTGTGATTCGCTCTCGCACTGCAGGCTTACTTGTTGTTCCTAGAGTATTTAAGAGTAGAATGGGAGGGAGAGCCTTCAGATTTCAGGCCCCTCTTCTGTGGAAACAGCTTCCAGTTTGGATTCGGGAGACAGACACGATCTCTACTATCTCTAGATTAGGCTTAAAACTTTCCTTTTTTTAAAAAAGCGTATAGTTAGACCGAAAGAACGAGATCGCAGATACAAGCGGCAGAAATGAGCTTCCTCCGAAGGGTGGCTGGCCTCTCCCTTAGAGATAGGGTGAGAAGTTTGGCCATCCGGGAGGGGCTCAGAGTAGAGCAGCTGCTGCTCCACATCGAAAGGAGCCAGCTGAGGTGGTTCGGGCATCTGACAAAGATGCCCCCTGGGCGCCTCCTGGGTGAGGTGTTCCAGGCATGTCCCACCGGGAGGAGGCTCCGGGGCAGACCCAGGACACGCTGGAGAGATTATATCTCTCGGCTGGCCTGGGAACGCCTTGGTGTTTCCCCGGATAAGCTGGAGGAGGTGGCTGGGGAGAGGGAGGTCTGGGCCTCGCTGCCCCCGCGACCCAGCCTCGGATAAAGCGGATGAAGATGGATGGATGGATGGATGGTATAGTTAGGGTTGGATCAAGTGACCCTGAATCCTCCCTTAGTTATGCTGCAATAGGTGTAAACTGCTGGGGTATTCCCATGATGCATTGAGTATTTCCTTTTCAGTCACTTGTCTCACTCAGCATGTATTAATAGACCTTTCTGCTCAATCACACGTGTTATTAATCTCCGGCTCTCCTCCACAGCATGTTTTTCATCCTGTCTTCCTTCTCTCAACCCAACCAGTCGCAGCAGATGGCCGCCCCTCCCTGAGCCTGGTTCTGCCGGAGGTTTCTTCCTGTTAAAAGGCAGTTTTTCCTTCCCACTGTCGCCAAAGTGCTTGCTCATACGGGGTCATATGATTGTTGTTTTTTTTCCTCTATATGTATTATTGTAGGGTCTACTTTACAATATAAAGCGCCTTGAGGCGACTGTTGTTGTGATTTGGCACTATATAAATAATATTGAAGTGAAATTGAAAACAGTCAGATAAGTCAAACTTTACTTGACTCATTCTTCTTGCTTCCTCCACTTCTGTACAATTGATTCATTAATGTCAAATTCCCTCACAGCTGCTCTATTCCCATGTTGTTGCAATATATTAATGACTACACCTTGTATTGTGGATGGATTATCTCAGTTGTTCTCCTGACTGAAGTTTGCATTTGTCCCAAACCATTGGGAACTCTCACGTTAACTTTTATCGAGTGAAAAAAAGTTAGGGTTCATCCTCCAGCTTCACTGTGTTTATGTTATGCTACACTGTTCCAAAAAATAGTTATGTCAAATTATTTTACTGTGTATCTTACAGTTGTGTACTGTTTTTCTAGAATAACATTACATTTACATGGATGTGGATGGTGGGGTGGGTGCAGTTTTCTCTGTGGTGGGGTTGGGTGGACTGTCCCGGGCTCTGTGGGGCCGGGCGGCGCTGCTGCACTGGGCCCGGTCTGGATGGGCCTGGGCCCCCTTTCCCTGGCGGGTCGCGGAGTATGGGGGTGCCTACTGGGGTCAGCGGGGGAGCTGGCCCCAGGGAGGGGTCACCTGCCCCTCCCTTCCTTCCCTCCCCATCTCCAGCTGCCTCCCTCTTCCCGCTCCACCACAACCACCCACACATGCAGGGCCTTGGAGTAGGGGTATGTCACCAGGGTGCAGAGGAGGCTACCCCCCCCCCCCCCCCCCCTGTCCCCTTCTGGCTGCCTCTGCCTCAATTTTATCCCACAACTTAGACATTCACATTACTCACACTCTCATTACACATACATATAGGATCTTGGGGGTGGGCACGATACACGGAGTCCAAAGTACAATCAGGGTGTACACCCCACCCCTGGCATCGTTGCCCACCTCTCAATTTTAAATACACGTAGACATTGAGGGCTAGCAGGAGGGACCATGCGCTTACCTGCTGCTCTCTGGCAGGTAGCTCCAAGCCCTCCTGGGTTTTAAATGCACCTTAGAACACACATGCATCAACATTACAATGAGCGGGTGGAGGGAGGTTCAGAGTCTTCTCTCACCCCCATTCTCTGCGACCTGCTGGAGCAGGGGGGCTAGGAGGAGGAGGAGGAGTTGGCCGTCCGACTGCGGTCTGGAGTGTGGAGCCTTCCTGCTGCTGCGGAGTCGGGGCGGTCTGCCTCCCCCCACCGCAGGGAAAAGGGAAACACCACCTGGGTCTGGGTGCAGTTCCCCCCTCCAGGGGCGGGGGCACCTAGACCCGGTTTGTAGAGTACGCTTGGGGAGTGTGATCGTGTGTACAACGTCTCTTTATGTCTGTCTCCACGTTGGTTGAGTGTGGAGTAAGTGCATATGAGAGCATGAGGGTGGGAATGGATGTTTGTATCTGTGTGTGCCTGTATGTCTGTGTCTATATGTCAGGTTGGGTGTCAGGCGCCACCTCTCTGGGGACATCTCAGGCCCTCCAAGGTTTGGAGGCCTATCTCCCCCTACCACCACTTCCCCTGCCAGTGGCGGACCCCCTCAGACATCGGTGCGTTGGTGGTTCTTTGTGTCTGTGGATGGGCGTCCAGGTACACACCGGCTCACTCCTTGGCGGCCGCTTATCGGGGCCTGGAGCCTGGGGCTCGCTCGGGCCACTTCGGAGGTGGGGTGCCCCCGGCCTCTCGGCCTGGGGCTCGGTCACTCAGGCGCAGCTGGCTGCCGGCGGAGCTCACGGGCGCGTCACTGCAACTCCCCCTGGCTTCTGCTCCGCGGCTGCTGAGTGAGCCCTCATCTGGGACTCTCCTCAGCTCTTTCCGGGACAGTGGCGCAGCTGCCCCTCTGTTGGTCTTCCTTGGTCTCTTGTGTTCTGGGGGCCTCTGGATGTCTGGAGTTTTGATCTCCTCCACACCTGCTTCACGCCCTGGAGGACGGGGCTGTGGCCCCCCCACACCCTCTAGCAGATTATTACATGAAGGAACCTTTTAAAAAAACAAAAAACAAGCGCGTCCATGCTCACAGGTGTACACACGGGTGATCACACCCACAAACTACACCCTTTTTGGCTCCTACCTCAAAGCACACTGTGTTCTGTTGATCTTATGTGCTGCACAATAATGTTTAACATTTAGTATTTACTGTCATATTCCCATATATCATTGTGATGTTGTTTATTCTATTACTCTTGTTCTCTTCTGCTTGCTTTCTTTTTTCTTCCTCAGCAGGTGATCCAGGTGATTGATATATGCATTTTTTTTTCTCTGCCCGTTCTGTTGGTTTTTGTCTTTTGCCCTTCTCCCCTGTCCCTCTTCTCAGCTGTTTCTCTTTCCCTCTTTCTTTCTCCCCTTCTTTCCCCCAGTCAAGTCTGTCCCGTATTCAGTAAGTGAAAATAAAATAAACAATAAAAGGTGAATCAAATGGACCATTACGGCAAGGCTGGGATGGTCAGTTTGGTAAAGTAAATCTGTTGGGCATCTTTCTTTGCCTTTAGACAACAATTCTGATGGCAAAAGAGCCAAACGGGACAGGCCAAAAAAAACCCAAAAAAAAAACATTTACATAAGTAGACTGTGATCTGACACGTCAAATGTAAAATAACATAACATCACTGTAAATGTAATAAAACACAATTTACCTGTTTTTTTAATATATTTTTTTGTACATATGCATATTTAGATTCTAAAAATACATCCAGAAATGTATCATAATTTCACGAATATTTGTCTGTTATGTGAGAGAATGATCTGTTAAAGTCAAATGTAATACTATGGAAAAATATATAAAATGATCGAAGATTAATGAGAATAATCAATCATTAAAGGAGTATTTGAATTATAATTTTGCTGAAAATTTCATGTCACCTAGGTCTGATTCAATAATTCAGAGGTAACAAGTGAAAATATAATTAATAGGAATAAAAACTAAAAAAACATATTGTGGCGTGTTGGGGGAACAGCTAGTTCTCTCCCATCATGCGTTGGGACATGTACTGCTGTTTAGATGTTCTTGTTTTATTGTTTATGATTATGTTACTTTTAACTGTTATCTTGAATGTTGTGTTTACGCCGTGGTGCAGAGTCACTGACAGTTGTTGTTTTGTAGAGAGAGTGCTGTACCATGAGTGACTTAAGTTATGCTGTTGTTGAACCTTGAGGCACATTGTAGCACCAGCAACTGTTTTAATAAAGAGCTCCCCCTACCAGCTTGGGGTTGAATAACAAGCTCAATCTTTCTCTGTGAGCTTCTTTGTTTAGATTTCTCTGCATGCCACAATGTAAGACATTGCACGGCCACGCTGTGCTAATTATATATTTTGAAAAAGAAATGCAGAAGTAGGAATTGCAATTAATATAAATAACGCTAAGCATCGGCCAATGAATGTGAACTAACAACAACAAGGTTGCGGGTATGGCTGCGACCGTAGGAAAAAACCCTAATATGAAGGTATTTTACTGTGCATTTTACAGTAATGTTCTGTTCTTCTAGAATATCATTAAAGTTACGTAAATAGACTTTGTGTCATGGTCGCTGTGTGGCAGGCAGGATGAGGACCCAATCGCAAAAACTCACGGACTCAAGGGATAAACTCAAAATGCAGCTTTATTGCTGACAAAAGATAATAGGAAAACTAAACTGGGAAAAACTAACATAAAGTTCACCAGGAAACACAGGGGGAATCACACACAGCATGAGGGAGAACGCGACACCGAACAGAGGGAGACGCAGACAGAAATACACAGAGGGTTAACGAGGAAAGTGGGAACACAGCTGACACAGATAACCATAACGAGACAGGGCGGGGTGAACATAACACTGACGGGAGACAGGCAGAGTCAAACAGGAAGTACAGAGGTTCAAACAGGAGGAGAGAGAGCACGGGGAAAACACAGACATAACGGGCTGAGGAAGACATGGAATAAAACACGAGGGCTCACAGTTACACAGGGGCACACAGGAGGTAACCAAATAAGGAACATCTTAACAGAAGAACCTAGGAACCAAGGCATGACTAGGGGATGAAATACAAAACATACAAAAACTGAGAATACCGGGCCCACATGGCCCGGGACCATGACACTTTGACTTCGCATTTTGAATGTAAATTAACGTTAAATCACTGTAATGTAATACAACATAATTTTCATGATTATTAAATGTATCTGTCTGTACATATGCATATTTAGATTGTTAAAATACATTCACAAATGTATCATGATTTCACAAATATCTGTCCGTTATTTGAAAGATTGAACTGTTGAATTCAAATGTAATGCTATGGAAAAACATATAACATGATCCCTATGAGCTTGTGTTACATCACATAAGTATAATTATAATTGCTAGTTAGGGCGTTCGTGGCTAAAGAGTTGGCAGTTCGCCTTGTGATCAGAAGGTTGCCGGTTTGCGCCCTGGCTCGGACACTCTCCGTCGTTGTGTCCGTGGTGAAGACTCTTCACCTACCGCCTACTAGTGATGGCCAAAGGGGCCGATGGTGCAATATGGCAGCCTCGCCTCTGTCAGTCTGTCCCAGGGCATGCAATCCATTATTATTTAAACCAACTGTTAACTGTATATTTCTGTACATTTACGTATTATGATTCATATTGCCACATTCAGTGACCTTGTTTATAGGTATTTTCATTGTTTGATCACGTTAAAATGTTCCTAATTTAATGTCTAAAAGCACTTGGAAAAGGCAGAATCCCATGTAAAATTAGCACAACAAACTCTATTTTCATTACTGAAAATGACCGTATTTTTATGGGACAGTTATTTTCTGTCGTATTTTGGCGCCCCAGCTGCTGGAATATTACCGTTTTTTTAAGATGTTTTTTTTTCCTATTTATAGATGATTTCATTGTTTAATGACATTAACATGTTCCTAATTTAATGTTTAGCGGCACTTGAAAAAGGCGAGATCCCATGTCAAATTAGCGCAACTAATTGTATTTTCATTACTGGAAATAACCATATTTTCTGTAATTATACGGTCGTATTTTGGCGCCCCAGCTGCTGGGATATCACCGTTTTTTCAAGATGCTTTTTCTAACAGTGTAACATAGCTGTGTTGCTAGCGGTGATGTAGCACATCATTATATACCAGCTAGTCCAACTTCAGTAACCCTACAAATGTCACAGCTGTTTGGTTTTCTGTCTTCATTTGTGTTGGAACTGATGGCAGAGTTGTACGTTTAAATTTTTTCAGAAATCTCTCAGTCAGAACATGGTATATCATGTTTAGGTGGAAACTAGCAAGCTAACTTCCTGCTAACTTCTAACTCCATTAAAGTTAATAAATTCTGTTTTCATGGCTGCCTGGATGTTAAACTTAATTGCTACACCTGGTAAAGCAGCGACACTGATCATTTTATTAGTGTTCGTTTGACTTTGGGACCTAAAGCAGAGTTTAGACTCACATTACTCCAAGAGGCTGCTGACTACAGTAGCCGTTATGCTCCAACAATCCATAAAGCGTTAGAATACCAAAGTCATACTAAAACATTTTTTGACAGATTTTTGAGACCCACGCACCACATAAAATTGTTTTAAGGTCAGTATGCACAACCAGAATTCATACATAAAGAGCACAGGATTAAAAGGTACACTGTTGATTTTTGAGAAAATGAAAGGATTTTAAGTGTGCCTTATAGTCAGAAAAATACAGTAGGTGTAAGAAGAAGTACACTATCAACCTAAGCTCAAGAAGGCCAATAAGGACAGCAAGAATGTGTGGAAAGTTTTAAATAATATAATGGGTAGAGATCTCGCTCCGGTGGTGTCACACATCCGCATGGATGGAATGTTTATAAGTAAAGCTAAGGACATAGCCAATTATTTTAAGAAATTACTACAGCAACAAGATAACAAATTTGAAATCTAATATGAGCAGAAGAGATCCCACTCTATCATGCTGTCTTATACAGGATGCTATCATGAATAATAAGCGATGCCAATTTAAGCTTGAGGCCATGAATGTTAAGACGGTGGATCGTTTATTAATGTCCCTTCCTTTGAAAATTTCTCAGGTTCTGATAATATAGATGGTGAACTGCTCAAAGTTGCAGCTTTGAGCAAAAGTTTGTGTCCTTTCCTACATGTCACATATTTAATAGATGTTTGGTGTGAAGCTTATTTCCACTACAGTGGAAAGAATCGAAAATAATTCCTATTCCAAAAAATAAGAATGTTAGTTTTAACGGTGTCAGTAGCAGACCTATTAGTCTACTCCCTGTTCTAAGTAAAGTTATGGAGAGAACTGATTATGAATAAATTCAACATTATTTAACAGAAAATAATCTACTCAATCTACCTAAAATGTTGTGGATTTTCATCAGATGCTCTGCGCTGGATGAAAAGTTTTTGTCTGGAAGAAGGCAAAAGGTTTATTCTAATGGTCATTTCTCAGAGGGCTGCAACATGAACTGTGGATACCCCAAAGCAGCTGCCTCGGTCCACTTCTCTATTCAGTTTTCACAAATGATCTGCTATATATCTTGGGTAAATCTCATCTTTTAATGTATGCCAATGATTCCGCCATGTTTTATTCGGCCAGTGACAACTCTTAACCCTTTAAGACCTACCATAGAACCAAGGCCGCCAGAGCTTACTTTATATTTTTACATGCTGTAGTCCCATTTTTGGGAGCATTTCAAGTTGCTATACATCAATACCTGTTATAGCCCATATTTTAATAATATGTATGCATTAAGTCCATAGTAACTACATAAATTGCAAAAAAGTGCAATAAACTACAATTTTTTTAAAAATTGTTTTAGTTTTTTTTTAACATATATTTCTACTTGGAGAAATTTAAGAGGCTTATCCCTCAAAACGTTAAATACGCCGGCGCGTCAAAATCACATGACCAATTTAAGACGACACAGCTACAAGATGCAGTAAGTCAGAGTCTCCATTTCAACTTGGGTCAAAAGTGCAGACTTCAAACTATATACCAGTTTTTGAATTATTTCGATGGGCCACTTAAAACCAGAGTTATGATTAAAAAATGCAGGCGATGTTTTTTTCTTTTTCTTTTTTTTTTTTTTTTGCCTGTCCCGTTTTGCTCTTTTGCCATCAGAATTGTTGTCTAAAGGCAAAGAAAGATGCCCAACGGATTTACTTTACCAAATTGACCATCCCAGCCTTGCCATAATGGTCCATTTGATTCACCTTTTATTGTTTATTTTATTTTCACTTACTGAACATGGGACAGACTTGACTGGGGGAAAGAAGGGGAGAAAGAAAGAGGGAAAGAGAAACAGCTGAGAAGAGGGACAGGGGAGAAGGGCAAAAACCAAAAACCAACAGAATGAGCAGAAAAAGAAAAAAAAGAAGAAAAAAAGAAAAAAGGAAACACCACCTGGGTCTGGGTGCAGTTCCCCCCCTCCAGGGGCGGGGGCACCTAGACCCGGTTTGTAGAGTACGCTTGGGGAGTGTGATCGTGTGTACAACGTCTCTTTATGTCTGTCTCCACGTTGGTTGAGTGTGGAGTAAGTGCATTTGAGAGCATGAGGGTGGGAATGGATGTTTGTATCTGTGTGTGCCTGTATGTCTGTGTCTATATGTCAGGTTGGGTGTCAGGCGCCACCTCTCTGGGGACATCTCAGACCCTCCAAGGTTTGGAGGCCTATCTCCCCCTACCACCACTTCCCCTGCCAGTGGCGGACCCCCTCAGACATCGGTGCGTTGGTGGTTCTTTGTGTCCGGGGATGGGCGTCCAGGTACACACCGGCTCACTCCTTGGCGGCCGCTTATCGGGGCCTGGAGCCTGGGGCTCGCTCGGGCCACTTCGGAGGTGGGGTGCCCCCGGCCTCTCGGCCTGGGGCTCGGTCACTCAGGCGCAGCTGGCTGCCGGCGGAGCTCACGGGCGCGTCACTGCAACTCCCCCTGGCTTCTGCTCCGCGGCTGCTGAGTGAGCCCTCATCTGGGACTCTCCTCAGCTCTTTCCGGGACAGTGGCGCAGCTGCCCCTCTGTTGGTCTTCCTTGGTCTCTTGTGTTCTGCGGGCCTCTGGATGTCTGGAGTTTTGATCTCCTCCACACCTGCTTCAAGCCCTGGAGGACGGGGCTGTGGCCCCCCCACACCCTCTAGCAGATTATTACATGAAGGAACCTTTTAAAAAAACAAAAAACAAGCGCGTCCATGCTCACAGGTGTACACACGGGTGATCACACCCACAAACTACACCCTTTTTGGCTCCTACCTCAAAGCACACTGTGTTCTGTTGATCTTATGTGCTGCACAATAATGTTTAACATTTAGTATTTACTGTCATATTCCCATATATCATTGTGATGTTGTTTATTCTATTACTCTTGTTCTCTTCTGCTTGCTTTCTTTTTTCTTTCTCAGCAGGTGATCCAGGTGATTGATATATGCATTTATGCAAGAAAAACACATTTTAAAGGTAAAATATAGAGGTAAAATCAAAAGTAGTCAAAAACAGCCAATTATACCCTGGACCCCAGAGGGTTAAGCAGTGCAATTTGAGTTTTAAGCATCCCAGCAACTATTCAGAAAAGCATAAAGTCAAACATGACTCATAAAAACACCAGTATAGGCTTTTAAGGCCTATAAGTAAAAAAACTAAATTTTCCGCAAAAATGCCGTCACTTCCGGTTTCGGGCAGGTAATGGCGGACATGCGATAGTTCGCGCTGATTTCTGTTTCAATGTGGGAAGTGTTACAAACAGCTGATCGGATCGGCAAATATTTCTGGAATATTATGTTTTTGTTCCTGCAAGCGCTTTTTATGCAATATTTGCAAAGCTATATGTGGAAGGAAACCGTGACCTAGGACAAGCTAATGATTTCCTGGATGGTTGAGATGCATCAAGACATGAAAGATATCATTAATGCACTAGTATTGTCTCATTTGGAGTATTGTTCAAGCAGCTAATAAGACAGAGCTTAACAAACTTCAGTTAGTCCTGAATAAGGCGGCCAGATTATTGTTGAGATGTTGATACTATACCAGTATCAATCGAATGCATAATAAACATTTTTGGCTTCCTGTAATTTGGCTAAATTATACTATGGCTTACTTTTATTTATTAAGAAAGCAATACCATTAAACACATTTTATTTCTGCTCAGCTGCAGTATCCAGGTGAAATACATAATCATGCTACACAAAGCTCGGAGTTCTCAGAATCGGCTCCTTGAGCACAAGAAATGACAACATCACAGAACGCAAGTATGGTGAAGCTCGCGACTCTCCAACGGGAGATTGAGAGACCAGTGTTGGACTGTAGAACTGCTTTGAAATTCATATGAGCTGTTCGCACTAAAGTAAAAACCACCATCACTTCATGCGGATACCCCTTTGGCGCCAGCTGAACAACAACACCCTGATAACGACTGTATTTAGTCTGTTCCTTCCCATTCCATGCAAGGCCAGCTGGGTTGCCTGGATGACTGTTTACTTAGCCTAGCAGGGCGAAGGACACTGTCTCAGCTGAACTCTGGACACACACACACATACATATACACTGATATGCACACACTCATCCCCCCTCCCTTTCAAATCAAATCAAATCAAATCACTTTTATTGTCACATCACATGTGCAGGCACACTGGCACAGCACATGCGAGTGAAATTCTTGTGTGCGAGCCCCACAAGCAACAGAGATGTGCAAACACAACAACACAAACGAGCAAAATACAAGAATGGTCAACCTGAAACTAATAAATATATGTACAATATATAATAGTGTATGCATTTCTGGATGTGTATACTAAATATTTTCCTACGTGTGTGTGTGTGTGTGTGTGTGTGTGTGTGTGTGTGTGTGTGTACACATTTTTACAAATTAAATAGTAAAAAAAAATAAATAAATAATAATAATAATAATAATAATAATAATAATAAAATATATAAAATATACAGAGTTGAATATGTGCAAAACAAGTGGCATTTATATACAGTGTGGAGTGCATAATGTTGAAAATGCCTTCGATGCTTATTCCCTTCCGATGCTGCACCCTTTACCCACCCCTGTTGCTTGTCATGTGTTTCTTTGGTTTATTAAGAGTTTTTTCATGTGCTATGTGCAGAGGTGTTTTTTTCTGTTCTCAAACTGATCTCCCTGTTGGAGCTCAGTCTGGGGCGAGTCATTTTTTCTCCTTGTCTTTCCTCATGTGGTGCATTTTTCATTGTTATACCTCTCTGACCTGTCTTCCCCATGTGATGTTTTGTGTAATGTATGTATGGTCGGAGGGTAAGATGGCGCCGCCATTGCGTGCAATAGGTCGGCAGCCTCATGAAATTTCCCCTTGTGGGACTAATAAAGGTATGTCAATCAATCAATCAATCAAAAGCCTGTTTACACTTTTAAATGTTTTTAATTATTGTAAATATTGTAAGAAGGCAATGTTGTGATTTGTTTTGGATTTTTGTGTACTGTGCCTCAATGTTTTTGATATTTATATGCATATATTTTAACAATTGTAAAACCTCACTGTGGCTGTAAGAGCCAAATTATGTGGATATTTTTGCATCGACGTTATTGTGTAATGTTTTATTAGATTGTATTTGATGGCTTGGGCCCCAGGAAGACTAGCAACCACTATTGTGGAAGCTAAAGGGGTTCCTTATAAATAAATAAAAATAAATAAAATAAATCTTGCAAAAGTACATCCCCCCACCCCACCCCCCAGTGTTCCTTGCAAACTCTAAATAAAATAAACAGGGATTAAAGGACATAATATGTTTCCAGCTCTTCCTCCTTTATCAGACATTCTCTCCATACCTGAGAGTGTCCAGTCTCCAGTGTGGATCCTTCAGTCCATCCGACAGCACATTAATTCCTGAGTCTCCTGGATGATTGTAGCTCAGGTCCAGCTCTCTCAGATGGAAGGGGTTGGAGCTCAGAGCTGAAGCCAGAGAACTACAGCCTTCTTCTGTGATCAGACAGCCTGACAGACTGTACAGACACAAAATAAAAATTAATCTAAAAAGCTTTTCACTGAAGATCTCTCTTTGCTGGACCCTCATTCATTCCATCCATTCAATTTAAGTTAGGATTGTAAAACAGCAACTGAAAAAAAAAAGAATAAAAACACAAAACAAAAACAATACTGTGACCTCTTCTAGTTTAGCAGTAGACTACAGCAAAGAACATCTGAAACGGCTTCAGTGTGAAGAAGAGGATTGTGAAAGCTGCAGATTCTGCCACATCGGTGTGTATTGCAGGAGTTTTAAATCATGAGGCTTTGCGGGTAAACCTTTGAAAAAACACAATGCAATGTTGTTTCTTCCAGTTACTTCTTCAAGTCATGTATCTGTGGTAATCTAACAGTGGAAAACACTTATCATTTGGGGAATATCACAGTGGCTATCTGCATCTTAAGCGGGAGGCCATCACCCAATGAAGCCAACAGAACCACATCATCTGCGAAAAGCAGAGATGAGATTCTGAGGTCACCTAAGTGATAGCCCTCCGCCACTTGGCTGCGCCTAGAAATCCTGTCCATAAAAGTTATGAAGAGAATCGGTGACAAACGGCAGTCCTGGCGAAGCCCACCACCTACAGGGAAAAGGTCCGACTTATTGCCGACTATGCAAACCAAGCTTTTGCAATGGTTGTATAGAGATCGAATGGCCTGTAGCAATGGGACAGATACCCCATACTCCTGCAGCACCTCCCACAGAACACCCCGAGGGACACAGTTGAATGCCTTCACCACATCCACAAAACACATGTAGACTGGTTGGGGAAACTCCCATGCACCCTAAAGTATCCTTGAGAGGATAAAGAGCTTGTCCAGTGTTCCACGACCAGGACGAAAACCGCATTGTTCCTCCTGTATCCAAAGTTCGACTAATGGACAAATTCTCCTTTCCAGCACCCTGGCATAGATTTTCCCAGGGATGCTGAGGACTGTGATCCCCCTGTAGTTGGAACACACCCTCCGGTACCCCTTGTTAAAAATTGGGACGACCACCCCGGTCTGCCAGTCCAGGGGTAGCGCTCCTGATCTCCACGCAACATTGTAGAGGCATGTCAGCCAGGACAGCCCTACAACATCCAGAGCCCCTGCCCCTGGCTACCGCCAGGCACACCATGCACCCGACCCCTATGGCGTCCCCTACGGGTTGTGGGCTTACAGGAGGGTGGGCCCATGTCCCCTTTTCGGGCTGTGCCTGTTGAGCCCCATGGACTGAGGCCCGACCACCAGACGCTCACCCTTGGGCACCCTCCCTGGGCCTGACTCCAGGGCGGGGCCCTGGTAAACATATCCCGCGCAGGGTAAAATGTTCCCTCGGTGATATTCAACAGGAATTAAAACTATAATGATAATATGGGAGAAATATATTCTCTGAATGGATATAGTCTCTCTTTACAGTCCTTGTTACTACTTGTCATGGTCCAGGATCAGATGACTCTGCGTTTAAGTTTTGTTTATTCAGTGTTCTGGGATTTTGTTGGGTTTTCATAGTTTTGTCTTTCGTATTTCATGTTCCTTAATTTATCTTTAGATCACTGTGATTTTCCAGCTTTTAGGTTTTGTCTCTGTGCCTCCCTAGTGTTCCTTGTTTCTTGTGTTCCTGGTTTGATGTTTGTGTTATTTCATGTTCCCATTCCCTCATTACCCTCATTGTATATTTAAGCCCTGTATCTTCCATTGCCCTTTGTTGCATCGTACCCACTTATCTGTATAAGTCTCTTCCTGTGTTTCTAGTTTCAGTGTTAGTTCCTCCTTTCTGGATTCCTGGTGTTTGAGTTGAAACAGTATTTTTAATTGTATCTTTAATGTCCGTATTAGAGAACATAACATGAACAAAAAGGACTTTGGGATTTATTGCAGGATTATAAAAAAAAAAACTCTAAAGAGTAATTTAAAATAATCCAACCAAAGGTATATAAAAGGCTCATGTTAATACTATAACCTTCAGACATATATTCAGTAATGCAATACAGATTCTAAATAATGCTCAGTGACAAAGATTGAATCCTGACCTCAGAGTTTCCAGTATACAATATGTACTGTTCAGTGCAACAGACAGAAGCTTAACTCCTGCATCCTCTATGTCGTTTTCACTCAGGTCCAGCTCTCTCAGTCTACTGGACTGGGAGCTGAGAGCTGAGGACAGAGCTTCACAGCTTCTCTGTGAGAGGTTACAGACACTCAGTCTGAAAAATAATCAACACAAAGACAAAAATAATAAATTAATAAAAACACAAAACAACAACACTGAAATTAAAGTGCATTGATGGTGTAGTTATAAGTGACTATATCTGGCAATATTTAATGTTCCTCAAGGACTGGTTGGAATTACTATTGTCTGATTTTAAACACATCAGGAATTGACTGTCATTTACAAATCATGAGAAATGATACACTACAATAACAAATGCATGTAACTGACCTTTATTAGCTAAAAGTTTAATTGGTTAATTATCTCATTTGACATAAATAAGAATCCTTGATCTGACCTCAGAGCTGCCAGTTTACAATGTGGACTTTTCACTCCAGCAGACAGAAGCTTCACTCCTGAATCTTGTAGGTTGTTGTTACTCAGGCCCAGATCCCTAAGGCTAGAGGATTGGGAGCTGAGAACTGAGGACAGAGATTCACAGCTTCTCTCAGAGAGGAAACACCCATATAGTCTAGAAAGCAAGAAAACACACACACACACACACACACACACACACAATCTGAAATTACAGTATATTGATTGTACAGTGATGAGTTACTTGATCTGGTAATGTCTCTTATGCTCCAGGACAAGGTGGGTTTGCTATTTCCTTATATTAAACACCAGAAATGTGTCAATTTAGGCAAGGCAAGGCAAGTTTATTTGTATAGCACAATTCAACAACAAGGTGATTCAAAGTGCTTTACAGAGACATTAGAAACAAAAACAAATAAAAAGTATGATTTAAAATTGATTAAAACAAGCAAACAAACAAACTAATTAACAAACAAACAAAACAGTATATAAAATCAAAACAGATACAATCAGAACAATGGATAAAATCAGTAGTTAAATGTAAGTTTTGAAATTTAATCTTAAAAGTGTGGATTTGGTGCTTTATTCAAATGCAGCTGAGAATAGGTGAGTCTTCAACCTGGATTTAAATAAACTGAGTGTTTCAGCTGATCTGAGGCTTTCTGGGAGTTTGTTCCAGAAATAAGGAGCATAAAAGCTGAATGCAGCTTCTCCGTGTCTGGTTCTGACTCTGGGAACTGATAAAAGACCAGATCCAGATGACCTGAGGGATCTGGAAGGTTCATGCTGGGTCAGGAGGTCACTGATGTATTTTGGTCCTAAACCATTCAGAGCTTTATAGACCAGCATCAGAACTTTAAAGTCTATCCTCTGACGGACAGGCAGCCAGTGTAAAGACCTCAGAGCTGGACTGATGTGGTCCACTTTTTTGGTCTTAGTGAGGACTCGAGCAGCAGAGTTCTGAATGAGCTGTAGTTGTCTGACTGATTTTTTAGGTAGACCTGTAAAGATGCTGTTACAGTAATCAAGCCTACTAAAGATGAATGCATGGACTAGTTTTTCCAGGTCCTGTTGAGACATCAGATCTTTTATCCTTGAAATATTCTTGAGGTGATAGTAAGCTGACTTTGTTATTGTCTTAACCCTTTAAGACCTACCATAGAACCAAGTCCGCCAGAGCTTATATTATTATTTTTACATGCTGTGGAGCCATTTTTGGGAGCATTTCAAGTTGCTATACATCAATACAACCATTATAGCCCAGATTTTAATAATATGTATTCATTAAGTGCATAGTAATTACATAAATTGCAAAAAAGTGCAATAAACTACAAAAAAATTGAAAATCGTTTTTGCTTTTTTAACATATATTTGTAGTTAGAGAAATTTAAGAGGCTTATCCCTCAAAACTGTAAATACAAAAAAGTTGCACAAAATAGTTTCCCACCACAGGAAATTTATTTTGAGTGTCTTCATAGTTTTATTTTTGAAATACACCAATTTTTATACACTGCAGGAAAAACGAAAATAAATATTATACTGCAAATTTGCAAAAAGGCAGCATCTGCATCAAAATAAACTATTTCCAGCAGTGCAATATGAGTCCTAAGCATCCCAGAAACGACACAGAAAGTCATAAAGTCAAAGATAACTTTTAAAAACACCAGTATAGGCTCATAAGGCCCTGATGGTAAAAAAGACTACATTTCCGCGAAAATGACGTCACTTCCGGTTTCGGGCAGGTAATGGCGGAAATGCAAAAGTTCGCGCTGACGTCTATTCCAACGTAGGAAGTGTTATGAACAGCTGATCGGATCGGCAAAGCGTGTTTCTGGAATATTATGTTTTTGTTCCTGCAAGCGCTTTTTATGCAGTTTTTGCAAAGCTTTATGTGGAAGGAAACCGTGACCTAGGACAAGCTGATGGCATAAGATGTAAGTACAAGTCCCCCGGTTTCATAGGCAAAAAAAATGTTTGCGCTAGCTTACGTGGTTGCAGTGCTACTGGGATTTAAAAATAGTTACGCAAAACAGAGCGTGCCTGCTCCAATCGGCTAGTTACCTATTGATACAAAGTATTTCCTGTTTTCTAAGTATGTTTTGAACCAGTTTAGTACAGTTCCTGAAAGACCTGCCCAGTTCTCCAGTCGTTTGAGTAATATGTTATGGTCAACTATATCAAATTTACTGTGATTTGAAAATGATGAAAAATACTAAGATGCAAGAACAAATAAATAATACCTCCCTTTAGTGGCAAAAGGTTTTAATTGATTAAATATGTTATTTGATGTAAAAAAAATATTATTTGATCTGACCTCAGAGTTTCCAGTGTACAATGTGCGCTCTCCACTCCAGCAGATAGAAGCTTCACTCCTGAATCTTGTAGGTTGTTGTTACTGAGGTCCAACTCTCTCAGTCTACAGGACTGGGAGCTGAGAGCTGAGGACAGAGCTTCACAGCTTCTCTGTGAGAGGTTACAGGTGCTAAGTCTGAAAAATAATCAACACAAAGACAAAAATAATAAATTAATAAAAACACAAAACAACAACACTGAAATTAAAATGCATTGATGGTGTAGTTAAAAGTGACTATATCTGGCAATATTTAATGTTCCTCAAGGACTGGTTGGAATTGCTATTGTCTGATTTTAAACACATCAGAAATTGACTGTCATTTACAAATCATGAGAAATGATACACTACAATAACAAATGCATGTAACTGACCTTTATTAGCTAAAAGTTTAATTGGTTAATTATCTCGTTTGACATAAATAAGAATCCTTGATCTGACCTCAGAGCTGCCAGTTTACAATGTGGACTTTTCACTCCAGCAGACAGAAGCTTCACTCCTGAATCTTGTAGGTTGTTGTTACTCAGGCCCAGATCCCTAAGGCTAGAGGATTGGGAGCTGAGAACTGAGGACAGAGATTCACAGCTTCTCTCAGAGAGGAAACACCCATATAGTCTAGAAATCAAGAACACACACACACACACACACGTGCACGCACGCACGCACGCACGCACGCACGCACACACACACACACACACACGCACACACACACAAGCTGAAATTACAGTATATTGATTGTACAGTGATGAGTTACTTGATCTGGTAATGTCTCTTATGCTCCAGGACAAGGTGGGATTGCTATTTCCTTATATTAAACACCAGAAATGTGTCAATTTACTGTGATTTGAAAATGATGAAAAATACTAAGATGCAAGAACAAATAAATAATACCTCCCTTTAGTGGCAAAATGTTTTAATTGATTAAATATGTTACTTGATGAAAAATAAATATTATTTGATCTGACCTCAGAGTTTCCAGTGTACAATGTGCACTCTCCACTCCAGCAGATAGAAGCTTCACTCCTGAATCTTGTAGGTTGTTGTTACTGAGGTCCAACTCTCTCAGTCTACAGGACTGGGAGCTGAGAGCTGAGGACAGAGCTTCACAGCTTCTCTGTGAGAGGTTACAGGTGCTAAGTCTGAAACACACACACACACACACACACACACACACACACACACACACACACACACACACACACACATATGTAATGGATTTGATTTAATATGTTTTTATATGTTGATCTGACCTGAAAATATACAGAGTGCAAGAAAATCGAATGTGTCAGTGTACACTACAATTAATGATTAACTAAAAATAAATACAGTTAAAGTTTAGAAAAAACAATGCAGTTAAATTTGTGATATATATATATATCACACACACACACACGTATATATATATATATATATATATATATATATATATATATATATATATATATATATATTACTAATATACATATTAATAATATAATAATATATTTAGTCAAATATTAAAACAGTCTTATACTTGACTGAGTTACTGAGATACTTTTTGTTAAATAGGATCAACATTTATTGTTTAAAGAATGCATGGCCACATATTTACTTACAATGCTTTGTTGGAGGCTTTGACCACTGGCAGCAGCCTCAGAAGAGACTCATCTGAAGCAGAGAATTTCTTCAAGTCAAACACATCCAGATCTTTTTCTGATGACAGTAAGATGAAGACCAGAGCTGACCACTGAGCAGGAGACAGCTCATCTGTGGAGAAACTTCCTGATCTCAGAGACTGCTGGATCTCCTCCACTAGAGAACGATCATTCAGTTCATTCAGACAGTGGAACAGATTGATGCTTTTCTCTGCAGACAAATTCTCACTGAGCTTCTCCTTTATGTACTGGACTGTTTCCTGATTGGTCTTTGAGCTACTTCCTGTCTGTGTTAGAAGACCTCTCAGGAGAGTCTGATTGGTCTGCAGTGAAAGACCCAGGAAGAAGCAGAGGAACAAGTCCAGGTGTCCATTTGGGCTCGTTATGGCCTTATCCACAGCACTCTGGAAAAAAATTAGCATGTCGAGGGATTGACTTCTTTTGAACTTCTGGGAGGTTGTTTGTTGTTGTTCTAGCACATTGACCCCAGAGTTGATGAAGGTCAGATGGACATAAAGAGCAGCCAGAAACTCCTGAACACTCAGATGGGTGAAGCAGAACACCTTCTCCTGGTACAGTACTCTCTCCTCTCTAAAGATCTGTGTGAGTACTCCTGAGTAAATTGAGGCTGCTATGATATCAATGCCACACTCTGTCAGGTCTGATTCATAGAAGATCAGGTTTCCTTTCTGCAGCTGATCAAAAGCCAGTTTTCCCAGAGACTCAATCATCCTTGTGCTCTCTGGACTCAAGTGTGGATCATACTTTAACTTCCTCATTTTGGCCTGAACCACCAGGAAGTTGATGTACATCTCAGTCAGGGTCTTGGGTAGCTGTCTTCCCTCTCTGGTTTGCAGCACATCCTCCAGAACTGTAGCAGTGATCCAGCAGAAGACTGGGATGTGGCACATGATGTAGAGGCTTTGTGATGTCTTGATGTGGGAGATGATTCTGCTGCCCTTCTCCTCATCTCTGAATCTCTCCCTGAAGTACTCCTCCATTTGTGGATCAGTGAACCCTCGGATCTCTGTCACCATATCAACATATTGTGGAGGGATCTGATTGGCTGCTGCAGGTCGTGTGGTTATCCAGATGCGAGCAGTGGGAACCAGTTTCCCCCTGATGAGGTTTGTCAGCAGCACATCCACTGAGGTGGGCTTTCTAGGGTCAGTTAGGATTTCATTTTTGTGGAAGTCCAGAGGAAGTCGACACTCATCCAGACCATCAAAGATAAACACAACCTGGAAGTCTTCAAAGCTGCAGATTCCTGCTTTTTTGGTTTCAGTAAAGAAGTGATGAACAAGTTCCACCAAGCTGAACTTTTCCTCTTTCAGCACATTCAGCTCTCTGAAAGTGAATGGAAATATAAACTGGATGTCCTGGTTGGCTTTGTCTTTAGCCCAGTCCAGAGTGAATTTCTGTGTCAACAGTGTTTTCCCAATGCCAGCCACTCCCTTTGTCAGCACTGTTCTGATTGGTTCATCTCTTCCAGGTGAGGCTTTAAAGATGTCTTCTCGTCGGATTGTTTTTTCTGGTCTGTCTGGTTTCCTGGATGCGGTTTCAATCTGTCTGACCTCATGTTCATCATTGACCTCTGCAGTCCCTCCCTCTGTGATACAGAGCTCTGTGTCGATCTGATTCAGCAGGGTTGGGTTTCCTGCTTTAGCGATCCCCTCAAACACACACTGGAACTTCTTCTTCAGCTTAGATTTAAGTTTACGTGGACAAACTGTAACAAGATGTTCTAAATAAAATAAAATAAAAGATGAATCATTTTTTAAGTAAGATAAGATAAGATAAGATAAGATAAGATAAGATAAGATAAGATAGAACTTTATTAATCCCTCGGGTGGGTTCCTCTAGGAAATTCGATTTCCAAAAAAGCACAGCACCGACAGAAGTTACAGAGTTATACACACACACATATATATAAATACAGAGACAATATAAATAAAATATACGAAGGGGATAAATAGAATAAATAGGAATAAAAATAAAAATACAAGTGAATTGCACATTTCAAGTATTGAGTCTATTGCACCGTTGACTATTTACAAAAGTAGTGCAAATTACAGTTTTATTTTCTAAAGCGTTACCCTTGAAAATATGTCTGTCCCTCTGCTGAGCCATAAATAAATACTCCATTTATCACCAGCAGTTTAACTCTTTAGATAAATCCTCTTACTTCTATCCAGACAGTCAGCCAGCTTCCCCTGCTTCTTCCTCCTCAGGAAGTCCAGTGTGATCTTCACAACTGACACTCTGCTTTTGCTCATCTGCTCATCATCCTCCACCTGACTCTCTAAGCCTTCTGGGTAATCTGAACTCAGAACCGTTTGAATCTTCTTCAGCTCGTTCTTCACAAAAGTGATGATGTCTTTCTCCAGCAGCTGGAACAGAATATTTTATGAATAACCCAATCAGACTGAAATCATGAGCCAAACATCAGATCCATATTGGACACACTGACAATCCACTGGTCTACAAAGAGCAGCATGGAGGTGCTGAACAGAATAGATGTGAAAGTAGTTGTACATGTACAGACCATAAATATGGAGTCCAGGTGTGTTTCAGTCTGCTGGGAGACCTGACCACTGGGAACCTCTAAGCTCTCCTGGTCCACTCTGTGGAGGAATCATGAACAATTAGTTCAAGCACAAGATATCGGTCAAGACGTTATCTGCTCTGCACTGTTTATAAGAGAACTTCATCTTAAGTGTGTAAAGTTTTGTCTCTGATATATCAGGAAACATTATTTAGTGTAAATATTATTATGTTTGTTTTAAATCCTTATGGATGTCTCTTGAATCTTGGTTCTCTGGGCCCGGGGCTCAGTCTGGTCTGGCGTAGCTGGCTGCCGGTGGAGCCTGCAGGCTTGTTGCTGCGGCAAACCATGGCAACTGCACCATGGTTGCTGGGTGACCCCCATTCAGGGCACTCCTCAGCTCTAGGTGAATGGTGAGATAGCCTTTGTAGTTGGCCTCCCTGGGCAGTCGTGCACAAGTAATAATAATAATGGATTGGATTTATATAGCGCTTTTCAAGGCACCCAAAGCGCTTTTCAATGCCACTATTCATTCACTCTCACATTCACACACTGGTGGAGGCAAGCTACAGTTGTAGCCACAGCTGCCCTGGGGCATGCTGACAGAAGCAAGGCTGCCATATCGCGTCATTGGCCCCTCTGGCCAACACCAGTAGGCAAGTAGGGTAAAGTGTCTTGCCCAAGGACACAACGACCGAGACCGTCCAAGCCGGGGCTCGAACCGGCAACCTTCCGATTACAGATGTGATTCCCAACCCCCTGAGCCACCGTCGTCCCTGAGCCACCCAAAAATGGTTTGGGAAATCTCCCAACTTTTTGTCCAGTGTGAACATGGAGTTGACGTTAGATGGATTTTAGTGATCTAGAATATTAATTGTACTTGTTTTAGTGACATTCTTTTACAGCCCACATCATAAATATTGTGATAAAATGTAAAGTGTGTAATTATGTAAATGTGCACAGTGTTTTCTCCATGTAAGTAGACACTTACATGGAGAAACCTGAAGAATACAAGCACGCTCACACACACAGACAGGTGTGCACACAAGTGTACACACAGGTAGTCACAGACACACACTATTTTGGTTTGCTGCTGCCTCTAAACATATCATGCAGTACTAGTACTGTATGCAGCTCAGCAACATTCAATATGTATTATTTACTGTTACTTATGCTTATGCTTATGTTGGTTGTTCCTGTGGCTTCTAGTGATGGGTCGTTCGCGAATGAAATGGCTCTTAGAGCCGGGTCTTTGACGTGAACGACGCGAGCCGGCTCCTTATCGCGAGCCGTCACGTGGGGTTTTTTTTTTTTTCTCTCAGCCTCTCTCTCGCACTTTTTTTCTGCTTCACTCAGCAAGCGAGCCTTGTGCTTTACGCTTGGCAGAGGGGGGAGGGGCAGTAATTACACTCAGTAACACAGGAACAGAGCCAGAGGGGGAGAGAGAGAAAGAGAGCCAAGGACAACAACGTCACATTAGAAAGGTATAGTAATCATCCACAACTATTTTCGGTTGCAGATGATAAAGGATTCATTAAGTTTATTCATGCAGGCCCATATGACAGATAATGTGCATGTTTCTTTTTGTTTTCATATTTTGAATCGCTACCTTATTGTGGTGGAGGGGTTTGTGTGTCCCTGGGATCCCAGGGGCTATGTTGTCTGGGGGCTTTTGCCCCCTGGTAGGGTCTCCCATGGCAAATTGGCCCTGGGTGAGGGACCAGACAAAGAGCGATTCATAAGACCCTTATGAAAAGGACACCGAGGGAACAGTTTACCCTGCCCGGGATAGGGTTACCGGGGCCCCGCCCTGGAGCCAGGCCCGGGGAGGGTGCCCGAGGGCGAGCGTCTGGTGGCCGGGCCTTAGTCCATGGGGCCCGGCCGGGCACAGCCCGAAGAGGAGACATGGGCCCATCCTCCCGCAGGCCCACCACCCGCAGGAGGCGCCATAGGGGTCGGGTGCATTGTGTGTCGGGTGGCGGCCAGGAGCGGAGGCCCTGGCGGACTGACCCCCGGCTGCCAAGACTGGCAATAGGGACATGGAATGTCACCTCTCTGGTGGGGAAGGAGCCTGAGTTAGTGCGCGAGGTTGAGAGGTACCGGCTAGATATAGTCGGGCTCACCTCTACACATGGCTTGGGCTCTGGAACCAGTCTCCTGGAGAGGGGCTGGACTCTGTCTCAGTCTGGAGTTGCCCCTGGTGAGAGGCGGCGGGCTGGGGTGGGTATCCTAATATCCCCTCGGCTTGCTGCCGGTACGTTGGGGTTTTTCCCGGTGGACAAGAGGGTTTGTTCCCTGCGCCTTAGGGTCGGGGAACGGGACCTGACTGTCATCTGCGCTTATGCGCCGAGTGGCAGTTCAGAGTACCCAGCCTTCCTAGAGTCCCGGGGGGGGGGGGCTGGAGGGTGCTCCACCTGGAGACTCTGTTGTCCTGCTGGGAGACTTCAATGCTCACGTGGGTAACGACAGCGAGACCTGGAGGGGCGTGATTGCTAACCACAGTTTGGCCATAACGAACACCCTGTTCGAACATAAGAGTGTCCATAAGTGCACGTGGCACCAGGACGCTCTAGGCCGTAGGTCGATGATCGATTTTGTAATCGTATCAGCAGACCTGCGGCCATATGTTCTGGACACTCGGGTAAAGAGAGGGGCTGAGCTGTCAACTGATCACCACCTGGTGGTGAGTTGGATCAGGTGGCGGGGGAGGACGCTGGACAGACCTGGTGCACCTAAACGCGTAGTGAGGGTGTGCTGGGAACGTCTAGCAGAGGCCCCAGTCCGCGAGATCTTCAACGCACACCTCCGGCAGAGCTTCAACAGCATTCCGAGGGAGACCGGGGCCATTGAGTCCGAATGGACCATGTTCAGCGTCTCCATTGCCGAAGCTGCTGCATTGAGCTGCGGCCGCAAGGTGGTGGGTGCCTGCCGTGGTGGTAATCCCCGAACCAAATGGTGGACACCAGAGGTGAAGGGAGCCACCAGGCTGAAGAAGGAGTCCTACCGGGCTTGGTTAGCCTGTGGGACTCCGGAGGCAGCCGACAGGTATCGACAGGCCAAGCGGAATGCGGCTCGGGCAGTGGCTGAAGCAAAAACTCGGGTGTGGGAGGAGTTCGGAGAGGCCATGGAAAAAGACTTTCGGACTGCCTCGAAGAGATTCTGGCAAACCGTCAGACGTCTCAGGAGGGGAAAGCGGTGCTCTACCTGCACTGTGTATAGTGCTGGCGGAGCGCTGCTGACGTCGACTGAGAAAATTGTCAGGCGGTGGAAGGAATACTTCGAGGACCTCCTTAATCCCACTGACACGTCTTCCGAGGAGGAAGCAGAGTCTGGGGATGAGGGGAATGACCCGCCAATTTCCGGGGGCGAGGTCACTGAGGCAGTTAAACAACTCCTTGGTGGCAGAGCCCCTGGTGTTGATGAGGTCCGCCCCGAGTTCCTGAAGGCTCTGGATGTTGTAGGGCATTGCCGGCAATAAGTCGGACTCGTTCCCGGTGGGTGATGGGCTTCGCCAGGGCTGCCCTTTGTCTCCGGTTCTGTTCATAATTTTTATGGACAGGATTTCTAGGCGCAGCCAAGTGGCGGAGGGCTTTCGCTTTGGTGGCCTCAGAATCTCATCTCTGATTTTTGCAGATGATGTGGTTCTGTTGGCTTCATCGGGTGAAGGCCTCCAGCTCGCACTGGAACGGTTCGCAGCCGAGTGTGAAGCAGCGGGAATGAGGATCAGCACCTCCAAATCCGAGGCCATGGTTCTCAGCCGGAAAAGGGTGGAGTGCCCACTCCGGGTCGGGGATGAGTTCCTGCCCCAAGTGGAGGAGTTCAAGTATCTCGGGGTCTTGTTCGCGAGTGATGGGAGAAGGGAGCCGGAGATCGACAGACGGATTGGGGCTGCAGCTGCAGTAATGCGGACGTTGCACCGGTCCGTCGTGGTGAAGAGGGAGCTGAGTGTAAAAGCGAAGCTCTCAATTTACCGGTCGATCTACGTCCCTACCCTCACCTATGGCCACGAGCTGTGGGTAGTGACCGAAAGAACGAGATCGCGGATACAAGCGGCAGAAATGAGCTTCCTCCGAAGGGTGGCTGGCCTCTCCCTTAGAGATAGGGTGAGAAGTTCGGCCATCCGGGAGGGGCTCAGAGTAGAGCAGCTGCTGCTCCACATCAAAAGGAGCCAGCTGAGGTGGTTCGGGCATCTGACAAGGATGCCCCCTGGGTGCCTCCTGGGTGAGGTGTTCCAGGCATGTCCCACCGGGAGGAGGCCCCGGGGCAGACCCAGGACACGCTGGAGAGATTATATCTCTCGGCTGGCCTGGGAACGCCTTGGTATTCCCCCGGACAAGCTGGAGGAGGTGGCTGGGGAGAGGGAGGTCTGGGCCTCTTTGCTTAGGCTGCTGCCCCCGCGACCCGACCCCGGACAAAGCGGATGACGATGGATGGATGGATGGATGGATATTTTAATTTATATTTAATTGTGTTGTGGTTTGCAGTGTTTTGTGTTGTTTCACTTTAAATTTGTAAAAGGAAAAAGCTGAAAATTTAAATAGTTAAAAGTTGAAATGTGAATAGTTGATTTTTGTATTATATGATTTATTTATTATATTTTATATGGAGTGAATAAATAAAAGTATATTTACAGTGGCCCCTAGAGACAAAGCACATACAAACTTCAAATCACGTACGAACTCTGAAGCATGTACAAACTCCAAAACACGTAAAAACACGTAAAAACTCCAAAACACGTAAAAAGACGTACAAACTCCAAAACACGTAAAAACTCAGAAGCACATAAAAACTCAAAACACGTACAAAAGACAACAGAAGTGCTCCAGGATGCTAGGGGCAGTGTTGAACTTTTGTTACCGAGTGGCTACACAAGCCAGCAAGTACCAACGACCGAATCTGGTGTGTGGTAATAACCGGTAAATGAACATTTTTTTTAAATTATTTGAATATATATGAGTGCCTGTGTATAAATACACAAAGAATACACATATGCTTTCAATTGTGTAATTTAAGTGATCTAGTAGCTCTGCTTTGGAAGTTCAGTTCATGCTAGAAATGTGTCTTGGAGTTTGTACGTGTTTTGTCTCTAGGGACCACCGCATATATTTATATATAAACATATATATATATAAAACCACGTTTTTTTATGTTAGTAATTCCTTTTGTGCATAATTTTATAATATTGTTAATAATAAATTAATTAAAGCAACAAAACAACCTGAAGAGCCGGTTCGGAGCCGAAAGAGCCGGCTCTTTTTAGTGAGCCGAACCGAAAGAGCCGGATCTCTAAAAAGAGCCGGAAATCCCATCACTAGTGGCTTCCCTACTGTGTTGTTTTCTTTTTGCAGTTTTTTTCAGCAGATGATCAGATTTTCCATTTCTTTTCTCACTATCTGTTGTTTCCTCTATTTTTTCCCTCTCATCATGTTTACTCTCTTCCCAACTTCTCTTTCCTTCTTTCTCCTTTGCCATCCCATTGTCCGTTGTGATTGTAATAACTTAAAAAAAAACTCTAATAAACTATGAAATCTAAACAATGAATATCAAAATATAAGAAAACTCAAAAACACTGGGTCACATGACCCAGGACTGTGAAAGTAGCAGGAGAAAATTTAACCACGCAAGCAAACTGAAAGAGCTGAGTGTGTCTGAATGATGCAGCTGTTGGTCTGCAGTTAATATTTGGTTCCAGCTGTTGTTCATTAACAGGTTTCAGGTTTATGAGAGAGCTGATAAATCAATGTGATTTCTGTTTGGTTATCTCCACACAGCAGATAAAAACTCTGTGTATAATAAATCCTAACATGGAACACAGATAATAATAATAATATATTTTATTTGAGGGCGCCTTTCAGAAACCCAAGGTCACCTTACAAAAAACACAATTAATAAAAGGAACAGTAGTCAAAAAATTATTATTAAAGCGAATAAGCCAGTTTAAATAGATGTGTTTTGAGCTGTGTCTTAAATACGGAGAGGGAGTCAATATTTCTTAGTGCAGGAGGAAGAGAGTTCCAGAGCCGGGGAGCAGAGCGACTGAAAGCTCTGTTCCCCATAGTAATAAGGTGTGAGGACAGAACAGTAAGATGAATAGCAGATGATGATCTGAGAGGGCGGGAAACAGTGGTGACATGGAGCAGGTCACACAAATATGAAGGAGCAGATTTATGGATACACTTGTATGTCAGAAGTAAGATTTTAAAATTTATCCTGGCTTCTATGGGCAACCAGTGAAGCTGCTGAAGAACTGGGGTAATATGAGCACTTAACAGTGTATGGGTTATGATCTGAGCTGCAGAATTTTGAAGAAGTTGGAGTTTATGAAGGGACCTTTTAGGGAGACCAAATAGGAGGGAATTAGAATAGAATAGAATTCAACTTTATTGTCATTGCACATGCACAGGTACAGGGCAACGAAATGCAGTTTGCATCCATCCAGAAGTGCTTAGTGATATAGATATATTACAATATATATTAGCAATAATATAGATATGTAAGTATATTACAGAAATGGGTCTATTATGTTATAATGTACACGGTATGAAGTATGTTGTGAATATTCTATAACTATAAGTATGTACAGGCTGTAGTGAGTACAAGCTATGTACAGGATATGGACAGGATATAAATATGAAAAACTATACAGAATATGAAATAAATAACTTTACAGGAATCTGAGATATACAGCTATACAGAAATGGGAACTATGCAAGTTGTAAACAGTTGTAGGGTTAAAAATTATCGTATGTACAGAATGATTGTTTACACAGGGCTATACAGTAGTGCAGTTAAGGTAAGTGAGGGTGTGGATAATTTCTACAGAGGCTATATAAAGTGCTAGTGGTTGTGAGTGGTGGTTCAGTCCATGTTATTATTGTGTGTTTGAGGGTACAGTTGTCCATTGTGTGTGTGTGTGTATGTTCAGTCCATGAGTTAACGTGGGTCAGATGTCAGGAGGCAGAGTTCAGGAGTCTGACAGCTGTGGGGAAGAAGCTGTTCCGGTACCTGGTGGTCTTAGTCCGGAGGCTCCTGTAGCGCCTCCCAGAGGGCAGGAGGGTGAAGAGTCCATGTGATGGGTGACTGGGGTCTCTGATGATTTTCCCAGCCCTTTTCAGACACCGCTTCCTGTAGATGTCTTTTATGGCAGAAAGTGGTGCTCCGGCGATGCGCTGGGCAGTTTTCACGACCCTCTGCAATGCCTTCCGGTCCGAGGCAGAGCAGTTCCCGTACCAGACTGTTATACAGTTGGTCAGGATGCTCTCGATGGTGCAGCGATAGAAGTTCACCAGGATGTCTGAGGACAGGTGGTTCTTCCTCAGAGTCCTCAAGAAGAAGAGGCGCTGGTGAGCCTTCTTGACCAGCTTGGAGCAGTTGGTCGTCCAGGTGAGATCCTCGGATATGTGGACTCCCAGGAACTTGAAGCTGCTCACACGCTCCACAGCCGTCCCCTTAATGTGGATGGGTGGATGTGGGTCAGCATTCCTCCTGTAGTCCACGATGAGCTCCTTGGTCTTACAGTAATCAATATGGGATGTAATAAGACTATGGACAAGGATGGCAGCAGCATGGGGAGTAAGGAAGGGGCAAATGTATTTAGCAATTTAATTAATAGTTAATCTCACATTTATTTACATATTAGTAATTCTAAGATGCTTTTTTTTATCTTCTTTCCCAGGATTCTTTTATATTTTTTGATATGTATAGCAATAGCAAAAAAAAATCCCCCAGGGGCATCTCAACCATTTTCTATTGTACAGAATTCTCCTTTGGAGGTGACCAAATAATAAGATTTTCATTCTATTAATTACTTTTTAGTATGTGTTGGAATACATTTTTTGAAGATAATTATAATATAATAATATATTAATGGGAAAACTCTCAGTATGTTGTTCTTGGAATAATAGTTTTTTTTTTTTTATTTAACTGCAGAGTGTTTTCTTCACTGATGTTTGTTGAGACTGATCACTTCCTGTTTGGTAGTGTTGATTTTCACTTGTTTAGAAACCAAGGGTTTGTTTTCAAGAGACAGTTAAAATGGGATTGAGGGAATGACATGTTTGCACTGCACTTTATATCCAACAACATCAAGCAGTTCAATCAGCTCTCAAAGAGTTCATGTTACTAATAACTCACTTGTCTGCAGCAGACGGTTGCTGGACTTTAACCTTCCTGCCTTCTTGGGACCTTTTTGTGCCACTGCTATGTGTTAAATGGCTGCCATTTCCACTGTGTTCAGTGGAATATAACCAAACTTGCCACAGGATAGTTTTTACCTGTCAATGTTAATATTCCAGTGTGAATTCCTTAAATCAGCCTAAAATGGCTGAGCAGCAGAAATCCCCACACCCATCACCCTGGGGACCATTTTCTGCCCATTGACTTCCATTATAAACGCAATTTTTCAACCCCAAATTATCATCATATGATTTTATTTTTTCTTCTTTTCTTGGATGTCAATGAAGACTCAGGGCCTTGAAGTTTTAATTTTTAAATTGCAAAAAAAATGCAAAAAAAATAATGGCAGGTCAAAATGTATGTTGGTGCCAATCTTTGGTCCATCTAAAGGCCTACTTATAATGACAATCACATATTACTTCAACTGGTTTTTTGTGGAAATATTTAGTTTCGTTTTTTGGTTTTTGGGGCTTATAACACAGGGCGCTCATGTAATAACACTGGGATTTGAAGGGTTAAAACAACGAAAATATAATTAAAACTTTACATGAATATTTCAGGGAGAAGTAGTTTTACAAGGTTGGCTAATTTAAAGTGGAATAAAATATGGATATATGGTCTTTTTATGGCGTGGCTGAGAATGGTCCCTAGGGTGATGGGTGTGAGTTTTTTAAAGGATGGCAGGAGGGTTAAAATCAATGTAGCGATCATGTGACTCAGCACTCTTAAAGGACACACTGGAACCTGAATCTGAATCAGATTCAAATTCTGATTTAGGTTCAGTTTCAGGTTCAGGTCCAGGTTGGTTCCTGTGAATAATGATGGAGCAGTGATGTGAGTGCTGAGCTGTGACATGTTGAAATGTCATAGACAGTTAGAGATGGTCATCTCACCTCTGATCTTTGGTCTGGCTCTCATGTTCCCCACATGGAGTGGTTTTAGAGGGAGGGACTCCCTCCTCTCTGTCCTCACACTGATCCATGCTGCTGACACACACCAGCTCACACACACTTTCTACCTTCACCTGCAGAGGAAACACAAATCATTCATGTGCACATCAACTGAGATGTGCACATCAGAGTTCATGTCTGATTTGTTGGATTAACATCCACTCCATCTGAAACAGCTTTCATCAGTTCAGTACAAAAAGTGTCACAGAGCCGATTTCCTTCCATTACTGTAGTCCTACAAAGCAACAGATAAAACATGTCTTTAGAAATGACAGAGAGCAGTTTTTTTTTTTCAATAACAATGCCCAGGACCAAGCTGACTGCTCACAGAGAGTGCATACTCTAACTGCTAGCAGCTCTGCTAGCTAAGCTAACTAAGTAACAGTTAATCTGACAGCAGTTACTGTGGACGCAGGACACATTTACTGTGTTTAGTCTGATTCCAGATGGTTCAGATTAACTCGTGTCAGTCAAACAGAAGTGTTGTAGATTTATTTTTCAGGAGCTTCTAGCAACAAACACAGAAGTGAATCATATGAAGATCATGAATTTACACTTACATCCTAATTTTACATTTGATTTTAAATGTACTCATTAAACTGTAAACCGAGAGGAATGCTATGTAGGAGACAGGAAGTGAAAAAGTCAGAGAAACAGATCAGAGACTAAATAAAACAAAATAGAAGAGAAGAGAAATTTCCCTTATTGTCCCTCATTGAGGGAAATTTGCAGGCTCCAGCAGCAAAGTGACAGGCAGGTGGAGCATGCAGATTCAAACAAAAGTAACAAACAAGAAATAAGAGACTGCACATGGTAAACTTACAACATCAGAAATAAAAGTAGAGTTGTACAGTTATTAAAAAGAGGGATACTCAGACTCAAAGAAATGTGCAGCTGAGTAAGATTTTTTTTTTTTTCAAAAAAGATGTGAATGACCCAGCAAACAAGCCACAGTGTACGCTTCACAAATACACACCATCCTGGCAACAAATCTATACCAACCAAACCCAAAATGGCCACGAGCAAATCAAATTTAAACGAATGAGCCCTGACTTGTCACAAACCGGGCCACACAGCCATGACATAATCCCAGGGATGCATGCAAATTGTATCCAAACAACTATCTTATTTCAAGAAAATAAGATAGTTGGCTTAGGCTGCTGCCCCCGCGACCCGGCCCCGGACAAAGCGGATGAAGATGGATGGATGGATGGAAAACAAAAAAAGAAACCTTACACAAACTATGGCTTATGGAGTCAGTACAATTAGTGGTGTAGAGGAGTGTATGGGTGAAAGAATGCAATGTTGTTTAATGCAAAACCAAACTAAACCAAAGGCCACCAAAATCCACATCCAAATCAAATGTTATCTCAGGGGAAAGCACCACACAGGAGTAGGGATGGGTACCGGTATCCGGTGCCATTATGGCACCGGTTCTGACATAAACGGTAGTAACCAGACCGAAACGCAGCACGCATTTCGGTGCTTTATTTCGGGGCTTTCGGGGCTTTATTTCGGTGCTTTTTTTTTTCCCTGAGAAGTGATACACTTCAGATTCTAGCCAATCATTTTACGTTTCCAAGGATAGTAGGCGGGCCCAGGTACGTACGTTCTTTTAGAGCAGCGCTAAAAAGGCCCAAGGCGAAGCGGTCAAAAGTCTGGCTGTACTTCACAGGCAAGGCAATTTTAAATCATGCTTTTTATTTGTTTTTGTTTTATTTAAGTTTATTTATATAGCACAATTCAACAACAAGGTGATTCAGAGTGCTTTACAGAGACATTAAAAAACAAAAACAAATACAAAGCATGATTTAAAATTGATTTAAAAAAAAAAAAAAAACAGTAGGTAAAATCAGAATAAATCCACACTTGCTTAAAAGTGTGGATTTGGTGTTTTACTCAAATGCATCTGAGAACAGATGAGTCTTCAACCTGGATTTAAATAAACTGAGTGTTTCAGCTGATCTGAGGCTTTCTGGGAGTTTGTTCCAGATATAAGGAGCATAAAAGCTGAATGCAGCTTCTCCGTCCTTTTTTGGTCTTAGTGAGGATTCGAGCAGCAGAGTTCTGAATGAGCTGTAGTTGTCTGACTGATTTTTTAGGTAGACCTGTAAAGATGCTGTTACAGTAATCAAGCCTACTAAAGATGAATGCATGGACTAGTTTTTCCAGGTCCTGTTGAGACATCAGATCTTTTATTCTTGATATATTCTTGAGGTGAGAGTAAGCTGATTTTGTTATTGTCTTAATATGTTTTTCTAAGTTTAGGTCTGCTTCCATCACTACACCCAAATTTCTTGCCTGGTTTGTGGTTTTGAGGTATATAGATTGAAGTTCTCTAGTGACCTGTAATCGTTTTTCTTTGGCGCCAAAGACTATTACTTCAGTTTTGTTTTTGTTTAGCTGGAGAAAATTGTGGCACAACCAGTCATTAATTTCCTCAATGCATTTACCAAGAGCCTGTACAGGGTCTCGGTCTCCTGGTGACATTGTGATATATATTTGTGTGTCATCTGCATGGCTATGATAGTTTATTTTGTTGTTCTTTATAATCTGTGCCAGTGAGAGCATGTAAATGTTAAAAAGAAGGGGTCCCAAGATGGAACCTTGGGGAACTCCACATGTGATACTTGTCTGCTCAGATGTGAAGTTACCTATTGATACAAAGTATTTCCTATTTTCTAAGTATGTTTTGAACCAGTTTAGTACAGCTCCTGAAAGACCTGCCTAGTTCTCCAGTCGTTTTAGTAATATGTTATGGTCAACTGTATCAAATGCTGCACTGAGATCCAGTAAAACTAAGACTGACATTTTTCCACTGTCTGTATTCAGACATATGTCATTCAACACTTTGGTCAGAGCGGTTTCAGTGCTGTGGTTCTGTCTAAAACCTGACTGGAAGGCATCATAGCAGTTATTCTGTTTTAAGAAGTAATTGAGCTGTTGAGAAACTGCTTTTTCAATGATCTTAAAAATGGGAGATTTGAGATCGGCCTGTAGTTGTTCATTTGTGTCTTGTCAAGATTGTCATTTTTCAGTATAGGTTTAATTACAGCAGTTTTTAGTGGTTCTGGAAACACACCTGACATTAAAGAAAAGTTGACGATCTGTAGCATGTCTGACTCCATAGTCTTTGAGACCATTTTGAAAAAACTTGCTGGCAGGACATCAAAACACCAAGAGGAGGAGTTCAGTTGACCTAAGATGTCCTCCAGGTCTTTGCTGTTAATAGGGTGAAACTGTTTGATGGTGTTGTTAAGGTTCATAAATTGAGGTGGAGAGTACAAACAACCATGGTCCAGAAGAGCTTGGTCAAACAATTGATTTTAATGAAATACACGCGTGGGGGGACCAGTGCAGTACTCAGACAGCGCTGATCTCCGACTAATCAAAGCATAAGCAGATATTTTATACTGTTACGGCCCTAGCAGGGCCTCTCTCCTCCTGAAGGTGCCTGTGTGGGCGTGTCACACTACCTCTTCTGCCTGAGGTGCCACCTTTCCCTTTTACACAGCTGACTGACGTCAATAATTAAGGAGATTTAAGCCCAGGGAAAGGTGAGCTCTGGGCTAGAGTGCCAGTAGTGTAGTTACAGCTTGTGAGCGGAGTGGTTGTTGTGTTTGCAACTAGTGAGCTGTGTGTGTTTTTGGTGATTTTCAGCTAGTGAGCTGCTCTTTCTTTTTGACTTACGTTTTACTTTATTGACCAACGCCTGAGTTTTGTTTGTTTTCTTAAATGGTGATAGCGGCTTGTCCGTCTCTTTTAGTTAGTATAAATTGAAACTTTAATAAAACTCTTTAATTTAACCCTTTTGCCTCCTTGACTCCTTTTTCTGACCCGGTCTTGTTACTCCCCCCCCCCTCCCTGCCTAGACCCCTCAGGGGAACGTAACAATACGATCAGGGCTTGAATTTAATGACGCCCCTTCAACGTCACAGATACATTTCATACATAGGTTCCCAGACCACAATGACTTTTAACACAGTTTAAAAGAACATTATCTCTATCTTCATGGCAGATGTTTCCTGTCAACCTTTTGACTGCCGCTTCTTCTGCAGTGAGATAGCACTTCTTCACGCCCGCAGTTAAAAGCAAACATGATATGTCACGACCTCACTTGGTACTCTGTGTCACCTCTCACTTACTAACGCTCGCAGTCAGAGGCCACTCTCAAATGTGTCAGCAGTTTACTAAACCTATATATGTAGTATATTGAATAAATGTTTTAATCAAGAACCTCTACTAAAAGCTTGATAAAAGAATATAAAAGATAATAATGAACAACCTGGTTATTCAATTAGCATCATCCAAACAGCTCCTCAGAATAACCTGCTCTTAGAATCTGCTTTTGGTTTCACTTCTGCAAAAGGCACACTCTGCAAACCTGCAATTTCCTGTCAGCCTGCAACTTAGTCTTTCTGAAAGACACACACTGTTTAAACATCTGAATGCACTATCAATGCTGTAGATTATATTATTAATGCAATGGTAATGATGATGATTATTAACAATAGCAGCAAAATAATTTCCCTGATCTCCACAGTGTTTAAACAGTTTTTCGGTGGACACAGTACATATCCTGAATCTGCTGTTGATGTACCAATTGTTTGTCTAATCTTTTGGATTTTTTCTGTGAAGAATTTGCAGGCCATGGTCGAATGAATTTCAGCTGCCACTGACACAGGAGGGTTTGTTAGCCTGTCAACTGTAGAAAATAAGACCCGAGCATTATGACTGTTTTTGGTGATGATGTCAGAGAAGTAGGACCTCCTTGCACTCCTCATTTGTAAATTATAATTGTGAAGTTTCTCTTTATAGATGTCATAATGAACCTGGAGGTTTGTTTTTCTCCATGTGCACTCAGCTTTCCTACACTCTCTTTTTTCATTTTTCACCAGTGTGGAGTTTTTCCATGGAGACTTTTTCCTTCCAGAGATAACCTTCACCTTAATGGGAGCAATAGTGTCCATTACATTTAACATGTTAGCATTGAAGCTATTGACGAGCTCATTGACTGAACCCCTGGACAGGTCAGGTGTTAATGGGAAGACCTGGTTAAAGATCAAGAGTGTAGGTCAAGAGTGTGTCCTTTATTATGTGTGGCCTCTGTTACATGCTGAGTCAGCCTAAAGTTGCCCAGAGTGTTACTCTTTGCCCTTTGCCCTGAGGGTTGACCACATGGATGTTAAAATCCCCAACAATAATTACACAGTCAGAATAAACACAGATCACAGACAGCAGTTCACTGAGCTCATTAAAAAAGTCTGTGCAGTATTTGGGAGGCCTGTAAACATTAAGAAACACAACTTTGGATGGGGCCTTCAGCTGTAAAGCCACATATTCAAAAGACTGAAAACTTCCAGGAGATAGCTGCTTACATTGAAATGAGTCATTAAATAAGACAGCAACCCCTCCTCCTCTCCTGCTCACCCTGGCCTCACTGATAAAACTGTAGTTAGGAGGGGTCGTCTCAATGAGAACAGCTCTACTGTTACTTTGGTCCAACCAAATTTCAGTTAAAACATAAAATCAAGGCTGTGCTCAGTGATTAACCCTTTAAGACCTACCATAGAACCAAGTCCGCCAGAGCTTATATTATATTTTTATATGCTGTGGAGCCATTTTTGGGAGCATTTCAAGTTGCTATACATCAATACAACCATTATAGCCCAAACTTTAATAATATGTCTGCATTAGGTGCATAGTAATTACATAAATTGCAAAAAAGTGCAATAAACTACAAAAAAATTGAAAATCGTTTTTGTTTTTTTAACATATATTTCTAGTTAGAGAAATTTAAGAGGCTTATCCCTCAAAACTGTAAATACAAAAAAGTTGCACAAACTAGTTTCCCATCACAGGAAATTTATTTTAAGTGTCTTCATAGTTTTATTTTTGAAATACACCAATTTTTATACACTGCAGGAAAAACGAAAATAAATATTATAGTGCAAATTTGCAAAATAACAGCATATGCATCACAATAAACTATTTCCAGCAGTGCAATATGAGTCCTAATCATCCCAGAAACGACACAGAAAGTCATGAAGTCAAACATAACTTTTAAAAACACAAGTATAAGCTCATGAGGCCACGATGGTAAAAAAAACCTACATTTCCACAAAATGACGTCACTTCCGGTTTCGGGCAGGTCATGCGGTCATGTGATAGTTCACGCTGATGGACGTAGGAAGTGTTACAAACAGCTGATTGGATCGGCGAAGCGTGTTTCTGGAATATCATGTTTTTGTTGCTGCAAGTGATTTTTATGCAGTTTTTGCAAAGCTATATGTGGAAGGAAACTGTGACCTAGGACAAGCTGATGGCATAAGATGTAAGTACAACTCCTCCAGTTTCATATGCAAAAAAAATTATTGCGCTAGCTTACGTGGTTGCAGAGCTACCGGGATTTAAAAATAGTTACGCAAAACAGAGCGTGCCCGCTCCGATCGGCTGTAAAGGGTTAAATCATTAATTAAAAATGTTTTCCCAGCTAAAGATCTAACTTTTAATAAAGCCAACTTAAGTGTTTTAGAGGTATTATTTGTCCCCTCGTGCTCCTTTGGGAGCAGTCTGTGGCACACAAGATATGTTTACTATATTTAAAGATCTTTTAGAGTGCAGCTCTCTGTGTTTTGACCAGGCCACATGTCTCCTTCTGTCACCTAAAAGTACAGAAATTTTAAAACCTTCTAGTAAACAGGGTCCCACAGCAAAAGATGCAAACTCAGCAGCCTGCAACAAGTGCTTTAAGGTGATACTGTGCAAAGGAGGTAACACCTCGAATCTGATGAAACACCTGGCGACGCATAGCGTTTTTTTTTAAAGCCGAGAAATGCATCGTACCTACTACGGGTGTGGTGCCTGTTAACGGACCCGGAGTTAGCAACATTCCCCAAGAACCCGAAGAGTAGAGTTCTGGCCCCTAGCCCTGCCAGTGTAGCAGAAATGATGACGGATGATGATGGCAGCAGCCGCCGTTCTTCTCTGCGTGAGTAGCTTAATGTTGTTTGTGTGTAATTTACTTTGAGTAGGCTAACCACGTTATCACATTAATGCATGTAAGGTCAACTAGCAAAGACTAATATTGTTATCTTTTTACAAAAAAACAGCTAAACATGAGAGGTTTTTGGACAAAGTTTGTGTTCTCTATTCTTTAAGCACCGGTTCGAGCACCGTTTCAAAAGTACCGGTTTGGCACCGGTATCGGATAAAACCTAAACGATAACCATCCCTACCCAGGAGCTGAGCTCTGAAAGCTTTCATACAGTAAAACTGTTCATATGTTACTAATTGGGAATGGGAACTCCACCCCTCCAATGCCTGCAGATGAGACATGCAAACAGGCCAAAAGGAAGGCAAGGTGGAGTAGATCATCACAGAGACGAACACCGAGTCGCGTTTGTGTCCAGCTTCACTGTGTTCATGTTCCATGTGAGTGTTACTGTGAAGCAGTTTGATGGGGCGTTGATGAACAAACACAGCATTTGCTCTCTCACACAGTCTGGAGGACGCAGATTTTCAGATTTGATTGTGACAGTTTGTGTTGCCAGATATAAAGTGGATTTAAACTCGTCTCATTTCACAATGTTTTTCTAGAGCAGATTCGGCTTTTATTAAAATAAAATGACTTTTTTGTAAGTCAGCAAAGTGTTATCTATCATTAAAAGTATTAAAAGTGTTTATTGTTTCATTGTAATAAGCAACATGAATGTGGTTCTAATAAAAAATAATAACAATCTCTTTTTAACTGCTTTCACTTCAAGTGTAAACTACAAACTCTGGAGAACAATTGTCTATTCAGAGATTTAACCGTTTCTTCTCAACGCAGCACATGGAAATAATTTTCAACTCTTCAATTTAACTGACTTAAATTAACTGAGTTTTTCTAAAGTTCAGGTTTGAGAGTGCAGAAATCATTTAGAGATTTTTAATGCAGCAAATTCAGTTCAAATATTTAGACAGGAAAGAAGTCTTTAATGCTTCAGCTGTTTAGCAAAAATATATTTATTTTATAGTTTTACAGTAAAAATGAGCTCAGTACAGGCTCTCAGCTTTAATATTCGGTTTTGCGGAAATAATATTAAATCATAACAGCACTGTTACATACAGTGAAAAGCACCAGAATTTTTTCAAATATATTTTTGTCCATACTGTCAACGTTATCTCTCAGCAGATCCAGATCATTCAGCACAACTTGTTCCAAAAATCTCTGAGCCAAACAGACATTAAAACAGAGCCTTCAACAATATTTTAACATGTGCAGTTCAGATTAGACACAGAGGATCTGTTCTGTAATAAGTAAACATAAGAGCACGAGAGATTTATAAAAATAAAATTTCTAAATGACTTGTCAGAATTTTTTTTTTTGTCCTTAAGTCATCAGTTATGACTTCCATCAGCACTATATCATTTTAACTAAGAATATTTATAAATACTATGGTCAACAAGAAAAAAAATGCAAAAGGGTATTGTGAGTTCGATTGAAAAATAAAACTGATTACTGATGTGTAATTATCTTTGAATGGTTCGAGTGATTAAGGAACAACTAATTGAGCCCATCTGAGTGACATTTGAAATGTAAAACCGGTTCCACCATCAACAGTCTGTTGAAGCAGAGCCAACAGTTTGTGATGCACTGATCTTAGGCAGAGTCAGACATGTTTAATCTATATTTGAATTGCAAGTATGCGAAAAAAAAAAAAAATCCTAATTTTCCACTTTCTCTATCTGAGCTCAAGACACATAGCTGCAAGTGTTAGCCAGGAAAACATAACAGACCAACTCTAATGAAGAGACGACGGGTTTGGGGAAAAAAATGATTGTGGAAATGCAAAAAATGTAAAATGTTGTAAATGACTTGTTGGGATATAATCTGGCCTCAAATATATGTGACACATGAGCCAAAAAGAATATTCCTATTGCATTTACCAAGTAAACATAAAAAAACACAATAGAAACATTCGAAATCACTTTTTGGCACAACACTAGAAGTAAAAACACACACAGAAATGAAACATGAGCTGAACAAACAGTAAAGTTCCTAAAGACAAACTGTTGAAGGAGGAAAGCAAACTTACAGTTTCTTCAAACACACACACGAACAACAACAAGCTCCACTCCAGACCTGGACACTAAACATGGACAGACAGGTGAGCTGCTTTCTGGGAGGAGGCGGGACTCCACCTGATGGTTTCGAAATGTGATCCTGTCTTGACTTGTGTTATTCTAGCTCTAAACGTTCTTTGGGTGTTTCTTGCTCCACCCATAAGAATGCATTGAGAAGATTATTACCACAAGAGCAGAGATATCTTACATAATATTTTAACAATTTAAAGCTGGTCGGCGCTGGCACGCTCCGTTTTGCGTAACTATTTTTAAATCCCGGTAGAACTGCAACCACGTAAGCTAGCGCAATAATTTTTTTTGCATATGAAGCCAGAGGAGTTGTACTTACATCTTATGCCATCAGCTTGTCCCAGGTCATGGTTTCCTTCCACATATAGCTTTGCAAAAACTGCATAAAAACCACTTGCAGCAACAAAAACATAATATTCCAGAAACACGCTTTTCCGATCCGATCAGCTGTTCGTAACACTTCCTACAGTGGAATAGATGTCAGCGCAAACCATCGCATGTCCACCATTACCTCCCCTTTCTGTACTGTTTCTGAGATGCTTAGAACTCATATTGCACTGCTGGAAATAGTTTATTTTGATGCATATGCTGTTTTTTGCAAATTTGCATTATAATATTTATTTTGTTTTCTCCTGCAGTATATAAAAATTGGTGTATTTCAAAAATAAAACTATGAAGACACTCAAAATAAATTTCCTGTGGTGGGAAACTATTTTGTTCAACTTTTTTGTATTTACAGTTTTGAGGGATAAGCCTCTTAAATTTCTCTAACTAGAAATATATGTTAAAAAAAACAAAAATGATTTTCAATTTTTTTGTAGTTTGTTGCACTGTTTTGCAATTTATGTAATTACTATGTACTTAATGCAGACATATTATTAAAATGTGGGCTATAATGGTTGTATTGATGTATAGCAACTTGAAATGCTCCCAAAAATGGGACTACAGCATGTAAAAATATAATATGAGCTCTGGCAGACTTGGTTCTATGGTAGGTCTTAAAGGGTTAAGAGTCAATATATCTTAAAATCTTTTCTGCCTGTTAAAACCTTTGTTCAAGTTCAATCTTAAATACTATTTATTATTCTACTCCCAGATTAGTGAGCAAGAAAGGAGACTCAAAAGCTGAGATGAGAAATAAAATAAAACAAATCTCTCCAGTTTTAAAAAAGTTACAATCCCATATTTTTCATTTCCCAGATTCCACATGCTGGATTCACCTGCTCAGCAGCAGCATTTACCAAAATGAGATGTCCTTCAGAGCTTGATTTTAAAGTGCTATCAATCAAATATGACATTTGAATCAATGGCATCATTAATAGTTTTGTTACACCATAACTAACTGATCATGATTTTTTAATTAAATTAACAAACTGGCCTCAATAAAGGGCAGAAATCTGTTAATCATGCAAACTTTCTGAAAGAAGTTCCTTAACTTTTAATTACTTAATTTCATAAATTGTCACTAGTTCAATAAATGCTCACTTATAGACATTAAAAATGCGATGTCATTCAGGGGTAAAACCGCAAAGGATTCTGGGAACGCGTGGCAAGCAGTACTAGCGCATGCAGGCTTTCAATTGAAATCAGTTACTCAGCGATAAAAAGAAATACAAAAAATGGCAAGAAACTGTTGTATTATTAACTGTAATTGCTGGTCGCATGACAGCCACGGGAAGCTGACGGGTAAAGAGATCAGTTGTTATCGGATTATGTCGTTGAAGGGAAATTGTTCAAGCCAAGTTTCCGAAGTAACAAAAAGCCATGGATGGCCTGGATTGCAGCCATTCGAAGACTAAATATAACGTCCCAGAACACTCCAGCTCACATGTTAGTCTGCTCCAAGCATTTCCACAAAGGTAAGTGTTTTGTGGTAGTTAATACGTCATTTTTCATAACATAATTGGTGATATGGTAAATGGTAAATGGCCTGTATTTGTATAGCACTTTTCTAGTCCCTAAGGACCCCCAAGCACTTTACACAACCAGTCATCCACCCATTCACACACACATTCACACACTGGTGATGGCAAGCTACATTGTAACCACAGCCACCCTGGGGCGCACTGACAGAGGTGAGGCTGCCGGACACTGGCGCCACCGGGCCCTCTGACCACCACCAGTAGACAACGGGTGAAGTGTCTTGCCCAAGGACACAACGACCAAGACTGTCCAAGCCAGGGCTCGAACCGGCAACCTTCCGATTACTCTCAACTCCCAACTCTTAAGCCACGATCGCCCTTTATATAGGGCTATATAGGTTACAAGCAAGTCTGGCACTGAACAGAAATGTCGGGCTATGCTCCTTTTTTTATTGTACATAAATAGTAAATTGTCCTGACAGAATATTGCGTTTCGCTTCTGTTATTACCATGATACATTGACAAAAACATATACTTTTATCCACAGGATAAAACAGTTTTTTTGTATCACTAATTGCCCAGTACGATTACAGCATACAATATTATTGTCACTGCTACATTTCTGTAATGCCTACCAGAAATTATTTCCACTACTAATTAATTACCGTGGACTCAAAGGTCCTATTAATAAACGGTTAACGAATGTGTATTTATGAAGACGATTTGTAAGACTGGTAAACTTACCTTTGTTCGTTCAATGGTCTGTCGTACACGGTGCATTTCAAGGTCCAGTACCCATCCGTCGGTAAACTGTACCTGGGCTTGTTGCAGTGACCTGAAATTACTAAAAACTTCAGGAGTGTATGCACTCACTCCAAGAACCGTATAATTATAAATATGAGCGTGGTGAAAGTTGGGCAGCACGCTAACGTCTTTTGTCCACTCTGTGTGCTCGTAAGGGACTAACCCTTTCATTCCTTTGATTTTTTCCTCGTATCTTTTCTTTGACTTTTCATCAAGTCTGTCTTTGTACGGAGCGGCATTGTTCTCCTTTATTTTGTACATACCTTTTTTGAGGGGCAAAGAAAAAGCAAGAAGGTATTGGAACCGGAGAATGAACATTTTGTGGTGCTGCAAATGCTTGCGTTTGATGCATTGCTTTGATTGTTTTGCCACTAGTACCTGGCATGCAATGCGCGAAAGTCACGTGGTCTGTCAATCTCTATTTCCAGCAGTGTGTGTTCAGTAGTTTGGATTGAATGTCTCCCTGAGTGCACACGAGAAGAATATTTCACATTTTACCTCATTATAAAAGTTACATTAAAATATTCTTGTTGATGCAGTTTTCAGGTTTTAATTTCTGAACTTCTTTAGATTAAATTCATAATTATTCTATAAATGTTACTCTAAATAAATAGTTAAGAAAAGTGACCAAAGTGGGTCCTGAGTGATTTCATGAAAAGAAAACACACAGAAACCTGTCCATGTAAACACAAACTGTCTGCTATAATAAAATATTTTTTGAACTCTGATCTGTTTGTTCATCTCGCTGATACTGAAAAGGTTTCTGTTTCTCTGTGTTTGATGAGCTCTGACTTCTGTAAATATGTATACCGTATTTATGAAAAAGCAGATGGAGTTTGTGTCTCACTCATGTAGTGACTGTTGTTGTTAAACAGACACCATGACAAAGATCATAAAGGTCTCCTGGGCCCTATTTCAGGAAGCCGGTTTAGAAAACTCAGAGTGAAAAACGATACTCAGGGTTGAGTAACCCCGAACTGTCCATCTCGGAATATTCGGTTTCAGAAAGGCTGATAACAATTAGTTCAATCAACGCGGAGTTGCTTTAACCCCAAATTAAGCGCGCGCACGAGGATACATAAAGCCCTGATTAGTGGAGCACAGATTAAGCGAGTCACCATGGAGACGGAGGGAAAGAAGGCGCGGTCAATGTATTTTACAGCGCTTGAGGCCGAAATTCTGATTGCAGTATATGCCGATAACATGCAAATTTTGCGGAAAAAAAGTAACACAGCCTCAGCTGCAAAACAAAGGGAGCATGCATGGCAAAACATAGCCGACAGAGTCAATGCGTGAGTGTTAATTTAAACATTGATCTAGGGATTTCCACCCATTTAACACGTTATTTTATTTTATTTTTTATTTCATACATTTTATTTTGTGATGTGATGTGAGCGCAGGTGCAACCCAACAGGCCCCAAACGTTCCTGGCAGCAAGTAAAAATGAAATATAAAAATATAGTCCAAACAGGTAAGGTGTAATTGTATTATGAGCCATAGTGCTTGGTCTGTTTGTCCGATGTAAACCAATTGCAGTTAGAGGCTACATTAATTTTCTTTCTGTAAGCACTTATTGAAATTATCTGAGCACATTACAAGTACATATTTGCTTACTCTGTATGCTCATATGCGACCCGTTATAGCCACTAGAAAAAAAGCGGAGGCCCGAAAAACAGGTGTAGGTCCTCCACCACCACCACTCACAGAGGCTGAGCAGTTGGCTTCCACATTTGTGATAATGTTGGCAGCATCACATATGATCTTCACAGTGCAGAGAACACAAATTAGCATCCATTACTATAATGAAATAATTTGTTAGTTTGAAATGCTACAGGGAACTATGTACCTGTACATTAATGCTGTGGAAAGACTTCCTGTTCACATAGTCTCCTTCATTTACTGAAGGAGCAATGATTGGAATGTGAGTGCCATCTATACAGCCAATCACGCCTGGGAACCGTGAAAATAAATGTAAAATTTAAGTAGTAGTTCAAATATCACCACATCATGAATTAAGTTTTGTTCATCCTGCTACCTGCAATTTTGTGGAATCCCTCTTTGATAAATCTTGTGGGTCTATGACCGGGGAACACCACAAACGAGTACACGAGACGTTTCAGTGCAACTGTAACATTCCTGACTGCCCGACAGACGGTAGCCTTGGAAACGTGCTCAGCGTCACCAATATTATACAGAAAGCTCCCGTTTGCAAAAAAACAAAGTGCAATACAAATAATATGTACAGAACTGAGAGAATGTCCGCGATGTGTCACATGAGCAATATTAAGCCTGAGGATGTTATTCAAATAAATTATAGATTGTGCTGAAAAACGGTAACGTTCACACAGAAAATCATCAGGAAATGATAAAATGTCCAAACGCGCTCTAATCACTCTCTCCCGGCGGAGAGCTCTGCAGAGAATTTGGGCTTCAACATCTACTGGCTCTTCAAGGAAGGGGCAGGTCATGTCTGACACTTCCTACAGTCAGGTTTCTGACAAAGAGGCGGAGAATGTCAGGGTTAGTTGAAGTAAACCTGCTAGGGGGCAGGTTAGCTTCACGGAGTGTGTCGTCATAGTAACTCACTCAGAATTAATCTAAACTCGCTTTGTGAAACCGAAAACCCAGAGTTTTCGTTAACTCAGGGTATACTTACTCAGAGTTTGCACTAAACCGGCTTTCTGAAACAGGGCCGTGATGTTAGAAATGAGAGCAGTGGTGGCATTTGTGTGTTATTGAAATGTCTGAAGTGTGTTTATGAATGCTTAGCTCAATATAGTGATGTGCTGATCTTTACCATGTTGTTCTGTTGTTTTGATCACTCTGGATTCAAATGATGAAGTCCCATGTTTACAGTGACAGTGATGAGTGAAGACATTCATTACAAGTCCAAACTTGCTGCACTTGGTAATTAGAAAAATGTGAGCTGTTACCTGGGATCAGTCAGAGTTCCAATCTGAAAAACTAAACTTCAAGCTATAACAGAGATGATGAACAGAGATACATTTTTATTATACAGAAGAAACTATATAACACAGACTTAAGAGCTGCAGCTATAGGACACTGATTTTGCCCTGAGAAAACCTGTAGATGACAGAAATGTACATGTGAGTGTTTGTGTGTGCACGCTGTATTTGCCTGGTAATGGCAATAACCCAACCCAACAGAAACTGACAGTTTGTTAAACCTGAGTACAGGTGTGAACTGTACAATTCACTTTACAGTGTGTCCGACTCTGTGGCTTTGAAAATTAAAGCCGAGGTTATGTTTCTGAAAAACGTGAAAAACTATCATCATAAAGTTTGATGTGTTTTCATAGCAGCTGTTTACTCCTTGTCTCCACAGCCTATTTACTGTGGAGTCCTGGCCTGTCCTTATGTTTTCAGGTTTGTTTATTAGTTTTCCCGGTCTAGGTTTTATTTGCTCCCTGTTCCTTATCCCCTGTTTGTGTACTTTGCCATCACTTTAAAAAACGCTCACTCACACCCCAGGCAGTACCTGCATTTTGGGTTCTTTTCTCCCACACACCACACGACTGCTACCTCAGCCGTGACAGACACTCTTTCAGTGATGAGGACATACACAACATGGACAGGGAGGAACGCTGGTTTGAGCGGGCAGTCAAGGAGGCCATTTACGTGAAAAGGGAATGACCATCTCTGAATCGAGGAGGGGGCTTAAGGGTACCTCTTTCACTATCTTATAATGCTGAGATTGCAGCCATTCCCCAACCCACTTTGGGTCATTGATTAGTGTTTGTTGATCAGTGGTTGTTAAATGGTTATGACAATTTGCATATTAATGATCAAGGAACTGACTCAGAGCCCATTGTTCATTCAGCCATCTAGTTTCAGTCAATGTGCAAAGGTACTGTTTATTAGTTATATCATGTTCAGCTGTGTTCCCTCCTGCAGTTCGTTCCCTTTTTTGCCCTTTTGTGTATTTATGTCTTCATCTCCCTCTGTCCTGCATCATGATCTCGCTCATTTCCGTGCTGTTTGTTCTGCTTGCCCTGTTAGTTTGTGTCATGGTCCTGGGCCATGTGGGCCCAGTATTCTTAGTTTCTTGTATTTTTGTATTTCGTTCCTTATTTAGGCCATGTTTCCTAAGTTGTCCTGTTGTGGTGTTCCTTATTTGACTTCCCCTTGTGACTTTTATCCCCTGTGTGCCCCTCTATGTATCTTTGAGCCCTCATCTCCCCTCCTTGTTTCATTCCATGTTTCCCCAGCCCACTATGCCCGTGCTCTCTCTCTCCTCCTGTTTGCACCTGTGTACTTCCTGTTTTACTTTGACAGTCTCCCGTCAGTGTTGTTTACTCCTGCCATGTCTTGTTATGTTCATCTGTGTCAGCTGTGTTCCCATGTGTGGCCACTTCCCCTGATCATCCCTCTTGTGTATTTAGTCTCTGTGTTTCATGTAGTCTGTGTCGCGTCGTCTGTGTTACCACCCCCTGTGTTCCGGATCTCCAGCCATAGCTTTTCCTTAGTTTATGTCCAGTTTAGGTTTCTGTTTGAACTATTACTCTTATGCTGCCCTCACTCTGTTTTGTTCCTTTCATCAGCCAGAATAAAAGGCTCGCTTTTGTTTAACTCCACTCCTGCATCCTCGCTTGTGTTCGCTCCTGGGTCCACCACACACATTTCCGCACGGTCTGCCTCTGCAGACCGTGACAGTTTGTGTGTTTTTCCAGTTTGTTTTGTATTACTAGATACAAGCAAAGCTTTTTTGAGTTAAAGTTCTGCCTTTGAGTCTGCGTTTGGGTGCAATCCTACCTGCTTCACGCAGCTAATTCATGCCACCTATCTCCTTCAGATAATGTAGTCCACCTGTGTGCACAGTCCTCCACTCTTATACATGGCCCTGTGTTCCTTCCTCTTCTTAAAGTCAATGTTTCTCACAGCTTTTTGCATCCTTTTCATAAAACCCACCACCATCTGTCCTTCTACATTTCTCTCCTTAACACTGTACCTATTCAATACCTTGTCATCTCCTCTGTTCCCTTCACCTACATGTCCATCCAGCGGTCTCCAAACGCCGGGCCATGGACTGGTGCTGGTCCATGAGTCGTTTGGTATCGGGCTGCGAGAGTTGAGGCCCAGGTGTGAAATTGAGGTTTTTCAGGGTTTTTATCATTAAGTCGGTTTCCTTGGGTCTTTTCCCGTGTTGTAGTTGTGTGTCTTTTTTTGAAAGAAATATTTACGCATTACCATAGTGACCAGAGAGCATTAAGGGGCAGAGAGGAGGATGTTACTCTGAACGTTGTTGTCACATTTCAGGAGGACACTGCTAATAAAGTTACACAGTGAATTCGCGTTTATTTTTATATTTACAAACTACCACAGTTTTTTTCTTGGTCATATAATTTTATTTCATTGTATTTATCCACAACACCTTTGTGAGGAGAAAACTCTTAGGAGGCAAGAAACACAGAGTCATTAGGACAGAACTGCAGAGCCTTCTCTGGTATGAGACTAATAGGAGTGATTACTGACATGCCCTTCTACTCCACGCTATTCGTGGAGCGGTGTCAGTTTTATGACTACAATCTGGAAATAATAAATATTTAGGTATTAATGTTTCTCCTAAGCTTTCAGACTTAACTAAATTAAACCACATCCCACTTCTAAAGAAAGTAGAAGGCGATCTGACTAGATGGAAATCTTTACCCATATCACTCATGGGAAGGGTGGCCACTATAAAAATGATGATCTTGCCAAAAATAAATTACTTATTTTTGATGATCCCTAACAAACCATCACAAGATTGGTTCAGATCTCTGGATTCATATATTTCCAAATTCCTTTGGAAAGATAAACCCCCGCGTATCAGCTTAAAAACGCTACAAAGAACCAAGGATAGAGGAGGATTAGATCTGCCTAATTTTCACAAATACTTCTTAGCCAACAGGCTTCAGTTCATCTCAGAATGGTTAAAACATACCTTCTTAGATGAGCCCTGGCTAGATGTTGAACAGGCACTATGCAAGGATCTAGAGATTTCAGACCTGCCATTTATTAGCTCAAACATCAAAAGACATGAATGCTTTAAAAGTATCAACATCAGCTTTTCTCTGACAGCATGGTGGGAGTTTCTAAAAATAACGGAGTCTTCATTAATCCCATGCAAACGTACACCTATCTGGAATAACCCTGACATATTACAAAACAACAATATGATTAATTTCCCAGAATGGAGTTGTAAAGGAATTAAATACTTAGAACATATATTAGAGGGAACAGAATTTATTCCATTTGACAGACTAGTTGCACAATATGGGATCAACAAGAAAAGATTTTTTAGAATATCAACAAATTAAATCCATAGTAAAAAAGAAATTTAACCTCAGTCAAGTTGAATTACAAACACCACTAAGTGCGGCACATTTTCTTACTCTTAAATCCCCCAAATTATTATCTAAAATATACAGAACACTTTCTAAATTAGATGAATCAATATCCCTTCCTATTGCAAAGTGGGAAGTAGATTTATCAGTCAGCTTAGACCAAAACTTCTGGTCTCAGGTATGCTTAAAAACCTTTAAATTGATTAAAAATCCCAGTCTGCAATTAATACAATACAAAATACTACATAGAGTGCACTATACAGGTCATCGGATGTTCAAGATGGGCTTTACATCTTCCAACAACTGCTCACACTGTCAAGGCAATACACCAGACAATTACATTCATGCTCTTTGGTTCTGTTCACCAGTGCAGAAGTTTTGGCACGAGATATGTGAAGACTTAACAAAGTGTCTGAAATGTAAAATTCCAACCTCCCCTTTAGTATGCTTGTTGGGAAAACTGGATGAGGTCACTACAGAAACTAATACAGTCCACATGGTTTTTACTGCCCTATGCATCGCCAAGAAAACGGTCCTCATGAACTGGAAAAATAAAAATAATCTTAATTCTAGCCAATATAGAAACCTTCTAATAGATCACATTAGTCTCGATATAGCCTCTGCCACCACATTAGATCAATCCCTCTGGGCTCCTTTGATCGGCTCCATCACCTAGCGGGGGTAGGGGATCGTGGTTTGGTGCCGCCTTAGCTACTGTGGTTGATATGGAGTTGGGACGGGCTTAGGGCGCCTGGAGGACCCCTAGAGACGTTATCCCTGGAGGGCTTAACCCGGGGGCTGTGTTCCTAACTTGGTTAGGGGCTCTGGTCGCTCTTAGAGGTTGTTCTCCTCGTGGCTGCGTGCAGCGGGGCTGGAGGATGGTCTGTACTGGTGGACGTAGGTTACTGGCCTGGTGGCCTGGCTGCCCCTGAGTGGATCCGGGGCAGGCGTGGGGGTTTGTGGTTCGGGGGTGCTTCGCCTCCGTGCTGGGGCTCTGGCTGGGCCTTGGGGGCTTCGGTCCTCATCGGTGTGTCACCGAGGTTGTGAGCGGGTGGGTGCACGGGGGCTCAGCCCTGGCGCAGGGGGCCTCTTGTGCATCGGCCTAACTGGGGGGCTCTTCAACTGGCGGGGAGGTTGTTCCATCCTTGCAGGAGTCCACTCTGCAGGTGGGGGAGAGACATAGGAGAGGTGGAGAATAAACTTAACCTGGTTGTCTGTTGTCTCATGTAGTCTGGGAGACGATTGAATGTTGGGGTGGGTACAGTTTCCTCTACGGTGGGGTAGGGTGGGCTGCCCCTGGTCCTGTGGGGCTTGGCAGTGCTACCGCAGGCCCCGGTCTGGATGGACCTGGGCTCCCTTGCCTTGGTGGGTACCAGAGGACGGGAGTGCCTACTGGGGTCAGCGGGGGGAGCTGGCCCTAGGGAGGGGCATCCTCCCCTCCCTCCTTTTCCTCCCCATCCCCGACTACCTCCCTCTTCCCGCTCCACCACACTCACCCACACAGGTAGGGCCTTGGGGTGCTGGTGTGTCACAAGGGTGCAGGGGAGACACCCCCCCCCCCCTGTCCCCTTCTGGCCACCTGTGCCTCAATTTTATCTCACAACTTAGACATCCACATTACTTACACTCTCATAACACACACATATATATAGGGCCTTGAGGGTGGGCACGTTAACGGCGTCCAGTGGACGGTCTGTGTACTCAAACCTACCTCTGGCGCTGGTGCCCACCTCTCAATTTTAAATCCATGTAGACATTGAGGGTTCTCGGGAGGGGCCGTGCTAACACCTGCTGCTCTCTGGCAGCAGCACCATGCTCTCCCTTGTTTTAAATGCACTTTAGAACAACACGCAGCAACACTATACATGAGCGGGAGGAGGGAGGTATGGGGTCTTCGCACACCCCCGTTCTCTGCTAGCCATTGGGGCGGGGGGGCTGAGAGGAGATGTTAGCTGTCCGATTGGCCTCCCTGCTGCTGCGGACCCTGGGACGGTCTGCTTGCCTCCACCCCGGGGGGAAGGGTAACATCTCTTGGGTCTGGGTTCTGTTTCCCCCTCTGGGGGCGAGGGCACCTGGACCCGGGGTATAGAGTATGTTTGGGGAGTGTGATTGTGTGTACATGTCCATTTATGTCAATCCTTACGTTGGGTGAGTGCTGAGTGTTTGTATATTTGTGCATGAGGGTGGGAATGCATGTTTGTGTCTGTGTGTGCCTGTTTGTCTGTGTCTATATGTCAGGTCGGGTCTTAGACTCCACCTCTCTGGGAACTCCCAGGCCCTCCAAGGCCTGTCTCCCCTCACCACACTCCCTGCCGGTGACTGATGCCCTCAGGGGTCGGTGCATTGGTGGTTCTTGGTGTCCGGGGCTGGGCACTCAGGTATGTACCGGCTCACTCCCGGTGGCTACCTGGCGGGGCCTGGCGCCTGTTTTGGTCGGTTAGGCCTCCTCCGGGGTGTGGGGGGCCTCTGGGCCTCCGGCTCAGTTCACTCTGGCACAGCTGGCTACCGGCAGAGCCGGCGGGCACGCCGGTGCAGCCGCCTCTAGCTTCTGCTCGGTGGCTACTGGGTGACGCCTCGTCTGGGGATCCTCAGCCCTTCCCATGAGGGTGGCACGGATGCCCCTCCGGTGGTCCTCCTTGGGCTCTCGCACTCTGAGGCGTCTGGATGTCTGGGGCCTGGATCTCCTCCATGCCTGTTTCATGCCCTGGGGGACGGGGCTATGGCTCGCTACATCCTCTTGCAGACCATTACATGTGGAAACCATTTGAATACTAGCGTGCTGATCCACACAGGTATGCACACGGATGTTCACTGCTCGTAGACTTAAATTACACCTTTCTTGGCTGCTACTTCAAAACACATTGTGCGCTGTCTGTCCTGCGTGCTGCACAACAACATTGAATATTTAGTATTTACTGCTGTTTACACTTAGCTAGATTAATGCGATGGTGTTGTGTTTAGTATGTTGCTTTGTTTTTTTGTTTTTTTTGCTTGTTTTCTATTCTTCTTCTCTCAACAGGTGATCCAGGAGATTTTTTTTCTCCCCCCCTTTCTCACTGTCCCTCTCCCCTTCTGTTTTTTTCCCTTCCTCTTTCTCTCTCCCTTTCCTATCCCTCACTCATGTCTGTCCCGTCTGTAACATCTGAAAATAAAATATAATAAATAATAAAAACAAAGGTCGATCAAATGGACCAATACGGCAATGCCACGATGATCCATTTGGCAAAGTAAATCCATTGGGTATCCTTGTTGGTCTTCAGACAACAATTCTGATGGCTAAAGAACCAAATGGGACAGGCAAAAAAGAAAAAAAGATGAGAGAGATCATGTGGAAGATGATGAAAGGGAAGAGTTTTCAGAACTTGAGGTATTCACTTTTGTCTTCACTGTATAGGATAGAGAAGACAGGGAGGGAGGGGGAAATGAGGAGAATGACACAGAGGAAATGGTCTTGAGCAGACTCAGTCCCAGGCACTGGAATCACAACTCAACTTTCAAAACAATGGGTCACCTGTTAAGCTGGGTAATCTATAGCAGCAGTCAGGAGTCTGTAATTTGAAGACAATGATGAGAATGACTATAAGTCAGCTAAAAAACAAACAAAATGAACATCATCAGCCAACAAGGGGAAAGAAAACTGTGAGACTGGATGGTCTTCTTGCCCAAGGAGAGAGCCACCTTGCATGGCTATGTGGGGCAACCAAGGCTATCATAAAGGACAGCTATCATCGTACAAGCAGTTCAAGACAATTTTTAACTTCCTAGAATCCACTTTAAAAATCATCCAGGTTAGGAGATGTTGCCTGATTTGAATTGTGTTCTAGATCCAATTGCAACAAAAAGAGCTGTTCTGTGTGTGGCTAAGATGAACAGGAAGACAATATAGATGCATAAATCTACAAAATAGGTATGCAACACACTGAGGAAAACTATGCCGATCATTTGTTTTATAAGCTGTTAGGAAATTATTATTCTTTCAGTGGTGCTGAACTACAGACTGAGATCAATGCTTAACTCCTAATTAAGCTCAAAAAAGAAAAAAATAATAATGATGAGAAAGCCTGTTTTAGATTGTGGTGCAGTTTGTCATCAAAGGCTGACAAAACCTTAAGAATTTGGTGCCATGAAGTCTGACTTGGATTGTTTGTTGTTGTTGTTGTTGTTGTTTTATTTGGTGGTTTATTTTTAAAATCAAGATTAAATTTTATGGCAACAATAGGAGGGATGACAAGGGGAGGTGTGTTTAAAGGTTAAATAGCTAAAACAGCTAGTTTCAGATTGAGGATAAACTGAGGTGCTGGACTATCTGCTTCAACCAGTTTGAAGTGAGGGGAAAGCACAGGCCAAAAAAACAAACAAAATACAAACAAAAATCACAATGTGGAACACCAAGGCACAGTGCAGTAGACAGATTTTGTAGGGATTTTATTAGTAAGTTACATTCAACAGTGGTGCATGAACACACAGAAAGTGGAAAGAGGTGAGTGAAGAAGCAATTCTAAGTACATCCAAAGAAGCACTCAGAATTCTAAGTTTAATAAAATGTAACTAAGGATGATTCTATGGCTGCAATGATTCACTGAGTAATTCAAATAATTTGATTATAACTAAGTCACAATGGAAATGCTTTGTTTAATGCACGACACGCCACCCAAGTAAAAGCTATTGTTTGCCAAATAAATATGTCAGAAATAAGTTACTGACACAACTGGATGTTAAATGGATGAGTACAATTGTACTTACAGAGCTTTGTTGGAGGCTTTGACCACTGGCAGCAGCCTCAGAAGCGCCTCCTCTGAAGCAGAGTATTTATTCAGGTCAAACACATCCAGATCTTTTTCTGATGACAGTAAGATGAAGACCAGAGCTGACCACTGAGCAGGAGACAGTTTACCAGTGGAGAGACTTCCTGAAGTCAGGTACTGTTGGATCTCCTCCACTACAGAAAGATCGTTCAGTTCATTCAGACAGTGGAACAGATTGATGCTTTTCTCTGCAGACAAATTCTCACTGAGATTCTCTTTTATGTACTGGAATGTTTCCTGATTGGTCTGTGAGCTCTTTCCTGTCTGTGTTAGAAGACCTCTTAGGAGAGTCTGATTGGTCTGAAGTGAAAGACCCAGGAGGAAGCGGAGGAACAAGTCCAGGTGTCCATTTGGACTCTGTAAGGCCTTGTCCACAGCACTCTGGTGGACATGCTGTAGTTTTGGTGCATTAAAAATTTTTGACCACCAGGACGATGTAGGTTGTTCTTCCAGCAGATTGACTGCAGTTGATGAAGGTCAGATGGACATGAAGAGCAGCCAGAAACTCCTGAACACTCAGATGGATGAAGCAGAACACCTTGTCCTGGTACAGTCCTCTCTCTTCTTTAAAGATCTGTGTGAACACTCTTGAGTACACTGAGGCTGCTCTGATATCGATGCCACACTCTGTCAGGTCTGATTCATAGAAGATCAAGTTTCCTTTCTGCAGCTGATCAAAAGCCAGTTTTCCCAGAGAATCAATCATCTTCCTGCTCTCTGGAGTCCAGTGTGGATCTGTCTCAGCTCCTTCATCATACTTGACCTTCTACACTTTGGCTTGAACCACCAGGAAGTGGATGTACATCTCAGTCAGGGTCTTGGGCATCTGTCCTCCCCTTCTGGTTTTCAGCACATCCTCCAGAACTGTAGCAGTGATCCAGCAGAAGACTGGGATGTGGCACATGATGTGGAGGCTTCGTGATGTCTTGATGTGGGAGATGATTCTGTTGGCCTGTTCCTCATCTTTGAATCTCTTCCTGAAGTATTCCTCCTTCTGTGGGTCAGTAAATCCTCTGATCTCTGTCGCCATGCCAACACAGTGTGGAGGGATCTGACTGGCTGCTTGCTGCAGGACGTGTGGTTATCCAGATGCGAGCAGAGGGAAGCAGTTTCCCCCTGATGAGGTTTATCAGCAGTACTTCCACTGAGGTGGACTTGCAAGGGTCAGTTAGGATTGTAGTTTTGTGGAAGTCCAGAGGAAGTCGACACTCATCCAGACCATCAAAGATAAACACAACCTGGAAGTCTTCAAAGCTGCAAATTCCTGCTTCTTTGGTTTCAGTAAAGAAGTGATGAACAAGTTCCACCAAGCTGAACTTTTCCTCCTTCAGCACATTCAGCTCTCTGAAAGTAAATGGAAATATGAACTGGATGTCCTGGTTGGCTTTGTCTTCAGCCCAGCCAAGACTGAACTTTTGTGTTAAGAGTGTTTTCCCAATGCCAGCCACTCCCTTTGTCAGCACGGTTCTGATTGGTTTATCTCTTCCAGGTGAGTCGTTAAAGATGTCTTCTTTTCTTATTGTTGTTTCTGGCCTGTCTGGTTTCCTGGATACTGTTTCAATTTGTCTGACCTCATGTTCATCATTGATCTCTGCAGTCCCTCCCTCTATGATGTAGAGCTCTGTGTAGATCTGATTCAGAAGGGTTGGGTTTCCTGCTTTAGCAATCCCCTCAAACACACACTGGAACTTCCTATTCAGGTTAGACTTGAATTTAGGCTGACAATCCTGAAGAACATCTGAATTTAAAAAAGAAAAGAAAGAAATAACAGAAAAAAACCAAAAGAAATAACTTTGTTTCCAAATAGTACAATGTTCAAGTGTTATAATGTATCCCTACTGCTATGTTCACCATTTAAAAGAAGCACCTGACAGACATTCAGTATTCAAATATAATTCCTGCTGTAAATTAGAAAGGAGACAGATAATGTAAACCATTTCTGGACACAAAAATAAATGCTTTACATTATTCTATATAAATATGGCATTTTGTTTTCATTTTTTTTCCTGAAGCATTCAAGTCAAACAACTATGGCTTTTCTTTCTTTTCCTCCCCCTTTTCTTACAATGAATTCTGAAGTTTCACACTTTCACATCGCAACAAACTGGTGGTGACCATTCTTATAGAGATACATGACCTCATCTTGCTGAGCAGATGGATCAGAGTATAAACGCAGCTGAGAAAAAAGAGAGAGATCTATACTCTGAAGATGTCTGATCATTATCCTGCATGCTTGGTCCCCTTTCTTCCTCACTGAGTCGATGGAGCAGCGTGCCTTGTCTGCTCTGACTGGGTTCCCTTCCAGTATTGATTCTTTCTCCAATTCATTTAAAACACCGTCACTTACAAGAGCTTCAAGGAGCTGTGTGAGGATTTCTGGTGACACCCTACAAACAAAGGCTGACCGCACGCTGGCAAGCTCCTCCTCTACAGGAAGAATAAAGAGACATAAACATGCATCTCAATCTCAATCATGTGAAAAATACTCTAAATCTGTTGAATTAAAACTTCATCATCTCATATTCAAATACTGAATTTTAGGGTGTGTGGGTTCAAAGTAAAAAAAAAAAAGTCCAGTTGCTTTTTCTGCCAGGCTTGGCAGACAACATTGGCAGTTCTCATGTTATAAAAATGTGCCAAAAAAGATTAAGACATGTTTCGAAACATTTGATTTTGATGTACTTATAATGATAGAGACTGTTTGTTTTAAAGGCAAGCATATATATAATGAAGTCTAAATGTTCTGACATTTTTTTTCTAACAAATGCCAGAATATCTTTTTTTTCTAAAAAAAAAAAAATGTTACAAAAAGGGAATCTACCTCATGTACATCCATACATCTCATCAGACAAACCACAGATTTCCTACCTGCTGATGCTTTGGTTGGTGGTTGTTCTACAGGTTCTCCCATGATCTTTCTATAAAACAAGAAGAAGATGATTTTACCAGAAGAAACTGTGAACACAGTTATGTATCACATCACATTCATTTCTTTATGTTAAGGTTTAGTGTCTCGGCCACATACATCCAACACTGATCTGTTTGGAATAAAACATCAATGACATGATAATAAGGTAATAACAGTTTATGTTTAGACTTTTTTCAGTTATAAGTTCAGTATAATGATAAAATAATCTGACCTTATAAACCACAAATTCTACTTATGGGAAACACTACTCATCACTCTCCACGGACTTCATCAGCAAGGTCCACATTTTAAACTATCAGCTCACATTTCACAACTGAGGCAGTAGCCACCATCAGAAAGTGTCTACAGAGAGACAGCTCCTTACACGGAAGACTCAGCTTCACCCCTGTTTAGCTTTGCACCCTGTTAGACCTCTTCCTTACCACCACAAACACAACAAACATTTCCACAGGCAAAAGTAACGAGGTGTCCCCTACTGCAGCCAACCTGCAGGAGGGAGAGGAAATTAAAGCTGTAGGCTCTTTCAAAGACACAGCATATAGCCACTGGTTTAGACATGTAGATGATTTAAAATCAAAACTGAAGAAGCAGAGGCTTTAACCAAACACATCAACACACTGGATGGAAACATCAAGCTCAGCAGGGGAGGACACCAAAGACAACAGGTTATTATTCCTGTACTGTGGTGTGCTCATTCTGGAGGATTGAAGACCAAATGTTAAAGAAAACAACACACACAGACCAGTAGCTACTCTTTGACCCCCACCACCCACTGGCATAAGACAGCACTTAAAATATGTGGTTATCTAAACTGGGCCTTCATTAAGTCAGCAGATACATGGAAAAGCACCACAGATATTCTTTGCATATAAGATGATTTCAGTTTATCCAAGGACTATTAGTGAAAGGTAAGGTAACTTTTTTAATAAATCCCTTCCCATTAAAGACAAAGTCTGTGCTTGAATCATACATTGATTATGTGGTTTTTAATCTACAGTGGTGATGTACTAAAACTAAAAAAAACTGTTTATTTCCTAATCATCATCTTCAACTTATTAATCAACTCAGATGGACCTTTAACTGATTTCAATTAAAACTGTGCTCCTCCTTTTTTGACAGAAACCAACCTGAAAGTGAACCCTACTGTGAGTCCTAAAGGGTAACCGGTCTTAAAGGATCTCAGTAATTTTAAAGCCCAGCAGGCATACAGCGGAGATGGGGGAGGGTCTGTGCTGGTGGACATTGGTTACTGGCCTGGTAGCCTGGGAGGATCCGGGACGGGCGTGGAGGCTTGGGGGTCTGGAGGTGCTCCGCCCCCTGGTCTGGGGTGCTGGCCGGGCCTTGGCGGCTTGGGTCCTGGCTGTTGTGTCGCCGGAGCAGTGGGCGGGTGGGTGCAGGGGGGCTCAGCCCCAGTGCAGGGGACCTCTGGTTCATCGGCCCAACTAGGGGGCTCTCTAACTGGTGGGGAGGTTGTTATGTCTTTGCAGGTGGTCTCCTCACTACAAGAGCTTACTCTGGAGGTGGGGGGAGAGATTTAGGAGAGGTGGAGAATGAACTCAACCTGGGTGTCTATTGTCTTGTGTAGTTTGGGAGATGATTGGATGATGGGGTGGGTGCAGTCTTCTCTGGGGTGGAGTCAGGTGGGCTGCCTCAGACTCTGTGGGGCTGGGCGTTGCTGCTGCTGCGGGCCCTCGGTCCGGATGGGCCTGGGCCCCCTTGCCCTATTGGGTTCCAGAGTGTGGGGTGCCTACTGGGGTCAGCGGGGGAGCTGGCCCCAGAGAGGGGCCGCTTGCCCCTCCCTTTCTTCCCTCTCCATCCTCAGCTGCCTCCCTATTCCCACTCTACCACACCCACCCACACACGCAGGGCTTGGGGTGCAGGTAGGGTTGCCAACCGTCCCTTAAAAAACGGAATTGTCCCGTATTTCGAAACAAAAGTACACGTCCCGTATTGAGCTAATAAGGGACGCACTTTGTCCCGTAATACAGTGAGAATCAAAAGTAGTCTATAAATGTTTATGGAATTAACGCTTTGTTTGAAAACATAATTCCCAGCCCCTCTCCTGCTTTGTGACCAATGAGCTGACAGCACACTTATGACAATTCGAGTATGACAATTCAGATTACCGCTCATCTCATTGGTTGAGGAAAGGTCGCTTGCGGAGAAAATACCGGAAGACAACAGATGACCACAACAAGAAGCATGGCCAACAGGGAAACAAACGCCGACACTGCGGTGCAAGTCTCGGATGACAGTACATTCAGCTCCTGCTCAAACTGCACGATTGACTCGCAGGGGTTAGAAGTTGGTAGGTCACGATGCACACTCTAAAAAATATTTTGTTGCCTCAACTTAAAAAAGTAAGGTAACAATTTCCACTCAGCTTTTTAAGTTACAAATTTTGCATATTATTAAGTAAATTCAGCAAGTAATTTTTAGGTTTGGCTAACTCAACTTCTTTAACAAACCAACATGATTTACCTTGACCTCCACAAGCATAATTAAGTTTATGCAACCTAATATTAATTTAAAATTTCTGGTAAAATTAAGTTGAGAAATTACATTAGTTGAGTTACACCAACGAACTTTTTTACATGTATCCTACTCACAATTATCCATGCCAATTAGTTTAGGTTTCTATAGTAGCTTTTCTAAAAATCACACAAAGCCATTTCACTTATTCCAATTGATTATTTTATTACAAAACATTTTCAAAGTAATACACTTCTGTGTCAATACAACATAAATGAGACATTACAGCAGCCCTTTAATTATAAATGACTAAAAAAAAAAAGTACTTCATGTACATTAACATTAACTTAAATTGGTATCAACTTGTTCAACTTGTCGCAGAATCAAGGAAATGACAAAAGATTTTAATGTTCAACAACAGAACAATCCAAAGCTAAGATTATATGTATTACAAACTTTTCTCAAAACTACACTCATCTGGGACTGCATACAAAAACGTAACAGGCACATCGGAATACTACAGTCCAATTCACATTCGTTTCATGACAGAAGTTTGCACTTAACAGACATTACCCGTGGACTGGTTTAAGCCCATCAAGTTCCAGAAATACCTCTAGAGTGTTCTTTACTTGTTTTGGGTAGCTCAGATTGAGAGTGTATATAAGCCCCATCATTAAGGCACACACTCTGGGCACATCAAGGTCTTCCAGTACTGCTGTTCCTTCAATCACAATTTTAGCGACAGCTGGGAGAGACACTGCTGCTCGTCTGGTGTCTACAATCTTTACCACTTCTTCTGGGAACTGTTGTTCACCATCCTGGCAAGTAGGTAGTTTAAATGGAAACATGTCAGCATTTTATGTGCCATTTAAAAATAAAACACAAAAGAATGCGAGATTCACCTACCAGCTGTTCTCTGAAGAGATCCTCTTCCTTCTCTTTCAGGTACACCTTCAGGCAACGGATTGCGACCTCTCTCTTCATTTCCACCGAACTCTGGAGAATAAAAAAAGCAAAACAAAACTTAAACTTACAGTTTATTAGGTGAAAAGTCAAAACTATTACATTTATGTGACTTGCATTGTGCCAAATATTTATTTTAAATATGTTTTTAAAAGAAATAAAGATTTAATCTTTGTAACTTCAATTTAAACTGTTACACACTGGCCTGCTTTAAATGCCCACTTTGCTAGCAATAGGATAAAGTGACTAAAAGTAAATGTAACCTAAATTTCATCAACAGCACAATTGTGCTTTTGATGAATAGGACCTGAATCAGAGAATGACATGAACTATAACTGTAACTGTAACAACTAATTCATCAATACACCTGCGAGGTACATTATATATACTTTCCAGTTTTAGTAGTAGGTGGGCTAAATGTTTCTCAATTAAATTAGGCAATTCCCCAATTTCTTCATCCTCTTCATTTGCTACATCTTCACACAATGGATTTTCATTATGTTCCTCAAGAGGATCATCTCCTGCATTCAAACGACTGACACACCTCTGTATCAGCACAGGCTTGAAGTCATCCAATGAGTGAGGAGTGTGTTTTCGGTTCCTATGAGAAGCACATGTTCAAATGAGCAGTAACAATCCCAGTACAGGCAAGGTATAAACAGTCCACCATGGCTATGTTTAAGCCTGTAATGCTTTAAGAGCTCATTCCTTCTTGATGTTTCAAACTTGCAAATTTTGCAAGTCCAATGCATTTTGAAATTTACTGCGACCTTTTGTAATGCAAAGAATTATTGAAGCTTTTGAGTTAACAAGCTATTTTAAGTATAAAACCTTCTCTAAAACACTACAATGCAACACTGAAAAAGATTAATCATAAAGACTGAACAAAATTGAATTTTAAAATTGACATCTACAGACTGCAGTTTAAACTTGTAATAAGGTGTCAAATCCAAATGTGCAAGAGAAATTTCTTTTAAACTATTTAAATACCACTGTGGACATGCCACAATCCCACACTTTACATTATGCTTACAATTACAGAAAGCAAATGCAAGTCGTATGCACGCGCGCACACACACACACACACACACACACACACACACACAATATTGTTTTTTGGTTGTTTTTTTTTGCTAGGTCAACCAACTTTAATCTCAGGCAGAATTCCCAGTCGAGCTTAGAACATCAACACAATTGATAGAAATACTTTTAGTCAGGGATAAATTCACCACATTTGACTCTGTCAGTAATTAGTTACCTCACCCGAGACCATCTTGTGGAAACATGAATTTACTCTGACACCATGATAAAAATGCAGGCAGCTACTGACCGGTTAATTTGAACATATACGGGTTCAAATTGAACATGCTCTGCTGTCGGCATAGTCTATCAGCTAACCAAATGTACCCTGACAAGTGACATGTTTTAATTGTATCTGTACTCTTTTATTTGTGAGGAACGTTTGCTAGCTAAAAGAAACGGCTAGCTAAACTTAAAAAAACAACAACAACTCTACTCTGCTAAATTACGATTAAAACCATCAAATTTCAGTTTTTTTTAATATGACATTTTAGAGTGTACAAATATAACTTGTAATTCATCTATTTAGAATTCAGTACTTACTTAACTCACCGAACACAGTCGAGGGCAAACACACCTCTTCTCCCACGAAGCCACAAGAATCCAGAAACTGTTGCGCACGATACGAACATATGCTACGGGGTTGCCCTCGTCTGTCTGAATGGTCTCAATTCAAACAGGAAGGATGTTGAAACTCATTTTTACATGTTACACAAACTTAATATTTTCTGTTGTTGATTGATGACAAAAGTATTTTATTCAATATACTCAAACATTTAAGTTAAGGAGCTGTTTTTTAATTTTTGTGTTGCACTGACTTCTAACATTGATTATTCAACTCACTGAAACGTGTACATGTAGGCAACTTACTTTTTTTAGCAGAAAAATGCTTTTTTGTTAAGTTCTACCGACAAACACAACGAATATTTTTTAGAGTGCAGGGTCTCAAACTATACGGCCCGATGCTCTGATGCGACCTGAGTGCTCACACTGTGCGTACATAAAATGAAGGTTATAACAGAAAATCTGTCGCTCCCTCTCTCTGTCTTTCACTCACACAGACACGCACACCACCACCATCAACTTTGCTAAATTGCTAATGAAAAACATTGATCAGGCAGCTGTGATTGAGCAGCAGTGTAGATCCAACTATTTTCAAGGTTGTTGTGGTCGTGATAATTTTGTGAGGCCACATGGAAAAGGCTCGGATGAGCTTTCCAAAGTTCTACAAGTTGTGCCTCCATTGCTTGTGTCCAGATCACAGGCTGCACAGCCGTGCTGCGCCATCTTTTTCACCGACGTTTACGTGTTTGCGCGTGAGCAGTGTGAGCACCTGTGGTGACACCCTCACGAGCGATTGATGATCGGGAGCTGGTCGTGAGGTGTTAATCGCTTCTCCTTACCCCACGTATACTACACGATGCATGATGAAGGCCAAAATCGGGCCAATCACCAAATCGGTCGCACGACTCAAAAATCGGGGCTTCAGTGCTCCAAAATCTCATTCTGTTAAAAAAACAGTCCTACTTTGTTAATTTGACCATTACTTTCAGTTATTCTACTTTTGTTTTCTTTGTTCTGTGTTGTGTTGATGTGATTTATTTACTGTGTCAGAACATCGGCTGTTATAGGTTTATGTAAAATCGCACAGTGTAAGCCCAGCATTACACTGTGCGATTTTTGGCCCATTTTGAGCCGATTTTTGAGTCGTGCGACCGTTTTGGCGATCGGCCAGATTTTGGCCTTCATCGTGCGTCGTGCATCGTGTAGTATACGTGGGGTAACGAGACGTGATTAACACCTCACGACCAGCTCCCGATCATCAATCGCTTGGTCGCGACCGCCGTGAGGGTGTCACCGCAGTTTGTCACACTGCGCACGCGCAAACACAAATGTCAGCGAAAAAGACGGCGCAGCACGGCAGTGCAGCGTGTGATCTGCACACAAGCGATGGAGGCACAACTTGTAGAACTTTGGAAAGCTCATCCGAGCCTTTTCGATGTGGCCTCACAAAATTATCACGACCACAACAACCTTGAAAATAGTTGGATCTACACTGATGCTCAATCACAACTGCCTGATCAATGTTTTTCATTAGCAATTTAGCAAAGTTGATGGTGGTGGTGTGTCTGTGTGAGTGAAAGACAGAGAGGGAGAGCGAGCGACAGAATTTCTGTTATAACCTTCATTTTATGTACGCACAGTGTGAGCACTGAGGTCGCATCAGAGCATTGGGCCGTATAGTGTGAGATCATCGTGACCTATGAACTTCTAACCTCTGCGAGTCAATCGTACAGTTTGAGCAGGAGCTGAATCGCGCGACTGAAAAAATCGCACAGTGTCTGCCCAGGATTAGCCCAACATTAGAGCAGCAATGTTTGTTCGTTCAGAGAAAGAAAAAAAAGGCTGCAAAAGTACAGGGAGGAATGGGAAAAGGAAAACACCTGGCTGGAAAAGTGCATGATAACACCTATAAAGCGCACTGCACTGTGTGCCGGCGCACTTTTTCCATAGGCATGCTTCTAGTGGTGGGCACATGAAGAACATGAGGGGCGTGAAAGCTCGGGGAACCCTTAACCAATTTTCTGTCCACCAGGCCACGGCAGAAGCAGTTATGGTATGTAAACACTGGTTTGTTTTTTTTAAACCCTCTGGTTAAGGTTAATATGGGCATGTGCAGTGAATATCAGCGCTATGTGGCCAGAAGTGTGATAATGAAATTTATTTTGTGTAATAAACAACTGCAAGGATAGATGATTACAACAAATAGATCACTAATACATAAAAGTAATATATAGATGAATAATGATGATGAGTTAAGATGCGTAATCATGGGAACAAGCGGGTTTACAAACAGGAGCAGCTGATTAGCATTAGAAAAGCTGAAATAATACCTCAGCTGAAGCCAATTGTACTAAATGCACTATATGTGCACAGTTACAAGAATATTTTTCGTTCTATTGCTTTCTATTAATTTATATAATTTTAAGTTAAGCAGGACAGAGTTCTTTTAAAGAAAGATTTACTTGTTGTTGGGGGAAAACTCTGTAAAAGACCCAGGAGAAATAAAGACACAATGAGACAAAGTTACTTTCTTTATCAAACGTGTACACGGGTGAGCTGCTAAGGACAACTCACACCATGCACAGTGGCTTGGTAATTTTTATAGGCACAGAGCACAGAGACAGTGAGAACAGGATAACAAATAATAAACAGATAAAATAAAACAACTCCATATATGGTGCTAGTCTCGTCAGCAGAGAGCTAGGGAAGATAAAACAATCTAAAACAATATGTCCCAGAAACAAGATGTGTTTGCTGGGAAAGTCTAAAAAGATAATTCTAAACTAATCTAACCATAGGGAGAGGGCAGACAAAAGGCATCTTTGTACATTTAAAAGAAGGTAAAGAAACATAGAATCATTTTTCCTGTAACATTCCCTCCTGTTTTAACTTATTTTAAATGTATACAACAATTGTCTGTGAAGGTTATTTATTAAGTATCTTAAGCAATTTTTTAATTTTCAAAATGTCAGCATAGCAGAAATGGAAGTCATCTGGTCTAAAGAATAAAACAAAAGAAAATAATAAAAAGAAAAACATAGTAAATGAAAATCATAGTAATTGAAATAACAAGTGGAATAAACAAGAAAAAATAATAAAACTAAAACTACAAAAAATAAAAGATAAAAACCTTATATTTTAAAACGAAAACTACAAAAAATAAAAGGATGAAAACTAAAATGAAAACTTTGTATTTAAAAATGATGAAAACTTCATATGTAAAATGAAAACTTCAAAAAAAATACAAGGATGAAAACCTTATACTTAAAATGATGCAAACCTTAAATTGAAAACTTTATATGTAAAATAATGAAAACTTCATATTTAAAATGAAAACTTCAAAAAATAAAGGATGAGAACTTCAAAAAATAAAAGGATGAAAACCTTATATTGTACCTGCATAAACTACTAATGTGTTAATCAGTGCATGATCACTTGAAAAAGGCAGAAGTCATTTTTAATCACCACGTCATTCATTAGCAGTTATTACAAGTTCTCCTCTAACAGAATTGCAACGGGATGCTGTTCTTCTTTAGGCACGGCAACATAAGCAGTCATTGTAGTTGTTATCATCTTTGAAATCATTACTCTTAGACATGGCGGTGTAGCTGCTCCAGATGTGTGGTCAGTGACATATTTTTGCAGAATGGACAAATTCTGCAAAGTTTCATAAATGTCTCCTCCAGTTTCGTATCCATCAGGGATAAAAGTGCAACATGTTTCCCCGATCAGCTTGCAAACTCCTCCTTGTGATGCTGTTAGCAGGTCTAGTGTCAGTCTGTTCTGCAGCACCATCGTTCTGATGGCCTGCTGTTCTCCTGCTAAGGCGGTTCCCAGGGTCTTAGTCAAGTTGATGTGTCGTAGCAGAGCATATCGGTTGATTTCCACATGATCCCGCACCTCGGCAACTCCAATGCCGGGGATCAAGCTCTGTAAGAATTTCACTCCTCCTCAGATGCGAAACTCTGGTTCCTTTACTGCTTGGTGCCGTCCGTGCACATCCTGTCTGGTAATGAGTCTTTGTTTGTAGTATCATTCGGTAGCTGTAGTTGGAGCGACAGTTGAGGCTCATCAGTGTCGCGTTACTGGCACAGGTTTCGTTGAGTGAACAGTCCATACACTTCCTCTCGTTCCTTGGTGGGCAGAAAGTGTATATGTATTTGCATAGCAGTCAGTTTTATTATTCAAGTAAGCTGTAGTGTTCATAAACTGCCACCAGAAATTAGTGGCATAGCCATGGGGAAACTTGGTGTACTTTCCTTTGTCATACAGTGTCTGCCTTTTCTCCATATAACGTGACTTGTTGTCCCTCACGGAAGCAAAGGTGAGGAGCCCGGCCATGGTCAGGGCCGCTGCAGTTGTTAAGAGCCACCACCTCATGACGACGGGACACACCCTCCTGTCGCGAGTAGACCCCCCGGCCAGGAAAGCTGACCCCTCCACCGGGCGAGATCACAACAAGTGGGCAAGCCTGCCGTCAGCTGTGTTTAGATGGCTTCACTTACTGGCTCTGATGGATGCAAGATGGTCGTTCCGCTATTTTGCAAGCTCCAGTTTTTCCTTTGGAGCACTTTGATCAGAACCCAGTCACCGGGCTGTGATCTGCAAGACACTTGATAGACATCATTACATTCTTCGTCATTTACAATCATCTCTTTATTTTCCTACAACTTAGACATACATTTTGCTACTGAAATTGTATCTGCCTTTTTCACTGGGTAGATTTCTGGCCACTTTGAGAATACATCTATAACCACTAGGGTGTATTTTTACCCTTGGCATTCATTTAGCTCAATAAAGTCCATATGGATTGTGTGGTCTCAGGTTTCCCTGAGCATTACATTTTTGACACGTCATGCATATTCTGACAAATTGTTTTGCTGAGGTTTCAAAATTTACAGTGTAGAATTTACAGTGTAGAAATGAGAGTATTGTGTAGAATTTACAGTGTAGAAATGAGAGTTGACAATACTGGTCAGTCCCCCCGTTGACAAATGCGTACAGCCATGAGTCACTAATGCCGCCATTTTGTGGAGGAATTTTGGCAACACTGGCTTGCCATAACACATCATTAAGTCGTTTGTCAGAACTGCACCGTGTTTTAGCCATTTTGCCTGCTCTGCTGTGCTTGCTGCTTTTTGTTCATTTTTCAACACATCCAGTGGAATCTGATGTGTGTTTACTGCCATCAATGTGATGTTTGCCTGTTGTGCCGCCTATTTTGCTGCTCTGTCAGCAAAATTGTTGCCTGTAGTAATGAAAGAGTCAGTAGGCGTTGTAAGAGGTTGGCATGCTGGTTTGCCAGTTGGTGTAATCATTCCTCTGGTTTTCCAGATTTTTTGCAAAATGATGCACAGCAGAGAAAACATACTGGCTGTCTATATAAATGGTTATTTGTTTATCTTTGTGTATTTCACATGCGCAACAATCTCGTGTGAAGTGACCTTCCTCTCCACGGTTCTAGCAGGCGTTGTCTCTATGTTATCTGCTGTTTCTGCGTGGCTGTCTGCGGCCTTGGTGTTTGTGACTTTGCTCGCCTCTCTGTTCCTGATAGCCACCTGCGAATTAGTGTTTTAGTCTGTTGTCAACAGTCAGCCTTATTTTTAAGTTACAGAATGCTTCTCCCTTTTTTTGTTTTTTGTTTTTTTGTTTGGGAGAATAGATGCAACTCTACATTTTCACTTAAGGCAGTTTTAGATAATTTCTAGTTCTTCAAACAATGCATGGATCTCACACATTTCAAACTTTCAAGTTACGGTTGTTTCCCATTTATACAAATATATATATTTAACTTTGCATTGCTCACAGCTCATAGCTCACAGCTCTAAACCTAGGCATTTTTCAATCATATGCCTAATCACTATGTGTCACTGTGATTCTCAAGTATGGTCACAAGTTCGTTTAAATTCATTTCCAAAACCAACAAAATAATCAAACAAAACCAAAAAACATAAACGTGTCAGGACACAAAAGAAAAAAAGAAAAATGCTGCCACCCGAACAAGGCAGAAGTCTCCATATGTTGGCTTGTAATAGCATGCAGCTTGTAACATGGTAGACTAATGTGCCTGTGTTAATTCAGCTCCATATTATTGTGTGAAGTTGCACTGGGTTGGGAGTGGTTTTGTGTGTGTCACATTTTTGGTGAGCCAATGGCTGGAATGGGGTTGGACTAATTAGAGGCAGGTGTACTTGATTGCACTGATACACTGGTCTTCTTATAGCCCACACTACAAACACTGCTGTTTTGTTTTGTCTCTCTGTGCAGGTATGTAATGTGATGAAATCAGATATGTTTGGGATGGATGGGTTTTGCGCTATGAATTTTATATTAAGTGTGTTGTTTTGTCTCTTTGTGCAGGCCAGGGCCTATTATATGCCACAGCCTAAAGGCAGCTGGGTTGCAGAGGCTTGAGTGACCACTGACTATATGCTTGCAGGGTGGTGGGTCTCCAAGGACAACTTCTAACCCTGTTAAAGGCAACATGTGGAGTGCAACTTGGCTGTGTGGCATAGCTGGCTCTGGCCTTGGGACTGTGTGTTTTTATACAATTCATAAGTGGGACACTGGACTGTTTTATCTTTTATCTCTTGATATATTTTTTGTCAACAAATTATCTTTTAGAATTTTATTGACTGACATCTTTTTGCCCACGACTGAGACGGTTGGTCAGACCTAGAGTCTTTCTTTGGGTGTGTTACAGCAGCTTCTGCTCTAAAAGAAACAAATAAATAAAAAGAAAAGAAAATGTGGAACATGCTCATCAGCTTAGCAGTGTCTACATATTTAATTCAGCTTCTCAATCCTGTAGTTTTAGCTGTTGTCTACAGGGTTTTGCTTATTGGTTGTTATTATAGGTGTGCTCTATATCTCAGCAATGTGTCATTCTAGGATGATAGGCTTCAAGCTGGTCAAGTGCCTCTATGCACTTCATTAGTTTAGTTATTCTCCGTATTGTCTTCATCTCACATGTCATTACACTGAGTTTCAGCAAACCTTAAGCTTGATGCAGACTACTGCTTAACAATTATCCACCTCACATCATAACCGATTAAGGTGCCTCTTCATATTAATATTATGTCATTGTTAATATTATCCTCTTTGTCTTATATAACAGCAATAGCATATTATAATATTTTATCAGTGTGTACCACTATACTACTCCTGAGCCAATTTGTTAGTTAGGATCATCTTATTCAGCAAACAGATAATTTAGAATTCATCCAATCTGCGGTCACATTTGTTCTCTCTGTTGCATGGCGGACCAGGCAGGTCTATTATAATATATTATTTATATTTTATTTTGTATCCATCAAGGGCTTCAGATGACCTGCAGAATCATCCTTTTCCCAGGGTGGAGACAGTTACCTTTTCACACACTGTCCTTGGCTGAACAATGACACAGCCTTAATATACCTTATTTATTTTATTAAAATATTTTCGTGTGAATTATTTGCTTTATATTCATTTTATACATGCTGGGCATGGTCATCATGCCAACTGTGTTTCATTGTTAATATCACTTTACAGGTTGTTATCCTTGCTATTATTAATTTCAAATACTCTAAAGATAATTTCTACTGTAATTTTCCCTTTGTTTATCTTTATTTCGTACTTTTTATATTTATATCTACTCAGTGGGGTCTGTTTTCAACCCTTTTAAACTACTTCAAACTACTTTGATCTCTAGTTTTCACCTAATAAGGGATTATTATGTTCTTCCTGATATGGGTGTTGCTGCAGATGCGGCTGCAGGAATGGGTGATGGTTTACTAAAAGGATTGTGGGAACTGCACAGTGTCTCGTCTTCTGGTTTTACTAAACTGGCAGTTGGATTCTGTTCTCCCGACTGTTTATATTTTGTTTTCTTAAATCTCTCAGTTTACAGACACTGTTTTTGTCCGGCGTCTGGACTTTTCTTTTCTCACCACTGCTCGTCAGCAGGAGTGAGTTTTAATTTCACTTGCTTGATTACCCGTCTTATTTATGTATTTACTTATTTTTGTTTAAGTAATATATACACAATACAGCTGCTATCACCTTCGCTGGTATTAGAGACGAGAGTGGTTGCTCACACGCCCTTCTACTTTCGGACTATTTCCAAAAGCGGTGTGAACTTTACGAGACGGAACTCGACCGTTCTCTCAACTCACCAGCACGTCAGTGAATAGCAGTAAAAGAAAAAAACAGTAGGAGCAGCTCAGTCTCTTATCGGACCGTGAAAATTCAGCTTGCTCCGTTAGTTACAACAATACACACGCATACATTCACATTCACACTTATTCGCGCGATCGGAACCCTTATAATAAAGGGGAGCTGCCAGTCTTTCTGTAGACGAGCTACTTATTCCCTTGACCCAGCTGGGGGAGCTACCCAGAGCTCCAAACCTAACCCACAAGAGTGGGGAGCTTCCAGTCGACGAGCTCCAAGCTACCAGCCGACGAGCTACTTTAAACCCACAGAAGTGGGGAGCTTCCAGTCGCGACGAGCTACTTTCGCTATTTTAAATTCCCTGAATTTAAAATACGTTTTTACGCAAGATTGTGTCAGTGTGTCTGTATCTACCTGGTCAGTGTCGCCGGGTCTGGTTCACCTCGATCGGGCCCCACCACCGTGGGTCGCTTTCTAAGAACGTTGGCCAAGACTCGAATTTAACGCCCTTGGTCTTTGACCACACACCTAGTGTGTGGGCTGTCGACAGACGAACAACGTGGACTGGTCACGGAGATGGGACACGATGGAGGCGCTCCGGCTCCGAAGGACCAAGAAATGTTGGGGGAAAACTCTGTAAAAGACCCAGGAGAAATAAAGACACAATGAGACAAAGTTACTTTCTTTATCAAACGTGTACACGGGTGAGCTGCTAAGGACAACTCACACCATGCACAGTGGCTTGGTAATTTTTATAGGCACAGAGCACAGAGACAGTGAGAACAGGATAACAAATAATAAACAGATAAAATAAAACAACTCCATATATGGTGCTAGTCTCGTCAGCAGAGAGCTAGGGAAGATAAAACAATCTAAAACAATATGTCCCAGAAACAAGATGTGTTTGCTGGGAAAGTCTAAAAAGATAATTCTAAACTAATCTAACCATAGGGAGAGGGCAGACAAAAGGCATCTTTGTACATTTAAAAGAAGGTAAAGAAACATAGAATCATTTTTCCTGTAACACTTGTATTCTCAAAAGTTAAGCATGACAGGCTTCTGTTTAAGAAAGAGACCTGTTTTACTGTGTTAATGTTGTCATTTTGAGCTAAAAATAAATGGCTAAATGATCATTTGTTTCCCATATGGTCATATCACAAAGAATATGCATCTGCTTAAATCAAATTCAAGTCAAATGGTTAAAAAATAATTTCACACACACAAAAAAAAGAGCTACCACACTGGGAAGGGTGAAGACAACTGGGTTGCCCGGCCCTGGCCACAAGGTGTCCCTTATTTATTTTTCAGGGAGTTGGCAACCCTAGGTGCAGGTATGTCACCAGGGTGCAGGGGAGGCACTCCCCCCTCTGTCCCCTTCTGGCCGCCTGTGCCTCAATTTTATTCTGCAACCTAGACATCCACATTACTCACACTCTCACATAACACATACATATAGGGCCTTGGGGGTGGACACGTTTTACAGCATCCAGAGGATGATCGGTGTATTCCAACCCACCTCTGGCGCTGGTGCCCTACCCTCAATTTTAAATGCATTTAGACACTAAGGGGTTTTGGGAGGAGCTGTGCTGCTCTCTGAGAGGAAGTAAGTACCATGCTCTCCTGAGTTTTAAATGCACTTTAGAACAGCACACAGCAACACTACATATGAGCGGGTGTAGGGAGGTTTGCGGTCTTCACTCACCCCGGTTCTGTTAGCTGTCAGGGCTGAGGGGCTGGGAGGAGGTTCTGGCCATCAGATTGAGGTCTGGGATGCGGGGCCTCCCTGCTACTGCAGATAAGGAGGTGGTCCGCTTGCCTCCACCCCAGAGAGAAGGGTTACATCTCCTGGTTCTAGGTGCGGCTTGCCCCTCTGAGGGCGGGGGTACCTGGACCTGGGATATAGAGTATGTTTGGGGAGTGCGACTGTCTGTGCAGTGTCTATTTGTGTCTGTCTACACATTGGGTGAGTGCCGAGTATTTGGTTGTGTATAAGGGGGTGGGAATGCACGTTTGTGTCCGCGTGTGCCTGTTCGTCTGTGTCTATATGTCAGGTTGGGTCTTAGACTCAACCTCTCTGGGTACATCTCAGGCCCTCCAAAGTACGGAGGCCTATCTCCCCTCACCACACTCCCTGCCGGTGGCTGATGCCCTCAGACATTGGTGTGTTGGTGGTCCTTGGCGTCTGGGTGCTCATGTATGTACCGGCTCACTCCTGGTGGCCAATTGGCAGGGCCTAGCGCCTGTGGCTCGGTCAGGCCTCCTCCGGGGGGTGGGATGCCCTCAGGCCTCTGGCCTCGGGGCCTGAAGCTCGGTCCTCTCTGGCACAGCTGGCTGTCGGCAGAGCCCGCGGGCATGCCACTGCAACCCCCTCTGGCCTCTGCTCAGTAGCTGCTGGGTGACCTCTGATTTGGGGCTCTACTCAGCTCTTCCCAGGAGGTTGGCACGGTTCCCCCCCTTTTGGTGGTCCTCCTCGGGTCCTTGTACTCTGGGGCCTCTGGATATCTGGGGCCTGGATCTCCTCCATGCCTGCTTCATACCCTGGTGGACGGGGCTATGGCTCCCCACACTCCCTAGCAGATCGTTACACTGAGAAACCTTTGGAATACAAGCATGCTGATCCACACAGGTATGCACACAGGTGTACACACGGGTGTTCACAGACGCGGACTACACCTTTCTTGGCTGCTGCCTCGAAGCACATTGTGCGCTGTCTATCTTGCGTGCTGCACAATATCATTTAATATTTAGTATCTACTGTTATCTACTGCTAGCTAGTTTATTGTGATGGTGCTGTTTTTGTATTATGTTGCTCTTTTTTTTGTTTGCTTTCTCTTCTGTTTTTTTTTTCTCCATACAGGTGATCCAGGTGTTTTGTTTGTTTTTCTTTCTTTCTTCCCCCCTTTCTCACCGTCTCTTCTCCCCTTTGGTTTTCTTTCTCTCCCTCTTTTTCTTTCATTCTTTCTCCCTGTCCTATCCCCCAGTCATGTCTGTCCCGTTTGTAGCAACCGAAAATAAAATAAATTCATAATTATAATAAAGGTCAATCAAATGGACCAAATGGCAAGGCCATGATGATCCACTTGGTAAAAGAAATCCGCTTGGTATCTTTCTTGGCCTTAAGACAACAATTCTGATGTCTGAAGATCCAAACGGGACACAAAAAAAAAAAAAAAGCCCAGCAGGTGTCTGCTGCAGAGAGGTGAGCTGTTAGTATCATGAACTCTTTAAGGGCTGATTTAACTGCATTCCCTCAATCCCAACAATTTTTTAAAAAGCCACCCATAAAGCTAGCTGAGGTGGTTCTGAGAATTGTTGACATATCACCTGAGTACCTACGGTCAATGGGTGAAGGTGTTGTTGCACCCGTGACTCTCTCTCTCTGACAGCCTACTATCCAAAATGTTCCAAAAAACCCTCATTAACAAATTTTATAGCCTATTTTTGGCAGGAAACATGACAGAGGGGACTGAAGGGGACTGAAGGGGACCACATCTGGATCCCCTTCAGTTCGCTTATCAGCCTCGTCTCGGAACTGAGGACGCCATCATCTACCTGCTCAATCATGTCTACACCCATCTGGACCAGCCGGCGAGCACTGTGAGGGTCATGTTTTTTGACTTTTCTAGTGCTTTCAATACCATCAGGCCGACCCTCCTGGGTGATAAGTTAGCAGCGATGCAGGTGGATGCTTCTCTGGTGTCCTGGATTGTTGATTACCTGACAGGAAGACCACAATATGTACGTCTCCCAGTGTGTGTCTGACAAGGTGGTCAGCAACACAGGGGCACCACAGGGGACTGTCCTCTCCCCCTTCCTCTTCACCCTCTACACCACAGACTTCAGCCACTGCACGGAGACCTGCCATCTTCAGAAGTTTTCTGATGACTCTGCGGTGGTTGGATGCATCAGCAGGGATGATGAGACAGAGTACCGGGCTGTGGTCGACTCCTTTGTCACGTGGTGTGAGCAGAATCATCTGCAGCTCAATGTGGCAAAGACCAAGGAACTGATCGTGGACTTCAGGAAGACCAGGAAACACTTGACCCCTGTTTCAATCCAGGGGGTGAGTGTTGACATTGTGGAGGACTATAAATACCTTGGAGTTCACATTGACAATAAACTGGACTGGACTAAAAACACCACAGCACTTTACAGGAAGGGCCAGAGTCGTCTCTATTTTTTGATGCGACTGAGATCCTTCAACATATGCCAGAAAATGCTGAGGATTTTCTATGAATCTGTTGTGGCCAGTGCGATCCTCTATGCTGTTGCATGCTGGGGGAGCAGGCTGAGGGTAGCAGATGCCAACAGACTCAATAAACTAATCCGTAAGGCCAGCAATGTTGTGGGGATGGAGCTGGACTCCCTCAAGGTGGTGTCGGAGAGGCGGATGCTGTCCAAGATAAAGACAATGTTGGATAACACCTCCCACCCACTCCATGACATGCTGGTGAGTCACAGGAGCTCGTTCAGTGAGAGACTGAGATTACCGAAAAGCACCACTGAACGACACAGGAAATCTTTCCTGCCTGTGGCCATCTCCCTGTACAACGCATCCACTTAACACACTGGTTACTGCTACAACTACACATGTTTCTTTTCCAGCTATTTATTTATGAGTGACTTATGTAAGTATGTATATATATGTATATATTGTACTATTCTTAGTTAGCGTATTGTCTGTCTTGTCTTAATGTTGGTTTATAATGGAGCACTGTAACAAAAGATAATTTCCCCCAGGGATCAATAAAGTAATCTGATTCTGATTCTGAAAGCTGTCAGGAGGATTAATTGTTTTTACTGTTTTTACTGTGCACCTGGCCTTGCACCAGGTGTACCAATGTGTACACTGACATACTGATTGGAGTAAAAGTCTGACAAACACATTTTGTCACGGCAAGTGGGATGAGCCGTGTAGGGAAAAATAAAGGAGGATCCAAATGCAGACACTCGCTGATATGTGAAGGTGGTTTACTGAAAATATAAAGCACACGGTGAACAATGAAAGAATGGAACAAAAGCTAAACTATACTGGGAAAAAACAAAACTACAAAACTGCAAACCTGAACATGAAGGAAAGTAGATGAGGGTAGATGATGGTTGATAGCAGGGAAAACACACGGTAGATACACAGCTGGAAGTAATTGACGAGACGAGACAAGACAAGGGAGGCAAAACTAAATACACTCACATAAGACCCGGACTTTCACAATAAGACAGGAAACAAGAAACCACTACACAAAGACGCAGACTAGACACAGAACTAAACCTACACTAAACCTGAGACACAACCCTAAGAACTAATCCCTCACCAGAATAACTAAAACATAGATTTATCATAATAATCAAAGCACCAGAGAAACCAAAAACAATCCATAATGAAAAAAATAAACCAAAACATAAGAACTCAAAATAGTGGATCAAAACTGACCCAGAACCGTGACACGTTTAATCAATCCCTGTTGTATCATTGAGATCTGGAAAATTGGGAAAATACCCATAGTTAAAACTTATAACTGACGAAGCAAAAGACAAAGAGTGGAAAGTTATCCAGCAGCTGGATAATGTGTTATGGACAAGAAAGGAGGGTCAGATATGCCCATACAGATATGTATCTCTTTGCTGTTTGCTGTCTTTCTGCAGCATTGTATGGATAAGGTTATCATATCGACATCAAAATTTGCAACCTGACATTTTCTTCCTGGTAAAAGGCAGTTTTTTCTTGCCGTTGTCACCAAAGACCTTGGTCTGCTTGATTGTTCGGGTTTTCTCAGTGTTATTGTACGGTCTTTACCTTACAAAAACTGGGATTTTAAGATTTTAAGAAATGAAATAAATAAGTCTTTCACACATTAGTTTTAGGCAGTTAAACTAAAACTCATTTGTTACATCTGACTGGATTTGTCTGGAATTCATATTTTTGAGTTTTAAAACAAAGAATGAGTGTTTCACACACAGAGTTTAAAGTTTAGCTAAATGAACAGTTGCAAGATCAACTCACTGCTCACCATGCAAACAACCTGTTTCACCCTCTGTTTGCAGTCTGACATAATCACAATCACTAGTTCTAAATTCAGATAAAACTCAGATTTTTGTACTCGACCCTAAAAATCTTAGAAGTATGATATCTAACAAGATGTTTACTCTGGTTGCCATTACCATGGCTTCCAGTTAATCTGTGGAGAATCTTGGAGTCATATTTGACCAGGGCCCTATTCTAGGAATGATGCTTCACAAACTCTGACTTTAAAAGTAAACTCTGAGATAACATCTTTTCAACTTATGACAGCCACTTTAATTTGATGAATGTACTCTAACTCTGGAAACCAAAACAGGCTGTGTTAGCTTCACCTTACCTGCAGTTAGTACTGGGGATCAGTTAAAAAAGTAAATAAAATCCTTCATATGTCCATCCCTGGAATAGCATCAGCTATAGCAGGTGTTTGGGGGGGGGGGGGGGGGGGGGGGTATGAATTTAAAAAAAAAAAGAAAGAAAAAGACAAATGAATGCTTGGACACTGCTAGCATGATGGACAGGTCACTCTTGTATGTCACTCTTTTAATTTTTAGTTCACAAACACTTCTTATAATGAAAATTTGGAGATGTTAGCTCTTTATACAGTAAAGTTACAGTGGGATACAAATAATATTAGGCTGATCCTGCCGCAATTTGTTCCCCCTGTTCAAATCATGGACAAACAGCATCCAACAGTTGTTTATGTTTTTGAACCCATTTTGCACAGAGAGACATTTTTTGAAAAATGTATTGATAGCAATGTTGAATATTATTACACAGGAAAAAAACAACTACACGTAAAATAATCACACCGTGACGCCTCTGCCTTTCTAAATGGAGGGACGGTAACTGCGTGTGTATATGTAAGCGTGTAAAACCTGACGATAGTCAGATTAACAGTATTTTGTCTCTATCTGCTATTCTGCAATTCATCTCATGTAAACAATATCATGGCACACAGCCATCCCTTTGACATTGCGTGACGAACTCTGTATTCCTCGTCCACACGTGAACGCAAAAAAGGAGTTTTAAAAAATCTCCATTTTCAGTGATTCCAAATGCCGTTTACGTGTGGACGAAACAGTTTTCAAAAATACCTGTGTAGGTGCGGACGTAGCGTAAGAGAGTTAGTAGTTAATTTTCTTACTACCTGTAATTTATTGCAGATTACTTGTATTTGCTTAATTGTTTACTAAATGTTTGAGGTGTGAAATAAACCACAACGGAGCAAAATATGAGTGTGTGGTTGGAGGATGTGTTCGTGCATGCGTGTGCGTGTGCGCGCGAAGGGGCCGCGAACATTTTTCTTGTAAAACAAAGGGGGGCCCAGCAAAAAAAATTTGGGAACCACTGTGTTAGGCTATCCCCTCTCTATGGCTTCTCGAATTTTGATGATTAATCACATTTAGGCGCACGATTAGCTCACTTGGATTAGCATGTAATCATATATCGCATGACTGAGAGCAGCCGGTCTGGGTTCGAGTATAACCTGTTTTTTGTTTTTGTTTTTTTTTAATTAAATAACTCAATGTCCATCTGGGATTAATAAAGTTTCCCTGATTCTGATTGCCGGAAGCCCAAACAAAACATGCAATAAGAGGCTCTAATGTAAGAGTCCTGTTAATGTTGGAGGCATCAGTTACACAATGACCCATAGCCAGCACAACAGCTAAATGAGCCCTCATTCATTTGACCATATTTGATTCATGCCCTGGGATTCATCTATTCTTGGGATAGATGACAGTGAGAAGGCATTCCCGAACCTGTGGGCATGACTTTGGGTAACTTGCATCAAAAACAAAAAATGCTTTGAAGCACCCATCAAAAGACCTTCGATTGCTGCAAAAAGCAGAAACAAATCTATCTTCTAGTACCAAGCAAGATGAACATTTTCTTAAGGTTCTTAAGAAAGGTTTCTTAAGGTTCCTTTGGTGCTGAATTCTTTTTCCTGATAGAATGAAGCCTTTTCCTGACATTGTGTAGACCTATGCTGGCCTATGAGTTCTGCAAGGGCTGAAACACACATCCTGTAATTTTTAAACAAAAGAAAAGAAAAACACTGATATTGTTATCAACGCAGAGGTCACTTAGGTTAAATTAAATAATTGAATTAAATTAAACAGTTTAGGTAGACTGTGTTCCTTTTTCTTTTTTTTCTTTTTTTTTTTTTTTTACCTTTTTCCTACAAATGCCACACCCAATCTCATACTTTATTTGTTCTGTATACAGTGATCTCTAAATAGCAAATACCCCAAGCAAATTTTGACCTAACAGAGTTAGTCAAGCTATGAAGTGAACTGAAGAACTCGGTACATTACCAACCCAACTCCTGAGTCATGATTTCAGAACCAATATTTGGTCACAATAACCCAACCTACTAACCCAAGGCTTTTACCCAGCAGTTGAGTTATGAAAATAACCCAGCATTTTTAAGAGTGTATGTTACCTAGCCACGAGCTAACATAGTTAGCTGGCGTTAGCTGAGGTTAGTTCATAAACTGCAGACTGTTAGGCCATTTCCAAATACTCAAGTACGCGAGTCCATACTCACGTTTTATTTAGTCTGGACCTCGTAAGTTCACACGGAAGACCAGACTTCCCAAGAATGCAGCGAGATCATTCTACAATTAGAATGGCAGTCTCCTATTGACATCAGAGCTCCGGAGTTTTTACTGCCATCCCCTCTTAATTTACAGTTTTTCTCAGTCGCTTTGGTGCGTTTCTCAGAACACCATTAACATTTGCACAGCAGTTAGTGCATTTCCCAAAACAATTAGTGCAAACTGCAAAACCTAGTGGATAGCCTGCAAAAGCACGTCACATGCACAGAATTGATTATCCATACCTCAAAACCAAGTATCCATGTCAATGAAACTGTCAGTGCCATCAAAATGAAAAGTCTTGACACCATCTTTATGAACAAGATAGTCAAATGACATTGTCATGTTTCCACTATAATAGTTTATAATTTCAGTGTTTCCCATTGCAAAAAAAAATTGGTGACACCTGAAAATGCTGATGACAGCACTATGGCCTACCTGTACAGCCATCTGAAATGTGCAGTAAAGTCACTGTAGATGTTATGGGAGTCTTGGGAGTAACTGAGACACTGAATACGTACGTTTCACATTTCCATTGTGTAGAAGTGTTTGTAATCCTACAGAATTGTGCAAAAGAAAAATATGCTACAGTCACTTGTGCACTGTAGAATACATGTAAACATAAAATCACCCATTTGGTAGAGCTGTGCACTAATGTGAACAATAAACAGCACATGTAACAGTACAGTAAATCATTCTGGCACATCCAGACGCTCCTGTCTGTCTGGCCACATATTTTCATCTACATCACAACAGATGTTATCCCTCGCAATGCAGCGAGGAAAATATCTCCTGGAGTGGCGAATCCATCCTCTGCAGGACCCTGCTGTGATGTCGTCACATGCTGCATCCATGGCTGCTAGCAGGGCCATTTGCTCATGTGGATTTCATTTGTCTTGAGTACTCTGTCAATTGTTGAAATTGGAACAGATTCAATATTGCCAAATACCGTGTAATTCTCTATGACAGCGCTTTGTATGTCTCTCAGCTTTATTGCATTGTTTGCAATGACCATTGCACAAATGGCTTCTTCTTGCTGTGGGGTAAGAAGGGGCCCTCTTCCGCCTCCGCGAGGTTGTCTTACAATCCTATGTGGTGCAGAGTGAACTTTTTGTGAAATTGCAAATACAGTACAGTAACATGTGATGTGTCTGAGATGGCACAGTACAGTACAGTGTATTACTGTTTGCATACCTGTTTTCCCTACGGAATGTTTGAATGATTGAACTGACAGTAGTTCTTCCAATATTGGGTTGCACCCTTCGACCAGCCTCCTCCATGGTGAGGCCGTGATTGACAACATGGTCCACAATTGTAGCCCTTATTTCATTAGGAATCCGCCTATATCTGCCTCTTCTCCCTCTTCCCCTTCCCCTTCCTCCCCCCATCCTCACCCCTCTTCCACGGTGCTGACCTTCCATTTTGTGTCACAGAAATGTAGAAATGGTACACACTAGCTCCTGCACAGTTTATATATGCTTGCCAATTGGGGATTCACAGGATTCATCCATAATTGACAGTGAACAAGTTGTTTGTCATTGGTTACAACTAAACTTTCACATGCCTCCTCATGAGTGACAGCTGTAATTCACCTGAGATCAATTGTTCAATTTCGGAGACATTTCCAGGAAAAATGATACAGAAAGGTATAGGATTTGCTTGACAGATGGCCAATATTTGGCATGTGATAACTAGTTCAACAATTTTGTGTGTGATGACTCAAGCAATGGATGCATGACTATTAGTTTTATTGGGAACGACTATTCAGCATCCATAGGTATGATTACTTTTGACTGACATGACATAAGCAAATGGAAATGTCAGAAAGCAGCAGGGAAATGTATGGAAGCAACTGATTCATGTCCAAAATCATTTGCAGTTTGTTCAGAGAGAGGAGAAATTGCTACTATGATGTGCACAAATGACTGAGTGTTGTGGAGGTTGAACTAATAGTTATGAGAATTTCAATTCTGATCTGAGAAACGCACCAAAGCGACTGAGAAAAACTGTAAAGACTTTTTTGTCTCGGTCTTGGTCTCATCTCACCTTTGTCTTGGTCTTGACTCGGTCTGTCTTGGTCTCGGTTTAGGCGATCTTGACTACAACTCTAGTATTAATTGTCATTTTAATCACAGTTAATTAGGCACATTCTGTTTAGACTGTGCAGTACTTTGGTCAGTTGAGGTTATTTTAAATATGCTAAAGAAACAAACTTTGACTTGAGTTTTTCACTCAGATATGCTGTGACATTCAAAAACAAACAAAATAACCTCTTACACTCACTTCTGAATCCATTTTTTAAGCTTCAGCATTTAACAAAATTAAAAGTTTGGCATAATCCATCCATCCTCAGTTTATTAAAGTATAGTTTGTCCTTTGTCCGAAAGCCATTTGAATTCTCCTCCCTCTTTGTAAACCAACTTCCTTCTGATTGTAGAACCAAAGTCAAAGGAGCAAACAGAATCTGCTGCTTGAGGGCACCACCTCCTCCACCTGCTGCTGTGGAGATTCAGAAAAATAAATCTGAACATAAAAAGATTTTTCGCTTTTGTTATTGGGAATCCCTTTTTGTTTTGTTTTTGATTATATTAGTACACTTCAGAGCAGAAATATTAGGAAAACAGATTTCAGCCGGCTGTCTCTCCAGTCATTCCTCTGAACCTGATTAGTGCTTGAGTGTAGAAATGCTCTTTCAATGGATGTTACATTTACTCACACGTGGGAAGTAACTAAGTACAAATACTTTTTGCTTTTACTTCCTACATTTTTAAACAAATATCTGTACTTTCTACTTCTTATATTTTCACTTTTGGTTTAACACAGTTAAGGTTATGGTTCTCCAAACATCGAGCCAATTTGAGAGTACCAGGAACACATGAAAGGCAGTCCTGTTCACTTATTATTTAGCAGAGAATGTGCCATAAAAAGAGATGACGGGCACCAAACCCAGGGATTAAAAGTGGGACAGGGTTTTTTTTGCACAACTGTATGTGTAAAGTTTCTCACACAGTGTGTTGCTAGCCAATGGTCCAGCTGCTATACTTCACAGGGAGAGAAAAGAAAGCTAACTTCACTCAGAGATGGAGAAAGGTAACAAAGATAGGAAAGGAAGAAGAGACGTTAGAGTCAAAGGTAAGGACTGCTCATGTAAAGCTTACATGGAAGTCTTCATGTTTTTAAATCAGATATTGGGTTTGTACATGTGACATTATGGTGATTGTGGCTCAAGAGTTGGGAGTTCGCCTTGTAATTAGAAGGTTGCTGGTTCGAGCCCCGGCTTGGGCAGTCTCAATCGTTGTGTCCTTGGGCAAGACGCTTCACCCGTTGCCTACTGGTGGTGGTCAGAGGGCTTGGTGGCGCCAGTGTCCGGCAGCCTCGCCTCTGTCAGTGCGCCCCAGGGTAGCTGTGGCTACAATGTAGCTTGCCATCACCAATGTGTGAATGGGTGGATGACTGGATGTGTAAAGCGCTTTGGGGTCCTTAGGGACTAGTAAAGCGCTATATAAATACAGGCCATTTACCATTAGGTTTTTTTCATATTGTGAAGCGTGTTGCAAAACAAACAGAGGTAGACTAACTGTGCAGGATAAACAGGTTAGTTTGTACTAACTACTGTGATGGAGTTACAAGCTCTGCAGGAAATTTAGATTTTTGTGTGTTTCTCTTTTAAGCTTTCAGATTCAGATAAACTGTCACGATCAGTCAATGCAAAACAGTCACACTCTTCAGGGTTTAAAGACTCATGTTTGAAGATGAAGAATCAAATACACATGGACACCAGTTGTTACTCTGAGAAGGAAAACCCTTCAACAGCAGACAGAGCAGTGGGGGAAAAAAGGTAATAGAAAAATATAAAACTTAGGTTTCTAAAATGTAATTTATTTCACACGTCCTGTCCGCCTCTTTGCTCTGGTGCCAACTAAAGGAGAAAAGGCAGCGGCAGTCACAGTTCTTTTATTTCACCAGAGGTTCGCTTTGCTGTGTTTGACACGCGCAGTTATTGTCTCAAGTATTTTTATAGTATTTTTTATTATGTTGGGTGTTGTCACTCAAGAAACGTTCTTCCGCAGAACTTCCCATCAGCAAACTAGAAAAACTAGTAACTGCATGCAGCATAGTTTCAGTTTGCACTACACCTGATCTTTGTGATGCATCAACAGTAACAACATGTTATTTAACAGAGCTAAATAAAGGCTGACAATTCAGGTTTGATTCACACTTTAATTCAGATTATAAAGATTATACCTAAATTATACAGATTATAATTCAGATCAGATTTATTTAATTTAAAGTAAAGTTCACACGGTGTTGCACTTTGCTATATGCTTTATTGATTATGAGCTTGACACACTCTGTCTGAGCAGCTTTTCAGCTAACATATTGCTCTCTCTCCTCCTCCTCCATCATCCTGACGTGGATGATGATGTCATTTAAGTAGGTGGCAGCATATGCAGCACCCATTCCATTAGGCACTGAAAAGTGGCAGGGCCTCTGAGCAAGCCAAATGAAAGTGTGACAAATTGGTACAAACTACGGAGTGGAGAAGGTTGTTTTTTCCTTGAACTCCGCAGACAAGGGAATTTGCTGGTAACCCTTGGTTCAATCCAGTGTTGTGTAAAAGCGACCAGGGTCGAACCAGTCCAGGGGCTTTTCAAGCATCAAACAAGAAATATTTAACTGAACAGACCCTCACATTATGTATTCACTCAGTGCCTGCATCAATGTGGAACTAAATTCTCCTTGTTATCAGCCAAATATCCTTGGGTAAGATACGAACCTGTAGGTGCTCTCTGATCCATCTATTAGAGTATGAATGTATGCTACTGTTAGCTAGAGCACTTATGTAGAAAAAGTGAATGGTTGAATGAGGCAAGTTGTATAAAGCACTTTGAATGCTGAAGCAGGACCAGTGAAAGGGACTGTCTGTGTGTGTGTGTGTGTGTGTGTGTGTGTGTGTGTGTGTGTGTGTGTGTGTGTGTGTGTGTGTGTGTGTGTGTGTGTATTCATGTTTTGATATATAATGATCAGTCTGTCTGAGGCAGAGTAAAGTTCACATGCTGACGTATGCAGACATCCATGTTGTAGCAACTAGTTTGAACACACTGATCACAGTTAAGCTCTGACACAGTCATACTTTCTTTAAAATGTTTTTATTTAATTATTTGTTTAGAAAATAGCATTTTTACTGCAAAGCAGTCTGTTTCTCTGTTTCCAGTCTATAAATCCAGTAACACTTTCTACCTTCACCTGTGCAGTAAAGACTGAGAGCAGAGATGAAACCAACCATCCAATCAATGAGCAGCATCAACACCTGAACTTTATTCAGACTTTGTTATAAATGAGTGCAGATAAATGAAATTATGTAAATATCCATTATGGATCTGGTACTTTCACAATTCAAAGCTTCCTAGATAGGTCAGCCAATGACGATGCAGCCTTTTGTTGGGTCTGAGACAAATAATTGAAACATGTTGCTGGACACAAAATTCAAAAAGAACAGATATCTGTAGAAAAAAGACATTAAGAACACCACCATCAGAGGCAAAAATTAAACCTTTGAGAAACTTTTGTTTCTCAAGAATACCCCAATTTTTCCAGTTATTTGTTGCATTTCAAGTTGTCCAAGTCCAATGACTAACTTGAAATGGTACAAAGGTAAGTGTTGAAATACCAGAGGTTTAAAAGAAAGGTAAGGTAAGGTCAAAACTGAAACATAATGTACATTTCAGAATTATACAAAAAGGCCTTTTGAGACACAACAACATGGGTTAACAATTGAAAGCTGTTCTATAACACAGGAGGTTGATCAAGCCTTGAAAGGTGCTACTAATTCCTACAGGTGTTCCAACTTTTCTGCATTATATACAACCTCCTCTGTCTGTATAAAAGCAGTGTTGGAACCCACTGTGGTACCATACCCTCGTGAGCAACAGCTGGACAGTATTGGACTGTAGAAAGTAGCAATTAACAATCAAAGACAGACAGACCATCATAACACTTAAAAATAACACCTAAAGAGATATTGAAAATAACGTAAAGGTGTCAGTGAGTACAGTTTCCTTCACCATCAGAAGGCACTCAGAAACTGGGACAAACTTTGACAGGAAGAGGTCTGGCAGAGCCAAAGCCACAACTGAATCAGATGACAATTTTCGAAAGTTAACAGCTTGCATAAAAGGTGGCTGACAGGACAATAGCTTCAAGCACAGTTTAATATTGGTCGTAATTAGCAAGTCTCAGTTTCAACTGTGAAGAGAAGATTTTCGAGCTGTAGGTTTGACAGGACAAGTGGCAGCAAGAAAGCCATTGCTAAGACATTAGAATAGGACAAAGAGGCTTGCCTGTGCCATGACACACCACCATTGGACGACTGGAATAAGGTATTATGGACTTAGAAATCAAAATTTTAAATTTTCGGTTCATCACGGAGGATCTTTGTGGGCCGTCAAGTAGGCGAAAGGATGGTTCCACAGTGTGTGACATCAGCTGTCAAACATGAAGGAGGAAGTGTCACAGTATGACAGAGGTCTGTCATTAATGCACCAGAGAAATGGACAGTGGTTCCTCAGAGTGACCCAGGGAATGGTTACTTTGTCCCATTTAGATGAAAATTATCTTAAATTATCTTAAATTCTAAAGGAAGATCTGAACAATACTTTTGTCCTCATCACTTTCCAAATCAATGCAGCACTCCTTCAGAGAGCACTTCAAAGTCTCCTGAGCTTAGAAACCAAATTAAAGGTGCAATCTCAATTTAATAATGCTGTCTTCTTCCCTTTTACTTTTCACAACATACAAACAGGTGTTTATAAGTTTCTGTATGAATTTGCTGTTTATGTCCTTATTTTGACACTAAGTCTTCAGCAGCTGACTCACTCTTACCAGTAGATGGCACAATCTCCTCATTCTCATTTTCCATTAAGTGACTCTCTGTTTTTTTAATTTTTAATTTTCCAAAAAGTAAAACCATCAGAAATGTTTATTTCTCTAATTTGATTTCATTTTTTTCTGTTTATTTTTCTACAGTTAATACGACAGGAGAGATATAAAAATATTAACAAAGAGGTTGATCCTCATCATGCCAACTGCTTCAAATACTTATTATTCAGAATCTGATCTGATCCTAACTATTTGTTCATTAGTGTGTCACTTTAATGTTTGAGCAGATATCATTTCTTTATATAGGTTTTTTTTTTCACCTACTTCAGCAAGTTTCAGTGGTGGTTATTTGGTTATCAAATATCCATTGTTTTCTTACTTACTGTCATACACACCGTCAGGCTGATGTTTCTCTCACATGTCACGCTGGACTGAATCCAGAAGGTATCTTGGTACAGTCTAGAGTCCGAGGCAGTCAGGTTGTTGAGAGCAAATGAAGTAGAATCATAAAATGTCTCAAGAACTAGGGATAGGGTTCAGACTTCTTAAAAATTAAAATTAAAAAGTGTTCTTAAGCAATAGTTATCTTTGGACATTCCACCTTTTTTTCACTCATATTTAGTCCAGTCCCTGTAATTGACCATTTTTAGAAAAATGTTTTTTGTTTGTTTTCTGAATTTATGTTGTATATTTATGTTTGAATGATTCATCATTCAAACATAAATATGATTAATCATTCAAACATAAATATACAACATAAATTCATAAATATACAACATAAATATATGTTGTATATTTATGTTTGAATGATTAATTATTCAAACATAAATATACAACATAAATTCAGCAAAGACCTAAGATATACCTCTGGACTTTCAGTTGATCCTTGTACTGTTCACTTAAAATAATCACAGGTGGTCCCAGTGGAAGAGTGGCTGTCAAGAAGCCACTGCTAAGGAAGGGAAATGGGGAGAAAAATACGGGGTATGCCAAATTACACAGGAACTCTGTGTCAAAATCAACAGGTGGCAACAGGTCTGATGGAGTGATGAAAACACATAAATCACTATCAGTATGTGTGGAAGTCAAGAGAGAGGATCAACAGTGAATGTCTACAGCCATTTGTAAAACACGGTGGAGCAGAATGTCATTCACAAATCCTGGAGAACTATTCCGGAAGACTACTTTAAAAAATTACAAGAAACCTGCCTAAGAAATTTCAGGCTGTGTTGAAGAATAAAGGTGGTCATACCACGGCTCATCAGAGTTGTACAAACTGTTATTGACATATATTTTGCATTTCCATGAATGTGCGCACATTTCTATTAATTACTGCGCCTGCTTCCCATTTTCAAAATATAATGAAATGAACAGTTACCCAAGCCCTTCAACATTTTTTCATCCTTTATCAAATAGATGTGCAGTGAAGAGTGACAGGAAAGTGGAGGAGAGACAGAGGGGAAGGCGTGCAGCAAAGGGTCGTGGGTTAGACTTGAACCCAGACCGTGTGTGCTCAGCCATATGGCACTCCGATGGCATACAAACAGAATACCATCACACGGGAAACAGAACTATCACAATAAAATATATATGTGTAATTCACACTGAGATACAGAACTGGGAATAAACATGGAGAAAGAACTAAACCTACACTAGAGACATAACACACAAACCATGGAAGGCACAGGAACAAAACCTAAGAACTAGAAATCACAAAATACTAAATAACTTAGGTCATGTCCACACTAATACATTTTCGTTTGAAAAAGACTCTTTTTCTCTCTGTTTTGGCCTTCCGTCCACACTGAGATGGCGTTTTTGGTCAAGGAAAACTTTTTGAAACCTTTCTCCAAAGCGGATACATTTGAAAACGCTGTCGCAGTGTGGACAGCGTAACCACTGGCTTTCGGAAACAATGACGCATTTTAGTCATGTGATGCAGTCATGTGACTAATTAAACTAAGATAGCAGAGAGCATTATACAGTAGTTGTTTTGTTTGCTCTCAATTTTGACAGCCCTATTAAAGATTAATTAATATCAGTTTGTACATGCTTCAGATAGCTTTTCTTCAAATTCTTTAATTTTCAATCAGTTTTGCAACTTTGTACTTTTGTGTTACTCACAGCAACAACTACATCTCATTATTAGTCCATTTAAAAAACTCTGTGCTTTTCCTCAACATTTTGGTGCGATGTTTTGCGATGAATAGCCGGAAAGTAAATAAACGGCAGACAGAAATAACGCAGGTTGAATCATCTTACATTTCACTCATGCGCAAAACAGTAACATAAGCGTTTCAGGTGTTTCAGTGTTGACGAACAACTGTTCGGAAATGATTAAAAACACTAGTGTGGACGCGTAGTGTTTTTAGCCAAAAATGTTTTAAAATTTATCCGGATTAGTGTAGCCTTAGGAAGCTAGAAATACAAAAGACTAAACTATGAAAAACATTAAATCAAAGAAGATTAAATATTAATAAATAATCAAAACACAAGCACTGGGTCACCAGACCCAGGATCATGACATCCGGCAGCTGTTTTGCTGTGGCTGCATTAGAGATATGCATACAATAAAAATAAGCTCTAAGCTAAAATTCAAATAGAAACAGTAAAATATGATAGTGATTGAAAAAGTCATGAAAAATAGTAATGATATCAAACATCAGCTCAAACTGAGCAATGTATTCAAAATACAGAAGGTTGTTTAAAAGGTGCTTTTGGAGGTAGTTGTCATTTGTGGACAAACACATCTGTCTTTGTTTTTGATGCAGCATTTTATAAAATTCAGATCTGAAATCATAACAATGAAACAGCTTAAAAAAAATTAGCATCAAAACAAATCTAATGTATATTACCAAAATCCACCAGATTCTACTCCAGGGCCCTTTGTGATAGATTTCATGTTTCATTCAAACTAAAGTGAAACACAGCATATGCAGTGCTATTCAGGCACATTAAAATATTCCTAAGAATGGATCCTTGAATAATTGTAGCTTCCATCTTTAAAGGAGTGAAGAGGAAGAAGTTTACAAGGAATCATTTAGAACAGTTTAAAACATCAACTCATTGAATCCATTAACCTTAAAATGCGTAGAGTATTTCTCTAACAGGAGGACACTCTTTATACTCAACTCAGCACAGACACACTGAGGCACCATGAAAAGACAATAAAAATCCAGGATAAACAGGTTCAGTGAATGTGGTGTTGAAGGTGTGGAGGCGGATCAGAGTGCCAGACGAGACTCTGTAGAAGGACATAGTGCCAGCAGGACAGTCCACATACACTGCTACTCTGTTAGAGACAGAGGAGGAGTAGGAAGAGGAGGGGGGGATGGTTGTGGATCTGCAATTGTGACAGACAAACTGAGGACCACCATCAGTGCAGTGCAGACTCCAGGAATGATCATTGAGTCCAAACCAACAGTCATCATTGTTTCCTTTCCTTCCGACTCTTCTGTAACTCACTGATATAGAAATGTTTCCCTTCCACTCGACCTCCCAGTAACAGCGACCAGTCAGTTCATTACTACATAGCAGCTGAGGCCAAACATCAAATCTGTCTGGATGATCAGGATATGACTGAACCTCCATAATATTATGTGTCACCTTCCTGTTGTTGTCAGACAGTTTGAGGTTTCTATTTACTGTGCTTGTGTCGATTGTGAGTTGACAGGAATCTGATGGAGAGAAGAAACACAATCCAACTGTCATCCATCATCTGTTCATTGATTAACACTTTGATGATGACTACTGACATCGGAGATGTAAATCAGTGATGTGACAGTTTGAAGATGTCAGTGTTGTGGTGTGGTGAGAGAGAAGAGAGAACCCAAATGCAGGACTTGCAGGCAGATTGACGATGTGGATGGTGTTTATTGCAAGGACTGGACGGACAGAACATAAACTGACTGAAACTGAATGACTGGTAGACTGAACTGAACCAGAAAACACACATGCAGATTAGAGGACAAGACAAGTAACTGAGGAAAACCGATGACTTAAATATACTGGATAATGAGTTGAAAATAAATGAGTTTCGGTGGGCGGCCGCGTGACCAGTTGCTAAGATGACTCAATTTGGGTGGATGACCGCATGGACAGCACGTAAGATGAATCAGTTCGAGTGGGCAACTGTGTGGCCAGTGCCAAAGACAAATCAGTTCAGGTGGGTGGTTGTGTGGCCAGCGGCAGCACCCGCGATGCTCCACTGTGGACCAGCAGAGGTGATGGGACACCTCTAACAGGTGGGAAGGTTGCTGGTGGCGTGATTTGGCAAAGCTCTCTAGTGGAGAAAAAGCAGGACCCACAGGTGGGAAACCTCTGGTGGAGACTTGGCACCGGAACAGGTGGAGGAATTGGCCAGACCCTAGCCGTCCCAACTCGAGAAACAAGTATGGATGCAGGGATGGGTTGAGTGGCTTCAGTGTAGGGACAGGTGCAGGAGCTGGCTGGACACCAGTCACCCAAGCCCGGGGAACAGGTATGGGTGCTGGAGTGGACTGGGTCTCAGCTGTCCTTGCCCTGGGAGCAGGCATGGGAATGGGTGACGGCTGGACGTCAGTTGCCCCTACCTGAGGAACTGGCAAGGGTGCAAGGAAATGCTGAGTGCTATCTGCCCGGGGAGTGGTACAGGGACTGGCTGGGCCCTAACGGCACTGCGAACAGGAGCAGGCTGAGAGACAGGTCTTGGGGCTGGGAGACAGGTCTTGGCATGGAGACAGGACGAGAGAAGTGATCAGATCTGGACTTAAGAATGTCCTTTGTGAAGCCAAAAAGGGAAAAACAGTTTTTATGGGTGCAGGGTGGTAATGACATTTTTTTTGACAGTCCACCATAGGTTGACAATAACTAATCACTGGCTTTTTTAGTAGAAGAAATGGTATTTGGTCTATGGTGAGGAGGAGTCTTTGGCTCATGGTGAAAATGAAGAAAAATGTCTGACTCACTCACCACCAGATATTGCAGCTTGCGAGAGCAGCGGCAGCAGCAGCAGCGGGAGCTTTGGCTGAAACAACAGACCTGCTGAATGATGTAACCTCCATCAGGATGAGATGGGAGGCGGAACCGCTTTGACACGACAAGGTGGGAGTGCTAGTGAATGAGGCAGTAGGTGGACGCATGAGGACCGAGCAGCCGGAGATCAGCGGTTGGCGCCTATTTCCCATGGCTAAGGCTCGCGTGCAGGTGAGGCAGCAGGTGGAGGACTGCAGTGCCTTCAAGGACTCTCCAGAGCCAGATGAATCCCCTCAAAGACATGCTCATGTTGGAGCATAAGCCACAGATTAACCCCCAGCTCTCTTTCCAGAAAGAAGAATGCTGCCTGCTGCCATTGGTATAATTCGAGGTCCACTGGGTTCATATCATGTCTTCGCAGCACGAGTCTCGTCATTCTATCAGCATCGTGGTGTGGTGTGGTGAGAGAGAAGAGGGGACCTAAATGCAGGACTCGCTGGCAGATTGGGGAAGTAGATGGTGCATATTGTAAGGAATGGATGGACAGAACATAAGCTGACTTAAACTGAACTGGGTAACACACACATGGATTAGACTGTGACAAGACAGGGAACTGAGGAGAACTGACGGATTAAATACACTGGATAATGGGGATGATAAGAAACACGTAAGTACATAGCTGAACTTAATCTAACTAACAATACATAGGAAGTGGAACAGAACATAATGCACACAGAAAGATAACTAAGACAGTAAAACAGGAAACGGGGATAGAAAACTCAATGGTGACAAAGCTTAACTGGAAACACTGGGTCAACAAGCCGGGCATCCTGACAGAAGATGGTTGGATGTGTACTGCTTTGTTTTAATAAATCACATTAAAAACACACTTACACTTCCTCAGACCTGGTTTTAACCATCGGACTCCAGCAGGCTCCAACCTGGAAGGAGGAGGGGAGAGGAAAAATCATATGTCATTAAGATTACTTCCAGTCTGAGTTATTGTCTGATTACTGACAACTTAATGAAGACAAACAGAGAATTAGAAAATCATTCATTTTCAAATATATATTCTATTCCATCAAAATATAACAATAAAAATTTAATTGCGACTGTTGTTGGCTAGCATACAATGTTAAAAATAATAAAATGAACAACAGCAGGATCTCTGACTGTGGTAATACAAACCTAAATATGTGAAGAAGGCAACAAACACTGATCCTTGAATATTTTATTTATATATACAAAGATTTAACAGCACGGTAGCTAACAACACTATACTAAGTGAACTGCTGTGGATGATTATCAGCAAAGCACATTTTGTTCAACAAAAATCATTCTCAGCTTAAGCGTAGGTTTTATGTTAACTGTTCTCTACATTCACAGCTGAATCCAGAATAAATATGTTCAAGTACTCTCTTCCTGTTCAATCAAACACTCTTCCCCATACCTGAGAGTCTTAAGTCTCCAGCGTGGATTCTTCAGTCCAGCCGAGAGCAGCTTTATTCCTGAGTCTCCTGGATGATTGTAGCTCAGGTCCAGCTCTTTCAAATGGGAGGGGTTGGAGCTCAGAGCTGAGGCCAGAAAACTACAGCCGTCTGCTGTGACCAAACAGCCTGACAGACTGAAAACACACAACACTCCATCTGTGAGCTATGATTTTCTGTTTGTCAGATACAATAACATTTTTCAATTTCCATCCATTCAATTTCATTTACCTTTATTTATAAGAGACAATTCCCAATGGACAACAATAGTCACTTCAAGTTAACAGAGTAAGGCAACACACTACAATATTAGCGAGAAAGCTGCGTCCAAGATGCAGCTTTGCACATTGGCATACTCCCCCATATTGCTTGTCTTGTGTGTTTATGGTGTTATGATGTGATGATATTTGTGCTTTTTATGTGCTGAAGTTTTTTTGTCTTCTCCTCATGCCAACTACTTTGGGGATAAGTTGGAGCAGAAATTGTTTTTTTCTCCTGATCTGCCCTTTTGTGTTACACATTACACATTCCTGTCTCCCTAACGTGAAGTTTGTGTATTGTATGTATGGTCAATATAATAAAACCTTTCTTCTTTCTTCTGTTAGTTATTATAACCCACTAAACACTGGACATAGGACAGACATGCAGATCCCATTGGGTCCATTCTGGACATTATACGACATCCAAACTAGGTCCACAATTTGGACTTCCAACCACAACCCAACCTGAAGGTCAATATGACATTCACCTTTTGAAATTTGGACTTGGCAATTTTTTATAGGTCATGTGAACATCTATAACAAGTGCAGAGAATATACACATTTAATAACATAACCCAGATTTTAAAAATGCATAAATAGTAAAAAATAAGTAAAGTCTAAGATTATGAATAGCAAAGAGATAAATTCATTTATTCAATTTCTTTATTTTATTAAAAAGTCAAAATTCATGTAAAATGAGTAAAAACATATGTGCATTGTTTAATATAAGCCAAAAGCCAAGCAACATATTTAAGTTATCTAAGTGATTTATATGTCATCTTTAACCTAAGAAGCAAAAGACCGTGGCAGATCTGAAAACGCCAGGAGTCCGATTTTCTCGCCGGCTCTAGTGGGCCTTGACCTCCTGATCAGCTATCGAGCTGGTGAATAACAGGTGTCTCCGAAAACATCAGAGCAGTTTTGCCAATATGTGATGTCTTAATAAATCGAACAGATATTTGAAGTTTACACAGCTACATTTTCATCTTTCGGCTGAGGACCAGGTGGAGTGCCCAACCCGGGTCAGGGACAAGTTCCTGCCCCAAGTGGAGGAGTTCAAGTATCTTGGGGTATTGTTTATGAGTGATGGGAGAAGGGAGCGGGAAATCGACAGACAGATTAGTGCTGCGGCCGCAGTGGTGCAAACGCTGTTGTGGTGAAGCGAGAGCTGAGTGTAAAAGCGAAGTTCTCAATTTATCGGTCGATCTACATCCCTACCCTCACCTATGGTTATGAGCTGTGGGTAGCGACCGAAAGATCAAGATCACGGATACAAGCGGCGGAAATGGGCTTCCTCCGAAGGTTAGCTGGCATCTCCCTTAGAGATAGGGTGAAAAGTTCGGCCAATCAGGAGAAAAAGCAGGACCAGGATCAGTAGAGCCACTGCTCCTTCACATTGAAAGGAGCCAGTTGAGGTGGTTTCGGCATGTGACAAGGATGCCTCCTGGGTGCCTCCTGGGTGAGGTGTTCTGGGCATGACCCACCGGAGGAGGCCCCGGGGCAGACTCAGGACATGCTGGAGAGATTATATCTCTCGACTGGCCTGGGAATGCCTGGGTGTTCCCCCGCACAAGCTGGAGGAGGTGGCTGGTGAGAGGGAGGTCTGGGCTTCTCTGCTTGGGCTGCTGCCCCCACAACCCGGCAGCAGAAAATGGATGGATGGATATTATCATCTGAAAATATCTTAAAAGTTCATTTTGTGACCCAGAAAGAGTAATAATACAGCTAAGTAGCTGACACCATATTCGGAAACTGGAACTGGCTGAGCCGTGCTATGAATTCTGAAATAGGTTGGGCCACGAACCTGACCCATCCTTCAAATCTGGGGAAATGAAGGAGGTGTTTGTCAGCGCAAACGCATTTGTTGACGCATTTTTTGCCCTTTTACTGAAAAGACTTTAGTTTGGAGATCTTATTGGATTGCTAAATTCTCAAGTCTTAGCATAGGCCTGCAAAGTAGGATGTATTTGTGCGAGCTTTATGTTTAGTTTTTGGGTCAGTAATTGTTTCTATTACCAGTGGTCTACACTGTATGTGGGGATTCATTGTACAGTTAGTATATTGCTGTTTTTCGGTTAGCCCGAATATTAAAACATGCCGTTTTATTATTTTGGCTAATTAAAGGACTGTTGCGAAGATCTACTTTACATTGTGTATGGTGTAATTTACTGCACTGTTAATCACTACTGTTCATTTTCGTGGGTAATACTACTTTTACAAATCAGACAAGTGAATTAAAAGTAAGTTAAATTATACAGTACGAATGTACACTGAAAAAAGAACCCAGAGCCCACTTACTTAATAGCATTGCGTAAATAAGGCCAAAATAAGTATAATATTGCTTAAAAATATCAAAATTGTTTTCAAGAGGCTACATATGAATACAGATTATATATGAACAAATACTATTTATTATGTATTATCCTATTGATTTGTTCAGTACGTATTTTTTATTTTATTTTTTATTTTGCATTTTCCTGCTTTTGTTTGTTGAAATATTAAAGACATAAAGAGATTCAGTAGACGTCAGGTCTTTGGGTCCTTGTGCTGCTAAAAGAGGAAAAGGAACGCAAATTAGCCATGTGATGTAGGTTAAGAGATTAGTTGAGAGAGTACCCTGACTACCCTGCTGTTTGCATGCTTTGCCTTGCACTGCTGTGGAGAGCTTTTAAAGAAGTGTATGTACTGGATGTAGCCCGGATAGGAATTCCGCAGTAAGTACTTATAATTCCTATGGACTTTTGTCCAAAACTCAAACACAGCAATAGCGGAGAAGAGCAGCTAAAAGTTTTAAATATTATTGTTTCTGTGACACAAAATAAACTATTAAGATATTTTCAGATGAGAATGTAGCTGTGTAGACCTATAATATCTGCTCGATTTATCATATTTGCAAAAGTGCTCTGATATTTTTGGAGAGGTCTGTTAGCCCACCAGCTCAATGGCTGACTGGAAGGTCAAGGCTCATTAGGCTCATTAGAGCTGGTGAGAACAGCGGACTCCCGGCATGTCGCTTGACTGTCTACTAAAAATTAAAATAAAAGCGTTCTAACATCTCACCTGTTTGTTATTATTCGAGCATACATGTATAGTATTTGTTTTAATAGAGAGATTAAGCTTGTCTTTCTGTCATGCCGTGATTGTACTTAACTGTATAAAGCCTATTAGACATTATAAAACAAAACATATGTAATAGCAAATTTTGTCAGACTGCTTAAAATACCTTTTTAAACTCTTTTTTTCTTAAAGAAATCTACTAAAAATTGCTAGGTGGCAATTTTTCACATCATGTGTAATTTCCATTCTAAATATTAATCACAGTTAAATTGACGGGAGATGGCAGTAAAACTCTGGAGCTGAGATATCACCAGCTACACTGCTGTTCCAATTGTAGAATGATTTCCAGCTGACAAACTGGCCTGTAATGAGTGTGAATGTCAGTGTGCCGGGGGCCTATATGTGAGTATAGCGCATTTAGTATATTTACATAGCGTATTTCTGATAAGGTATCAGTGAGTTAACCACTAAGACTTAATATCATTTTAAAGGGTATTCAAAGAGTATATTTCATTTACTGAATGAAACTGTAATATCATTTGAGTTAAAAAAAAAAAAAGTGTGTTTTTGTACTTTGTCTGTCCTACCCTTATGTTCAGTAAATGTTCAGTTTCTGTCCTAAAGAGTGGTCTGGGGTCAATTCTTTCTTTAATGTTTATGCAGGGGTTTACTCTTAGTATCCCTGATTCCTGTCCATACGACAACCATTTGTGGAATCTGTGCTATAAAGAACCCAACACCCCAACTAGGAAGTCGAAACTGAGGCAAGCAGGGTTAGACTCAGTATAACGAGTGGGTTGCTACATGTACAAGGACTTCAGACCTTAAACAAGAGGAATAAACTGCAAAAAATCTGAAACCAAGTCTATCAAAATGTCATGCATGGATATATGAAGAATGAAGAGGCACTGCATTGTATATAAAATGAAATATACTTGGGGAAGACTACTACATTTATTGTGGTAACCACACAGGTTTAAAGCTGTTTTGTGGGAGGAGCAAAAGCTGGTCTGGTATTTTGGGGAAGTCAAACCCATGGTCGGAACTGCTTCAGTAATGCCTACCATGAGTCTTATTTTTTAATTAATTGAAAATAATAATCCAAAAAAACCCCAAAAAACTGTTTTCTCCCCTTTATGAAATATTTACACCAAAATTGTTAGTGGAGAAAAAAGAAAGTGAAAAAAAAGTTTGAGAGAACTGTTAACAAATAGGTCACCTGTAATAAATGGGTTACAGTCTTATGAAACATTCCATCAGTTTTTCATTGCCCATAATGCAGGGGAAAGGTTAGAATAACAATTAAGTAACTTTATTATGTTTAGGTTTTTTCCTACTTTCTAACGAAAATATACTTTCTGTATTAATATGACTTAGAACTGATATTTGGGCAGGATTTATTTTCTCCTTCAAACCATGGGTGTTTTTTGAGATAATTCTCTCTCTCTCTCTGCTTTTTTGAGTCACTGAAGTTCACTCAGCTGTCCTATCTTCCTCTTATGATGAAGTCAGGCTCAAAATTCTCGTTTTTTTTTTGTGTGTGTAATTGTGTAATGTACAATCAATACTGCAAGAAACTTCAGAATACTGTCAGAAATTGGGATTTTATGTTTAGTGGACAGAAGTTCCTCTGAAATAAAGACTTCTGTTTTTTTAAGAAAGAATAAAAATCTCAATTTTAAGAAATGTAACATTATGTTGTACAAATTAAAATTAAACAGTGAATAAATATCACCAATAACCTCCTATACTGATTATTTCTATGAAGACATTTCTATAATGTTTCCCAAAATTCTATATCATTAATGCCCATAAGAATCTTAAACATGTCATTTGGAAGTTTTTGTCCTACCAGCATGAAAGGATATTGGTATGTCATAGACACATAATGGCTATATATATGCAAGTTTATCAGTTCATAAAGTAATTTTCTAAAAAGAAACGATAACAAAAACAAAACGTGACTATAAAAAATGTTATGACTGTTTTTCAGAGTAGAATCATCCACTCAAAGGTAAATAAAAGGTCACTTAACAATTGCTAAGCTTAGCTGTTTGTGCAACAATATAGATTTTAAATGACAGTGCATGAACATTTTTGAATCCTGACCTGAGAGTTTTAAGTCTACATTGTGGAGTCTCCACTGCGCCAGACAGAAGCTTCACTCCTGAATCGTGCACATTGTTGTTACTCAGGTCCAGCTCTCTCAGACTAGAGGACCGGGAGCTAAGGAACGAGGACAGAGCTTCATAGCTTCTCTCTGAGAGGTTACAGGCGCTCAGTCTGAAAATTAATCAAGAACATAAATAATATGTTTCATATATTTAATCACTTTTTTTTCAGTAATACTTCAGGAAACCTCATAACATGCAACAAAAAATGGATGGACTTTAATTGGTTAATTTTGAGAAACAAAATATGTCTTGATCTGACCTCAGACTAGTCAGCTTGCAGTTCAGATTCTGCAGTCCAGCAGAAAGACTGTCAGAGCTTCTCAATGAGAGATTACAAAGACTCAGTCTGAAAATTAAAACATGAACAATGAAACAACACTCGTTAAACTGTAATCAGGGTTCAGTAAGGAGCTACTTACTACTACATTTAGCGCTATTTACTTGCAGTGTGTTTTAAAGAATCCTTATCATCTGAGGTTAAACAGGTTAAAAATGTGACAGTTTCACTTAAAACTAATGTAAAAACAACAATTCATAAAGCTGACATTTATGGGCTAAATTTTTAACTGTTTAATTTTGTCAGCTGAAAAAAAAGACCAAAAGAAAAAAAATGAATATATTTGATCTGACCTCAGAGTTCTCAGTTTACAATGTGGACTCTCCACTGCTTCAGACAGAAGCTTCACTCCGGAATCCTCCATGCTATTGTTACTCAGGTCCAGCTCTCTCAGGCTTGAGGACTGGGAGGTGAGAACTGACGACAGAGCTCTACAGCTTCTCTCTGAAAGTTCACAGATGCTTAGCCTACAAAAAAATAAGAAAAAATACAGAAAGATTATATTTATGGCATTTGTTCAACCTAAACAATAAAAACTAATATATTGGAGTCCACTAGAAGTTATGGTTAACTAGAAATCTCTTAAGTCATAAAATGAAGGAAACTATTTAAATTTCCTTAAAATCCTAATTACACTTCTGTATTTGCATATAAATAAGTTACAGGCTGTTCAGTGCGCAGGGTCTTTTAGGAGATCCATCTGTGGTGATCTGAATTAGGCTCTCCTGCTCAGACACTGATGACGAAGTAGGCACGGAGGTGAATGGGTAATGTATCCAATCATTTAACCTGCCCGTCTATGAGAAGTATCAGCATAACTGCGCCGCCAGCTCCTGAAGGTGCATGTTACAGTCATGCTTTACACTGTTTGATAATGTGTGCTTCTGTGTTGTTTTTGACCATGCAGTTCTTCCAAAGGTTTAACTTCTTTATCATGGCCACAACTTTATCATAAACAATGAATATGGTTGTAGAAATGCCTTGTAATCCGAGAGTGAGTTCGTTCAGACGGGAAAATAGATGATGAGCCAGGCACGTAAGGTACTCTACATCATGCAAATGTTCAGACAGCTCAAAGGGATGGTTACTGAAGAAAACTTTACGTTCTTCCCTCAGCTCAAAGAAACAGGGCAGCACTTTCCCTCTTGAGAGCAAGAAAACCTCTGTGTGGAGTAATACAGTTTCAGGCTCGCTGCCCATCTCACTGCACAATGCAGCAAATAAGTGGGAGTTCAAAAAGTTAATAATTTTTACAGTGGTGTCCAAGACATGTTTCAGATGGACAGGTATTCCCTTTGCAGCAAGAGCCTCTCTGGATGCTGCAGTGTACCCAAGAAGCATCTGGCGCTACTGCCTGTACACACAAACCACACCTCTTTGTCTCCCAGTCATGGCCCATGCACCATCAGTGCAGATGCCAACACATCTGTCCCACACGAGTCCATGTGTGATCATAAATGTGTCCAGCTTTTGAAAAATATCTACTGCAGTTGTCCTTTCTTCGAGTGGTTTACAGAACAGCATGTTCTCCTTGACGGTTCCTTCATGAATGTTGTGCAAATATACAAGGAGCCACATCCGTGGACTTATTCAGTTGTATTGCGTAAAATTCACTGTGGCGTATGTGCTGAAGTAGCTGCTGTAAAACATTTTCTGATGTTGCATTGATGAGACAGCATTGTTTGATGATGGATTCAAGGTTCTTTATTTGTCACATGCATAGTTATACAAGTATAACACACAGTGAAATGTAGCCTGACACGCTCCTCAACATGTGCAAAAAAATTGGGGGGGGGTGTAGAGGAAGAACATTATATATATATATATATATATATATATATATATATATATATATATATATATATATATATATATATATATATATATATATATATACACATACACACATACATATATATATATATATATATATATATATACACACATACATATACATATACATATATATATACATATATATATATATATATATATATATATAACCAAGTGGCCATAACCAAGTGGCCGGCATAGTGTACAGGACCATCTGTGCCGAGTATAACCTGGAAGTCCCGAGGTCAAAATGGGAGATGCCCCCAAGGGTGGTGGAGAATGACCGAGCTAAGATCCTGTGGGACTTCCAGATACAGACGGACAAAATGGTGGTGGCTAACCAACCGGACATAGTGGTGGTAGACAAACAGAAGAAGACGGCCGTAGTGATCGATGTAGCGGTTCCGAATGACAGCAATATCAGGAAGAAGGAACACGAGAAGCTGGAGAAATACCAAGGGCTCAGAGAAGAGCTCGAGAGGATGTGGAGGGTGAAGGTAACGGTGGTCCCCGTGGTAATCGGAGCACTAGGTGCGGTGACTCCCAAGCTAGGCGAGTGGCTCCAGCAGATCCCGGGAATAACATCGGAGATCTCTGTCCAGAAGAGCGCAGTCCTGGGAACAGCTAAGATACTGCGCAGGACCCTCAAGCTCCCAGGCCTCTGGTAGAGGACCCGAGCTTGAAGGATAAACCGCCCGCAGGGGCGTGCTGGGTGTTTTATATATATATATATATATATATATATATATATATATATATATATATATATATATATATATATATATATATATATAGTATATACATTGGGTGAATGTGCAGTAGTGGCAGCAAGCAGGTGAATTCTGTACATTATTATGAATAGACATCTGACTATTTTACAGGATAGACAATATAAACATATTTAAAATTAAAGGAATTGAAATGTACATTGTGCCTTGGTTTAGTGTCTGGAAGAGTCCTGACTCAGTCAATTATAGATGATGTGAGAGGGCGGGTGTGTGTGTTTAGGGCACGGATGGCTTGGGGATAGAAGCTCCTCTTGAGTCTCTCTGTCCTTGCCCGGAAGATGCGGAACCTTCTACCAGATTGCAGAAGTTGGAACAGTTTGTTGCCAGGATGGGACGGGTCCTTCAGTATCTGCGCTGCTCTAGTCCGGCATCTCCTGGCGTAGGTGTCCTGAAGCGGGGGGAGAGCAATCCTGCAGCAGCGTTCTGCTGTACGGATCACTCTCTGGAGAGCTTTTTGGTCCTTCACACAGCTGTTCCCAAACCACGATGTCATGTTCTGTGTGAGGATGCTCTCCACAGCACCTGTATAGAAAATCCTGAGGATCTTTGGAGAGACCCTGAACTTCCTCAGTTGTCGTAGGTGATACAGGCGCTGCCTAGCCTTTTTGGTCTGGACCTAAATGTGGGCAGCCCATGTCAGGTCTGAGGAGATGTGGACACCAAGATACTTGAAGGACTGCACCCTCTCCACTGGAGCTCCATTGATGATAATGGGCTTGTAGTCTCTGTGCTGACCCCTTCTGAAGTCCACCACCAGCTCCTTGGTCTTGCTGACGTTCAGCTGGAGGTGGTTGTCCTGGCACCACGATGCCAGATTCTTTACTTCATCCATGTAGGCCGTCTCATCGTTGTTGGAGATGGCACCCAACACCACTGTGTCGTCAGCAAACTTCACAATGGTGTTGGAGCCATGGGTGGCCACACAGTCTGAAGTGTAGAGGGAGTAGAGCAGTGGTGAGAGGACACAACCCTGAGGTGCTCCTGTGTTGATGGTGATGCTGTTGGAGAAGCACCTGCCCACCCTCACCACCTGAGTTCTGCCAGTGAGGAAGTCCAACACCCATGCACACAGATGGCTGTTAAGTCCCAGATCCCTCAGCTTTGTGAACAGTCTGCAGGGCACTATTGTGTTAAACGCTGAACTGTAATCAACAAACAGCATTCGCACATAGTTACCCTGTTTCTTGTCCACATGGCTGAGAGTGGTGTGTAGGACGTGGGCGATGGCATCCTCTGTGGATCTGTTGGATCTGTAGGCGAACTGCAGCGGATCTGTGGTGTCTGGGATGGAGGAGAAGATGATGTTCTTCAGCAGCCTCTCAAACACCTTCATTACTACCGAGGTCAGTGCAACTGGCCGGTAATCGTTCAGGGATGAGGGTTTGCTGTTCTTGGGCACAGGGATGATGGAGGGACTGTAATGGACAGGGAATGGACTGTATTGTCTTTTTTGCCTTTTCCCCCAACATTCTCACTACCATATCTAAAGCAGCAGGGAGAATGCGGTCCTCCACAATAGTGTGGGGTTTGTTGTTTTTAGCCACTCTAAAACTGACCATATAAGATGCTTGTGGTCTGTTTTTATTCATAGGATCCGGCACTCGAATGCAGCTTTTACTTGTTTAAAGTGATTTTAGCTGTCGCTCAAAATGTTCTCATGGTTTATTTTTCAAATGGGGATGATTTGTCTCTAAATCTCTGTGCAATACTGAAGGTTTCATTGAGTTGTGAAACAATACTTGCACAATTATCACATTATGGCTGGGAAAATCCCCAGTATTTATACATGTGAACATCAGTGAAATATAATTGTCATCATATTTGCGCTTCTTTGTGTTACAGTCAGAGGTGACATGCTTTCTCCCACTTTGAGGCTCCACATCAGACCCTTCATTACTTTCCACATGACTGTCTCCTTCTATGCTAGATACTTGGCTAGTAACCACAGATACATTTGCGCTGGCATCCCAATCTGACAAACACATTGTTGAACAATCACCTGTGCGGTCACTGGCAAATGCATCTTCAGATATGAGCTGATTGGTGGTAGTGGCCGCTGTTTCGGTGGCAGAGCATTTTTTTTTTGGTTAACCATTTGTCCATTTCTTCAACAGTGCAACTTCAACAGTCAGGCGTCAGTCAATTGGGGAAGTCGCACCCATGTATTTTGTCAGGGCAATTGTTTTGCTAAACACCAGAGGGTGGTATATACACATGTATGTAATAGCCACATTAAACTGTATTAGTGCAAATTTAGGCTTTTTGAATTGGTAATTACCCCGTCCCACGTATCACCTACAGCCTCTCCCATACCCCCGAGGGTAGGCGTACCCTAGTTTGGAAACCAGCGCAATAAAGAATAATAATATAGAAAAAACTTAACTCCCATATTGAACTGAGCAGTGCACTAATGCAGAGAAATTACTTTAGAACACCAGAGATTAAATGAATGATAACTGAAGAGTAAACAGTAACAGAACACCGGACTGGTAGATGAGTTTTTGGTACAAAGAAAACAGTTCTGGAAGGTACTTTGATAAGTGATAAACCCACAGATGTCTCAGAAATGCTGATAATTTCTGCTGCTCTGACAATTCAAAAGGATCATATGCTTGCAGATGATCATTCATTTGAATTTTTTAAGGTTTTTTAATGGATCAGCACCCATCACGATGTTTATATTGCTTAAATTGCTCACTTGATTGTTTTTTTGTTAAGTAGAATCAATATTTCAAAAATAAAAGGATGAGTACATTTTTACTTACAGAGCTTTTTTGGAGGCTTTGATCACCGGTAGGAGTTTTAGAAGAGCCTCCTCTGAAGCAGAGTATTTCTTCAGGTCAAACACATCCAGATCTTTTTCTGATGACAGTAAAATGAAGACCAGAGCTGACCACTGAGCAGGAGAAAGTTTCTCTGTGGAGAGACTTCCTGATGTCAGGCACTGTTGGATCTCCTCCACTAGAGAACGATCATTCAGTTCATTCAGACAGTGGAACAGATTGATGCTTTTCTCTGCAGACAGATTCTCACTGAGCTTCTTCTTGATGTACTGGACTGTTTCCTGACTGCTCTGTGAGTTTCTTCCTGTCTGTGTGAGCATTCCTCGTAGGAGAATCTGATTGTTCTGTAGTGAAAGACCCAGAAGGAAGCGGAGGAACAAGTCCAGGTGTCCATTTGGACTCTGTAAGGCCTTGTCCACACCACTCTGGTGGAAGTGCTTAAGTGTAGATTGTCCCGTTTCAGACTTCTGGGAGGTTGCTTGTTCTTCCAGCACATTAATTCCAGAGTTGATGAAGGTCAGATGGACATGAAGAGCAGCCAGAAACTCCTGAACACTCAGATGGATGAAGCAGAACACCTTGTCCTGGTACAGTCCACTCTCCTCTTTAAAGATCTGTGTGAACACTCCTGAGTATACTGAGGCTGCTCTGATATTAATGCCACACTCTGCCAGGTCTGATTCATAGAAGATCAAGTTTCCTTTCTGCAGCTGATCAAAAGCCAGTTTTCCCAGAGAATCAATCATCTTCCTGCTCTCTGGACTCCAGTGTGGATCTGTCTCAGCTCCTTCATCATACTTGACCTTCTTCACTTTGGCTTGAACCACCAGGAAGTGGATGTACATCTCAGTCAGGGTCTTGGGCATCTGTCCTCCCCTTCTGGTTTTCAGCACATCCTCCAGAACTGTAGCAGTGATCCAGCAGAAGACTGGGATGTGGCACATGATGTGGAGACTTCGTGATGTCTTGATGTGGGAGATGATCCTGCTGGCCTGATCCTCATCTCTGAATCTCTTCCTGAAGTACTCCTCCTTCTGTGGGTCAGTGAATCCTCTGACCTCTGTTACCATGGAAACACAGTCAGGAGGGATTTGACTAGCTGCTGCAGGTCGTGTGGTTATCCAGAGGCGAGCAGAGGGAAGCAGTTTCCCCCTGATGAGATTTATCAGCAGCACATCCACTGAGGTGGACTTGCAAGGGTCAGTCAGGATTGTAGTTTTGTGGAAGTCCAGAGGAAGTCGACACTCATCCAGACCATCAAAGATGAACACAACCTGGAGGTCTTCAATGCTGCTGATTCCTCCTTCTTTGGTTTCAGTAAAGAAGTGATGAACAAGTTCCACCAAGCTGAACTTTTCCTCTTTCAGCACATTCAGCTCTCTGAAAGTCAATGGAAATATGAACTGGATGTCCTGGTTGGCTTTGTCTTCAGCCCAGTCCAGAGTGAACTTCTGTGTTAAGACTGTTTTCCCAATGCCAGCCACTCCATTTGTCAGCACTGTTCTGATTGGTTCATCGCTTCCAGGTGAATCTTTAAACATGTCTTCTTGTCTGACTGTTGTTTCTGGTTTATCTGATTTCCTGGATGCGGTTTCAATCTGTCTGACCTCATGTTCATCACTGATCTCTGCAGTCCCTCCCTCTGTGATGTACAGCTCTGTGTAGATCTTATTCAGAAGGGTTGGGTTTCCTGCTTTAGCGATCCCCTCAAACACACACTGGAACTTCTTCTTCAACTTAGATTTAAGCCGAGGCTGACAACTTTGAAGAGCCTCTAAATAAATCATTAAAAATAGCAAGAAAAAAAAACAGTCTGTTTATTTCTTTGTCTTCTTTTTTTGTTTTGCATTTTTACATATTTTTTCTTCAAACGTACTTAGATCTCAAATTACAATACTGAAGAAATCTCATTAATTATAAGTGCACCATCCTGCTATTAAAGTGAAGAGAAAATTGTTTCAGTTGCATTAGTACTAAACCAAAAAGCTTGGATGCCGGACATTGTTTACATTCTAATGTTTATTCATATTTCTTGTAGTTTTTTTTCGCTTCAGGGTATCTGCCTGGAGAAGAGACAGCAGGTAGTATTTTGCCTGTTAACAGCATGATGAGGAAATGGGAGAGAACCAAACAGCTGCTGACGTTGTTTATATTCAACAGTGAATGATTTAGTCTATCTTCTTGGACATAAGCAGATGGATATTAGCCATCACATAACGATCATATATTTACCAGCTTTCCCATTAACAAGTTTTAGGTCATTTTATTATATTATCAAATCTGTGTCTTTTAGTGATTGTACACAGGGCAAGAGCATGGTGACGACTGATCACTTATACCAACATTTACCATCTTTGTGTTTGGTTTTAAACAGGCTTCTGTGATGAAGGACGGGCAAAGATATCACTTTGCAAATGTGAAGAGGTGCCTTGTTTCTTCAAATCTTTTCCTCTTTCTTTTTGATCAAGTGTGTACTTCCACTGACATTTTAATGAATGGTCTCAAAGAGTTACTTAAATTACTTTTCCTCTTGTTTGGATTGTTGTGTTATTTGTGCTTCTTCAATCTTGATGTCATGAAAAATACATCTGGCTTCATTCACTGAGTGATGCTCAGCTTGAGATACAACAAATCATCACCAAACCAAAGAAGCTCCTGTTCTGTTATAATTTAAATAAATGGAACTTCTGCGCAGTCACACTAAAGGTTTTTAAACCTACATATGTAAAATAAAAAATTGGCTTTGTGGCTTGTGTAACCAATGGGAACATTTACAAACTAAACAGGTTTTCAACTCTGGACTTCTCCAAATTTTGTCACAAAAAATCCCACTGAACTTTCATGCTGTCTTTCAACTGCTACCCACACTGTTTAAAATAAACATCTGAGGGGAATTCAATATTTCACATTAAATTCCTGCCATAAACTCAAAAAGAGATTATGCACACTGTGACTAATAGAAGACTGGAATATTTTTCCTTCATGGGTTTCTGAAGCACTCAAGAAGTCACACAAGTGACACTACTTTTTTTTTTTAAAGCAATTAGTTTTTCACGGTTTTAACAACTAAATAAGATTACTGTTCACATAAATAGAGCTAAGAAAAATCTATGTTAAAAAAAATAATTCTGAGCAGTCTATTTTAAGTTAAACGCTTATGTGATATAATTTCTCTCAAGTTAATACTTTAGTTTACTACTCTGTAAGTACAACACACTTAAAACCCTTGGTTAGTACAACATACTTCTTATTCCACCTCATTACTTTTCAGGGAGTTGTTTTCAGCATGTCTCTAAGAGATTTTTTTTATTCTCCAGTAGTCTGTAGTTTGTACATGTGATGATTGTCGTTAGAGTGGTCTTGCAGGCATGGATTTAAGAGGTAATTGCAGGGTTTATTCTGCTACCAATACATCTTTTAATGATCTTCACTCCGTCATGGCCATTTGGGAAAGGTTTTTTTTTTCCATTGTGAGCAGCCCTTTAATAAATCCAAATGTATGTTGTGGAATGAAGTTCCCGCTTTCTGCTTTTCGTTATATTAAATTCTGAGGTTTTACACTTCACATCTCAACAAACTACAGAGAAAAGTGGACTCACCTTGTTGAGCAGATGGATCAGAGTATAAACGCAGCTGAGAGAAAAGGGAGAGATCTATAGTCTGAAGATGTCTGACCATGATCCTGCTGGCTTTGTCCCCTTTCTTCCTCACTGTATCAATGAAGCAACGTGCCTTATCTGCTCTTACTGGGTTCCCTTCCAGTATTGATTCTTTCTCCAATTCATTTAAGACACCGTCACTTACAAGGGCCTCAAGGAGCTGTTTAAGGATTTCTGTTGACACCCTCCAAACAAAAGCTGACCGCACCCTGGCAAGCTCCTCTTCTACAAGAAGAAGGAAGAGACATAAACATGTATCCCCCTCAAACATTGATGACAAGGAGATCATTTTGAGTGAAGTTGCTTTCTTTTCCAAGCCCCTTAGACTGACAGTTGTCATGTTATGAAAATGTGCCAAAGAAAGATTAAGACATGTTGCAACAGATTTGAATTTGTGACCATTTTTAAAGACAGTATATAGATAACTATGTGCAAGTGCTCTGACAAATTTTTTCCAATAAGTGTTACAAAAAGGCAAAGGATTGTACCTTGTCTCTTTACATCCATACAGCTCATCAGACAAACCATTGATCTCCTACCTGCTGTGGAAGCTGCTTTAGTTGGTGATTCTTCTACAGGTTCTTTCATCATCTCTCTATGAAAACATGAGAAGACGATTTTAACAGAAGAAACTGTGAACACAGTCATGTGTCACATTATTTTATTGATATTAAGGTTTTAGTGTCTCAGCCACATACATCCAAAACGGACCTGTTTGAAATAAAACATCAATGACATGTGAATGTGGTGGTAATGATAATAAGGTAATAATGGTTGATTTTTTATATACTTTTTCAGGTATTAGTTCAGTGTAATAATAAAAAATCTGACCTTATAAACCACAAATGCATCCTTATCCTCATCCTTAACTTATACTGTCAGTCTTCAGTTTTATACCCAAACTGGGTATGGGAGTGTGATCCCCCTACAGTAATATATATATATGAAAAATTAAGAATATTTAGCCAAAAGTTTATTAACTTTGCTGCAATTCTGAAAAGGCATCAGCACGGTGACCAGTGTTGGTCAAGTTACTTGAAAAAAGTAATCAGCAGAGATGGGCAGTAACGCGTTACTTGTAACGCATAATCCATCATGCAAAATGTAATCAAATGGAAAAGTCCCTTTTTAAAACTTGTTTTATTAGTTTTAACCTTTTAACTTTATGCATCAAGCAAAAATTTAATTCTATGCAACATTCTCTGACTGGAAGAAATTTGTTTAACATTTAAACTTATTTTCTGCACATTCCAGCACATAATATATTTTTTTTGTGTGTGTTTACACTCACTCTTTCAAATAGATGCAAGTAAAACACAGCAGAAAATAAATAACATCAAAGACTAGTGGTCCTGTTGCTCTATTTTCACCTGTAAAGCAGGAGCGGCATAGGCGTAGGTTTACCCTGGTGCAGCTGTGCCGCAGCGGTCAGTTGAAGAATCCGCGAGTTTCTCTGTAAGTTTCCCTTTACGTGGTAGCGCACTCCCAGTGCTTGCTTGGAAGTTTAGGGGTTTTTTTTCGCGGTTAAAAGAGGTTTTCTTCCCACGCACAACGGACACTAATGTTTTTGTTACTTTTTATGTAATCAAACTCAAAGTAAGGTCAGTACTTCCAAGCTTTAAACGCTGCACACTCATACTCTCTCCCGCACTCGATATATGATCCATTGTTGATCTGCACACAGCTGTTGTCACGAATGTCGCACTCGCTTACGCTTACTCGCTTCTTGCTAAAAAATTACCGTTTTAGTAACGCAGTAACGCAGCGTTCCTACGGGAAAGTAACGGTAATCTAATTACCGTTTTTGCAATAGTAATCCCTTACTTTACTCGTTACTTGAAAAAAGTAATCAGAAACTGCCCATCTCTGGCGGTGACATGCATTGTCCTTTAGTACTGGAGCAACAGGAACACCAGTTAATCTGAAATCTCTTTGTCTCTCTAAAACAAAGTGACAGCAGACTGAGTCAAAGAAAGAAATGTTATTTAAACACCAAGGATCAGCAGAGTTAACGTGTTGGAGAATTGGACGTTCCAGTTCGTTCAAATGCAGCTGCAATCAGAGAAACAGATGCAGAGACAGAGAAACATCATGTGACTGAAAAAGAGTTCAGCCTTCTGGTTCAAACTCTGTACAGACACAAGAGACAGCAGCACCAAGTGATGATTTCAATGACCTTGTTCCTGTTAAACACAGTTACAGTTTTAACAGGATGCTTTACTGAAGTTGTTTGAAAACACGTTTGGTATTATTGCTGTCACGACCCGTGGCTCGGCATCCAGGGAGCCGTGGGAGGCTGCGGTGGCCACACCCTCGGGCTGTGCCGCCTCCAAACCACATGCATCTCATCTGAGGCAATCACCAGAGGACTACTTCAGCCAGCTCTGACGGCTTCTCCTCGCCAGTCCGTAAGTCTCCTCCCAGTGTGACCAGCATTCGGCGTGGAAGCCTGTGGCCTGCCTGTCCTCCTGCCTGACTGCCTCCCTCCCTAGGATTCCCTTCACGGGCACCTCTCCCGTCCGAGCTCCACGGTCCTGCTCTACCTGTAAGCCTCGGCAACTTACTGTATGAAGTCTAGCTGTTCATTTCTTGGGAACCTGCATGCTGTTAACTGTGTCTCCCCTTTCTGTTGCAGTTTCCCCACGGTCCCGATTACGGCACTCCTGGGCTCCACACTCCTTGTTTCCCCCCGTGGCATGAGCCTTAGTTTTTCGTTTCCTTAGCTTTGTTAAAAGATTCCTCAGTTAAATAAAACTTGTACATAGTTCTGAGCTGCGGTTACCTGAACACTCCGTGTTCTGTGACAATTACTATTACCTGGTTAGTACTTTTTTTCTGTGTTGTGTGTTGTAGTACAATCTGAACTTTTATTTGGGTCCAAAAATGTTGGACAGAAAGCAGAATCTCATCTAAACCAGATGTGCAAACCCACAGAGCCAAGAGCAAAGATGTCTCTGCACATCTGCCTGTGTTAGAAGAGGAACTTGTTTCTCGTTTCATTAAGTTCATCAACTTCATGTTGTTACAGTCATGTGACTGTTAGTGGCTCAGAGAGCTGTGAAAAAAAATAGGAAGTGGGGTGTCTAAGCGGTTGCTATGTTTCTGATGTCACACAGACTAGGATAAGGTGGAGTATAAACCAGAGAAACCTCAGGCTGTTCTCTTCTTCCTGCTCAGGTCAAAGGTCATCTATGTCAGCGGTCCCCAACCCCCGGGCCTCGGACCGGTACCGGTCCGTGAGTCGTTTGGTACTGGGCCGCGAGAGTTGAGGCTCAGGTGTGAAATGTATAGTTTTCAGGGTTTCTATTGGATTTCAGCGTTATTTTGTTATCGTTTTTATCGTTTACTCGGTTTTCCTTGGTCTTTTCACGTGTGTTATGAATAAATTTTCTTTTTTTCGGTACCAGTACTAGTTTTATTTTGTTGTATTTATCCGCGACACCTTAAAGGCCGGTCCATGAAAATATTGTCAGGCATAAACCGGTCCGTGGCGCAAAAAAGGTTGGGGACCGCTGATCTATGTGATAGATTTGATGTTTTAATTTCTAATCTTTCAAATATTTGTTTTGCTGGAACTTTTGCTTGAGTGGATGAAAACTGAAGTGGGTTCCTTCTGACCTACTGAAAAGACGTCTTTTCTTCTCTTTGTGTTCTGGTACTTTCTCAGCTCCAGGGGAACTTCTAGGGGGAGAGGTGAAGGTGTCCCTGTGTCTCTAACATCCCTCTCAGTGTTGGGATGGTGAATGAAGGAGTTTTGGTGCAGTTCGAGCAGAGACACTAAAATGCAGCAGTGATTGTGTCTAATCAGACAAACATGAAGTAAATGCACTGAAGCTGCTGTCAGTCTGAGTATAATCAAATGTCTGATTGAATGTACGTCAAGCACCATAGATAACGTATTGGAATGTGTTACTATTGAAATCCGTGTTGAAAAAGCTAACAATATAATTATAAGTTGCATCTATAGGTCACCAGGGTCATGCCTTGACACATTCAATGAAAAAGTTTCTGCTATGTTTAGCCACCTAAATGATAAAAAAGCACAAATAATTTGTGGTGATTTTAATATAAATTTGCTAAACCCAAATAGACATCAGAAAACAACAGATTTCATCAATACAATGTATAGTAACTGCCTTTTCACTGTAATTATAAAACCAAGTAGAATATGAATTGATACAGCTACATTGATAGATATTATATATTTACAAATAAAATTGACTATGAAATAGTAGGTGGACTTCTTATAACTGATATAAGCGATCATCTTCCTCTTTTGGCAATTTTTCAAAATTATTTTGGGATTAAAACTAAATAAAAGCATCAAACATTTGACATGATACGACATAGAACAACAAGAGCCATTGCTGCCCTCCAGGTGGACTTAAAGGAACACAACTGGAATGAGGTTTTTGCAAATGAAGATTCAAATAGTGCATATGATGCATTCTTATCAACTATAATTTCACTATATGAAAAACATTGTCCTTTAATGAAAATCACAAAAAAGCATCACAGATCAAATAAGCCATGGATCACAAAGGGGGTAGAAGATGCATGTAAAAAGAAAAATAATCTATATAAGAGATTATATATAACAAATTATTGGAGCAAAATAGAAGTAACACACAAGAAACATGGAGGTTATTAAATAGTATATTCAAATAGGGCTCAAAATATAAGAATTATCCAGACAATTTTAAAAAAGATAAAGATAGTGTGCTTGATAAAACTAAAGACATTTCAAATGAATTTAATGATTTCTTTGTAAATGTTGGCTATAATTTAGCAAAAGAAATTCCAGAGTCAAGAAAAAATAACGACCTAAATAAACATTTTACTCAGAATGTGTCCTCCATGTTTATTGGTCCTGTAACTCATAGAGAAATAATGAACATTGTGAAGACATTTAAAAATAAAAAGTCCACTGACTGTTTTGGTATTGACATGATATTAGTTAAAAGTATTATAGAATATATACTGCGACCTTTCACATACATTTGTAATCTGTCCTTTTGAACTGGTGTGTTTCCCTCAAAAATGAAAATAGCAAAAATTATTCCAATCCATAAAAATGGAGAGAGATGTCAATTTACTAATTACAGGCCAATATCACTACTCCCACAGTTCTCAAAAATTTTAGAAAAGTTATTTGTTAATAGACTTGATAAATATATTAAGAAGCATAATCTCCTAAGTGATAACCAATATGGCTTTAGAGCGAAAAGGTCCACTTGGATGGCAGTGATGGAAGTTGTAGAAGGGATATCTACTGAAATAGATAATAAGGAATATACTGTTGGTGTTTTTATAGACTTAAAAAAGCTGTTTGGTACAATTGATCATTCTATATTAATGAATAAACTAGAGAGATATAGTATAAGAGGCATAGCATACAAGTGGATGAAAAGTTACCTGGATGACAGATATCAATATGTTGAAATCAATAATGTAAAATCTAATCAGTTGAAGGTAATTTGTGGCTTTCCTCAGGGCTCTGTGCTGGGCCCTAAATTATTTATATTATATATAAATGACATATGTAGTGTTTCCAAATTGTTAAAATGTGTATTGGTTGCTGATGATACCACTCTGTATTGCTCAGGTAAAAACCTAGAACAGCTTCTGACTACAGTGGAAAAGGAGTTAAATATATTAAAAAACTGGTTTGATATAAATAAGTTATCGTTAAATATAAACAAAACAAAATTTATTATTTTTGGCACTAGACAAATGAAAAATGAATCTAAAATCAGGGTTAATGGAATTGAAATTGAAAGCGTGTGCGAAAAAATTAATTTCTTGGAGTGATAATTGATGATAAGCTTAGCTGGAAGTCTCATATAAACCATGTGAAAACAAAAGTTGCTATTCTCTACAAAACAAAGCATGTCCTGAACAAGAAATCATTATACACACTTTATTGCTCTCTATTTTATGATTTAGTTGAATATAAAATGGCACAGATACTGTATAAAGCACAAAATAACTTGCTTTGCCGCAGTACTCAGAAGCTGTTTAAAGTCAGAGAGAGTCAATATGACTTAATGGGAACAGAATTCTTTAAAAAAAAAAAAAAAAAAAAAAAAAAAAGATAAGGACAAACATAAAGCACAGATGTGTTTCTGTTAGAGGAGTTAACTTGTAAAATAGTTATGAAAGTGATTTAAAAAGGTGTAGTTCATTTTCCTTGTTTGAAAGCATGTTTAAAAATAGAGTGTTAGAAAAATAATATATAAATAAAGAATGAAAAGAGCAAAAATAATAATACTGAAACTCTTGGTTGTTTTGCTTCGATTATTTTAATGAAATTTAATTTAATGTAGTTACTAATCTAAGGTGCAAAGTTTTTTTGTTTTGTTTTGTTTTTTGTTTGTTTGTTTGCTTTGTTTTGTTTTATTCTTTGCTTTGAGCCCTACATGAGCTGCATGCTAAAAGATCTTTTGTTAAAAGTGTTGGTGTAAATCATATGCTTCAGCCAATACCTTTTGATTAGCCTTGTCTTATGCTTTCTTGCTTTGTGGTAATCTTTATTTTGTATTCACTAAGATATTTGAATGTTAATCAATAAATCAATCAATAAAAATAATGACCGTGTTACTGTTACAGTTACAGTTTTAACAGGATGTTTTTTGTATTTGATTTATTGCTCTGTAAAGGCTGAATCCTCTGAAATTAGCAGGCAAGACAACGACTGATGGTCAGAGCTGTCACACTGATATTAAAGTAGCATATCAGAAAAGGTTCCACCTTAACAGCTACAGGCAGCTGCCGTTTACATGTTATAGAAGAAAAACTGAACTGAACATACCTGTCCTTGATCCTTGATATTAGAATAATCCATCAGTCTATTTTAGTGCTTCTGCTCTGTTACACTGCGTTACATTGTTTCTACAAATTACATTTCCTGTGTGTTGAATTAAAATCAAATTAAAAGCACAAATCACAGTGTCAATTCTTAAATAGATTTTAATTGCAGAACATCAGGAGCAGGAAGTGTGTTTTTTTGCTGTGAAGACAAACCAAGTGTAAATGTGTGTGTTGGTGAGCTCACAGGCAGTGTGTCCCTCTTTTCTCTCAGTGGCCTCAGAAATGCTTACTCTGCTGTACATCACTTATTTTCAAATAATAACGTTGTTAAATGACTTTCATAGTAAATATGGATTCACATAGAGATAAAATGACATCATGAGAGAGTTTTTACCATAATGTCCATCAAAAAGACGATAAGGAGAAAGTGTGAGGAGACCTCTGGGTTGAAGTGAGTGCATCAGTGAAAAAGGTGAAATACTCAAACAAAGCAGAAGAACTTAACGCTTTATTGACCAATGGCCAGCCGACGGGCCCATTTCACAGGCAGTCTTTAAACGACTGTAACTCTTCATTTACGGTATGCTAGAGAAAGCTAGGTTTCGAAAAGAAGAGAAGCTGCGCTTTACGGGGATATTTTGCGTATTACGGTAGCACAAAGCATTCACAAGCTACAGCTGTCTGAACACAGAAATGTTCTGTTCTTTTGTATACTTCATCTGTTTGTATGTTGTACACTCATTGTGTGTTCAATAAAGTTCATTAAAAAAATCTAAACACAGAAGGAAAACTCAACTCCGCCTAGATTTTACCATGTGTGCCTCGCACTACCGTAACTCATTGACCATTTGAGCTAGGGGAAAAAATTCACATGGTTACTGAAAGAAGAGAGACTGAGTTTTACGGGGATATTTAGTGTATTACGGTAGCACAAAGCGTTCACAAGCTACAGCTGACTGGAAAAAGAAAAGTGAACACCGCTTAGTGGTGCACTTAATGTGCGCTTCGCACTAATGTAACTCTTCGACTATTTGGGCTAGAGGGACATTTCAAACGGTTACTGAAAGACGACAAGATGGGCTTTACGAAACATTATGGTGCATCATTAGAAAGCAAGAATAGTTTAATAGTTTAATTATTTATATAGCACATTTAATTACAACAGGAACGTTGACCAAAGTGCTGTACAAGAATACAACATACATAATAAAACAACTTAGAGTATTAAAAGCAAACACCAAATATGAATTAACAAATAACAAATAACTCTCATGCTGTATTAAAAGCCAGTAAATAAAAATGCGTTTTAAGATAAGATTTAAAAAGATTGACAGTAGGAGCCTGTCTGATGTGTAGGGGTAAATTATTCCACAGCTTAGGCGCTACGACTGCAAATGCTCGATCGCCTCTATGAACCAGCCTCGACCTTGGTAAAGCTAAAAGCAAAAGATCACTTGATCTAAGAGATCTAAGGGGGGTATAAGTCTGCAAGAGGTCAGACAAATACCCGGGAGCCTGTACATTCAGGGCTTTGTAAGTCAACAATAAAATTTTAAAATTAATTCTGAAGCGGACAGGGAGCCAATGAAGGGAGGCAAGTACCGGGGAAATGTGTTCACATCTTTTAGTACGTGTCAAAAGACGAGCTGCAGCATTCTGGACCAACTGCAGCCTTGCCAGGCAGGTCTGGCTGACTCCAGCATATAAGGAGTTACAATAGTCCAGCTGGGATATAATAAAAGCATGAATCGCTCGTTCAAAGTTTTTAAAAGATAAAAATGATCTCACCTTAGATAAAAGCCTCAGTTTGAAGAAAGACCGCTGTACAACTGAGCTAATTTGTTTTTCAAAGGTGAAATTGCTGTCAAGTATAACCCCCAAATTTTTGGCATGTGATTTGACAAAAGGCTCAAAACTGTGCAGGTTAAAATTAGAAGTGTTGGGATTACCGCTTGGTCCAAAAATTATCACTTCGGTTTTGTTCTCATTAAAGTTAAGGAAATTAGAGGCCATCCAGGATTTAACTTCACCGAGACACTGAAGTAAGGGTTCTAGTGAGGCAGGACTGTTTCCCTTCAATTGAAGATAGATCTGAGTATCATCGGCATATGAATGAAAACAAATGTTGTATTTTCTAAAAATTTGACCTAAAGGCAGCATATAAATGGAGAACAATATTGGCCCCAGTATAGATCCCTGGGGAACACCACAAGTAAGGGGAGCTGAGGAAGAGATAAAATCGCCAAAGCTCACAGAGAAGGTCCTGTCAGACAGGTATGACCTGAACCACTCTAATGGGGTGCCCTTTACGCCACAATGCTCCAACCATGAAATTTAAATGCTGTGGTCAACAGTATCGAAGGCAGCGGTCAGATCTAAAAGCAGAAGCACAGCTGAGTCACCTGAGTCAGTGGCTAATAAAAGATCATTAAGAACCTTTAAAAGTGCAGTTTCTGTGCTATGAAGAGTTTTAAAACCAGACTGAAACCTCTCAAGAACATTGTGTCCATTTACAAAAGATTGCAGCTGAACAAACACAATCTTTTCCAAAATTTTCGACAGGAAGGGGAGCTTTGAAATAGGCCTGAAGTTAGTGAGGACGGAGGAGTCAAGATTAGGTTTTTTAAGTACAGGCTGTACAACAGCATGTTTAAAACAGGCTGGCACAACACCTGAGCTAAGGCTGCTATTAAAAATAGCTAAAATGTCAGAACTGACAACCTTAAAAATCTTTTTTAGAAGATGTGTTGGAATAATGTCATTTGGACACGATGATGTCTTTGTGCCACTACATACTTCCTCCACCTGATCAAGAACAATGACGGTCAATAAAGGAGAGCAGAGAAGAAATGTGCTGAAGGAACTTTCAGTGCTTTAAGTTACAGAAGCACAAGCTGCCTCTAATGTCTGAGAGAAAAGATGAATGCAAACCTGCTGCTGGTCTGGTTCCACTCTGCCTCGTTGGTCCAGCTGTGAGTCCGGCAGATCTGTGCTGTTTGTGCTAAAGAAGGTCGTCTGACACGGAGATCAGCAAGGAGAAGCGAAACAGGAAGAGCAGGAAGGGAGGTGCTTGTGGGGAACCAGGGATTAAGCAATATCAGAAATTCTCAAGTTTGCAATTTAGAAACATGTAAAAATGTTTGTTGGAGGCTTTCTGTCCTGTTACTGAGCGAAGCATTAAAATTATGTTTCTATTGTAGTTTCTGTTGTAGTGACACTTTAAACTGGTTTGACTACAGATCAAAGAAACACTCAGTGTGTTAGTGAAAGTTGTTTTTAGCTGACCTTGAGGTTAAGGTTACTTTGTTTATACCCAAAGGTAAATTTGCTTTGCAGAAAAATGATAGCATTTGGCATCCCTTCACGAACACACATTCCTAGTTAAAACCTCACAAAAAACACATATATAGTACTTGAACAATATGAATCAAATAAAAAACATACCTTATTTAGTTCAGTGACAGCAACAGGGGCAAAGCTGTTTTTATAATACTTTGTTCTACATCTTGGAAATAGAAACCTCCCTCCTGGGGAAAGAAGCTGAAATTCACCCCGTACAGGATGAGAACCATTTTTAAGAATTGATTAAGCCATCTGTTGTATCTGTGTAGAGTACAGGGAGGCTAAACAGGACTGTGACTCACCTATCAGGCGACTGGACCATCTCACTATCTGATTCAGTGAGTTTTTCTCTGTGACAGAGGTCTGACCAAATCATGCTACCAAACAAAAAGATAAAACAGACTCAATAAAAGAACGATAAAACAAAGTTACAATTTTTAAGTCAATGTGGAAATGAGCAAGTTTCCTGAGGCAGTAAAGGCGCTGGTGACCCTTTTTACAGGCCGATTTGCAATTCTCATCAAAGTTCAGTTTTTCATTGATTACAGTCCCAAGATATTTATATGATTGCACTTGCTCTATTTTCTGTCGAAAAGAGCCCATGACAGCACAAAAAAGTAGCTTTAGTAAAGGTTACAAATGTTCTTCGTATGGCCTCTGACAGTCGACTCATCTCTGTGCCTCTCCTGCTAGACCTCAGTGCAGCATTTGATACTGTCGACCCTAATATTCTATTAGAGCGATTAGAGCATTACATATTACAGGTACTGAGCTGCAGTGGTTTGTATCACATCTATCGCTCAGAATCCAATTTGTTTATGTAAATGGAGAGTTATGTAAATGGAGGTTAATTATGGAGTTCCACAGGGTTCAGCACTAGGGCCAATTCTGTTTACATTATGCTTAGGCAGTATCATCAAAAGACACAACATACAATTTCACTGCTATGCAGATGACACCCAGCTTTATCTATCCAGGAAGCAAGATAACACACACCAATTAGTTAAACTGCAGGAATGTCTTAAAGACATAAAGACCTGGATGGCCTCTAACTTTCTGCTTCTTAATTCAGATAAAATTGGGGTTATTGTACTCGGCCCTGGCAATCTTAGAAATATGGTATCTAACCAGATTTTTACTTTCTTTTTTTTTATATATATACTTTTTTTACTCTTGATGTCATGACCTTGGCCTTCAGTAACACTGTGAGGAACCTTGGAGTCATTTTTAACCAGGATAGCTCCTTCGATGCACATATTAAACAAATATTTAGGACTGCTTTGTTGCATTTGAACTGTCCTGTCTCAGAGTGATGCTGAAAAACTACATTTATTACTTCTAGGCTGGACTACTGTAATTCATTATTATCAGGATGTCCTAAAAACTCTCCCTAAAAAACTCCCTGAAAAGTCTTCAGCTAATCCAAAATGCTGCAGCAAGAGTACTGACAGGGACTAGAAAGAGAGAGCATATTTCTCCTGTTTTGGCTTCCCTTCATTGGCTTCCTGTTAAATCCAGAATTGAATTCAAAATCCTGCTCCTCACATACAAGGTCTTAAATAATCAGGCCCCATCTTATCTTAATGACCTTGTAGTACCATATCACCCTATTAGAGCACGTCGCTCTCGCTCTGCAGGCCTACTTGTTGTTCCTAGAGTATTTAAAAGTAGAATGGGAGGGAGAGCCTTCAGTTTTCAGGCCCCTCTTCTGTGGAACCAGCTTCCAGTTTGGATTCGGGAGACAGACACTATCTCTACTTTCAAGATTAGGCTTAAAACTTTCCTTTTTGCTAAAGCATATAGTTAGGGCTGGACCAGGTGATCCTGAATCCTCCCTTAGTTATGCTGCAATAGACGTAGGCTGCCGGGGGATTCCCATGATGCATTGAGTTTTTCCTTTCCAGTCACCTTTCTCACTCACTATGTATTAACAGACCTCTCTGCATTGAATCATATCTGTTATTAACCTCTGTCTCTCCTCCACAGCATGTCTTTTATCCTGTCTTCCTTCTCTCACCCCAACCGGTCGCAGCAGATGGCCGCCCCTCCCTGAGCCTGGTTCTGCCGGAGGTTTCTTCCTGTTAAAAGGGAGTTTTTCCTTCCCACTGTCGCCACAGTGCTTGCTCATAGGGGGTCATATGATTGTTGGGTTTTTCTCTGTATCTATGAAGCGCCTTGAGGCGACTTTTGTTGTGATTTGGCGCTATTTAAATAAAATTGAATTGAAATGAATTGAATTATATATATATATATATATATATATATATATATATATATATATATAGATAGATATACATACATACATACATACATACATACATACATACATCAGGGACCTGTTTTTGTGATTTGACACTACATAAATAAAACTGAATTGCTAATATGATCAATAAGACTGGTTGATCATATTAGCACGCGTGTACCTGAATAATTTGTTTCTGACACCGATCTGAAAAATATAACTGGACATCAAACGCAATCATGATTCAGTAAACACACTCACATTAAATGGTGATAGTCTGAGACATTCAGTGGTTATTGTGAAAATTAAAATAATTTTTAAATAATCAGTGCCAGGTGTTACAGAGAATACACAAGCATCATCAGTGTTGTTTAAGTTTAATTTTAAAAAGTATCCTCGATAAATGAGGATAAATATATATATATAATATATATTTATTTATATAAATATAAATATTTCTAACATTTTGAGTTATTTTCCAGTGTTAGAAAATCAGCACTGCTCAGTGTTAGTCATTGTTAATCTTCAAAACTGACTAGGTTACTTTTAAACATATAACACTGTCAAAAGTGTTAATTTAACACTCAACAGTGTTGTATTTAACACTCAGAGGTGTGGACCCATATAGACACTCTCCAGTGTTAATTTAACACTGGAGATTTTGCTGTGTAGAAAGTAACTTTTATTCAGGTCTAAACATGTTGGACAGGAAGTCTGAATCAGATCTAAACCTGCAAACCCACAAACTGAGAGCAAAGCTGTCTCTGCATGGCTGAGTGTGTTAGAAGAGGAAGTGGTTTCATCAAACTCTAGCATGTCTCATCATCACAGCTATGTTTCTGTTAGCGGTTTAGCGTTTATGTCACACAGACCAGGATGAGGCGAATTATAGACCAGAGAAACTTCAGGCCATTCTCTTCTTCCTGCTTTGTTCAGAGGTCTTAATTCTGTCCATTTGACACATGGCAGTTTAGATATTTTCATTTCTGATCTTTCAAATATTGACTTTACTGGAACTTATGCTTGAGTTGAAAAAAAAACTGAAGTAGATTCCTTCCTAGCTCCAGAAAAGACTTATTTTCTTCTCTTTGTATCCTTGTACTTTCCCAGATCCAGGGGCTCCCCCAGGAGGAGGGGTGAATGTGCCCCTGTATCTCTACACATTTTATTTATCTGTGAGCAGTATCAGCTTTTAGACAACAGAAACCATCAGCAAAACTTTTTACATGAGTCCAGAAATAAAACTGTCAGTCTACAGAGCTGCTAACTCAATCTAAAATGCATGCTAAACTACAAACTCCACCCTGTGCTGAGAACTGAAACGTCTTCACTGTTATTTTTCTTCAGATCATCATTCAAAATATTTAAACTGACTCTCTGTGAAGTATTTTTTCCTTAAAACCCAGAAACAATAACAATGTCTAAACAACAGCAGAAACTGAAGACAAAGCACTCAACTTAATACTTACATACAAACTAAACTATGAACCTGGTGTCTGCAACAATCTTTTGTATACAGGCTATAGATAGAGGCACAGTAGAAAGAAATGTTTAATCCAATGCACACAATAACAAAAAGGAAGAAGAAGTTTAACAGTCTGCTGTTGTTAGCCAGGAAAACATTAAGGATTGCTTCCATTACCTTCACACGAAGCTTCACATGGAGATGTCAGAAACACGAAGTTCAGGAAGTGAAAGTAAACTTTAAGCAGGAAGCCCTCCTAGCTAGGCGTGCCATTTTGATAAGGTGGAAGACTGTTGCCCCGCCCTCCCATGTTCAGTGGCTTGCTGATCTCATGTCATGCCTCAGTCTGGAAAAGATCCACTGCTCCATCCAGAACCAAAAGGATACATTTGATAAAATTTGGGATCTCTTTCTGGAAAACTTCTCTAAACTTCAACTTAAGGATGTTCCAGCTGACTAATGGATTTGCTTCTCCATAGTGGTCTGATGTCTGTTTGTGTTAACGGGAACGTGAAGCTCAGTGATGTTGTAGCTAACTTCTGTGTGGTTCTTATGGAAAGGGCTAGTTAATATCATAATCCCTCCGGGTTGTGGCTTTTGTTATTTTGTTTTTGGGGGGGGGGGGGGGGGGGGGGGGTTGTTTTCATTTTTATTTTTTTTTGTCTCTTTTTGTTTTGTTTTTTTTCTGTTTTTTTTTTCCTCGTTGCTTGTTTGGTAAATAATAAGAGAGGAAAACAATGTTCCAACATGAGAAGTTCTATTTTGTATTCATTGTAAACAGTTTGTGTTCTCCGTCTTTCTTTTTTCTTTGTAAACTATATTCACAAATACTCACAAATATTTTGAATAAAAAAAACTTTAAGCAGGAAGGAAACACGCAAAGAGGCACCTTCACTGAAGGGCACATTCACAATCAGGATCATCGAAACACTGTGTGCTCTATTCAGGTGCCCTTGGAAACTCCCAAATGTCTTGCAGGTTGGGATTTATTTCTGCTGATTTTCCTGTTTGAAACATAAACATCTGTCATCACTTTATTCTTCTTCTTCTGGCAGCATTAGAATATTTTAGCATCAAACTGATGTTTCTTCAAAGCTCATTTCAACATGTTAAAGTCATGAATGAAAGTGCAGACTGAAAGTGGATCACATGATTTTTAAGGTGTGTCATTTGACATGTTCAGTCTTATCACACGTGTCTAGATTGTCCCTGATATCATAACTGCTCAAACACTGATGATTATATTTCAAGAATTATTGCTGATAGCAGCAAAGTTTGAATGGAGCTCTCTGTCTGTGCTGATCTGTCGCCCTCTGGAGGTCGAACCACAAACTGCATGATGTCACTGTAACCACCACAGGAACAGGAAGTGCTTTTAAATGACTAAAACACTGAAAAATGCTAACGGCTGTCGTTAGGCACACTGATAGCAGTGCAGATGTGTTCATCTCAAACACTGGCTCAGGTCAGACCCCTTCAACATGAGGCCGCACTTAGACCCACAGGAGGTCGGACCTTTGACCTCTTGTGACCTTTAAAAAACATATAATGTTTATTTCAAGCTTTTGATTTCTGTGAGCATCAATCCAGCTGCTTTAGCCTTGAAGCCTTGCATTTATGAGTTATTAAAAGCTCTTTGAATTCTGATTTTATATTTTTATGAGCTCCCAGCTCTGTTTGAGCCACCAGCTAAAATAAAAGGATTAAGCTGTTCTACAAGAACACATCTGAGGTGATATTAATATGATGAACACACATTTATGATCACAGTCCCTGCACAGTGACAGGGCAGTGATGTCATCAGCCCCATAACTGACACATCAGTGATGTTTGTTTATGGGTTTGAGATCAAAAGTCAGCTTCATACCTGGATCATGTTATTTGTGTTGAACATGTCAGTGCAGAGCTGTCAGTATGTGTGGAACTCATCTTTATTCCATAATGTTGGAATGTCTTTGCCTGGAGAACTTGTTTTTTGAAAATCCTTAAAGAGCTGATAGGAAGCTGCTTCAGAGAGTTCAGACTGTGCTGCAGAATAAAGCTTTGTGTCTTATACTCTGTATTTACATGTATGACTGCACTCATTTCACACTTTCCTACCAAAATGGTAAGAACTGAGGGGGACTCGAGACTTTTAGCACTGAGTGTTGACCTGCTGTGAGGCAGCTGATCAAAGCTCTCCACAGGTCTAATTCAACACTTCATGAAAGAGTTTTATTACTGTGGACAAGTTTGAACACAGAAACCATGGAAACCATCTTTAAAGAGCAATGTTGATGGCAACGTTAGTAAGTATATAAAAGTTTATTCACATAGCACATTTCACAGACAGAAGGATTTGAAGGTCTCCACAAGAGTCCAAACTCTGTAGGAACAGAGGACATGCATTCCACATTAAGTGGATATAATGTGTCTTTCTGACCATTAGCATGCAAAGTTATTAGTCTGTCACCTAATTTCTAATTAATTTGAAAAACTAGTTATAATAATGATTGCAGAGTGAAACTGTAGTTGGTATATGGTATTGTACACGGCAAATGCAACCTTTTCTCTAGAAGAAATGTACCGAGCCAAGAAGGGGCGCCATCAAGACACGTCTCCTCTCCCTCATCTTCATCCTGGCTTTTCTCTCTGTCTCTGTCGGTCTTCTTAGTTACGCTGCTTCTTCTTCTTTAAATAAACTGCAAACACCTGGTGAGCATGTCTCTGAAATGGAATTTATTAAATACACTGCAGTGGAGAAAACATTCAGGTCAAACACCAAAATGATTTCTGATGAGGGACACCACCCTGAACTCTTTTATACAGTGTGCATCATTCTACAATGTCAGAAAAAGAAGGAAAAGAAATAAAACAAAACAATTTCGTACTTTAAATTTCATCCTCACTCTCATCATCACTATCCATATTTTCTGCCTGTAACGAGGGCTGTGTTACAAGTGAAATTTTAGGAGGTTCATCTTCTCTTGTCAATGCGGTTGTGATTAATCTATTCAGTAGGATGCGGCGGCACAGAATGAAACAACAGCCACAGCATCTAAGTATAGCAGCAAATGTGGCTATGGACATTAGCAAAGACACTACCATGGCTTTAAACCAGTCCTCCAAGGGGTTAGGGTTATAGGCCTGTGACTGCATCGTGTATCAAATTGGCCAGTTGCTGAACATTATAATGAACATAATTTATGGTAAATGGTCTGTATTTGTATAGCGCTTTACTTGGTCCTAAGGACCCCAAAGTGCTTCACACTATACACAATCATCCACCCATTCACACACACATTTATCTTGTACACATTCTTGTTTGGGGTAATCCATAAGAAGATGGACTCAAACCCTCCCACGACCTGGTTGGCCAGTTTATATCATTATGAACCCCTATAGCATCTATGTAAGTTGGGGAGTTTTTAATTAAATAAAAATTCTCCAACGTGGTTCTACGGATCCTACCCACACGGGTCTCTGCAGTGGTATGAGATCCTGCTAACACTATAGGGAGTGCCAATCTTACAATAGTAATATTAAGTTCCCGATCAACATTAACGCTGCTCATATTTGTCCATTCAGTTACATCTATCACTTTATCACACCATGAATCACCTGGAGTACCTATGGGGGTGACACTTACCCTGGTTAGGCAGGTGTAATTTCCAGCCCTCAGAGAAAATACAGGGGGAGTAATGCTCTTCTTAACTACTTGGAAGAGTGTATTCAATATAGTGCAATCATGATCCACCCCTTCCTTCATGTGGTGCTGTAGCATGCAATCAAATCCCAGCCTGTCCTCCCAGAACAATAAAGGGACAAGCACAGTGAACAGTGTGGGGCACATTGTAGAGAAGGCCACACACTCTATCATGTCTTAGACTTGGCTGTATCAGCTATCCAATCCAGCCATAAATTTTTATCTCTATAACCTATTTCTATTTACACCACGTCTTCATGTTTAAATAAGTAACTAGCTATTGTCCTCACAGCTCCACCAGTGCATGGGCTGAGGTTGCATTTTTAGTTACCTTCGCATTTGACATGGGCATCCCAAACTTCACACTTAACAATCCCAGTGTCCGCACCTCCAACATCTACACCCAAGGTGAAATATGTCCATTTGCTGCTCCTGCAGCTTATGTCAAAACAAGATTTTGTTGCATTTTTATTGTTCAAATTTGGGTTTTCTTTCCCTGTAGCTGTGTCTCTTTCCTGAGCCCTGGTCAGTTAGAAATACGCCTGCCCTTGTGCATTGAGGCTACCTACCCTGGGGGTTGCTGTCCAACCACCCAGCCCTGTGCTCCAAAGAACCCCGCTCCAGGCCGGACACAGACTTATGGATCCATCCATCCATTCGCTTCCGCTTATCTTTTTCAGGGTCGCGGGGGGCACTGGAGCCTATCCCAGCTGTCATAGAGCGAGAGGCGGGGGTACACCCTGGACAGGTCGCCAGTCTGTTGCAGGGGCAACACACAGGGACAGACAACCATTCGCACTCACATTCACTCACACATTTACACCTAGTGGCAATTTGGATTATCCATTTAACCTATCCCCACAAGCTGCATGTCTTTGGACGGTGGGAGGAAGCCGGAGTACCTGGAGGGAACCCACGCAAACACGGGGAGAACATGCAAACTCCACACAGAAAGACCGTGCGGCAACAGTGCTAACCACCATGCCACCATGCTGCCCTTATGGATCCAATACTGTGATATTTGCCCAGTATTACACATATACACATTGTGGCTTTGCAACGCAGTAGCACGGTCATAACACTCTATTACATCATACAAATAAAATTCTGCAAATTCTACTGTCAATTATCTCTTTACTGTTGTTACCACCACTTTGGTCTGCAGTCCGCTGTCTCCTGCTGCTCAGGCTCGTCTGGGCTGTGACATCATCTCCAGCTGCGGATCTCCCAAAAGGCTACACAACAGGGCAATCACTAGCCCGGTGAAGAACAGCAGGGCCACTCCAATTACAAGCTGCCTCTTGGTGTGACACATCATCATCAGAGGGTGGGGAACGTGGCTCATTCCCCAACTTTCACTGCTGACTGATCAATCTCCCACTCCCTTCTCCATAAACAAGACGTTGAGATACTTAAACTCTTCCCCTTGGGGCAGGAACTTGTCCCTGACCCAGAGTGGGCACGCCACCCTTTTCCGGCTGAGGACCATGACCATGGAGGTGCTGATTCTCATTCCCACGGCTTCACACTCGGCTGCGAACCATTCCAGACCGAGCTGGAGGCCAACAGAACCATATCATCTGCGAAAAGCAGAGATGAGATTCTGAGACCACCCAAGTGAAAGCCTTCCACCATTTGGCTATGACTAGAAATCCTGTCCATACAAAAATTATGAACATAATCGGTGACAAAGGGTGGCCCATCATCCACTAGCAATGGGTCCGACTTATTGCCAGCTATGCGGACCAAGCTCTTGCAATGGCTGCATAAGGATTGAGTGGCCTGTAGACTGTTTGAAGCTTGATCAGCTCATTAAATTGATGTGTTTTTTTATTTGATGAAGAGGGAGTCAGATGCTTGATTGAAGCCAATGTTACTAATGATTCTTATTGCTCTTTGTTGGAATATATATATTGGTTGAAAATGCTCTTTATTAACTCATTCACTGCCATTGACGTCTATAGCCGTCAATTGCAGTGCTTGAGTCAATGGGTTTAACTCATTCACTGCCAATGGCTGGCAGTGAATGAGTTAAGGAAGGCACCTGTCACTGGTTTAATATCATGCAGTTCCTCACTGTGACCACGTGAGGGCAGTAAAAAGCCAAATTTAACTTTGAGGAGTAAGGAAATACGCAAAAGGGATGGGACACTCCACACTGACATTTCCACGCTGTGTCGAGCTTCTGAAGTGCACATTTGGAAACGTTTCTCTGAAGTGGCCATTTGGACAGGGGGCTTGCCTTTGCTTCCAGCGAGGGGAGGGGCCAGGACTCCCATATTCACCAGCTAGAGTCATCTGGGTTTGGCCTTGGAATTACTGAATGAATGTTTTTGCTGCTAGCGCTTCTATTTATTCCAAGCAGACATACATATCAAAGAAAGCAATGTCATCATTATTATTGTGTAACTGGTTTCTGCATCACCATGCTGCAACAGGTCGGCCAAAACAAACTCCTTGACTCTGCATCGTGTTGTATTTTTCTAAGAAGGCAAGGAGTCTCTGATTGATTGTTGCATATTTACTTCCTGTATGGAAACATAATGGTGACGGGTCAGTGCAAATGGCTCGCCACACATCAATCCGCACAGCACACTCTCTTACTGCTACTGCAGACTGGGAGTGATTACTGCAGCCAGCCTCACAATTGCAGCTGTGATTGTAAAGCCCAATCAAAGCTAAAGTCATGGTAGCTTCTACCTTTGTTTGACAGTGTGTAGAACAAACCTGTTGACACAAACTCACAGAAAGCTTCAAGTCAACCAAACTCATCCAAACCCTGAGGGTGTTTTTTTTTTCAAGGCTGGCAGAAATCGAAGCCAAAAAGAAAAAACATCTGAAAACCTGTGCTTATCACAACATACACAGCAGTGTTTTCCTTCTAGATTTGACTTTAGAAATGACCCTAAATTATTGAGCAGCTTAAACAGCCTCACAAATGTAATCAGAGAGTGGAAATACTATTTGCTTAAAAACACTTTCTCCTCCCCAGAGTGTGCTATGAGAATTACACCCTCTTATTTTCTAATTTCCTTCACTTTCTAGACTTTCTAAAGATTGAAGTTGGAACTTTTTACAGGGACTATAGAAGTTTATTCTACAGCAAACTTCCTTAGCAATTTCTACAGCCACATATTCTGTCTCGGCCATTTACATAACTCTGTGGGTTATACCTTATTTAATGAATGCTGACAGCCACCAGTAGCGGCAATGATATCAAACTGATGTGTGACACTATTGATCAGCTATCCAAGGTACTATCCATTGTTGGATCTAAATATTTGACCCTGTTGGAATCCGACCACAAGAGACTGGAAACAGGACAGAAGGGGGACTCCAAGGTGACTTCCAAGGTGAGGTTGCACTCACAAAGCTAACACAAGCACACCTGTAGCCAACTCCAAACTCCAGCCTCCCCTCACAGCTTTTATTCAGTGAACCCAGTTACACAACCCCCCACTGTAAAACCCCTGCGGCGTGTTGTAAAAACTAAGGCATTGTGTGTGTGCATGCACGTGCAAGCATGTGAGTGAATGTGTGTGTGTGTGTGTGTGTGTGTGTTTGTGCATGTGTGTATGTGTCTCTGTATACATGACTTCCTGCTACACAATATATGCTTACAACCGTTTAACCACATCCCTAGTTATCATATGGTCATCTCCCCTTTCCCGTATAAGGCTTAACCTCTTCCCACATAGCAGACAGGTCTGGCCCAGATCTGGTGTCAAGCTGGCACTGCTGGCTGACTTCTGGCATGGTAGGTGGTATGTCATCCAGATATGGGCCAGGCCTGGCGTAGATGGCACTGTTTATGTGATGGCATGCCACATCTGCCCCAATTGTAGTTTGGTTTATGTGGCCCAGGCTCATAGAAAATCGGTCTGGCTCAGATCCGGCATCAAGCTGGCACTTCTGACTGACTGGTGTCATGGCAGGGTGTATGTCAACCAGATGTGGGCCAGGTCTGGCAGTGATGCCACTGTTTATGTTCCTATTTTCCTATTTTAGTTAGAAGACCCAAATGCCATGTTGCAATACTATACTGCTATGGTAGCCAACGTTTAAAATGCAGGTTCGACACGTTTGTGAGTGTACACTTTATCTAAAACCTAGTGAGGGTTTACTCATGTTTACCACCGGGTGGCTGTAGCTCAGGAGGTTGAGCAGGTCACCTACTGATTGGAAGATTAATTAGATCCCTGGCTCCTCCATGGATGCATGTCAAGAGTGTGAATGTGTATGAATGTAGTTAGGAAGCACTCAGTTTAGAGAAAGTGTGTGATTGGATGTATGTGGCATGTTGTATAGAATAATACAGGAGAGTAGAAAAGCGCTGTATAAGAATCAGTCCATTCATCATATTACTTTTGCACTATTATGTTCTGGCACATGTTGTTATTACATGGCTTGATTAAGGTACACATTAGGCTGACATCTGGGACCAGAGCTGAAACTGTTCTTGGCCAGCACAGGGCTAGCAGTATGTCTACAACTAGCCCGTGGCTGCACACAACTTACACATGGCCCACATACCGCAAAGAATGACGGCCCCATCAGGTTTGCCAGAGGTAATCCACACATGGGCCAGCACAGGACCACCAGTGTGTCTGCAACTGGCCCTGTGCTGGCCCATGTGTGGGCCATTTTGGCAAACCAGATCTGGGCCACCAAAGGGCCGTCATTCTTTGCGGTATGTGGGCCATGTGTAAGCACATTTTGTGGGCCAGATCCAGGCCATACCAACTTTGCTATGTGGGTTTAATGGTTCACTATATACAAGCAAAGGTGAGCCCCTAAAGGGCAGGAAGTGAACATTCCTTACCAAATAAGTCAAATGAGTCATGGAATGTGCCTGTAGTTGAACACTACAGCTATAGCCTCCCCCACCATCCTACATTTAGGGGAGGAGAATAAAAACAGAAGAATGTCTTTAATCATGCAGTTTAAAAAAAGGTTCACAATTTTAAGCACAACAATAACAACTTTTAACAAACTCACTCCAACATTCTTGTTAGCATTTAACTGCTTAACCCCCAATATTTGTTCCTGGTAAATCAAATTTGAAAGGGTTAACTTCAAAACTAATGAACTAAACTCTTGTCATTCAAAATTCACCTGATTTGACATTATCTTTCAGTAAAAACTTTGAATTCAAATAGTGTAAAAGGAATCATGGACACAAAACTATGACTAAAATACACTACAAGAATTCCACCAGGTTCTTTAACATTAAGTTTTGTGACAGTTCTAATGTTTTATACAAACTGAAGTGGTAGACGACATATTGAATGTTATAAAGACATATTTAAATGTTTCTAAGAATATTATAACGATGCTTTTACCAACATACTGCACAATATTCATGTTCAAAGGTGTCTGTGAAAAAGACAAGACTAGTTTCAAATGGTACAGTATATATATGTATATATATATATATATATATATATATATATATATATATATATATATATAGCTGCTAGTTAACGAGAGACACCCGGAATGGCTAACTGAAGGCCGGACGGTCCTGATCCCCAAGGACCCCAAGAAGGGACCGGTCCCCTCCAACTACCGACCAATAACCTGCCTCAGTACTACATGGAAGCTCCTGTCAGGCATCATATCGGCTAAGATGAACAAGCACATGGGTCAATACATGAGCGGGACACAGAAAGAAATTGGCAAGAATACCAGAGGCGCAAAACACCAGCTACTGGTAGACAGAACAATCAGCCGAGACTGCAAGACCAGACTGACCAACCTGTGCACTGCCTGGATTGATTACAAGAAGGCCTATGACTCAATGCCCCACAGCTGGATACTGGAATGCCTAGAATTGTACAAGATCAATGGGACCCTAAGAGCCTTCATCAGGAACTCAATGGGGATGTGGCGTACAACACTAGAGGCCAACTCCAAGCCCATAGCACAAGTCACCATCAAGTGCGGGATCTACCAAAGAGATGCTCTGTCCCCACTGCTGTTCTGCATAGGCCTGAACCCCCTCAGTGAGATCATTAACAAGACTGGCTACGGATACAGACTACGGAACGGAGCAGTTGTCAGCCACCTCCTGTACATGGATGACATCAAGCTGTATGCCAAGAGTGAACGAGACATCGATTCACTGATCCACACTACCAGGCTATACAGCAATGACATTGGAATGTCGTTCGGACTGGAGAAGTGTAGTCGGATGGTAACAAAGAGAGGGAAGGTAGTCAGAACTGAAGGGATTTAACTACCAGAAGGCAACATTGCAGACATAGAGGACAGTTACAAGTACTTGGGGATCCCGCAGGCGAATGGGAACCATGAAGAGGCCACTAGAAAAGCTGCAACCACCAAGTACCTGCAGAGGGTCAGGCAAGTCCTGAGGAGTCAGCTGAATGGTAAGAACAAGATCCGGGCCATCAACACGTACGCCCTGCCCGTGATCAGGTACCCTGCTGGGGTAATAGGCTGGCCAAAGGAGGAGATAGAAGCCACTGACATAAAGACAAGAAAGCTCCTTACCATGCATGGAGGGTTTCACCCCAAGTCCAGCACCCTGAGGCTGTACGCTAAGCGGAAGGAAGGGGGCCGGGGACTGGTGAGTGTCAGCACCACAGTCCAGGATGAGACAACGAACATCCAAGAATACATTGGGAAGATGGCCCCAACTGACCGAGTGCTCAGTGAATACCTCAGGGAGCAGAAACCCAAGAAAGAGGAGGGAGACGAGGAACCATCATGGAAGGACAGGCCCCTGCACGGTATATACCATCGGCAGATAGAGGAGGTGGCTGATATCCAGAAATCCTACCAGTGGCTGGACAAAGCTGGACTGAAAGACAGCACAGAGGCACTAATCATGGCAGCACAACAACAAGCTCTGAGCACAAGATCCATAGAGGCTGGGGTCTATCACATCAGGCAAGACCCCAGGTGCAGGCTGTGTAAAGATGCCCCAGAGACAATCCAGCACATAACAGCAGGGTGCAAGATGCTAGCAGGCAAGGCATACATGGAACGCCATAATCAAGTGGCCGGCATAGTGTACAGGAACATCTGTGCCGAGTATAACCTGGAAGTCCCAAAGTCAAAATGGGAGATGCCCCCAAGGGTGGTGGAGAATGACCGAGCTAAGATCCTGTGGGACTTCCAGATACAGACGGACAAAATGGTGGTGGCTAACCAACCGGACATAGTGGTGGTAGACAAACAGAAGAAGACGGCCATAGTGATCGATGTAGCGGTTCCGAATGACAGCAATATCAGGAAGAAGGAACACGAGAAGCTGGAGAAATACCAAGGGCTCAGAGAAGAGCTCGAGAGGATGTGGAGGGTGAAGGTAACAGTGGTCCCCGTGGTAATCGGAGCACTAGGTGCGGTGACTCCCAAGCTAGGTGCGTGGCTCCAGCAGATCCCGGGAACAACATCGGAGATCTCTGTCCAGAAGAGCGCAGTCCTGGGAACAGCTAAGATACTGCGCAGGACCCTCAAGCTCCCAGGCCTCTAGTAGAGGACCCGAGCTTGAAGGATAAACCGCCCGCAGGGGCGTGCTGGGTGTTTTTTTTATTATATATATATATATATATATAAAACAAGACCAAATACAGGGCTAATTCTACCATCTGTCTCCAGGACAGTGTAACAGAGCTCAGTAGCTGACACTGTAGCGTAAACAACAGCACACCCAGGATCAGGGATCAGGGAGTGGCTCCACGAAGAGTGAAACCAGCCGCTTTTTAATGTCTCACTTTGTCCTTCGTTCCGATTCCATATATGTAATATATATTTTTCATGGTGTGGAGGTAAACACAGACAACACGAGAGCTCTCGATTAACACTCCTCACTTATTACTCATCACCACACAACTTAACACTTTTCCCTCCAAAGCATAGCAACAACACTTCCTGAGAACTGGGTGTGAGTGGAGCCCTCCAGTGGTTCACCACACATGCCCCCCCCGAACACGCAGTAGGGTCATCCCCTAGTCCAGAACCCTTGCTTTAATCAAACGTCCAGAACGGCTGAACCAGGGAGGTGGAGAGCTGGCTGAGGGGAAACGAGCCTGAGGACCAGGCTGGCATGCCAGGAGAGGCTGAAGATAGCTCGGGCCCCACCAGGTGGGGGGTGCTCCCAGAGGAAGAAGCAGGGTTGTCCAGTCCAGTGGAAGACGGGCGGCCACGGCGGGGGGCCTGAGCCGGCACCAACTGATCATCCCGCAGCACATGTGCCGGTTTAAGTCTGTCAATAGAAACAGTCTCCTGACGACCCCCAAAGTCCAAAAGGAAATGCTTTCGGCCCGGTTGAATAACCCTAAAGGGGATAACCCTCGGAACAAAGGTGTCGGGCAGACAATGGTGCACTGGGCCAGGAAGAGAAAACGAGTCTCTCGGGGGACGGAGAGACAGCACAGAGGGAGCAAAGCACGGGGGTGGGCTCTCGGGCAAGAATTCCACTGGGGACCCGGAGGGGCTGACCGAGGACAAGTTCAGCCGGGGAAACCCCGAGGTCTTCTTTAACCGCGCAGCGCAACCCCAGTAAAACCCATGGAAGGCGGTCAACCCAGTTGCCATCTGTGAGAAAGGCACGGAACGCGGCCTTAAGCGACCGGTGGAAATGCTCGCAAATCCCATTGGCCTGCGGGTGGTACGCAGTGGTTCGGTGGACCTTGACACCCAGGCCATCAGCCATGGCAGACCAAAGCTTGGAAATGAACTGGGGGCCCCTGTCTGAGGTGATGTCGGCGGGGGGACCGAAACGCAAAACCCACATTGACAAAAATGCCCTGGCCACTGCTGCTGCCGTAGTGGACGCCAGAGGCATTGCCTCAGGCCAGCGGGTTGTGCGGTCCACCACAGTCAAAAGGTGCGCGAAACCTTGTGACTGCGGCAGGGGACCAACCAGATCCACATGCACATGATCAAAACACCTCCCTGGAACGCGGAAGGATTCGAGGGTCGCCTGTGTGTGCCTATGGATCTTAGCGAGTTGGCATGGGATGCACGCTGCTGCCCAGTCTTTCACCGATTTACGAAGGCCCGGCCAAACGAACCTAGAGCTGACCAGCTTGACCGAGGCCCGGACGAGGGCGTGTACGGAGTCGAAAACGCGACGACGCCATGAAAGCGGAACTACAGGGCGTGGTCGGCCGGTGGAAACTTCACAAAGCAGGCTAGGTCCGCTGTTCCACACGGGTCTGTCCTCCAGTACAAGGCCTGTTTGCTCAGACCGAAGGGCAAGGACGTCCGGGTCCGCCCGTTGGTCAGCGGCCATAGCGTCAAAGTCTATACCAACATAAACGGGAGAAACCAGCGCGCGGGAAAGACAGTCAGCCACGCAGTTGGACTTACCAGCCACGTGCTGAATGTCAGTTGTGAACTCAGAAATGGCTGCCAGCTGGTGCTGCTGGCGCCCGCTCCACGGATCAGAGACCTTGGACATCGCGAATCAAGGGTTTATGATCGACGTACGTGGTGAAACTCCGACCCTCGAGAAAAAAATGAAAATGCCGCGTTGCCAGGTGCAGGGCCAGCAACTCCCTGTCAAAAACGCTATATTTGCGCTCACTGTCCCTAAGCATGCGACTGAAATAGGCAAGCGGTTGCCAGACACCGGAGACCCGCTGTTCCAACACTGCGCCCACCGCCACGTCCGACGCGTCGGTGGTCGACGCAATGTCCGCCGACGGAAACGGGTGGGCCAGCAGGGCGGCGTGGGCCAGCAGGGCGGCGTGGGCCAGCAGGGCGGCGTGGGCCAGCAGGGCGGCGTTTGCCAGCGCGGCCTTGCCCTCAGAAAATGCCTGGATGCGTTCAGGGAGCCAATCAATCGGGTCCTTAGCTGTTTTACCCTTCAAGGCAGCGTAGAGAGGCTGCAGCAGGTGCGCACCTCTGGGGAGAAAGCGGTTGTAGAAATTGACCATCCCCAAGAACTCCTGCAGCGCTTTAATGGACGCGGGACGCGGAAAAGCCAAAACGGCCTGGACCTTGTCTGGCAACGGAACCACACTGTCAGCGGAAATGCAGTGGCCCAAGAAATCCAGAACCAGCAAGCCGAACTGGCACTTGGAGGGGTTGACGATCAGGCCGTGTGCCGCCAAGCGCTGGAAAACCTTACGCAAATGTGACTCGTGCTGACTCTCAGAACAGCTGGCCACCAATATATCGTCGAGGTACACGAAGATGAAAGACAGCCCGCGCAAGACAGAGTGCATCAACCGCTGAAAAGTCTGGGCGGCGCCTTTCAGGCCGAATGGCATGCGCAAAAATTCAAACAGGCCGAAAGGGGTAATAACGGCAGTTTTGGGGACGTCTTTGGCGCGCACGGGAACCTGATGATACCCCCGCACCAAGTCAATTTTAGAAAAAAGTTTTTCTTTGTCGCCAGCGGTCGCGGCCGCTACAGCGCGCTGTCGGGGCCCGTGTCCCAGGGTCGGAAAGGCACAAGGCACAAGGCAGCAAGCAGCGGTGCGCTCTGGGGCCAAAACGCTGATGGTAGAAACAGAGGTCCCGTCCGCGGTGTCGCTGTGCCGCGATCTTTGCCGTCAGCGAAGGAGCGGACACGTCGGGGCAGGTCAGCGGGGAAGTGGAAGGCACCGCCGGCGAGGCTGGAACTAGGTCGTGATCGTGGAAAGCGCGGGTAGCCAAGAGAATACGATCCGCGTCCTCAGCCAGGGAGCGATAATCCTTCGTGCCCAGAAGCAGAGAGTTGGCGAGGCCGGCTCTCACGGCCGCCGGCAGCTGTCGGAGGAAGATGTGGGTGAACAGGAATCCCCCGTCGTCCGGACCGAGAAAGGACAGCATGCGCTCCATCAGTTCGAGAGCCGTACCGCCACCCAGGCCTGAGAGGGAGAGGAGCTGCTCGGCTCGCTCTGTGTCGGAGAGGGCATAGCGCTGAAGAAGCAGCTCCTTAAGGGCGGCGTACTTCCCTCGGGCGGGTGGGTCCCGGAGGAGAGTCAACGCACGACGGGTGGCTAGCGGGTCGAGAGAGGCCACCACCTGGTGATATTTCATGTCGTCAGCCGAGATGCCACGAAGGGCGAACTGAGCCTCCACGTGCACGAACCACGACGGGGGATCGTGAAGCCAAAAGTCCGGCAGCTCGAGCGGCACAGCAAATGCAGCTGCAGCCGGAGACAGAGGACTGGCGGCTGCTGATGCATCCAGAGCGGAGTCGGTGCCACCATCGGACTGCAGCATGTTCGAGTCAGGGGTCACCAATGTGGAGGTAAACACAGACGACACGAGAGCTCTCGATTAACACTCCTCGTTTATTACTCATCACCACACAACTCAACACTTTTCCCTCCAAAACATAGCAACAACACTTCCTGAGAACTGGGTGTGAGTGGAGCCCTCCAGTGGTTCACCACAATGGTACATATAAAGCACTGTGACATATACTGAGACTGCTGCTCTGACTCTTTGAACACTAAAATGACAATAACATGTTTATCTGTGAAGGAAAAAGTGACGCAGCTGTGAATGAAGCTCATTCTGCTGCTGAGTGAACTAATTCACTGCTGTGGATCTGAGAGGAGACCACAGCCTTCCTCACACTCTGAACATCAATCAGAGTTTACACTCAACCAGGACACTTACAGACTCCGCCAACTCTTACATGGATCCTCAGACTTAATGTAGATGGGTGGATGTGGGTCAGCATTCCTCCTGTAGTCCACGATGAGCTTGGTCTTCTCAGTGTTGAGCAGCAGGTTGTTTGTGTCGCACCACTCAGCCAGACGATCCACCTCCTCCCTGTAGGCGGCCCCATCATTGTCATTGATGAGGCCAATCACCGTGGTGTCATCTGGAGACTTAATGATGGTGTTGGTCTGCATGGTCATGGGTGAAGAGGAAGTAGAGGAATAGTCGCAATTTAATTTTTATTGTTATATTTTGATGGAATAGAATATAAATTTGAAAATGAATGATTTTCTAATTCTCTGTTTGTCTTCACTAAGTTGTCAGTAATCAGACAATAACTCAGACTGGATGACAAAAGATCCCCCCCCCCTCCTCCTTCCAGGGTGGAGCCTGCTGGAGTCTGATGGTTAAAACCAGGTCTGAGGAAGTGTAAGTGTGTGTTTTAATCCTGGTGTTAAAGTCCTCAATATCGGCTTCATCCGTAAGTTCCTATACATTTAATGTGTATTAGTAAGTTTTGTCACTGTTTTGAGTTAAATCATATGGAGGCAGGTAGATGCTTGTATTTTTTCAGCAGATGCTTCATCTGTGGTCATGTATCTTTCACTAGAGCAATGTTATTCTCCCAGTGTAATGGAACATGTCTTCATTGTGTATTTTGTATTCCTTTTCTTTGTACAGTTTTACAAAAAAAAGAGAGAGAGAGAATTTATTTTCACCATTAAATCCTGCCAAACACAATAAGCGGCCTGTTTCTTGGAGGATGAAGTGCTGGGAATAAAGAATGTTGAGCTAGCTGTATAGCTGAAATTACGTTGCCTGCAACAAACTTTAGTGAGGACAGCATACTCATTATCCAGTGTATTTAATCTGTCAATTCTCCTCAGTTCTTTGTCTTGTCACAATCTAATCCATGTGTGTTTTACCCAGTTCAGTTTAAGTCAGTTTATGTTCTGTCCATCCATTCCTTACAATACGCACCATCGACATCCTCAATCTGCCAACGAGTCCTGCATTTAGGTCCCCTCTTCTCTCTCACCACACCACAATGCTGCATGCTGCGAAGACACGATATGAACCCAGTGGACCTCGAATTATGCCAGTGGCAGCAGGCAGCATTATTCTTTCTGGAAAGGGAGCTGGGGGTAAATCTATGGTTCATGCTCCAACATGAGCATGTCTTTGAGGGGACTCATCTGGCTCTGGGGAGTCCTTGAAGGCACCACAGTCTTCCACCTGCTGCCTTGCCTGCACACGAGCCTTAGTCATGGGGAATGGGCGTCAGCCGCTGATCTCCGGCTTCTCGGTCCTGGCACGTCCACCTACTGCCTCACTCAGCAGCACTCCCACCTTGTCGTGGCAAAGTGGCTCCGCCTCCCATCTCATCCTGATGGAGGTTACATCATTTAGCAGGTCTGCTGTTTCTGTCAAGAGGAGGCAAAGCTCCCGCTGCTCTCACAAGCAGCAATATCTGGTGGTGAGTGAGTCAGACATTTTTCTTCATTTTCACCATGAGCCAAAGACTCCTCCTCACCATACACCCAATTCTCCTAGTAAAAAAGCCAGTGATTGGTTATTGTCCACCTGTGGTGGACTGTAAAAAACAATTAATTACCACCCTGCACCCATAAAGACTGTTTTTCCCTTTATGCTTTCACAGGGAACATTCTTAAGTTAAGATCTGATCACTTCTCTCACCCTGTCTCCATGCCAAGACCTGTCTCTCAGCCAGCTCCTCCAGTCCCATTAGGGCCCAGCCAGTCCCTGTACCACTCCCCAGGCGGATAGGGCTCAGCATTTTCCTGCACCCTTGCCAGTTCCTCGGATAAAGGCAACTGACGTCCAGCCGTCACCCATTCCCATGCCTGCTCCCAGGGCTTGGTTGACTGGTGTCCAGCCAGCTCCTGCACCTGTCCCTGCACCTAAGGTGAGGGAAGCCACTCAACCCATCCCTGCATCCATACTTGTTTCTCGAGTAGGGACAGCTAGGGTTGGCCAATTCCTCCACCTGTTCCGGTGCCAAGTCTCCACCAAAGGTTTCCCACCTGCTGGTCCTGCTTTTTCTCCACTGTAGAGCTTTGCCAAATCATGCCACCAGCAACCTTCCCACCTGTTAGAGGTGTCCCATCACTTCTGCTGGTCCACAGTGGAGCATTGCAGGTGCTGCCGCTGGCCACACGACCACCCACCTGAACTGATTTGTCTTTGGCACTGACCACACAGTCGCCCACTCGAACTGATTCATCTTACATGCTGTCCATGTGGTCATCCACCCAAATTGAGTCATCTTAGCCACTGGCCACACGGCCGCCCACCAAAACTCATTTAATTTTAACTCATTATCCAGTATATTTAAGTCATCAGTTTTCCTCAGTTATTTGTCTTGTCCTATAATCTGCATGTGTGTTTTCCGGTTCAGTTCAGTCCACCAGTCATTCAATTTTACTCAGTTTATGTTCTGTCTGTCCAGTCCTTGCAATAAACACCGTCCTCTCCATCCACACCACAACACTGACATCTTCAAACTGTCACATCACTGATTTACATCTCCGATGTCAGGAGTCACCATCAAAGTGTTAATCAATGAACAGATGATGGATCCATAACTGCAGTTGGATTGTGTTTGTTCTCAGATTCCTGTCAACTCACAATCGACACAAACACAGTAAATAGAAACCTCAAACTGTCTGACAGCAACAGGAAGGTGACACATAATATTATGGAGGTTCAGTCATATCTGTTAACTTGTTATTTTTTGTTTTATCGCGAGAGTACTGTTGCCCGCGAGGGGTTGTTGTTGTTGTCCCTATGAAAAATGGCGGAACGAATAAAGCGCTGTGAATGAGAGTACGACGTCGTGTCTTTTGAGTTAACATTGGTAGCAGAGGATGGTTTCCAATTACAAAGTACCACCAAAGTTTGATGAAGCTAGGCCATACGAATGCTGGAAGAATGAAGTCAATATCTGGAGATGAGTTACGGAGCTGGATAAAAAGAAACAGGCACTCGCGGTGGCGCTGGGGCTCGAGGGACGAGCCAGAGAAACGGCCATGGAGATACCCGCGGAAGATTTGGACAAAGATGACGGTATGGAAATACTGCTTGCAAAACTTGACGCGGTGTTTCAGAGAGAAGAGAAAGACCGCGCTTATGAAGCCTACTCGTGTTTTGACTCCATTGCAAAGAACCACAGCGTGTCCATGGCAGACTACATTATAGACTTTGAACAGCGTTATAACCGGATGAAAAAGTACAACATGACGCTGCCTGACGCTGTGCTAGCATTTAAGCTTCTAGATACAGCTTTTCTTGATGAGAAAAGTCGACAGCTTGCACTGACAGCGTGCACGGACTTAACGTTTGCGTCTAGGAAGTCTGCACTGAAACGGATTTTCGGAGGGAAAGTAACCGGAGTTTTCAGCGGAATTCAACTGAACCAAGAAGCAGTTTTCCTTACGGAACAAAAAGGTCCCAAATACAAATGAAACAACGATACTTCATCGCGGAGTGGACAGCGACAACCACTACAAGGTACCAACCCACTTGACAAGTTTGGCAAGCGAACAAGATGTGCTATTTGTCAGAGCACTTACCACTGGGCGAAAGACTGTCCTCATCGTAATGGTGACCAAGTAAAGCTAACTGAAGATGGGAAAGTGGAGGAGTGTAACATTACTTTGTACACTAAAGCCTCAATGACAGACTCTGAAATTTTCCTGACTGAGGCACTGGGGTCAGCCATTATTGATACTGAATGTACACGTACAGTTTGTGGTCAGAAGTGGCTAGATAGTTACATGCGTGACCTCAGCCAAGGCCAAGTAAACAAGCTGTTGCAATCAGAAACCCCCAGCTCCAGACCATTTCGCTTTGGGGATGGTATTGTAGTGTATTCCAGCAGAAAAGTGAAACTTCCAGCCAAAATTGGACAAACAAAATGTGACATTGAAAGTGAAGTAGTTCCTGTTGACATTCCACTACTACTGAGCAAAACATCTCTCAAGAAAGCAGGGACTGTTCTAGACATGGAGAATGACAGTGTTGTCATGTTCAAGCAACCTGTTCCCCTAGAGCTCACTAGTTCGGGACACTATTGCGTGGACATTAGAGATGAAAATACTACAGAAAGCTGCAATGAAAATGAAGTTCTCATGGTAACTGCTGAAATGTCTACAAAAGAGAAACAGAAAGTCCTTGTGAAACTTCATAAGCAGTTTGGTCATGCATCTGCAGAGAGGTTATTGAGGCTCATCCAAAGCTCTGGCAATACAGATAAACAATGTGCAGTTATTCTACAAGAGATAGTTCTTGACTGTGACATTTGTCAGAAATATTGCAAAACCAAGCCGAGACCTGCTGTTGGTCTACCCCTGGCTTCTGAGTATAATGAGACAGTAGCGATGGATCTACATGAGCTGGAGCCCAATGTGTGGTACCTTCACATCATCGACCACTTCACACGCTTCAGTGCCGGCAGCATTGTAAAGACAAAGAAAGCTGCAGAGATCGTCAACTCCTTCATTCACACCTGGATAAGCATTCACGGTGCCCCCAGACGGCTCTACACAGACATCGGCGGAGAGTTCAACAACACAGACATTCGGGACATGGCTGAAAACTTCAACATTGAGGTAAAAACAACGGCGGGGTATAGTCCCTGGAGCAACAGACTACTGGAGAGACATAACATGACACTTACAGAAATCCGCCTGAAGGTAAAAAAGGGAACGTGGATGTGACTGGCACACTGCGCTAGACTGGGCCCTTATGGCCAAAAACAGTATGCTTAATGTACATGGTTATAGTCCACATCAACTTGTGTTTGGCCAAAACCCCAACCTTCCTTCTGTGTTGATGGATAAGCCACCTGCCTTAGAGGGCACAACTGTAAGTGCAAGAGTAGCTGAACATATCTCAGCATTACATGCTTCCAGGAAAGCATTTACTGAGGCAGAGTGTTCAGAAAGAATCAGGAGAGCACTATGCAAACAACTTAGGCCTACAGATGACAAATATGAGGCAGGAGATAAAGTATACTACAAACGAGTCGACTGTACAGAGTGGAAGGGTCCAGGTGTAGTTATTGGGCAGGACGGAACTGTTGTATTTGTAAGACATGGGGGGACTCTTGTAAGAGTACACCAGTCAAGATTGACTAAAGTGGATTCACAGACTGGAGATAAACAAATACCACACAGTACTACTGATGATGACAACAAAGACGCAGTTGAAAATGATGACACTGACACACCCGATGGTGAACAGAGTATTAGTGAGGAAGAAGACATCACTATTGACAGAGAAACTAACACTACAGAAAACATGTCTGTCACACACACTACAGAAAACATGTCTGTCACACAAACTGCAAATGAGCCCTCTACACCCACTGATCATGTCTCTGCAAATGTAAAGTTAAGATCAGGACAGCTGATTGCTTTTACCAACAGAGACAACGGTGTTCAACACACAGCCAGAGTGCTAGGCAGAGCGGGAAAAGCAAAGGGGCAATACAAAAACTGGTACAATGTGCAATATCTTGAGCATGATGGTAGTGAAGGTGAAAAGAAAGCTGTAGACATGTCACTTGTTGATGGTCTTTGCACTGAAGCTGAAAACAGAGATGCAGATGTACTCATAACAAAAGATATTTCCTTTGATTCTGCTAAGCAGCAGGAGATTGAGAGCTGGCAAAGTAATGGTGTGTTTGATGAAGTGAAAGACCTGGGTCAAAAATGTGTGTCTACTAGATGGGTCTGTACACTCAAAGAAACTACTAATGGTGTTGTCCCAAAGGCTCGACTTGTGGCATGGGGGTTTGAAGAGGTAAATACTAAAGAACTACAGAAAGACTCTCCAACATGTGCGTCTGAGTCCCTCAGACTGGTGCTAGCTGTGATATGTCAAAACAAGTGGAGAGTAAATTCAATGGACATTAAATCTGCCTTCTTGCAGGGAATGGAACTGTCAAGAGACATCTATCTTCGTCCCCCACCTGAAGCTGGCAAGGACAATGTTCTATGGAAACTGAAAAAGTGTGTTTATGGACTTGCAGATGCTTCACTTTATTGGTACAATAAGGTCAAAGACATTATGCTCAAAACTGGTGGTAAAATATCACAGGTTGATCCTGCAGTGTTCTATTGGCAGAATGAACAATCTGAGGTTTCAGGAGTGCTTGTATGTCATGTTGATGATTTCCTTTGGGCTGGTTCAAGTTATTTTGCAACTCATATCATTCCTGTACTGAAATCTACCTTCCTTGTGGGCCGTGAAGAACATGACAGCTTTTCTTATGTTGGTATGGACATTTGTACAGTTAATGATGTAATAGAGGTGCATCAACAACTTTACATTGACAACCTACAACCGGTTCAGTTACAAGCAGCACGGGCTGTACAGAGGGAGGCTTCCTTAAGTGAAACAGAACATGAGCAACTCAGGTCAAAAATAGGACAGATTTTGTGGGTTGCCAAACAAACAAGACCTGATGTTATGTTTGACAGATGTAGCCTTGGATCTAATATCAAAGATGCAACTGTACAGTCTATTCATGAAGTGAACAAAGTTATCCGTAAACTTAAGGCAGAGAAAGTGACTCTTAAGTTTCAGCACTTGGGTAACAGTGAGGATCTGGCATTGGTTGTTTTCAGTGATGCTTCATTTGGCAACCTTCCTGATGGCGGTACTCAAGGAGGGGCATTAATCGTCCTTATGGGTAAAGGAGGAAAGTTTTGTCCTCTCTTCTGGCAGTCTAAAAAAATCAGGCGCGTGGTCAGAAGTACACTGGCAGGAGAAACTCTTGCCATGTCAGATGGAATAGACAGTGCTGTCTTCCTGGCAACACCTTTTTCTGAGCTTACAACTGGTAACACTGGTCTAAACGCTCTTCCTTTGATCTGTGTGACTGATAATCATTCCTTGTTTGATGCACTCAAGTCTACTAAGCAGGTTACAGAGAAGAGACTGAGGCTAGAAATGAGAAGCATTAAAGAGCTCATACAAGCCAAGAAAATCAGACAGGTTTGTTGGTCAGATTCAAAATCTCAACTTGCTGATTGTCTGACAAAAAAGGGAGTTTCACCTTTAACCCTTCTAAAGGCGCTAGATGAAGGACTCTGGATACTGTAATCCTTTGTTTACAAAGTTGTCTTTGCATTCAAATGTACCATTGTTTATTGTGTAGAATGATAGTATGCTTTAAGTAAAGCAAAGCACTTTTGAAATGTTTTTTTGTTTATATAAATATATACATATATGTATACAAATGTTTACAGGGGTGTGTTTATACTTTTATTTTATTTTATTTTTTAAGAAAGAGGGAGATTGTTAACTTGTTATTTTCTGTTTTATCGCGAGAGTACTGTTGCCCGCGAGGGGTTGTTGTTGTTGTCCCTATGAAAAATGGCGGAACGAATAAAGCGCTGTGAATGAGAGTACGACGTCGTGTCTTTTGAGTTAACAATATCCTGATCATCCAGACAGATTTGATGTTTGGCCTCAGCTGCTATGTAGTAATGAACTGACTGGTCGCTGTTACTGGGAGGTCGAGTGGAAAGGAAACATTTCTACAGGGTGGGCCATTTATATGGATACACCGTAATAACACGGGAATGGTTGGTGATATTAAAGTCCTGTTTGTGGCACATTAGTATATGTGAGGGGCAAACTCCTCAAGATGGGTGGTGACCATGGTGGCCATTTAGAAGTCGGATACAACTTTTGTTTTTTAAATAGGAAGAGTATGTGTGACACATCAAACTTATTGGTAATGTCACAAGAAAAACAATGGTATGCTTGGTTTCAACATAACTTTATTCTTTCATGAGTTATTTACAAGTTTCTGACCACTTATAAAATGTGTTACAGTGAGTTACAGAAGAATCGGAAGGAAAGGAAACAATGACGACTGTTGGCTTGGACTCAATGATCATTCCCGTAGACTGCACTGCACTGATGGTGGTCCTCAGTTTGTCTGTCACAATTGCAGATCCACAAACCCCCCCTCCCCCCCGAACGAGATAGACACGACCAGAGCGTCAGGTTTACATGTAAAGTCAAGGAAGAAGTGCGATGACGCGCGATTGCGGGTGACGCGAAAATTCAGAAGCAGTTTTGTGTTGCGAAAACGTGTCAAACGCGAGTCAAAGTAGCGTGTCTGGCACGTAAGACGCGAGAATAAAAATACGCGCGTCAGTGTTTGTGTTGCATTGTGTGCATTCGTGCGTATCGCGTCTACTGCTCAAGTTGGAAAAATCTAAACTTCAGCTTTAATTCGCGCCGCGACAACCAATCTTTTTTTTTTTTTTTTGCCTGTCCCGTTTGGCTCTTTTGCCATCAGAATTATTGTCTAAAGGCAAAGAAAGATGCCCAACGGATTTACTTTACCAAATTGACCATCCCAGCGTTGCCGTAATGGTCCATTTGATTCATCTTTTATTGTTTATTTTATTTTCACTTGCTGAATACGGGACAGACTTGACTGGGGGAAAGAAGGGGAGAAAGAAAGAGGGAAAGAGAAACAGCTGAGAAGAGGGACGGGGGAGAAGGGCAAAAAACAAAAACCAACAGAATGGGCAGAAAAAAAAAAGAAAAAAAATGCATATATCGATCACCTGAATCACCTGTTGAGAAAGAAAAAAGAAAACAAGCAGAAGAGAACAAGAGTAATAGAATAAACAGCATCACAATGATATATTGGAATATGACAGTAAATACTAAATATTAAACATTATTGTGCAGCACATAAGATCAACAGAACACAGTGTGCTTTGAGGTAGGAGCCAAAAAGGGTGTAGTTTGTGGGTGTGATCACCCGTGTGTACACCTGTGAGCATGGACGCGCTTGTTTAGGGCATGAAGGGCATGAAGGGCATTGTTTTGGAGGAAGGAAGGTTCAGGGTTTCAGTAGTCATCATCATGGGCTCATCGGATTAGAATGAGAATAAGCAGTCATCATTTGCAGGTTTTGTCGTTTTATTGTATAACAGGTAAAGGAAAGAAAGACACACATGGACTGCTCTCTCTAAAAAGGACAAAGTACAATTTAAGTAACTCAAAATGATACATGAACTCAGGAGACTCAAAGAGAACTCACCTCAGCTGCCGCCCCATGTGGGAGTGAAGAAAGAGTGAGGGGTAGGTGAGTGCAGTCCTTATATACTGTGTGACATATAATGTGTGACAGGTGAGTGCAATTAAGGCCAAGCACCACACCCAATCAAAGGTGAGGAAAAGAAACAAGGTGCATCTGGTGAAGTGAATGTGCTAGAAGGTGAGCCTTTACAACAGGCATGAAGCAGGTATGGAGGAGATCAAAACTCCAGACATCCAGAGGCCCTCAGAACACAAGAGACCAAGGAAGACCAACAGAGGGGCAGCCGCGCCACTGTCCCAGAAAGAGCTGAGGAGAGTCCCAGATGAGGGCTCACTCAGCAGCCGTGGAGCAGAAGCCAGGGGGAGTTGCAGTGACGCGCCCGTGAGCTCCGCCGGCAGCCAGCTGTGCCTGAGTGACCGAGCCCCAGGCCGAGAGGCCAGGGGCACCCCACCTCCGAAGTGGCCCGAGCGAGCCCCAGGCTCCAGGCCCCGATAAGCGGCCGCCAAGGAGTGAGCCGGTGTGTACCTGGACGCCCATCCCCGGACACAAAGAACCACCAACGCACCGACACCTGAGGGAGTCCGCCACTGGCAGGGGAAGTGGTGGTGGGGAGAGATAGGCCTCCAAACCTTGGAGGGCCTAAGATGTCCCCGGAGAGGTGGCGTCTGATACCCAACCTGACATATAGACACAGACATACAGGCACACACAGATACAAACATCCATTCCCACCCTCATGCTCTCATATGCACTTACTCCACACTCAACCAACGTGGAGACAGACATAAAGAGACGCTGTACACACGATCACACTCCCCAAGCGTACTCTACGAACCGGGTCGAGGTACCCTTGCCCCTGGAGGGGGGAACTGCACCCAGACCCAGGTGGTGTTACCCTTTTCCCTGCGGTGGGGAGAGGCAGACCGCCCCGACTCCGCAGCAGCAGGGAGGCCCCACACTCCAGACCGCAGTCGGACGGCCAACTCCTCCTCCTAGCCCCCCCGCTCCAGCAGGCCGCAGAGAACGGGGGTGAGAGAAGACTCCAAACCTCCCTCCACCCGCTCATTGTAGTGTTGATGCATGTGTGTTCTAAGGTGCATTTAAAACCCAGGAGGGCATGGAGCTACCTGCCAGAGAGCAGCAGGTAAGCGCATAGTCCCTCCTGCTAGCCCTCAATGTCTACGTGTATTTAAAATTGAGAGGTGGGCAACGACGCCAGGGGTGAGGTGTACACCCTGATGGTAATTTGGATTCCGTGTATCGTGCCCACCCCCAAGATCCTATATGTATGTGTAATGAGAATGTGAGTAATGTGAATGTCTAAGTTGTGGGATAAAATTGAGGCAGAGGCAGCCAGAAGGGGACAAAGGGGGGGGGGGGGGGGGGGGGTAGTCTCCTCTGCACCCTGGTGACATACCCCTACTCCAAGGCCCTGCGTGTGTGGGTGGTTGTGGTGGAGCGGGAAGAGGGAGGCAGCTGGAGATGGGGAGGGAAGGAAGGGAGGGGCAAGTGAACCCTCCCTGGGGCCAGCTCCCCCGCTGACCCCAGTAGGCACCCCCATACTCTGCGACCCGCCAGGGAAAGGGGGCCCAGGCCCATCCAGACAGGGGCCCAGTGCAGCAGCGCCGCCCGGCCCCACAGAGCCCGGGACAGTCCACCCAACCCCACCACAGAGAAAACTGCACTCACCCCACCATCCACTCATCTTCCAGACTACATAAGACAATAGACGCCCAGGCTGAGATCTTCCTCCACCTCTCCTGTATCTCCCCCTCCTGCAGAGAGAGTTCCTGAAGAGAGGAAAGCTCCTGCAGGATGTGACACTCTCCCCCACCAGTTGAAGAGCCCCCCAGGTGGCTCAACGCACCGGCGGCACCCTGCGCCAGGGATGGGCCCCCATGCACCCACCCGCCCACAACCCCGGCAACACACCAACCAGGACCCAAGCCCCCGAGGCCCAGCCAGGGCCCCAGCCCAGAGACGGAGCGCCCTCAGAACCTCACGCCCATCCCGGACCCACCCAGGGGCAGCCAGGCTACCAGGTCAGTAACCCACGTCCGTCAGCACAGACCCTCCCCTAGCCCCGCTGCACGCAGCCACGAGGAAACAGTCACCTGAGAGCCAACAGAGCCCTCAACCGGACGTGACCGCTACCCCGGGTTGAGCCCCCCAAGGAAGATGCCTCCGGGGAACCCCCCGACGCCCTAAGCCTGTCCCTACCCCCACACCAATCACAACAGTGAAGGCGGGACCAAACTATGACCCCCCACCCCCACTAGGTGATGGAGCTGATCAAAGGAGCCCAGAGCAATTGATCTGATGTGGTGGCAGAGGCTGTATCAAGACTAATGTAATCTAATAGATAATTTCTATATTGGTTAGAATTAAGATTATTTTTATTTTTCCAGTTCATGAGGACAGTTTTCTTGGCTATGCATAGGGCAGTGAAAACCATATGGGCGATATTCTTTTCTGAAGTGACATTATCTAAGCTGCCCAACAAACACACTAAGGGGGAAGTTGGAATGTTACATTTCAGACACTTCGATAAGTCTTCACATATCTCGCGCCAAAACTTCTGAACTGGTGGACAGAACCAAAGAGCGTGGATATAATTGTCCAGTGAATTGGTTTGGCAGTGTGAGCAGTTGTTGGTAGACGTAAAGCCCATCTTGAACATCCGATGACCTGTATAGTGCACTCTATGTAATATTTTGTATTGAATTAATTGAAGACTGGGATTTCTAATTAGATGAAAGGTTTGTGTTGCATTGTGTGCATTCGTGCGTATCGCGTCTACTGCTCAAGTTGGAAAAATCTAAACTTCAGCTTTAATTCGCGCCACGACAACCAATCAGGAACCTGGTGACGTGGCTCTGACCTAAGTCAAAGGGGCAGGTCCAGCCAAAGCCCTTCATACTTCATTCAATATGGAGGAAAGGCTAATGAACACGTAGCAAACCACCCGGAGATGTACGACACCAGCTGCTTTCTGTACCGAAACAGGAATATAAAGGACAGAGCTTGGAGGAAGATATGTGAAGAGATCGTGCAACCTGGTAAGTTCATTCATTTCTCTTTTGAAATTTTTGACCGACCCGGGGAAGCCGCACAAACGCTATTTTCCCACTGATGTACAAATACCTTTCTGCTTTTATGCATGTTGTCATATAGGAATATATGTTATTGTTTATTAATAAACAGCACACAGTGGTCCTGCTGTTCCTCCGTCACTGCTTCGCTTTTTCGCTGATTTTTTCATTGCACAGTAATCATGATCCTCTGAAACTGGGTCAGCTCCAGGTCATTGTAGTCAAAGGAGCTTGCAAAGAAAAGCGTCTGAACTTCTTTAAGTTGCTTGAAGACGTTTCACCTCTCATCTGAGAAGCTTCTTCAGTTCTAAGGTCAGATGGTGGGGAGTCCCAGATTTAAACCTAGTGGGAGAATATCCCCCCACAGAGGGACAAAAGGACCCCCTGATGATCCTCTAATCGCCTGAGCCAAGGTGTGAAACCGGGTGTGGGTCCCAATCAGCCAGGGTTTCGGGTGAGCTCATTGTGAAACCTGGCCCCACTCTTATCATGCGAATTCCTGAGGTCAGATGGCCCAGGATGTGAGTGGGCGTTAAGGCGTCTGGGGAGGGAACTCAAAACTGGATTATAGATGGCAGACAGTTGGTGTCGTAAACCACCGCCTCTGTTCAAAGATGGTCGCTCACAGTGGACATAGATGGCTTCTTTCAAATCAAATCAAATCAAATCAAATCAAATCAAATCACTTTTTATTGTCACATCACATGTGCAGGCACACTGGCACAGCACATGCGAGTGAAATTCTTGTGTGCGAGCCCCACAAGCAACAGAGATGTGCAAACACAACAACACAAACGAGCAAAATACAAGAATGGCCAACCTGAAACTAATAAATATATGTACAATATATAATAGTGTATGCATTTCTGGATGTGTATACTAAATATTTTCCTACGTAAATATTTATTAAATATTCACTCCTCTTTCAAACCCTCTGTCCTCTCTGTCCAAAATGTGAACATTGGCATCCTCGAAAGAGTGTCCTTTATCCTTAAGATGCAGATGGACAGCGGAGTCTTGTCCTGTGGAGGTGGCTCTTCTATGTTGTGCCATGCGCTTGTGATGAGCTCACCCGAAACCCTGGCTGATTGGGACCCACACCCAGTTTCACACCTTGGCTCAGGCGATTAGAGGATCATCAGGGGGTCCTTTTGTCCCTCTGTGGGGGGACACTCCCACTAGGTTTAAATCTGGGACTCCCCACCATTTGACCTTAGAACTGAATAAGGTGTTTAATGCGCCTTATAATCCGGTGCGCTTTATGGTCCGAAAAACACGGTATGTGTTAGCTGTTGTACCATTTCTAATGTGTATTTAACTGTATGATCTCTAATCAATGATCCAAATAATTGATTCAACTCATCAAAGCCCCCAAAATTGACTTTAAATACTTGATTTGTGACATTTGAAGTCAAATGTGAAGAAATTAACGTATTTTATTCAAGAAATTATTTATCTGTCATTACTGCTGCTGCTGCATACATACAAATATCAAAGTTGAGATTTTGTCAAAGTACAGGCACCATGAAAAATGTTAGTTGATTTTTTAAACATATCCTAAAAAACATACACATATACATATAAACATATATACAGTCAAAGTGCTCTGGAATGATTATATTTCATTTAAAAAAAATCATATTCAGTAAATATCCCATTAGTCCATCTTCAGTCTCACTTCCACTTTCTGCTTTGAGCTCTGTGCGAGTCTGTTTGTACAGTCACGTCATCAAGAGTGTGTCAGCAGGAGCACCGCAGGTTTCAGTGTGCGTGCAGTGATATGATGATCCAGATGTTTGATTTCTGACAACATCCAGCTGCATCACAACAGCACATGTTTATGTCTGTAGCTCAGGGGGTCTACTAATTGGAAGGTTGGTGGTTTGATGCCCGCCTGCTGCAGTCTGCATGCCTAAGAGTCCTTGGGTAAGATACTGAACCTCAAGCTGCTCTGTGGGGCGTGAATGATAGATAGAAAATGTTTAGAAGAAAAAGTGGTTGTGTGAATGAGGCATATTGTATAAGCAATCAGTGTTTAGGTAGAAAAGCAATATGTAAGGACCAGTCCATTTACCATTTAGTCTTATTCTGGGGGAGAAGACCATTTCTTCTCTGTTCTCCTTCATGATCGTCCACACTGAGGAGAGAAGCACATGTGATTAAAGCTATAGGCTCTGATACATCTGTAGAGACATCAGTGAAGCTCACTCGCTCAACAAGTCCGTCTTACCTTTCATTCTGATAACGTGCTGCTTGTCCTGTTTTTCCTACTAAAGAAAGAAGACAGCATTAGTTTTTAGATAAAGCAGTGTTATCATCATCTGATACAGTGAAAACTGACAAAGAGACACAAACATTGATCCTGTGTTTTTCTCTGTGATTAAACAAAATCAGTAAAATAAAATTGGTGTCACAAAATATGATGTTGCAGTGAATAAAAAAACATTTCATCATCCTCACCTCTTCTTTTTTAAGTACAATAATAATAATAATCCTCCAATAATTAAAATTGTAACAGCTCCACCAACAGCTGTTCCCACATTAACGCTGCTTTCTCCACACTGAGCATCAGCTGCAGATGTTCCTGCTGTTATCAGCTGAAGGTTGAGTGAGTGACATCTGGAAGGACAGAGAGACACTGTTAGAGGACAGTGTGCAGATGTTGCACATGTGTCTCTGAAGCTTCACTTACTGTGTGTGTTGCTGACGGGAGTGAAATGTTCCATCTGAAAATGTTCCACTGCTGCAGTCAGAGCACTCAGTGTCTGTGGAGGCTGCTCCTGATGACAACATGACAACAACGACATGTGTGGATCAGTGTGGACTGACACTGACACCTTAAACTTAATCTGCCCTCACTGATGCTGAACACCACCACCACCAGTATCGATCTCTCTGCACTCTCACTGAACCTCCAACATTAAAAGTCTTGGTTTCTGGTTGATTGATAAGCTACAGTGAAGGATTGCTACCACTCCTCTTCCTCAGCCTGTGCTTTGAGGGTTCTGACAGTAGCGACTCGGGGGAGTTGACTCATTTAAACTAACATAATCATCCTGTTGTAATCAGGTTTCTGTAATCAAGTCTGTTTAATCCAAGCTTCTGGCTCATAACTACAACTTCACTGCGTATAAAATGCTTTAACAGTGGACAAAGCGTTTTCGTTGTTTGTAAATGCTACGTCCAGATCAACTGAATCAACTGTTGGGGAACATTCTTCCTTCTTCAACTTGCTCTCCTTCCTCTTCTTCACATTCATGCTACAGTTTACCATCTGATATTGTCACTTCATGTTCCACCCTCTTCCTACAGTACATGTTCACCACAGTTTTTTTTTATCTTTTCCTCAAATTCACCACTAACTGTCCTCATCACTTGCATGTATACTAGTGTCTGCTCCAATCCCCAGCCACTACAACATCACAAAACTTACTCCAGAATACCTCTTTCTCTCTTCTCACTGGACTCCGACATGTGGGCCGTACACAGCGACAACATTCAACATCCCTCCTTTAAGTTTCAGGTTCGGACTCATGATCCTGTCTGAGCCTCCCTCCACCTCCACAACACTGTTTACATGCTATTACTTTAATGTTACCCCTACTCCATTCCCCTTTCTATGTACACCATGGTGCAGTTTGAATCCCCCTCCAATGATCCTGGCCTTGCCTCCCTTCCACCTGCTCTCTTGTACACACACTATTATCTACGTTTCTTCTCTCCATCATAAAAGCAGCTCTTTCTTTACCATCACTGTCTGTACTCTCACCTTTCCTTTCCTTCTCTCTCACTGCTTCCTATCATACCTTCCTCTGTTGCTCAAAAGCTCCAAAGGTAATATTTGACAACCTGGGCCCCAAACCATCTGGTATGTAAATCTCATTCTCGATTAGGGCTGCCACAAACGATTATCTAGTGAGCCTTGAACCCCGGCTAGCTATCGAGCTCGTGGGTAACAGACATCTCCGAAAACGTCAGAGCGCTTTTGAAAATATGTGATGTCTTAATAAATTGAGCAGATATTTGAGGTTTACACAGCTACATTATCGCCTGAAAATATGTTAAACGTTTATTTTGTGATCCAGAAAGAATAATAAGAATAACATTAAAACGAATTAGCTGCCGCCATTGTTGGAAACCAAGCAGGGCCGCGCTATGAATTCTGGGACACAGCTTCTTCTTCTTCTGGGTTTAACGGCAGCTGGCATCCTTGTACATGCAGTGCTGCCATCTTCTGTTTCAGTCCGTTATTACACTCTTAAATCCTACTACTTATTCCTACGTCTTTTGGGATCTTACAAAGCTTCAAACGACGTGTCGACTATTAAATTACTCGTCGACAATTTTGATAGTCGACATAATCGTGACTAGTTGACTAATCGTGGCAGCCCTATTCTCGATGAGTCAGAATGTTGATTTGGCAAAGATTTTATGCCAGATGCCCATCCTGTACCATCCACCCAACATTTTTTTATTTATATAGACAAGACTAGCAAACCTAAAGGTACACAAACCAACCATTGTGACTGATGTACTGTCCTGTTTACAGCTTCTGTGTCCCTGTCCTCTCTCACAGCTGTGTCCTGTAGGGTGGACACAGTAGAATCCCTCCAGTGGTTCACAGAGTGTATCTGATGTTGCTGTACACGGTGTCTTTATTCTGAGACCAGAACCTGCCAACAGAAAAAGAACTTACTCAACATGTTTCATGTATCTGTGAAAAAATTCTGCAGCGTTGAGGCTCAGGTGTGAAATGTATAGTTTTCAGGGTTTTTATCGGTTTTCAGCGTTATTTTGTTATTGTTTTTATCGTTTACTCGGTTTTCCTGGGTCTTTTCACGTGTGTTATGAATAAATTTTCTTTTTTTCGTTACCGGTACTAGTTTTATTTTGTTGTATTTATCCGCGATACTTTAAAGGCCGGTCCATGAAAATATTGTCGGGCATAAACCGGTCCGTGGCGGTTTATGCCCAATGCCCAAAAATATTAATTCAATCTAATCTAATGACTTTAATCTCAGCCAAACCAATTTACCCACGAACAAATAAAACACTGAAAAAGTCAAACAGTAACATTTTTAAGTTATCAAAGTGACTTATATATCATGTTTAACCCGAGTAGCGAAAGAACGCGGGGGTTTGAAGACGATGTGTCGGTCGGCTCAGATATTTGAAGTTTACACAGCTACATTCTCACCTGAAACTATGTTTTGCGATGAAGAAAGAGAAATAAGAGTAATATTAAAACTAAGCAGCTGCCGTTATTGTTGGAAACTGGAATTGGCTCGGCCGCGCAATGAATTCTGCGATATGGTTTTTCAATTTTGTTGTCGGGAGAAATTCCGGAGAATGGTGGCTCCGGGAGATTTTCGGGAGGGGCACTGAAATTCGGGATGCTTCCGGAAAAATCGGGAGGGTTGGCATGTATGGTTGTGGCAACATCACTAACCTTGTCAAACACCTCAGAGTAAATCATATCACAGAATATGACGAGCGTATGTTGAGGCGAATTGAAGAGGAGGAGAGGGACAGGTGCTGCTAGGGCGAGGCAAGGTGTTCAAATAGCGCACAACGTCAGATTTTTTTATTTCTATATGATGAACTCTGCATTATTAAGTGATAAGAACAAGTAATCTGATGTCCTGTAATCATTATGATGCTATAATTTGAGATACAATAAATAAAATAAGTTTTTGTACAAAGTATCGGTATCGGATCAGTATCGTCGATACCACCCTGAATATTACTTGGTATCGGAAAGGAAATCAGTGGTATCGCACATCACTACCGATCACGTTTCAATCCAGGTCAAGGAAAGGAGGCTAGGAAAAAGAGGTAGGAAGAACACTTGAACGCTCCCATTTTATGTTTTAAATAACAAAAAACACGGACACGTAGCTACTTCCACACGTCTACTTCCTGGAACAGAAAATGTGTCGCACTCGTAGCGGATCAATAAAGCTGATGGTGCTGCTGTATAAGCTCCATCACTAATGCCCGGTCTGTGACGGACGCTCACTGATTACCTTAGCGGTGTCGTTCTGTCTGAAGGCTAACTCAAAATAGCATTTAGCCGGAAAAGAGAAGTTTACCCTCGCTGCCTTTTTTTTTTTGTTTGTTTTTTGAATACGCTTTAATGACAAAGCACAAAATACAGATATACAAATACAAAATAGCAAACACAATGTCAGGGGGTTCGTATAAAAAAAACAAAATAGACACTGTGATGGCTGCACTTACAGCCACACAGTGGTAATATCACCATGTTAGTGTAGAGGCTTATAAGTAGTGATGGGACGTTCTGTATCGAGGCTTCGGAGCGTGTGTCGAGTAATGGAGGGGGCGTTTCCGCAAAGCGCGTATCGAGGCTTGCTTCATTTATGGGAGGAGCTGAAAATGATGACGTCCGAAGCCTCGCTGCCCGGCTGTACCACGTGACTGGTTCATGAAGTGGTTCGAATTTCGCCGCGAGATATGACAGCGATATAAACCCCTCAGACTTCATTCAAAATGTGGGTGTTTGATGGAGAGTTGTTAGTGAGAGTTTGGAGACAGTTTGGAGGTTTATGAGAGTGAGGAGAGAAAGTCAGGAGAGAATGGAGCCAGCTAAGAAGAGGAGGATGTCCTCCCCTGTGTGGGAACATTTTGATCTTATTCCTCCCAACAAGGTATGTAAATTTCTACAGAAGATGTATTTTCATGATACTGATGGTGCAATACAATTTATGTTGAGCTGTCTTGACTTTTGTACAAGGTGAAGTGTTTGCTGTGTGCCAGGGAGCTGGGATATAACAGCAACACCTCATCCATGCTTAGGCACTACAGAGCTTTGCATGAGAATAAGGGGAACACCGATTGTGGAGCAAGACCAGGTGAGCCATCAAATGCAATGATAATATAGCATGCAGTAATGTTACTAAATGATATAACAATATTATACAACTGTAATAAGTTACGTGTGTGATATTTATATTTGTGCTTTATCTTTATTGTCTTTCCTCAGGAGAACAATCTCAAATAGATGAAGACCTGGTCAGCATGGTGATTGAGGACTCACAGCTATTTAGCATTGTGGAGGACAAAGGATTTAAAAGATTTGTTAAATCATTAAATCCTAGCTATGTTCTCCCCACTAAAAAGGTCATAAAAGCAGTGAAAATTTAGTTTTTACAGAATAAAATGTGAACAGGCAGGACTGACGCCTCAGTGTGTAGCTGTCCATACCTCAACGTTACAAAAGCACAACTACTGTCCACACCCCAACCACACCTCACCTCACAGTAAATGATCATTTCCATTTCAAGCATTTCCAAATAATCATTTTCCATACTGCCACTATAAATATACACAGTATGCTGCCATCACTACAATATACATGTTTTACACACTCCTTTTGTTGTTGACATTTACAGGCTGTGTGCAAAATGCCACACTCTTCAAATTCATGCCAGCTATTATTTTTTACGTCCAGTAGGTGTCCTGCTAGAGCAAATGAAGCTTCATGAAGCTTCGCATTGGGGTGAACCAATTGGATGAAAAGCTTCAGTGCTTCATGGGGCTTCATCTGCCCATCACTACTTATAAGTAACCTTGCATTCACATTTCTTTCTTTAAATATAGGAATTTATTTACAGGACAATAAATAACTGGTTTTGGTTTAGTTAATTCACATATCCACATAACACTGCATTCTAAAATAAGTGCGCACATTTTAGTTTACACTGTTATGTATGATTAATCTTTTGTTTTCTGAGTTACCTTAGTTGCAGCTGTTCCAGTCCCTTGATTAAGGAGCCAAGAGGTGGAAAAGGGGCGGAGCGAGCTTTAAAGGAAGGCTACAAATTGGTTCACGCCATAACTCAGGACCATGGGGGGGAATTGGAGTTCATTATGTTTGGTTTAGTTAGGTTTTGTGTGTTTTACCCCTTCTCCTGTTTTTGTGGGCTGATCAGCCACTATTTAAGTTTCCCCTTTGTCTCATTAAGGTAGGTCAGTTTGTGTGTGTTATCGGTTGTGTTGTCAACTTTGAGTAGAGTTTTGTTAGTTTGACCTCTTTTATGGGCCCAATATTTTGATTCTTTTTGCATGAGTTAACCAATTATGTTTTTTTGGGTTAAATAAAAAAATCATTTTTTGGACTTTAACCTGTGCCTAAGTTTCCTTCACTGCTCGGTCCATCACAGACACAGTCTATTAAAGAATCACATGATATTGAACAAGGAACATAAGTTTATGGTTTTGACAGCTTTTAGATTTTGAGAATGTTGTATGGTTTCAACATATTGTTTGGTTTCATTTAAAAAGCACTGAAAGGATGGTTTTGCGTTAGAAAATTTCGACTTATGTAAATGAAATTTAGCCAATAATATCAATAAATTAATCAAATAAAATTCGTTTGCCCTGTGCATGGGGTACTTAAAGAAACCAAACAATATTTTCTCGTAACAAAGAGAGAACTCAGAAAAGATAAAGGAAACAACAAAAACACAAAATTCTTGCCAGAAAAGATTCGTGTATAAGCATGACCAAAATAAATGAGAAATATATTCCTTCACACAATTACAAAATGTACAGTTAACATCAATGTCCTTTTTAAAACGTACAAGAAAAGATCTGGTTGGGTAAAAACAATGAATAACTTTAAAAGATATTTCCTTTGTTATTTAATTGAAATTTTGACGGTAAGGTCCAAATCTTCTCCCATTCCAGGTCCTGGTATAAGTTATTCCAGTAGGCGACAGCCGTTGGGACACAAGTTCTGTCTTTTTGAAACAGAGTTCATATTTCACTGTGGTTTTTCCTCTTTACAGAGGGGAAACACACCTGACCGACATAAGTAACAGCAGGATCCAGTGGTAAAGGGGTCAAATAATTAACAACAGGATTTCTAAACAACATTAAGACCCCAGCAGGGATAGCATCAAACACTATGGCATATTCCTTTGGTGGAACAGGAAGACCATATGTATTCAAAAATTCTGAGTAAGAGAGTAAACCTCCAACAGGATTTATAAGTTGTGCAACACGATGAATCCCATTATCAAACCAAGTACTTAAAAACACGGACTTATGTTTGTATAAAATGTCTCTATTGTTCCAAATATAGTATCTATGTGGAGAAAAGTTGTGTTTATAAATCAATGATCAGGAGAGAAGCATTTGTTTATGAAAGTTGGATAGTGGAGGGCTGGACATTTAATGTTTAATTTTAATTTTTTGTCAGGACTTTCACAACGTTCTTTGCCTTTAATGTACGTAATGGAATTGCCTCTGGAAAACGAGTGGCAGCGCACATTACCGTTAATATGTACTGGTGGCCTGATTTTGTTTTTGGCAACGGGCCCACACAGTCCAACAGAACTCTCTCAAACGGCTCACCCAGCACTGGAATCGGGTGAAGAGGCACTGGCGGAATCGGTTTATTTGGCTTTCCCACTACCTGGCATGTATGACATGAGCGACAATGTTTCACCACATCCGATTTTAGTCCAGGCCAAAAGAAGTTACGTAGTACACGGTGATACGTCTTTTTGACCCAAAGATGTCCAGCTAAGCTGGCATCATGCGCGAGCAGAGGCGCGCGGTGAGAGATGCCAAACGCCGGTACCGGGAACGTGTGGAGTCCCGCTTCCACCAGGGCGACACACAGAGTATGTGGCACGGACTACGCACCATTACGGACTACAAAGCCAGGGACACTGCGCTGATCAACGCTGACTCTGCATTCACCAACGAGCTGAATCAGTTCTATGCCCGTTTCGAGGTTAGCCAGGCGGCTAATGCTATCTACCGCCTGACTACCGAGGACAGTGACGTCATCAGCGAGAGACCGGTGACCAGCATCGCGGAGCATGACGTCCGAGCGGCACTGAGGAGAGTGAACACAAGGAAAGCGGCGGGGCCAGACGGCATCACCGGCTGTCTGCTGCGCTGCTGTGCTGACCAGCTAGCAGGTGTGTTCACTTACATCTTCAACGAGTCCCTGGCGAAGTCTGTGGTCCCCACATGCTTCAAAAGATCCACCATCATCCCTGTGCCCAAGAACAGCAAACCCTCATCCCTGAACGATTACTGGCCAGTTGCACTGACCTCGGTAGTAATGAAGGTGTTTGAGAGGCTGCTGAAGAACATCATCTCCTCCTCCATCCCAGACACCACAGATCCGCTGCAGTTCGCCTACAGATCCAACAGATCCACAGAGGATGCCATCGCCCACGTCCTACACACCACTCTCAGCCATGTGGACAAGAAACAGGGTAACTATGTGCGAATGCTGTTTGTTGATTACAGTTCAGCGTTTAACACAATAGTGCCCTGCAGACTGTTCACAAAGCTGAGGGATCTGGGACTTAACAGCCGTCTGTGTGCATGGGTGTTGGACTTCCTCACTGGCAGAACTCAGGTGGTGAGGGTGGGCAGGTTCTTCTCCAACAGCATCACCATCAACACAGGAGCACCTCAGGGATGTGTCCTCTCGCCACTGCTCTATTCCCTCTACACTTCAGACTGTGTGGCCACCCATGGCTCCAACACCATTGTGAAGTTTGCTGACGACACAGTGGTGTTGGGTGCCATCTCCAACAACGATGAGGCGGTCTACATGAATGAAGTGAAGAATCTGGCATCGTGGTGCCAGGACAACCACCTCCAGCTGAACGTCAGCAAGACCAAGGAGCTGGTGGTGGACTTCAGAAGGGGTCAGCACAGAGACTACAAGCCCATTATCATCAATGGAGCTCCAGTGGAGAGGGTGCAGTCCTTCAAGTATCTTGGTGTCCACATCTCCTCAGACCTGACATGGGCTGCCCACATTCAGGTCCAGACCAAAAAGGCTAGGCAGCGCCTGTATCACCTACGACAACTGAGGAAGTTCAGGGTCTCTCCAAAGATCCTCAGGATTTTCTATACAGGCGCTGTGGAGAGCATCCTCACACAGAACATGACATCGTGGTTTGGGAACAGCTGTGTGAAGGACCAAAAAGCTCTCCAGAGAGTGATCCGTACAGCAGAACGCTGCTGCAGGATTGCTCTCCCCCCGCTTCAGGACACCTACACCAGGAGATGCCGGACTAGAGCAGCGCAGATACTGAAGGACCCGTCCCATCCTGGCAACAAACTGTTCCAACTTCTGCAATCTGGTAGAAGGTTCCGCATCTTCCGGGCAAGGACAGAGAGACTCAAGAGGAGCTTCTATCCCCAAGCCATCCGTGCCCTAAACACACACACCCGCCCTCTCACATCATCTATAATTGACTGAGTCAGGACTCTTCCAGACACTAAACCAAGGCACAATGTACATTTCAATTCCTTTAATTTTAAATATGTTTATATTGTCTATCCTGTAAAATAGTCAGATGTCTATTCTTATTAATGTACAGAATTCACCTGCTTGCTGCTACTGCTGCACATTCACCCAATGTGTATATATATATATATATATATATATATATATATATATATATATATATATATATATATAATGTTTTTCCTCTACACCCCCCCCCCCCCCCCCCCAATTTTTTTTGCACATGCCGAGGAGCGTGTCAGGCTACATTTCACTGTGTGTTATACTTGTATAACTATGCATGTGACAAATAAAGAACCTTGAACCTTGAACCTTGAAGCCAGACATTTGAAACACCCGGGGCTTAGCCCTAAAGGGTAGTATGCATGTGGGATTTTTTTTTTTTTTGAGGGGGGGGGGGAGTTTTGTTCAAAAAAGAATGACTTCATATAGGAAAAAAATATATCACATATGCAGGACACCTTAAACTAGGTTTTTAATTAAGCAGCAAGGCAGAACAAAATCAGGGCTGTATCAAGACACGAGGACTAGACCCCAATTCAACCAGACCCAGAACTGATCCGGAATTAAAACAGGACTACAACAGTTCAAAATCAGGACTACTGAGGACTTAACCAAGACAGAACCAGAATCAGAACTAGATGATAGTAGCACTAAAAATCATCATAGACCTGCACTACACTTAGTTTTTAATTCTACCAAAGTCCACTATTTAGATTGAGAAAAGTTTATATAATTATTTAGCCGTGTTGTGCAAACAAGCCTGCATGACTTAATAATTATAGAATTTGAAAAATAACAAACCTAAAAAGAAACACTAGGTACGAGATACATGAGGACCTATGATACGGTGATACTTTTGGTAAACAACCATTTGACTAACATGTCTGTCTCACCTGCTCTTGTTCCATCTCTGTTCTGTCCTCATTCTCCTCTCTCTCCCTCTCTGTTCCTCTCTCTCCCTCTTTGTGCTGACAATCATCAAATATACAGTTGAAACCAGATATTTACATACTCTTCAGAAAACACAAACACTTTTTTAATTGTAACATCAAATTAGACTAAATGTTTATTTTTTTTAGATCACCCACGACTGCAGACCTGCTGATGGTTCCAACACCATCATTAAGTTTGCAGATGACACCACGGTGATTGGCCTCATCAGTGACAACAATGAGGCCGCCTACAGGGAGGAGGTGGATCGTCTGGCTGAGTGGTGCGACACAAACAACCTGCTGCTTAACACCGAGAAGACCAAGGAGCTCATCGTGGACTACAGGAGGAATGCTGACCCACTGCATTTCGTTGCCCTGTACCTGTGCATGTGCAATGACAATAAAGTTGAATTCTATTCTATTCTATTCTATTTTTTTTAGATTGATAAATATAAAAAACATATTTGTTAACTTTAAGAGTAAAGAGATAAATTGTCTGTATTTCTTAATTGCAAATGGCACCAAATTGTATTCAGAATTGAGCCACACTTATGGAGCTCCACAATTCTTTTCCTGGTGTTTTGGTTGACATCTCTTGATTTTCCCATGTTAAAGAAACGGGCTCTGTGTTTTACCTTATATGCATCCACAGGTGTGACACCAATTTACTCACATGGACTCTACGAACCTATCAGAAGCTTCTTCACCTCAGAATGGAATCGTCTGGAGTTTTCTTATTAATTAACAATAAACTTAGTGTATATGTACTCCTACTCCTTTGATGAAAGTAATAAAAAATAGACAGCTCTGTCTCTCTTTATTCTGACATTTAACTAATTCAAAAGATATTTCAATATTTATTTAACCAAAACAAAACAAGTTTTATTTAAGCAATCAATTAAGGACACCGCCTATTTAAGCAATCAGAGATTAACCAGAAGTCAATACGGGATTTAGAAGAGTTGGATTTCTTACTCCATGTAAATAGTCTGGCTTTAGGGTTTTTAAATCTCCAAATGTCTATTAAATTAAACTTTTGCATAAATGTATTTAAACAACAGGACAGAGAGTTATTTGAGCTAGGTGGCCATCTGTCTAGTGAAGGATCTGGAGCAATGTTAAAATCGCCTCCAACTAATAACAGGAGATTAGGGTATTTGGATAACCAGAACAAAAAGCGTGTTTCAAGGGCATCCAATAAGAAATCATTATCAGACTTAGAATTAAAACCATACACGTTGGCAAGAAGAAGTGTACCATCAATTAGGGCTGGGCCATATTATACCGTTCACGGTAATACCGGTATAATGTTAGGCAACGATAGGAAAATGAAATATCGCGATAGAATATGAGTAAAACGCGCATGCGCAGTGCCTTTGTTTTCATACGCACATGGCCGATTGCTGAATGAAACAGATGAACCAGAATTGGTTTGTAAAAATGGTGCAACTTCAGTGATGTGGAACTGGTTTGGTGTTTGTCCGTCAGATACACGACAAAGCACATTTTTTTGCAGAACATGCAAGCGGCGGTCGTTATTGTCGTATTTGTCGGACTAAGATGCTCTTAAATCTGGGAGTAATCTGGGTCCTAAACTCCGTATCTTCAGGTCAAACGAACACTGCAGCATCACTGAGAGTTAAAAACTCTCTAAATTCTTTCATCTTTAATAAAACGATCAGCGTTGCTGCTTTACCAGGTGTAACTATGAAGTTTAACTTCCAGGCATCCATGAAAACAAAATTTATTACATTTAACAGAGTTAGAAGTTAGCAGGAAGCTAGCGGAAGTTAGCTCGCTAGTTTCGCTAGTTACCTAAGCATGATATAGCACGTTCTGACTGAGAGATTTCTGAAAAAATTTAAACGTACAGCTCTGCTATTACTTCCAACATAAATGAAGACAGGAAACTAAACAGCAGTGACGTTTGTAGGGTTACTGAAGTTGGGCTAGCTGGTATATAATGATGTGCTACGTGATCGCTAGCGACACAGCTATGTTAGCATAACATAAACAGTGAAGCTGGAGGACGAACACTAACACTTTTCCACTTATAAAAATTAATGTTAAGGTTCCTGATAGTTAGAGACAAATGCAATCGCATGGCAGGATGCTGTAAACGGACCAAACTTCAGTCAGGAGAACAACTGAGATAATCCATCCACAATACGAGGTTAGTCATTAATATACTGCAACAACATGGGAATAGAGCAGCTGCCAGAGAATTCAACATTAATTGATCAATGGTACAGAAGTGGAGGAAGCAAGAAGAATGAGTTTAATTTAAATGGTAAATGGCCTGTATTTGTATAGCGCTTTTCTAGTCCCTAAGGACCCCAAAGCGCTTTACACAACCTGTCATCCACCCATTCACACACACATTCACACACTGGTGATGGCAAGCTACATTGTAGCCACAGCCACCCTGGGGCGCACTGACAGAGGCGAGGCTGCCGAACACTGGCACCACCGGGCCCTCTGACCACCACCAGTAGGCAACGGGTGAAGTGTCTTGCCCAAGGACACAACGACCGAGACTGTCCGAGCCGGGGCTCGAACCGGCAACCTTCCGATTACAAGGCGCACTCCCAACTCTTGAGCCACGATCGCCCCGTGACTGCTTTGTTTCGCTTAATGTGCCTTATAATCCTGTGCACTTTATGGTCCGAAAAATACGTACTGCACACTGCAGTTTAATGTTGCAGAGCACCTCTTTTTAACTTCAGTGGATATTATACATGGTTATGCTCAGGATATGTCAGCCCATTTCTACTGGAAATGCCTTTTGGTTAAACTTTCAGCAAGGAATTTGCATTTGCACTGTTAAATTTTTTATAAAGCTTTAATGTACATAAAAACCAGCTTCTTGTTTAAGTGAAAATAAATGGAAGGTTGTCTTTTTGCGCTAGTAATGTTGTGGAGTTGTATTTTGTCTCGCATCAATTATATCGTCAGTTATATCGTTATCGCAAATTTTCAAATATATATCGTGATAAATATTTTTGGCCATATCGCCCTGCTCTACCATCAATGTTGACAATCATTAACACATAGTGTCCTTCTGAGTCCATTTCAGAGTGCACAATGTTCCCATTAAATTTGTTCTTCAGAGTAATAACTCCTGCCGATCTTTCTGATCCATGTGAGAACCATAGGTCCTTGCCCCACTGTGTTTTCCAAAAAGCAGTATCCTTAATAACAGAGTGTGATTCTTGAAAAAAAAACAAAGTCAGTATTCTGTTGATTTGCAAACAAAAACAAAGCTTTTCGCTTAATAGTGTCTCTTAAACCCCTGACATTGAGAGAACAAAGTGATATAGACAGTGCGGCTTTAACACAAAATAATGAACAGTTTACTTCCCTTAGTTAACATGGAACAGGTATTAACTTTTATCCTGAACCTCAAAATTGTAAATAACTCCTTTGACATCTGTAACTTTATACCTCAAAAAGGGCATGAAACCTCCATCAACGCAGGTGCAGCATGATCCTCAGGCGAAGTGAGCGTTGGGTGCACCTCTTTCCCTTCAATAATCACACAGACCCCGGCAAAGTGAGCTCTTTTTCCTTCTTTCCTTGCAGCATCAATAAGAGGCCAAAGCTTCTCTCGAATTGCTCTGTCGGCAGAGGACGGATCTTCAGTGAACCTCATGTAATTTTCTTTCAGAAAGGAGCAGTTTTTAGCTTTCCTCCAGATCAGGTCACGAGCTGATCTTGTCACAAATCAAATGATAACCAGCCTTGGTTTCTTCTGAGTTTCGCTGTAGCGGCCCAGGCGATGAACTACATCAATGCTGTTTTTGAATCCTGCACTTGTTTCCCCGGCAACAGTGCAGCAGATGTCAAGTACTTTTCTGGTGATGTCTTCTTGCTTTTGCTCAGGGACACCTGAGAGCCTGTGATTCCATCTCCGATGGTATCTTTCAACTTTGTTGACCTTCGTTCTACTTGAGACTAGAGATGGACCGATCCGATATTACGTATCGGTATCGGTCCGATACTGACCCAAATTACTGGATCGGATATCGGCGAGAAATAAAAAATGTAATCCGATCCATTAAATATCAAAAAAGCACCCCACAAAACTTGCTACACTGCGTAACTCGGCTCATAACCGTAGCACTTGCAGCAGTATGCATCACGTGATAGAGCGGCTGTGTGTATTTGTAGCCTTGCTAGCAATCCAGCATTTCATCTCCGAGGAAGTTATCCCAGAGAGAAGTAAAGCAAGTGTGTAAGTTCATCTCTGAATGTTTGTAAAGCATTGCCAAGTTAAGCTTAACAACTGGTATATGGAGCGACTGCCTCTCCTGCTGCTACTTCAATCGTGAAACTGCTTAATGATCAGCTGATCGGCTTTTCTGTCGTGAGTCCGTCTCTCTTCTTTGTTTTTGGCCCACTTCTCACCAGAAAGAGGAAACCAGCGGCTGAACAACAGCAGCACTATTAAGCTTGATAAGCTGTTGTTAGAATTTATTTAATATTACTTTCTACACCAGGATCTTTTTCTATGTAGCTGACGCTGGTAACTGTGCAGGGGCGGATCTAGCAAAGTTTAGCCAGGGGGACCGATAGGGCATGAACAGGGAAAAGGGGGCACAAAGACATACTTTTCTTTCTTATTCTCATTTAAAATGTCTAGCTTTTAAATAATTATTATAAATAATTATCTGACTCTTACACCCAAAGTTTTAATCTGATGTAAAATATATAGAAGTCCATTACTGTATATAGTAACTGTTAAGTCTAATATACCCTAGTAAGCTATAGTACATTTTCCTTTGGGAAAGTACCATCTGTGAATTCTGCAATTCTGTTGAAGAAAGATGTTGAATCTATTTAATTATTCTTGAAAAATAATTTATTTCTGTGCATTTTTCCACACTGCATCAAATTAAATTTGATTACATCGATTAAGCATCATGAGGTGGAGGGTGGGGGGTGGTTCCCTATTTTTTTTTGCTGGGAGCTTGCAACCCAATAGCTTGGAACGCTGTTTGTTCACCAGAATCTGTGGGGTAACACGTGGACAGGTTGGCAGTCTGTCACAGGGATAACATGCACAGACAGACAAGCATTCACACTCACAACATTACAAACATAAACTCTTCATTGAACTTGTTCAAGCTTGTGCTTCATTCAGTTCTGTGCTGTAGACCAGCGGTCCCCAACCTTTTTTGCGCCACGGACCGGTTTATGCCCAACAATTATTTTCACGGACCGGGCTTTAAGGTGTGGCGGATAAATACAACAAAATAAAACTAGTACCGGTACCGAAAAAAAGATTTATCCATAACACACGTGAAAAGACCAAGGAAAACCGAGTAAACGATAAAAACGATAACAAAATAACACTGAAAATTGATAAAAACCCTGAAAACCATACATTTCACACCTGAGCCTCAACTCTCGCGGCCCGGTACCAAACGACTCACGGACCGGTACCGGTCTGAGGCCCGGAGGCTGGTTGTTCAATCCACTGTAGACAGTGGATTGAACACCTCCACTGTGACTGCAGGACGATCCAGACTGTAGGAAGCAGGAAACACAGCTGGATTCATTCCTGTCCACTGTGTCTGCTCCACACTGAGGAGAGAAACACTTGCACAAACTGGGACTGTTCAATAAACCCAAGTATGTAATCCAAATAAATCCTTTCCACCCTGACATGTAAGATTGGACCTTTGTCAGCTCAGATACATCCAAAGCACACGCAGGATGGAAGTGAAGTCAAAGCTCACACTAACCTAACACATAACCAGTTTGTTCATGCAACAAAAGCAAAACCATTGGATTGGTAAGAAAAACAGAAATCAGTTATTCATAAATCACATCCAGGCTGCTTTTAGTGTTCTACATACATTAATATGTTGATATATAAAAAATAAATAGGGAGTAATAGGAACAATATAATTAGAGAACTTGTATTGGAGAGGTTGGTCATTATTTCATCATACAATGACAATTGCCGCACAGCAAGAAGGTCCTGAGTTCAATTCCAACATCAGGCCGGGGTCTTTCTGTGTGGAGTTTGCATGTTCTCCCCGTGTTTGCGTGGGTTCTCTCCGGGTACTCCGGCTTCCTCCCACCGTCCAAAGACATGCAGCTTGTGGGGATAGGTTAATCGGATAATCCAAATTGTCACTAGGTGTGAATGTGCGAATGAATGTGAGTGGGAATGATTGTCTGTCCCTGTGTGTTGGCCCTGCGACAGACTGGTGACCTGTCCAGGGTGTACCCCGCCTCTCGCCCTATGACAGCTGGGATAGGCTCCAGCGCCCCCCGCGACCCTGAAAAGGATAAGCGGAAGCGAATGGATGGATGGACAATGACAATAATGCTAATGAATACTTTGAACACTCACAGGTGAATGTGTCAGCTGTGCTGGCACTGACATGACTCTTACTGATAAATGTAAAACATTTGTAAGTGGGACACTGAGGCCTCTGGAAACAATCTGATTGAGGCTGTGACCTGTTGTTTGGCTGGGTTCTGTCACATGCTGCTTAAAATTAAAGCATTTTAATAAAGTGGTGAACTGTCCGCTGTCAGAGCTGCTGCTGCTGCTGCTGTCAATGTGAATGTTAAAATAACCTGAAATTATCACACAGTCAAATGTCATTTTGGGAAAAAAGTTCAGCAATTATTTCCAGGAAGCCACATCTCTGGGAGGAGGATTTATAGTGAGCAGTAATAGAGGAAGCGATACAACTACACATGCTGCTACAACTACACATGTTTCTTTTCCAAATATTTATTTATAAGTGACTTATGTATGTATGTATGTATATATATGTATATATTGTACTATTCTTAGTTAGCGTATTGTCTGTCTTGTCTTAATGTTGGTTTAAAATGGAGCACTGTAACAAAAAATAATTTCCCCCAGGGATCAATAAAGTATTCTGATTCTGAATATTTATTAAACCTAAATATTTACAAGTCAAGTAGCAAAGTTTAACAATTATAAATGTTTTTATATTTCACAGAGTTCCCAGCACTCCTGTTGGTACAGGGCTACATTCAACCCAGGTCAAGTCTCTGTAATCAAGTTAGGTTTTCAGGTTTAAAAGTGTTTTCTGGTAAAGGTGTCACAGTAAGAAGTGCAGGATCTGAACTGCAGGGAATGATGAAGCTATCAGTGGATCCAGTTTTATGTTTTTCTTCCACATATGATGCGAAGTTTAACCTTTCAGTCAGGTTGGTTTCAGGATGATATAAAGAGGTAATTTTCTGCTGGAGATTCCACAGTCTGCAGGATTCTCTAGGCTCCGATGATATGAACAGCTGGTCACGGTCTAAGAGGATGTAAGCTGGTATAATCCATCAGGAGAGTATTTCTCTAGTTAGGATGTGAGATGTGGTTTCTGCTGAGGCTTTATAAAGATAGAACAGTCCTCTCCAGCCTGTACAGCAGTCTACAAAGAATATTAAATACAGGTCTCCACTGACATTGTAGATAAAGGGTCCCGTGAGGTCTTCTCCCAGGACCTCTGCAGGCCTGCTGACCAAAGTTTATTGGAACTTTCCAGTGTCTAGTGTCTCCAGTTTGTACAACTGACACACTCTGCAGTGTTGTACATAATCCCTCACATCCAGATCAGTACATGAGTTCTGGTAATTATTTATGTGTTTTATATCTTTTAAGATGGCCCCATAAAAGATCATGGTATTGGTGGACTGGTGGTGGAGGAGGGAGGATGTGATGTCTGGTACAGTGTGTCATGAAGTAACTGGATCACTTTGCTCTCCACAACAACTGGAGCAGCACAGGAAGAAGCAGATGGGTCACTGAGGGATTCCTTCATTATGGTCTCCATTTGCTCTTTTATCACCTGCACATTTGTGGGAGACACATGAAAAGGCTTCTGTTTAATAAACACACTCTGGTACATCTGTAGAGACATCAGTGCAGCTCAGTCAGTGAACAGCTCACTGTCCTACCTTCAGGTTATGCCATCGGTAAATGTTCCTCATCTTGGCCTTTTTAAATGAAATTTCAAAACAGAAAAACCTCATTACATAAATCAATGTGATGATGTGATGCAGTGAACACTGAGAAAGAGAAACAAACATACCTTGTACTTTGATTGGTGGTCTGTAACCAAAGCAGTGAAAATTATGCCAGTGTCAGAAAATAATATGATGCAGTAAATTAAACATTTCGATTTTTTATTATCCTCACCTGGGATCAGACGGAGCCCTCTTTTTTAAGTACCAATATAATAATCCTCCTCCTCCAGTAATTACAATTAAAACACCCACATCTCCACCAACAGCTGCTCCCACATTAAAACTGCGTTCTCCACACTGAGCGTCAGCTGCAGATGTTCCTGTTGTTATCTGCTGAAGGTTGAGTGAGTGACATCTGGAAGGACAGAGGGACACTGTTAGGGGACATGTACAGATGTTGCACATGTGTCTCTGAAGCTTCACTTACTGTGTGTGTGGCTGACAGGAGTGAAATGTTCCATTAGAAAATGTTCCACTGCTGCAGTCAGAGCACTCAGTGTCTGTGGAGGCGGTTCCTGATGACAACAACAACAACATGTGTGGATCAGTCAGTGGACCTCTGCCCTCAAACACACCAAGAAGCTTTGCTGTGAACACTAACAGCAACACAAAGACTCGATCAAGAACATCTGGACTTGCTGGTATTTTCATGTTTTATCTGAACTTCTCTCTCTGTGATATCTCTCACACTGAGTCCAAACATGGCTCTGTCGTACCACAGGTCCTCGTCCAGCAGACCTCTGGGCTGCTCAGTGTATTTAATTAAAAAACTGGCACAGTTTGACATCTTCATATCATAAATTCATATAAAATAAACAGACTAATCAAATACCTTAATCTGTAAGATGTTTCCATTTTATTTTTTAAGAATCTACAAATTTTAGGGACCCATACAGAAGTAAAACTTGAAAAGTTGAACTTCAATCCAACTGTGATATATATTTTAAGGCAGCGGTCCCCAACCTTTTTTGCGCCACGGACCGGTTTATGCCCGACAATATTTTGGTTTCGGGTAAGCTCATTGTGAAACCTGGCCCCACCTTATCATGCGAATTCCTGAGGTCAGATGGCCCAGGATGTGAGTGGGCGTTAAGGCGTCTGGGGAGGGAACTCAAAACTGGATTATAGATGGCAGACAGTTGGTGTCGTAAACCACTGCCTCTGTTCAAAGATGGTCATGCACAGTGGACATAGATGGCTTCTTTCACTCCTCTTTCAAACCATCTGTCCTCTCTGTCCAAAATGTGAACATTGGCAGTATCCTTTATCCTTAAGATGCAGATGGACAGCTGAGTCTTGTCCTGTGGAGGTGGCTCTTTGACCTTAGAACTGAAGCAGCTTCTCGGATGAGAGGTGAAACGTCTTCAAGCAACTTAAAGAAGTCCAGACGCTTTTCTTTGTAAGCTCCTTTGACTACGATGACCTGGATGACTGAGAACCTTCACAGACTTCAGAGTTCGTACGTGTTTTGAAGTTTGTACATGCTTTGTCTCTTGGGGCCACCGTAAATATACTTTTATTTATTCACTCCACATAAAATGTAATAAATAAATCATATAATACAAAAACCAACTATTCACAGTTCAACTTTTAACTATTTAAATTTTCAGTTTTTTCCTTTTAAACAAATTTAAAACGAAACAACACAAAACACTGCAAACCACAACACAATTTAATATAAATTAAAATATGAAAATAAAAAGAACATGCATATTCTCTGTCATATCTCTCATATATGTCTTTCCCATGTTGCTTGTCTGTGTTTACTGTGTTATGGTGTGTTGATACCTGTGCATTCCTGTATTATCCTTTTGTGTTGCACATTTCAATGTTTTTTTTCCTCGCTACCTGGCCTGACCTGTCTCCCCAATGTGATGTTTGTATTGTATGTACGGTCGGCAAGGTCTGTCATCTCAGTTGAGGGCAAAAGACCTGCAACTGACAAATAAAGGCTATCTCATCTCATATGGGCCTGCATGAATAAACTTTCTGAATCCACAACTGAAAATAGTTGTGGATGATTACTATACCTTTCTAATGTGACGTTGTTGTCCCTGGCTCTCTTTCTCTCCCTCTGGCTCTGTTCCTGTGCTACTGTGAGTGTAACTACCGCCCCTCCCCCCTCTGCCTAGCGCAAAGCACAAGGCTCGCGCGCGGAGTGAAGCGGGAAAAAAAAGTGCGAGAGAGAGGGTGAGAGAAAGAAAGAAAAAAAACCCCCATGGCTCACGATAAGGAGCCGGCTCGCCTGGTTCACTTCAAAGATCTGGCTCTAAGAGCTATTTCGTTTGCGACCGACACATTACTACTCTCGACACCTGTAGGACTGCTTCAGCAGAACTAACTGGGATACTGTCAGACATGAGGACTTGGGGGCTTTCACTGACACTTTCCTGTATTATATAAAGAAATCAGAAGCCTTGGATGAGCTGGGAGGTTCTGCACCTCCTGAAAGAGAGGACACCATCTTCAGGTCTGGTGATACAGGTCTCCTCAGTATGGTCAGAGTCAACCTGAAGAGAGGTGTCATCTAAGGTGAGCTACAGGAGAAGGATCGATGGTCCTCTTAATCAGCGGTCTCCAACCTTTTTTGCGCCACGGACCGGTTTATGCCCGACAATATTTTCATGGACCGGCCTTTAAGGTGTCGCGGATAAATACAACAAAATAAAACTAGTACCGGTACCGAAAAAAGAAGATTTATTCATAACACACGTGAAAAGACCCAGGAAAACCGAGTTAACGATAAAATCGATAATAAAATAACGCTGAAACCCGATAAAAACCCTGAAAACCATACATTTCACACCTGAGCCTCAACTCTCGCGGCCCGGTACCAAACGACTCACGGACCGGTCCGAGGCCCGGGGGTTGGGAACCGCTGATCTGGACCATAACAACAGCAGGCAGGTGTAGGAGGGCATCCAGCATCTCACCAACTACAGGATGAACCTCTGATTTGGTGAAGGTGAAAGAGCGTTAGCGGAGGAGTTGAACTTATTTTGGGCCACTTTGATGTGAAATCATAGCCAAGTTATACTTAGCAACCCAAAGCAGCTTGATCCTTAGAGTGGAGGAGCGTGAGGTGAGGTGGACATAAATGAGAGGAAAGCTGCAGGACCTGATGGTGTTCCTGGACCTGTGCTGGAGGACTGCGCAGACCAGCTGGCTGGAGTCATCACCAGGATTTTCAACCAGTCGCTATATCCTCTGTCTGAGAAACCAGTCTGTACCAGTGTCAGTCACTATTGACCAATAGCATGTTTCCCAATGGTGATGTTTTTATATGGTGACTGTTTGCATTGTTGACTTTAAACTTAATTTTGCTGTACAAATCCTATGTTACAATGATAATAACAATATTCTATAAAAATGTTCAGCAAATATTAAATTAGATCAGTTTCCCTGAACTCTGGTATTCTCATTTAAAAACACAAACCTACCTTTCTGACTAATGTACTGTCCTGGTTTACAGCGTTTGTGTTCATGTGCTCTCTCACAGCTGTGTCCTGTATGGTGGACACAGTATAATCCCTCCAGTGGTTTACAGAGTGTATCTGATGTTGCTGTGCACTGCTTCTTTACCCTCAGACCAAGAGCTGCCAACATAAAAAGAACATACTCAACATGTTTCGTGTATTTGTGAAGAGACGCTGAAGCTCACGATTTTTTTTTTTGCTGAAAATACATTTGGTCATTATGACGTCTTTAGGAAATATAAAACATCATCATCTTGAATTAATTAAATCATGGAGAAAGACCTCCCTTTATGTTTTAATTTGATTTTAAACTACTATAACATAAAACATAGTAAAGCCCAGAGAAATTAATCCACCTGAGTGACAGTTTGTACAGGGAATACATCGCTCCAGCTCATTAGGTTGATCAGTGAAGGTTCCATCCATGCAGGGCAGACATGACGTCCTTCTATACTCATTGCAGTGAGTTTTCACTCGACTCCCTGATGAAAACAAAAGCAACAAATTCATTTCAAGCTTGCCTTTTTGTATTCTGTCTAAGTTGTGTGAAAACACATGCATTCATCATTCAGATGGTTTTACCTGCAAGACACTTTGGACAGCATTCATTTCCTATCTGATACTCTGCTTGATGACATGTGAGGCTGAGACCACTGGAGACTTTCATCAGAATTATCAGAATTACCTGAAGAGAGAAAAAAGGGGCCATGCCATGAAATTTTAGTTGTCGTCGTCCCCGTTTGGTTAAAAAAAAAAAAAAAAAAAAAAAAACACATCCCATCTCGCCCCTGCAGGCAGGCTATCCTTCAAGCTTGAGTTGTCTACCAGAGGCCTGGGAGCTTGAGGATCCTAGCTGTGTCGTAGCTGTTCCTACATACACACAAAAGTGAGTACACCCCTCACATTTTTGTAAATATTTTGTTATCTTTTCATGGGACAACAATGAAGATATGACACTTTGATACGATGTGAAGCAGTTGGTGTACAGCTTGTATAACAATGTAAATTTGCTGTCCCCTTAAAATAACTCATACAGCCGTTTATGTCTAAACCGCTGGAAACAAATGTGAGTACACCCCTAAGTGAAAATGTCCAAACTGTCCCCAAAGTGTCAATATTCTTTGTGACCATCTTTTTCCAACACTGCCTTAAGTCTATTGGGCATGGAGTTCACAGGGTACTACTGGAACCACTCTTCCACTCCATAATGACATCATAGAGCTGGTGGATGTTAGAGACCTTGCACTTCTACATCTTCCATTTGAGGATGCCCCACAGACGCTCAATAGGGTTTAAGTCTGGAGACATGCTCGGCCAGTCAAGTACCTTTATCCTCAGCAAGGCGCTGGTCTTTTTGGAGGTGTGTTTGGGGTTGATATCATGTTGGAATACTGTTCGGTAGCCCAGTTTCTGAAGGGAGGGGATCATGCTCTGCTTCAGTATAGCACAGTACATGTTGCCATCCCCCGCCCCAGTGCCAGCAGCACTCATGCAGCCCCAAACAATGACATCCCACCAACATGCTTAACTGTAGGCAAGAAACACTTACCTTTGTACTCTTCACCTAGTTGCAACCACAACCCCCCACACCATCTGAACTAAATAAGTTAGTCTTGGTCTCATCAGACCACAGGTAATCTGCCTGTCCTCAGCAACCTTTTTGCTGGCTTTCTTGTGCATTATCTTTAGAAGAGGCTTTCTTCTAAGACGACAACCATGTAGTGTGCTGCGTATGGTCTGAGCACTGACAGGCTCAACCTCCGCCTTCAGCCACTGCAGCAATGCTGGCAGCATTTATACATCTATTTTAAAAAGACAACCTTTGGATATGACGCTGAGCACATGCACTCAATTTCTTTGGTTGACCATGGCGAGGTTTGTTCTGAGTGGAACCTGTCCTGTTAAACTGTTGTGTGGTTTTGACCACCGTGCTGCAGCTCAGTTTCAGGGTGTTGGCATTATTCTTATAGCCCAGGCCATCTTTATGTAGAGTAACAATTCTTTTTTCAGGTCCACAGATTCTTTCCCATGATGTGCCATGTTAAACTTTCAGTGACTAATATGAGAGTGTAAGAGCAACAGTGTTGGGGAGTAACGGAATACATGTACCGCCATTACGTATTTAAAATACAAAATATGAGTAACTGTATTCCGTTACAGTTACAGTTTAAAAAGGTGGTATTTATAATACATTTACTTTGGTGACATAAATGGATTACACGGCGGTACTTTCCTGCTTCATATTGTAGCGGGTCAGGACTGTTTGGGTTTTGTTTGACAGCCATGTTCTGTTGTTCCAGGCGGCAGCGTTACAGTTGCCATGGTTACAGGGCGACGCTCTCTCTCTCTCTGTGACTGTGTGTTTCCTGGGTGAGAGAGCGCCTTTTTGTTGTTGTTGTGCTAAGCTAATAGGCAGAATGCTACAGGCATAACCCTAAAGAATGTAGCCTCATAGGCAGTGTAGTCCGTGCTGCAGGGAGAATGGACTGCCATACCCGTTATGTGTCTGTGAGCAAGAGGAGGGAAAAAAAGGAAAGTGGAAATGTACGAGCTGTCACCGAGCAAAAACGGGAGCTGGAAGCATGTAAATATAAAAATAACCACTGCAGCCAAGAAGAGTGCCTGACGAGCCCAGTTGTAAGTAAGCTATTAAGACTCGACTGTACACCATGTTCTTGTATTCCTCCAAAAACAATAAGTTCTGTTGGAGCAGCCTTTCAACGCCTCTCTCTGTCTCTCGCAAGCAAAGTTGACCCAGACAACAAAGTAAAGCTAGTTTTCGGCTACGAGCCCGACATAAACCCGACATATTAGTCAGAGGTCCCTTTACTACGGTTCGGAGCCGCGGACCTTGAGTAATAGTAATAAATCACACAGCAATAGTACATTCACGTAGTTGTAAAAAGCATGATAATATATTAAGTAATCCAAAGTATTCAGAATACGTTACTGTCATCGAGTAACGTAACGGAATACGTTACAGAATACATTTTGGGGCATGTATTCTGTAATCTGTAATGGAATACATTTTAAAAGAAACCTTACCAACACTGAAGAGCAATAACACCAAATTCAAACACATCTGTTCCCCATTTCCACCTGAGACCTTGTAAAATTAATGAGTCACATGACACCAGGGAGGGAAAATGGCTAATTGGGCTCAGTTTAGACATTTTCACTTTTACTCCCTTTTGTTGATAGCGGTTTAGGCAATAATGGCCGTATGTTGAGTTATTTTGAGGTAACAGCAAATCTACACTGTCAGACAAGCTGTAGACTGACTACCTTACATTGTATCAAAAGGGTCAAATTGTAGTCCCATTAAAAGATATAATAAAATATTTACAAAAATGTTAGGGGTGTACTATACATTTCTTTTCCTTCAAGATATTTTTTTTTGTTGACTCCGGCATTGTTTCACAAATTCAAATCTGAGGCCATGATTGAACATTAATATTTAAAAAACTAGTAAAGTTAAAATCCCAAAATGCTTAATGATCATTCTTAACCGGCTCGCTACCTCCTGCTTTTGGCCTAGGCTGTCACTTGAGCCCATTTCCTTTTAGTAAAAAAGGAGCTCCTCGGCCGGTGTTCCAAGCAATCTGAACAGATACTAAAATGTGATGTTGTGAAACTGCATGCCACTGATTAACTGGTCAGTGGCATCACTCAACGAGTCATATGAGCATCTCAAGAAAATTAAAACTGCCAATTTCTGAAATTGAGAAATGGCTACAAAAACAACACCCTGTTCCCCATGTCTGATGAAAGCCACAGACCAAGCAGCAGATCTATTCTTGCCTCAACGTCCACCTTTGTTGTAGCATTTGTGTAACATACTAATTACATGACGGGGCACTCGGCTGCAAAAAAATTTGCTTCTTAAAGCTGAAATTAACTTTAGGTTTCTGCATGTGGTGACATGTTACTGTACACTTTTGACTAACAAAGAGCATCAGGAGAAGAAGATATGAAGTCAAAACATGAACAGGAACCAGCAGATGGCGATCAAGCCTCCAGGAGAGCTGCTGAGCCAGGTGAGCTGTAACTTCATGTAAATATTTTACCAGAAATGTTGCAGGATTCACAGGTTTCCAGAAACATGTCCCTGAGATTTGAGACAATGGAGTGGAGTGAACAGCTGGACTACACCTGGAAACACAAAGATTTTTTTTTTTTTTTGCAGTCTTTCGTCATCCATCCTCACATGCAGACACAATAATATTAACACAACAGACAAAAGATATACTTAATACAAAATAATGAAAGCAAAATGATAATAGTGTTAATTTGGAGCATCATGTAACTCAAAAGTGACAAAGCTATGACTTGTTCATCTGAGTGAACAAATCTGTTCCTAATCCTTGATGTTCTGTACTCTGGAAACAGAAGCCAAGGAGAACGAACTGAAAGTCAGTGTGCACAGGGATCCTGGTTCAGCATGGATTTACTTTTCCTACATCCCTCTGATCGATGTTAAAGAGATCAATGTGAAATGTAAAACTTCCACAACGCTTTGAAAATCTTGGTGACAAAGTAAAGAGTCATGGTGAAGTTGATCAAATTATCTCATGGAACTGTTTGTTTGGATGAGTGGATTCATTTAACAGGAGAAGTCGGACGCATCAAACTAATGTTTCATTCATCAGGATTTCCATCTCAAGTTTAACAGCTTGCTCTGCATTGGTTGCTCCAAAGTCAAAAAGTGTCTTTGGAGTATTTCACCTACATGGGAGGCCAAAGCATCTCAATCTGAGTGAGTCTGAATCTGAAGTCCAGATTTTAATTAGGTCACGCCAAAACCTTCATTTTTTTTTTTATGTCATTCAGATGCTGAATTGCTGCTGTGTTTTGTATCATTGTGTAAGTAAGTAAGTAAGTAAAATTGATTTATATAGCACATTTCACAGATAAAAATCACAAAGTGCTTTACAATAAGATCAGACATACAAGTTAAAATTAATTAAAAGCCCGTTTGTATAAAAATGTCTTCAGCTGCTTTTTAAAGGAGTCAGTAGAGTCTAGACAGCGTAAAGACAACGGCAGAGAGTTCCACAGCCTAGGTGCCAGTGCCTGAAAAGCTCGATCCCCACGTGTTTTAAACCTAGTACGTGGGACCACCAGTAGCCTCTGACTTGAAGACCTAAGTGCTCGGGATGAAGCATGAGGTTTCAACAGGTCAGAGATATACTGGGGAGCTTCACCGTGCAGAGCTCTAAAAGTTACAACTAAAATTTTAAAATGAACCCTAAAATTTACAGGCAACCAATGAAGAGAAGCCAAAACTGGAGTAATGTGTGACCTCTTGTTTGTACCAGTTAAAAGTCTTGCCGCTGCATTCTGTACAGACTGAAGGCGATCCAGAGCTGATTTGTTGAGACACGTAAAAAGACCGTTACAATAATCCAAACGAGAAGAGATAAAAGCATGAATAATCATCTCAAGTTCTTCCTTTGTGCTGCTGCCTGAGTGCTCTTAGGCTTCAGAACATAATCTGATGTGTGGAGATTCTCCTTCAGGATTTTCTGGTAATGAGCAGAATTTATGGTTTCATCAATTATAACAGAGCAGCTCAGACCATCCACACTACCACCACCGTGTCCGACTGCTGCTGCAATGTTCGCTTTATGCCAAATGTAACGGGACTCAACTTTCCAGAAAATTCAGCTTTTGTCTCGTCAGTCCACATAATATTTCTGAGAAGCCCCAGGAAAATCTATGTTTCTTGGCAAATTTGACACTTGAACTCTCCATTTTGTCTCTTTCTTATTGTTGAATCATGACCTCTGACCTTAACCGTATTGTAGGGTCTACCTTACAATATAAAGCCCCTTGAGGCAACTGTTGTTCTGACCTACTGCTGTATAAATGAAATGGAATTGAATTAAATTAACTGAGCAAAGTGACATCTGCAGATAAACAGGTGTAGTTTTTGGAGTCTTCTTTGACCTCCTGGATGAGTCGTTGATGGTTCCTTTGAATAGTTTTGATAGGCTGGTCTCTCAAGGAAGGATCAGCACTGTTCCATGTTTTCTCCATGTGTGAATGTGGCAGGGCGTGGTTGCAGTGCAGCTGCAGGGGAGGCAGATTCATCTGAGTGGCATCCGCAAACACACCTCGCTAGCTTAAAGGCTGAACTAGGTTGTTGTTGTTAGTGTGTGTGACTCTGTGCTGGAAAGTTGCAGCCGATTGTTTGAACAAAAACCGTTAATAAAAGTGTTTGAAAATGCTGAAAATCACTGAATTGTGGGCGGTTCTGTCATTCTTCTGTCACAGTGGATAATGACCCTTACCATGGTCTAAGGCAGTGGTTCTGTGGAGAGTTTCCCTATATTTAAAATTTAGATTGATCCTCTACACTAAATGTTTTTACCATCAGCGTGACAGCACCATGCAGCCTTAGCAGTTTTAATGCCCATGGAAATGGGCACTCCAGCTGGTTGACTGCGAAGAGCCTTGGGAACTCTTGTGTCATCTTTGCATACCTCCACAATAGCATATTATGTAACCTTAAAAAAATGGAGATTTCCCACATACCACCAGAGAGAGCCCAAGTACCACTGGTGGTACATGTACCACAGTTTGATAAAGACTGGTCTAAAAGTGGTCAGGTTTAAGGACTGGACTGAAAATGAGTGAAAAAGCAGCCAATGCACAAAAAAAACTGATAGACTTTCAGTGATTCAGTGCAGAATTATTTTTTAAAAACACAAATATAGAAGGCCTGTAGGCTTGGAAACAAAATATAAAGAAATATGGTGTGGCTCAAGACTTTCCCACAGTGATGTATTTTCTTCAATAGGAGCAAAATGGCTCTGCAGTCAGCTCATTAACGGGAAACTGGAGAGAACCAGTCTGAGTAAGCTACAGTCCAAACAACAGCTGAGCTTCACATATGAACACGTACGTGTGTGAAATAGAATTTATTCACAAACACTGAGTCAGGAACAACATTTAGACACACATTACCTCTCTGTGGTAGCAGCACCTGGTCCTCTGTGAAAATCGGGATGAATATCGTCCATTGACTGGCTGCGCTTTAAGGATCCCATTTTCAGTTACAGGAAACTCCCTGACAGAAAAAAAGAAAAACACTTTGATTCATTGGGGGGGGGGGGGGGGGGCAAATAAAGAAGTCATTCACACAATGGACTGCATTACATCAGAAATAACAAATGATCCACAACTACTACTTCACTGAAAACAATTTATCCTCTGTAGAGAATACAAGTATAACCTCTGAAAACTGTCAGGTTTGCCATTATTTCATTCAGTTACAATATCTGTGTGACCTTTGTCAGGTACAGAGAAACTTTATAATGGTAAAAAATAATGATAAATGTACAGAGGTTATACTCTTATTCTGCAAGAATATTTCTTTCCCTCTATGCACCTGTAGCTGATTCAGATGTGGAGAGTTTTCCTATATTTGAAATTCATCCTCTACAACAGTGGTTCTCAAACTTTTCACAATGAGTACCACCCCATAAAATAAATGTTTTTACCATCAGCGTGACAGCACTGTGCAGCCTTTGCAGTTTTAAGGCCCACGGAAATGAGTCCGCCAGACCCAACTATTCGGCACAATTTGCACAAGGAGATGATGTGCGGGAGAGCAATGCAGAAGAATCCTTTTTTGTGCACATGCCACAAACAGAATCGTTTGAGGTATGCTGAAGCACATTTGGATAAGAAAGCTTAATTTTGGAATAAGGTGCTGTGGACTGATGAAACTAAAATTGAGTTATTTAGACATAACAAGGGGCATTATGCATGGCGGAAACGGAACACAGCATTCCAAGAGAAACACTTGATACCCACAGTAAAATATGGTGGTGGCTCCATCATGCTGTGGGGTTGTGTGGCCAGTGCAGCTACTGGGAATCTTGATAAAGTTGAGGGTGGCATGGATTCCAGTCAGTATCAGCAGATTCTGGAGAACAATGTTCAAGAATCAGCCACAAAGTTGAAGTTGCGCCAGGGCTGGATATTTCAACAAGACAATGACGCTAAACACTGCAGAAAATCCACTAAGGCATTCATGCAGAGGAAGAAGTACAACGTTCTGGAATGGCCATCTCAGTCCCCAGACCTGAATATTAATGAAAATCTATGGTGTAACTTAAAGCCGGCTGTCCATGTTCGGAAACCATCAAACCTGACTGAACTGGAGATGTTTTGTAAAGACGAAAAGGTCCAAAATACCTTCAACCAGAATCCAGACTCTCATTGGAAACTATAGCAAGTGTTTGGAGGCTGTTATTTCTGCAAAAGAAGGATCTACTGAATGTTGATGTAATTTTTCTGTTGGGGTGCCCAAATTTATGCACCTGCCTAATTTAGTTTAAGTAACTATTGAACACTTTCTGTAAATCCTATAAACTTCATTTCACTTCTCAAATATCATTGTGTTCATGTGCTATATGATATGTTTAAATGAAATTGCTGATCCAAACAACCAATGATTTATGAAAGAAAATCATGAAAATTATTAAGGGTATCCAAACTTTTGCATACCACTGTACATGGCTCTTGAAATACCACCCTTATGACCAACATTAAAGTACAGTAGTATAGGCCTATTTACAACCAAAAACAGTTTACACAGATAATTTTATTTCTTATACGAATGTTATTTATTTTAACTGTCATAAACAGGATGTTACATGTGATAATAATAACAACTGTACTTCATTAAAAAAGTCACAACTGGTGGGATATCCAATCGTTAAGTAATGATGTAATGAAACCTGCTTCCGTTTCCAAACTACTCTGTTTATCAGGGTTGTTGTTTTTAACACGTTTTAATGCTTTTGTATTTTGTTCTATTTAATCTGAACAAGCCCCTAAAAAACTCAGTGATCACTGTCGTACCTCTCTTAGTTTTTATCATCACAATTCATTTTAAAGCTCAGTTTTTAAAACCTTATGATGCAACTACAGCCCAGCCCATGTACCAGTTGATTAATGACTAACCCTATATTGCCGTTGTTCTCCTCACTTGGTCGGTTTACATCATCCTGTCATCTGATTGCATTTGCCCCTAACCTTCAGGAACCCTCACATTAACTTTTATCAACTGGAAAAAAAGTTAGCGTTCGTCCTCCAGCTTAACTGTTTATATTATGCTAACTATAGCTGTGTAGCTAGCCACCGCGCAGCACATCATTATATACCAGCTAGCCAAACTTCAGTAACCCTACACACACCACTGCTGTTTAGTTTCCTGTCTTCATTTATATCAGAAGTGATAGCAGAACTGTGCATTTTCACTTTTGCTGTGGCGGTTAAGCTGCCAGATTTTTGATTTCACGACCCTCCTTCGTGTTTCGTGCACGTCGAAACTCAATTTGCTCTTTGTGGTGTTTCAGACAACATCACAAAATACCATCATGTGGTGGCTTCACATGGGATCCCTCCACCCAAGGTGAAATACACCGCTCTCAAGGTGCTGCTGCGGTGCTACACCCTCTCTGACGCAGAGAGGGCCGGGAAACTCCTCTCTCTCTCTCTCTCTCGGGCCTGGGTGATAGTACCGCTCTCGAGCTCATGGAGAGCACGCTGCTAGGAACGGATGACGGCGGATTCCTCTTCACTCACATCTTCCTCCGACAGTTGCTGGCACCAGTGCGAACTGGCCTCGCCAAATCCCCGCTTTTGGCCTCGAAGGATTACCGCTCACTCGCAGAAGAAGCAGATTGCATTCTCCTGGCTACCAGGAGCTTCGGCATCCAAATAGTAGTTACCAATTCACCATCAGCGTGACAGCGCCGTGCCGCCTTTGCAGTTTCAAGGCCCACGGAAACAGGCCCGCCAGTGGTCTGTAGCTGGCAACAAGGAAAGAGGAAAGGCTGCTCTTCATAGAGCACTCACGCTCGGGGAGACGTTTTCTGGTTGACTTCGGCTCCCAGAAGAACCTCGGGAACTCTCGTGTCACCTTTGCATACCTCCACAATGGTATATTATTTAATCTTAAAAAAAAAGTGAAGATTCCCTGCGTTACACCAGAGAGAGCCCAAGTACCACTAGTGGTACATGTACCACAGAAAACTGGTCTAAGAAGCTCAGAAAGAAAAGGGTCTGGACTTCTTTCAGTTGCTTGAAGACGTTTCACCTCTCATCCAAGAAGTAGTTCTAAGGTCAAATGGTGGAGAGTCCCAGAGTTAAGTCCTAGGGGAGTGTCCCCCAAGAGGGACATGGATGGACCCCCTGTTGATCCTCTACCCATGAGCCAAGGTGTGAAATGGGTGTAGGTAACAATCAACCAAGGTTTCAGGTGAACCCGCTGTGAAACCTAGCCCTACCCTATCATGTGATTTCCTGAGGTCAAATGGCCCAGGATGTGAGTGGGTGTTAAGGTGTCTGGGAACGGATCTCAAAACTGGATTATAGATGGCAGACAGTTGGTGTCATAAGCCACCACCTCTCTTCAAAGCCGGTTGTTCACAGTGGAATAGATGGCTTCTTTCGCTCCTCTTTCAAACCATCTGTCTTCTCTGTTCAAAATGTGAATATTATCGCTTGCCTTCAACAACTTGAAAAGGACAAAATCATTGAGTGCCCTACATATAACCGTCTATACCCAGGGAATGCTGTACCCTGTATTTACAGACTTACAAAGATCTACAAAGAAGGGGTCCAACTCAGACCCATTGGTAGCAGCATAAACTCATATCTCTGTAACCCTGGGTTATGAGACCTTTGACTTCACTCTGTCAGAAAGATTTATTTTAAGTCATTTCTTCATTCAGGAGGTCTGAGATTAGGCCTGAGTGTGGCTAGAGAAATTCAACTCAACTTTCCAACAAATGTGGTTAATCATAGTTTATTCATGATTTAAAAACGTTTTCCACACAGGTTTGGATGGCTTACCTGGGTGAAAGTTTCCATGGTCCAAAAGCATGTCCCTGAGATTTGGGATGATGGAGTTTCTAACATGAAGAACAGGCTGAAAACATCTGGAAACACAAAGAAAACCAATGATTTTAGATCAGAATTACTAACACATGATGAAGCTGACTGTTTCTGTCTCACCTGATACAGTCAGGTTTTGAGCATCGCGTAACCCACAAAGCAACAAAGCTATGATTCATTGATCTAAATGATGCAAAGCTTTTTTAAATTTTGTTGTTCTTTATTCTGGAAACAGAAACCTTTGTCCAGAAGGAAGAGGGAAAGAGGAACAAACTGCAAAAGTATGTTCAGTCATCAAGAAACATTGAAGCAGTAAACTGCTGTGTCTCCTGTAATGTGGTGATGGTTCAGAACTGATTCACCAATCAGCTGTTAGATAGCTTCATTTCCTGACAAATGTCCAAGACACCAAGCAAAATCATAGAAGAGATTCAACATAAGCTCGATAATATGAAATCATCATGATGTTATCAATGTGGAAACGAGAAAGATGTCTCAAACATGAAAGGCACTGGTTCCCTTTGGCTTTGAATCAAAAACTGTTCCCACATATTTAAACTCTGAGCACATTCTGACTTAAATGGATATGACCTGATGAGTACATGTTCTAAACTAAATACTCATTTCTTTTGTATTAGATATGTTTAAGCCGGTCCTGTCAGGCAGCCTCTGCAATCTGAATTATGATCTGAATGCACCGTTGTGCCAAACAGATTTGCTTTTCTAAGACGAGCTCTAGAAAGTCTCTACAGGCTCATCCTGGTTGTTTGTTTTTTAATGTAATGTATTCATTTCTATTGTTACTCACAGTATACAGTGTCCCGTTATATTTTAGATAGCAAGGAGTTTATTAAACTTCACCAAAACAATCTGCAAACTTCATTCAAATTTAATAAACTATCATCCGGTCTTTATTTTTAGTTAGCACATACCATAAACACTTAGAGCTGTAAGCTAATGATAGTTATATAAGAGCAGATGCATGCTGGTGCAATAATCTGTACATTTTAGGTCCAATGGATGTGTGATCTGATTAGTCGACTAATCGCAAAAATAATCGGTGACTAGTCGACTATCAAAATAATCATTTGTGGCAGTCCTAATTACAGCCATAAACATGAATCAGTTTTATTGGAATTCCACGTGAAAGACCAATACAAAGTGGTGTACACGTGAGACGTGGAATGAAAATCATACATGATTCCAAACATTTTTTACAAATAAATAACTGCAAAGTGGGGGTGTGCGTAATTATTCAGCCCCCTGAGTCAATACTTTGTAGAACCACCTTTTGATCCAATTACAGCTGCCAGTCTTTTAGGGTATGTCTCTACCAGCGTTGCACATCTAGAGACTGAAATCCTTGCCCATTCTTCTTTGCAAAACAGCTCCAGCTCAGTCAGATTAGATGGACAGCGTTTGTGAACAGCAGTTTTCAGATCTTGCCATATCGATTGGATTTAGATCTGGACTTTGACTGGGCCATTCTAACACATGGATGTGTTTTGTTTTAAACCATTCCATTGTTGCCCTGGCTTTATGTTTAGGGTCGTTGTCCTGAACCTCCGCCCCAATCTCAAGTCTTTTGCAGACTCCAAGAGGTTTTCTTCCAAGATTGCCCTGTATTTGGCTCCATCCATCTTCCCATCAACTCTGACCAGCTTCCCTGCCCCAGCTGAAGAGAAGCACCCCCAGAGCATGATGCTTCCACCACCATATTTGACAGTGGGGGTGGAGTGTTCAGAGTGATGTGCAGTGTTAGTTTTCCGCCACACATAGCGTTTTGCATTTTGGCCAAAAAGTTCCATTTTGGTCTCATCTGACCAGAGCACCTTCTTCCACATGTTTGCTGTGTCCCCCACGTGGCTTGTGGCAAACTGCAAATGGAACTTCTTATGGTTTTCTGTTAACAATGGCTTTCTTCTTGCCACTCTTCCATAAAGGCCAACTTTGTGCAGTGCACGACTAATAGTTGTCCTATGGACAGATTCCACCACCTGAGCTGTAGATCTCTGCAGCTCGTCCAGAGTCACCATGGGCCTCTTGGCTGCATTTCTGATCAGCGCTCTCCTTGTTCGGCCTGTGAGTTTAGGTGGACGGCCTTGTCTTGGTAGGTTTACAGTTGTGCCATACTCCTTCCATTCCTGAATGATCGCTTGAACAGTGCTCCGTGGGATGCTCAAGGCTTGGGAAATCTTTTTGTAGCCTAAGCCTGCTTTAAATTTCTCAGTAACTTTATCCCTGACCTGTCTGGTGTGTTCTTTGGACTTCATGGTGTTGTTGCTCCCAATATTCTCTTGGACAACCTCTGAGGCCGTCACAGAGCAGCTATTTGTACTGACATTAGATTACACACAGGTGCACTCTATTTAGTCATTAGCACTCATCAGGCAATGTCTATGGGCAACTGACTGCACTCAGACCAAAGGGGGCTGAGTAATTACACACACCCCACTTTGCAGTTATTTATTTGTAAAAAATGTTTGGAATCATGTATGATTTTCGTTCCACTTCTCACGTGTACACCACTTTGTATTGGTCTTTTATGTGGAATTCCAATAAAACTGATTCATGTTTGTGGCTGTAATGTGACAAAATGTGGGAAAGTTCAAGGGGGCCGAATACTTTTGCAAACCACTGTATGTATAATATAACAATGTCAACGCTGACAGACAGAAAAGCGAAAGAAAAACAATAGAGAATATAAAAAAGGATAGAGAATAAATACAAAAGCATAACTTCACCTGTAACTCAAATTATTTTTGATTTCCAAATCTTCAGCACAGTTACAGTCCAATGCCTGCTCTCATGATCCTGGAGCAGAATGACACTAACACAGTCATCTGCAGACCATAGAAGCATGTCTCTGACATTTTCAGAACTGCTCTCACACATATGTGTGGACAGGATTAATTGTAGAAATGAGATAACGTATCCATGTGGGAGTGAGTCGGGGAGCTGACCTGGTTAAACAGGATCCCTTTTATCCTGGTTCTTTGTACCCTGTTAGTCCAGAATCCAGTCCAAATGATACTTACTCATGTTGAACTGTTCTAGAAACTTTCTCATTACAAATTTGAGGCTGAAGAATAATCAACAAACTGTAAATGAGCATAAGAAGCTTTTCTTCTCTCCAGGTATTAAAAATCAGGTTTAGTGAGGTCACTGAAGATAAGCTCTGTTCCTCTGTAAGCAAACTGGAATGACACTACTCTGTGTCTGGTGATGATAGTAATGAATGAACGAAAACAAACTCCTCCTTAGGACGCCAGCCTGTATATTGTATGTGTGTGCACTTGTAAAAAGAGAAGCAATACATGAAAATAAAATGAATGAGTGGCTTGAACAAGTCATTGATAAAACCAAACATCTATCAGCATAAATTAAGACTCTAGAAGAACACAAAACAACAGAAGCTGCTATAAAGGCTTGAAAGAAAATACAATCACTGCTGCTCTGGCTGGGTCAGAAGCAGAAACGAAAGTTTTAGTAGAGCTGTGTACAGAACGCTCATGTAGACGTCAGCAGATATCAGTGGTGCTGATAAAGGGAATTTTGAACCATGTAAAAATGCTGTCTTAAACTATTACAGCGGTGATGCTAAAGTAAAGTTTTGTTGATGACTATAGGATTGCAGAAGCTTCATAAAGTGTTGAACTATCCAATAATTAAGCCAGAAGATGGTAGCGTGTTAGAGTTTTTTGTATTGTTCCTCACAGGATGTTTAAATGCAATGTTTGGTGTTATGGAAGACTTGGATAATGCCACAACTACAAAAGCACTTGTTAACAAGCTCTACTGTGAGCTTCAAGAAATATGGAGAAAGGCTGCAAGTGGTCTGCAGGAGAAATCAAAGATAAGCATGAAAAAAAGTTTGACAACAAGCAAGCTAGGTATATGCTTCACACAATTTATGGTAACTGAGGTGAAACATCTACCAGCACGAGGGACTGAACACAGCAGAAATTTAGAAGAGACAGACAACCATACACACACTACGTATATGCCTTAGCTATTTATTGTGGTTTAACCTGTAAAGGACAAAAACATACAGAAAATTCTATTTAAAGCCTTGTAGTCATAGTTTCCCTATTTTTTTGAAGTCTAGATTGACAGCTCGGTGGCACACTGTTGCCTCGCAGCAAGAAGGTCTTGGGTTCAAATCTGCAATCTGGCCAAGTTTGCAGTGGGTTCTCTCTGGGTACTCTGGTTTCCTGCCACAGTTAAAGTCATGCAGTAATTAAGGTTAGGTTAGGTCAGGGGTAGGCAACCTTTCTGATGACGAGTGCCATTTAAAATTTCCTCAGAAGTCAGTGTGCCATATGATTGCATTAGCAATAAATTTAATAACGCTCTATATTAATGGTTACACACTATATAGAACCACTTTATAGAATTATATTTGTTCACAGCTGTTGGCAGCTATCAGCGAATAGTTATCAGCCATTTTGAAACCAAAAAAAAAAAACACTGTTTATCCATAACAAGAATTCCATAACAGCAAATGAACTGTACAACAGAAAATGCAAATGCCATTTATGGTCTCCTCGCAGCAATGATAAGAAAAATAAACTGGGCCAACATGGCATGTTTGTTAATACACTCTGGTCTCTGGTCTCCCCCTCCAGACACAGGTCTCCGAGTGTCCAGCATTCAGACGGCTACCTGAGGACTCTTTGTGTGAGAGAAAAATCTGCTCACACAGATATGTAGAACCAAATACTGTCAATGAGGCCTCTGCAATGTTCTGAAGACAGTTAAACTTGTCAGGTAGTGATGTCCTGCATGTGAAAATGCAAGCTCCATGAACACGCACAGCTATGGATTCCAGCTGCTTCGATGTTATATGTATGATTTTTATACATTTTACGTCAGATAAAAACTTTGGTTGTAAGCTTCAGATAATTATTTATTAAAAGCTAGATATTTTAAATGAGAAAAAGAAAGAAAAGTATTTCTTTGTGCCCCCCTTTCCCTGTTAATGCCCTACCTGGCCCCCTGGCAAAACATTGCTAGACCCGCCCCTGCACAGTTACCAGCTGTCAGCTACATAGAAAAAAGGATCCTGGTGTTATTTGTCTCTCAGAAACAGTTCATAACATCCCTTCAACTCATTCGTGTCACCTAAAAGGTAAACCTGTTTCTCCATCACCTGTTCAGCTCTGCTGATTCAGTAAGGACATCTCCTGGTTTCATCTTCATGTTTCCCTCTCACCAGATATACAAACCGATATCATGACCAGCAGCTTTACAGCTGTGACTCCAGCAAACATCAGCTGATACTAGAAAGTAATATTAAATACATTCTAACAACAGCTGATCAAGCTTAAACGTGCTGCTGTTGTTTAGCGCGACATTCGGCGGTTTCATCTTTCTGGCGCAAAGTGGTAGATAAACAAACGAGAAAAAAGCCGATCAGCTGATCATTGATCCGTTTCATGATTGAAGGAGCAACAGGCGAGAGAGGGGGAGAGAATGAGAGAAAAGGCAGCTGTGGAGCGTAAAGCCACAGAATAACTCCAGTTTTGTGTACTTTTCCATTCTAGCTGAAGTCCGGGACAAACTGTTCCTTTTCATCTCAACACGAAACGAGTAATATTTTCTCTCAATACGGGACGATTCCGTGTTTTTACGAGACGGTTGGCAACTCTACTAACTAACCTTATGAATTAAATAAAGTTCAACATCAGTAACATCATAGCACCCACCTAGCTGTATAGAAACTCTGTCATGCTAGCTAGCACGCAGTACGAGTTATTGTAACTGACTGCAAAAAGTCAGCAAAACGAAAATAAACTCCACCTAAACTTGGTTTATATCTGACCCAGATAGACTGCAGGTCATAGCTTCTTACCTGAAGTTCAGTTCAACTGACCAGCAGCCGCCTCGGGTCTCTCCTTCTGCCTCCCCTTTCTCTCATCCACCTGCTGGCCTCCACCACTTGCTAATGTTACTGAATCTGAGGAAGCACCGCCACAGCCACCACCAAACAACTGAGTTGTTTTTACACACCGACCAGCATCTGGCCAATCCACCACCTTTCATTGTTTATACCGTTACAAAGAAGAAAAAAAAAGTCACCGGGCCACCGAGTAAATGCCCAGTATGCCCGATGGCCAGCTATGGTCATGCCATCAGTTAACCCTTCGCGTGCCAGCCGTGGCACATGTGCCTAGGGTTGCCGACCCCTGGGTTAGGTTAATTGGTGTTTCTAAACTATCTGTGAACATGAGTGCAAATGGTTGTCTGTCTCTCTGTGATAGACTGGTGACCTGTCCAGTACTCTGACTCCCACCCTATCACATCTGGGATAGGCCCCAGCCTCACTGTTACACCCTGGTAACAGTGAGGCTTTTTACTTTTTATTATAAGAATTATAATAAAAAGTAAAAATACAAAAACTCAGACAGAGATGATTATGACTGCAACGGAGATGAACATAAGAGGATGGATGGAGTGCAAGTTAATATAAATCCATTAACATTTTATGTTAACCAGACACTAGACTTTGTTGAACACTCAAAAAAAAAACAACTCTTTAAATGAACTTAAAATAATCATGGAAAGGATTTCCACATTAATGAATGGATTTCTATTATGAATGAGCATTTTTGTTGCACTAACGTAATTTGCATGGGTTGGATCAAGTCAATTAAATTAAGTTGGACTCAACTGTAGTAAAACAGTTGATTCATCATTACTTAATCAAGTTAGTCCAACTCAAGTACATTAAGTTGTATTAACAGAATTGCATAATGCTAAAATAAAGCAATTTAATTACGTGCAATTTCTTTCCATGATTTTTTTTATGTTCATTCAGGTATTTTTTTGAGTGTAAAGATAAATTTCCCCTTCATGAGGTTGTTAAATGTTGGCCTCATTAAATGGATTAAACAGGGAAAACCGAGACAAGAATAATCTTAATACAGGAGACTTGACAGAGGACGAAATATCACTGAGGGAGGAATAAAACTTACAAGATTCAATACATAGAGAGAAAAGACACACTGCAAACACTAAACAGCCTGGAATCTCAGGATAAAACTAGAAAGTCAAAACTTCAAGCAGAGGATATACAGACCCAGGACCAGGCTTGGATAAGATTTAGTACATATGCTTTTTGACAACTCATTTAAAAGGTGGGATAACTATTTAGTAGAAGAAATGTATGTATGTGTTTGTAAAGTAATTGCTGTTTGTTTCTGATATTAGTTGTCTTTATTATTAAACAGCACCTCTATATAAACATGAGCACATGAGCCAAAATGAAAAAAACTTGTCTGAAAGTGGAGACAAGCAGGTTCGATCTGTCTCTTCGTGTCTGGAGTGCGTTGATTATGTCAAATACAAAACTGGATTTAAGTCCAAAAACCAACTGAACTGTGCAAATCTATGTTATACAGAAATATAAAAGAAACAAACCAGAAACTTAAAAAAGGGAATAAAAGCAACGATAGGAGACATAAAACGTCCAAACTAGGATGCCACACCCTGACTGCAGGTGTTGTACCAAAAACTGATCGTCAGGTAACAGATTGCCACATTTTAACTGTTGCAAATGACGTGTTGACCCATAATCTGTGAAACATACAGTGGGGCAAAAAAGTATTTAGTCAGCCACCGATTGTGCAAGTTCCCCCACCTAAAATGATGACAGAGGTCAGTAATTTGCACCAGAGGTACACTTCAACTGTGAGAGACAGAATGTGAAAAAAAAATCCATGAATCCACATGGTAGGATTTGTAAAGAATTTATTCGTAAATCAGGGTGGAAAATAAGTATTTGGTCAATAACAAAAATACAACTCAATACTTTGTAACATAACCTTTGTTGGCAATAACAGAGGTCAAACGTTTACTATAGGTCTTTACCAGGTTTGCACACACAGTAGCTGGTATTTTGGCCCATTCCTCCATGCAGATCTTCTCGAGAGCAGTGATGTTTTGGGGCTGTCGCCGAGCAACACGGACTTTCAACTCCCGCCACAGATTTTCTATGGGGTTGAGGTCTGGAGACTGGCTAGGCCACTCCAGGACATTCAAATGCTTCTTACGGAGCCACTCCTTTGTTGCCCGGGCGGTGTGTTTTGGATCATTGTCATGTTGGAAGACCCAGCCTCGTTTCATCTTCAAAGTTCTCACTGATGGAAGGAGGTTTTGGCTCAAAATCTCACGATACATGGCCCCATTCATTCTGTCCTTAACACGGATCAGTCGTCCTGTCCCCTTGGCAGAAAAACAGCCCCATAGCATGATGTTTCCACCCCCATGCTTCACAGTAGGTATGGTGTTCTTGGGATGCAACTCAGTATTCTTCTTCCTCCAAACACCACGAGTTGAGTTTATACCAAAAAGTTCTACTTTGGTTTCATCTGACCACATGACATTCTCCCAATCCTCTGCTGTATCATCCATGTGCTCTCTGGCAAACTTCAGACGGGCCTGGACATGCACTGGCTTCAGCAGCGGAACACGTCTGGCACTGCGGGATTTGATTCCCTGCCGTTGTAGTGTGTTACTGATGGTGACCTTTGTTACTTTGGTCCCAGCTCTCTGCAGGTCATTCACCAGGTCCCCCCGTGTGGTTCTGGGATCTTTGCTCACCGTTCTCATGATCATTTTGACCCCACGGGATGAGATCTTGCGTGGAGCCCCAGATCGAGGGAGATTATCAGTGGTCTTGTATGTCTTCCATTTTCTGATGATTGCTCCCACAGTTGATTTTTTTCACACCAAGCTGCTTGCCTATTGTAGATTCACTCTTCCCAGTCTGGTGCAGGTCTACAATACTTTTCCTGGTGTCCTTCGAAAGCTCTTTGGTCTTGGCCATGGCGGAGTTTGGAGTCTGACTGTTTGAGGCTGTGGACAGGTGTCTTTTATACAGATGATGAGTTCAAACAGGTGCCATTCATACAGGTAATGAGTGGGGGACAGAAAAGCTTCTTACAGAAGACGTTACAGGTCTGTGAGAGCCAGAGATTTTCCTTGTTTGAGGTGACCAAATACTTATTTTCCACCCTGATTTACGAATAAATTCTTTACAAATCCTACCATGTGAATTCATGGATTTTTTTTTTCACATTCTGTCTCTCACAGTTGAAGTGTACCTCTGGTGCAAATTACTGACCTCTGTCATCATTTTAAGTGGGGGAACTTGCACAATCGGTGGCTGACTAAATACTTTTTTTGCCCCACTGTATGTCAAACATCTTTAGTCCTAAACAACATTCCTGTCACAGGGTAGAAGCTTCAGTCATGTTTTAGCAAAGTGACTTTCATATATGCTTTATCTAACCAGCTAGAGTCTCATCAAACATATCTTCTTTAAGAGAGATCAGGCCAAGAGGAGAGCAGACAATCCAACAAATATAAGATAATAGTTCTATGAAGATCATTTAGGTGGACAGCAAGGAGTGGACTGACTATAATGCAGGTGCACTAACACAGAGTCATACAGATACTTGGAGTCAGGTCATTTCTTTCTTTAATGTATAACCCCGTCATAAATCCTGTTGACTACAGCCTATTTAACAACACACAAACAGAAATCACATTTTAGCACAACACCGTGTGCACATGGACCCCCAGATATCAGGTGTAACAGTCCGATCTGGGAGGAGACATAACACCAGCTCTCAGCTCACACTTTACTTTAATCTCTTCAAGTCTGAGCAGACTTATCAATCTCTGTTTAGACCTGACACTTACAGACAGGTCTGACTAGTTGTACAGTTCATACTGTCTACAGTTTCATACAGGCTCTGTTATCACAGCAAGATGAGTCCAAAGTTCAAAGTCAAACAGTTGAGGGTACGAGTTAAACTGTAACATGAATCCATCGATCATTGATCCCAGAATATGCCTATAATAATTTGAATGCACTGACTCATGTTGAGTGTATAACCACAGAGCACAGACCACACACAGCAGCTTGTATAAGGACTCACTGACACTACTGTAGTAATAAGTGCACACAGTATGATTACAGCAGCACCACCCACACAGCTACACTCGATGTTGTTCACACGCTGTAATATATTTGTACTTTGTAATCTGTCCTCTACCGTGTGCCTTTCTACTGTTTCTCATACATCCATATTGCCTGTTGTTTATTCCTTCTGTTCTACTTTTATATAACAAGACCAAATACAGGGCTAATTCTACCGTCTGTCTCCAGGACAATGTAACAAAGCTCAGTAACTGAGACTGTAGCGTAAACAACAGCCGTTCACGTCACACCCAGGATCAGGGATCAGGGAGCGGCTCCACGAAGAGTGAAACCAGCCGCTCTTTAATGTCTCACTTTGTCCTTCGTTGCCGATTCCACAGAATAACAGAAACAAGCTGTAATATATATTTATCATGGTACATATAAAGCACTGTGACATATACTGAGACTGCTGCTCTGACTGTTTGAACACTAACATGACAAAAACATGTTTATCTGTGAAGGAAAAAGTGACGCAGCTGCGAATGAAGCTCATTCTGCTGCTGAGTGAACTAAATCACTGCTGTGGATCTGAGAGACCTTCACAGCCTTCCTCACACTCTGAACATCATCTTCACATAGCGTTTACATTCAACCAGGACACTTACCTAGTGATGGGACGTTCTGTATCGAGGCTTCGGAGCGTGTGTCGAGTAATGGAGGGGGCGTTTCCGCGAAGCGCGTATCGAGGCTTGCTTCATTTATGGGAGGAGCTGAAAATGATGACGTCCGAAGCCTCGCTGCCCGGCTGTACCACGTGACTGGTTCATGAAGTGGTTCGAACTTTGCCGCGAGATATGACAGCGATATAAACCCCTCAGACTTCATTCAAAAATGTGGGTGTTTGATGGAGAGTTGCGGTTAGTGAGAGTTTGGAGACCGTATGGAGGTTTATGAGAGTGAGGAAAGTCAGGAGAGAATAGAGCCAGCTAAGAAGAGGAGGATGTCCTCCCCTGTGTGGGAACATTTTGATCTTATTCCTCCCAACAAGGTATTTCTACAGAAGATGTATTTTCATGATACTGATGGTGCAATACAATTTATGTTGAGCTGTCTTGACTTTTGTACAAGGTGAAGTGTTTGCTGTGTGCCAGGGAGCTGGGATATAACAGCAACACCTCATCCATGCTTAGGCACTACAGAGCTTTGCATGAGAATAAGGGGAACACCGATTGTGGAGCAAGACCAGGTGAGCCATCAAATGCAATGATAATATAGCATGCAGTAATGTTACTAAATGATATAACAATATTATACAACTGTAATAAGTTACGTGTGTGATATTTATATTTGTGCTTTATCTTTATTGTCTTTCCTCAGGAGAACAATCTCAAATAGATGAAGACCTGGTCAGCATGGTGATTGAGGACTCACAGCTATTTAGCATTGTGGAGGACAAAGGATTTAAAAGATTTGTTAAATCATTAAATCCTAGCTATGTTCTCCCCACTAAAAAGGTCATAAAAGCAGTGAAAATTTAGTTTTTACAGAATAAAATGTGAACAGGCAGGACTGACGCCTCAGTGTGTAGCTGTCCATACCTCAACGTTACAAAAGCACAACTACTGTCCACACCCCAACCACACCTCACCTCACAGTAAATGATCATTTCCATTTCAAGCATTTCCAAATAATCATTTTCCATACTGCCACTATAAATATACACAGTATGCTGCCATCACTACAATATACATGTTTTACACACTCCTTTTGTTGTTGACATTTACAGGCTGTGTGCAAAATGCCACACTCTTCAAATTCATGCCAGCTATTATTTTTTACGTCCAGTAGGTGTCCTGCTAGAGCAAATGAAGCTTCATGAAGCTTCGCATTGGGGTGAACCAATTGGATGAAAAGCTTCAGTGCTTCATGGGGCTTCATCTGCCCATCACTACTTATACGTAACCTTGCATTCACATTTCTTTCTTTAAATATAGGAATTTATTTACAGGACAATAAATAACTGGTTTTGGTTTAGTTAATTCACATATCCACATAACACTGCATTCTAAAATAAGTGCGCACATTTTAGTTTACACTGTTATGTATGATTAATCTTTTGTTTTCTGAGTTACCTTAGTTGCAGCTGTTCCAGTCCCTTGATTAAGGAGCCAAGAGGTGGAAAAGGGGCGGAGCGAGCTTTAAAGGAAGGCTACAAATTGGTTCACGCCATAACTCAGGACCATGGGGGGGAATTGGAGTTCATTATGTTTGGTTTAGTTAGGTTTTGTGTGTTTTACCCCTTCTCCTGTTTTTGTGGGCTGATCAGCCACTATTTAAGTTTCCCCTTTGTCTCATTAAGGTAGGTCAGTTTGTGTGTGTTATCGGTTGTGTTGTCAACTTTGAGTAGAGTTTTGTTAGTTTGACCTCTTTTATGGGCCCAATATTTTGATTCTTTTTGCATGAGTTAACCAATTATGTTTTTTTGGGTTAAATAAAAAAATCATTTTTTGGACTTTAACCTGTGCCTAAGTTTCCTTCACTGCTCGGTCCATCACAGACACAGTCTATTAAAGAATCACATGATATTGAACAAGGAACATAAGTTTATGGTTTTGACAGCTTTTAGATTTTGAGAATGTTGTATGGTTTCAACATATTGTTTGGTTTCATTTAAAAAGCACTGAAAGGATGGTTTTGCGTTAGAAAATTTCGACTTATGTAAATGAAATTTAGCCAATAATATCAATAAATTAATCAAATAAAATTCGTTTGCCCTGTGCATGGGGTACTTAAAGAAACCAAACAATATTTTCTCGTAACAAAGAGAGAACTCAGAAAAGATAAAGGAAACAACAAAAACACAAAATTCTTGCCAGAAAAGATTCGTGTATAAGCATGACCAAAATAAATGAGAAATATATTCCTTCACACAATTACAAAATGTACAGTTAACATCAATGTCCTTTTTAAAACGTACAAGAAAAGATCTGGTTGGGTAAAAACAATGAATAACTTTAAAAGATATTTCCTTTGTTATTTAATTGAAATTTTGACGGTAAGGTCCAAATCTTCTCCCATTCCAGGTCCTGGTATAAGTTATTCCAGTAGGCGACAGCCGTTGGGACACAAGTTCTGTCTTTTTGAAACAGAGTTCATATTTCACTGTGGTTTTTCCTCTTTACAGAGGGGAAACACACCTGACCGACATAAGTAACAGCAGGATCCAGTGGTAAAGGGGTCAAATAATTAACAACAGGATTTCTAAACAACATTAAGACCCCAGCAGGGATAGCATCAAACACTATGGCATGTTCCTTTGGTGGAACAGGAAGACCATATGTATTCAAAAATTCTGAGTAAGAGAGTAAACCTCCAACAGGATTTATAAGTTGTGCAACACGATGAATCCCATTATCAAACCAAGTACTTAAAAACACGGACTTATGTTTGTATAAAATGTCTCTATTGTTCCAAATATAGTATCTATGTGGAGAAAAGTTGTGTTTATAAATCAATGATCAGGAGAGAAGCATTTGTTTATGAAAGTTGGATAGTGGAGGGCTGGACATTTAATGTTTAATTTTAATTTTTTGTCAGGACTTTCACAACGTTCTTTGCCTTTAATGTACGTAATGGAATTGCCTCTGGAAAACGAGTGGCAGCGCACATTACCGTTAATATGTACTGGTGGCCTGATTTTGTTTTTGGCAACGGGCCCACACAGTCCAACAGAACTCTCTCAAACGGCTCACCCAGCACTGGAATCGGGTGAAGAGGCACTGGCGGAATCGGTTTATTTGGCTTTCCCACTACCTGGCATGTATGACATGAGCGACAATGTTTCACCACATCCGATTTTAGTCCAGGCCAAAAGAAGTTACGTAGTACACGGTGATACGTCTTTTTGACCCAAAGATGTCCAGCTAAGCTGGCATCATGCGCGAGCAGAGGCGCGCGGTGAGAGATGCCAAACGCCGGTACCGGGAACGTGTGGAGTCCCGCTTCCACCAGGGCGACACACAGAGTATGTGGCACGGACTACGCACCATTACGGACTACAAAGCCAGGGACACTGCGCTGATCAACGCTGACTCTGCATTCACCAACGAGCTGAATCAGTTCTACGCCCGTTTCGAGGTTAGCCAGGCGGCTAATGCTATCTACCGCCTGACTACCGAGGACAGTGACGTCATCAGCGAGAGACCGGTGACCAGCATCGCGGAGCATGACGTCCGAGCGGCACTGAGGAGAGTGAACACAAGGAAAGCGGCGGGGCCAGACGGCATCACCGGCTGTCTGCTGCGCTGCTGTGCTGACCAGCTAGCAGGTGTGTTCACTTACATCTTCAACGAGTCCCTGGCGAAGTCTGTGGTCCCCACATGCTTCAAAAGATCCACCATCATCCCTGTGCCCAAGAACAGCAAACCCTCATCCCTGAACGATTACTGGCCAGTTGCACTGACCTCGGTAGTAATGAAGGTGTTTGAGAGGCTGCTGAAGAACATCATCTCCTCCTCCATCCCAGACACCACAGATCCGCTGCAGTTCGCCTACAGATCCAACAGATCCACAGAGGATGCCATCGCCCACGTCCTACACACCACTCTCAGCCATGTGGACAAGAAACAGGGTAACTATGTGCGAATGCTGTTTGTTGATTACAGTTCAGCGTTTAACACAATAGTGCCCTGCAGACTGTTCACAAAGCTGAGGGATCTGGGACTTAACAGCCGTCTGTGTGCATGGGTGTTGGACTTCCTCACTGGCAGAACTCAGGTGGTGAGGGTGGGCAGGTTCTTCTCCAACAGCATCACCATCAACACAGGAGCACCTCAGGGATGTGTCCTCTCGCCACTGCTCTATTCCCTCTACACTTCAGACTGTGTGGCCACCCATGGCTCCAACACCATTGTGAAGTTTGCTGACGACACAGTGGTGTTGGGTGCCATCTCCAACAACGATGAGGCGGTCTACATGAATGAAGTGAAGAATCTGGCATCGTGGTGCCAGGACAACCACCTCCAGCTGAACGTCAGCAAGACCAAGGAGCTGGTGGTGGACTTCAGAAGGGGTCAGCACAGAGACTACAAGCCCATTATCATCAATGGAGCTCCAGTGGAGAGGGTGCAGTCCTTCAAGTATCTTGGTGTCCACATCTCCTCAGACCTGACATGGGCTGCCCACATTCAGGTCCAGACCAAAAAGGCTAGGCAGCGCCTGTATCACCTACGACAACTGAGGAAGTTCAGGGTCTCTCCAAAGATCCTCAGGATTTTCTATACAGGCGCTGTGGAGAGCATCCTCACACAGAACATGACATCGTGGTTTGGGAACAGCTGTGTGAAGGACCAAAAAGCTCTCCAGAGAGTGATCCGTACAGCAGAACGCTGCTGCAGGATTGCTCTCCCCCCGCTTCAGGACACCTACACCAGGAGATGCCGGACTAGAGCAGCGCAGATACTGAAGGACCCGTCCCATCCTGGCAACAAACTGTTCCAACTTCTGCAATCTGGTAGAAGGTTCCGCATCTTCCGGGCAAGGACAGAGAGACTCAAGAGGAGCTTCTATCCCCAAGCCATCCGTGCCCTAAACACACACACCCGCCCTCTCACATCATCTATAATTGACTGAGTCAGGACTCTTCCAGACACTAAACCAAGGCACAATGTACATTTCAATTCCTTTAATTTTAAATATGTTTATATTGTCTATCCTGTAAAATAGTCAGATGTCTATTCTTATTAATGTACAGAATTCACCTGCTTGCTGCTACTGCTGCACATTCACCCAATGTGTATATATATATATATATATATATATATATATATATATATATATATATATATATATAATGTTTTTCCTCTACACCCCCCCCCCCCTCCCCCCCCCCAATTTTTTTTGCACATGCCGAGGAGCGTGTCAGGCTACATTTCACTGTGTGTTATACTTGTATAACTATGCATGTGACAAATAAAGAACCTTGAACCTTGAACCTTGAAGCCAGACATTTGAAACACCCGGGGCTTAGCCCTAAAGGGTAGTATGCATGTGGGAGTTTTGGGGAGTTTTGTTCAAAAAAGAATGACTTCATATAGGAAAAAAATATATCACATATGCAGGACACCTTAAACTAGGTTTTTAATTAAGCAGCAAGGCAGAACAAAATCAGGGCTGTATCAAGACACGAGGACTAGACCCCAATTCAACCAGACCCAGAACTGATCCGGAATTAAAACAGGACTACAACAGTTCAAAATCAGGACTACTGAGGACTTAACCAAGACAGAACCAGAATCAGAACTAGATGATAGTAGCACTAAAAATCATCATAGACCTGCACTACACTTAGTTTTTAATTCTACCAAAGTCCACTATTTAGATTGAGAAAAGTTTATATAATTATTTAGCCGTGTTGTGCAAACAAGCCTGCATGACTTAATAATTATAGAATTTGAAAAATAACAAACCTAAAAAGAAACACTAGGTACGAGATACATGAGGACCTATGATACGGTGATACTTTTGGTAAACAACCATTTGACTAACATGTCTGTCTCACCTGCTCTTGTTCCATCTCTGTTCTGTCCTCATTCTCCTCTCTCTCCCTCTCTGTTCCTCTCTCTCCCTCTTTGTGCTGACAATCATCAAATATACAGTTGAAACCAGATATTTACATACTCTTCAGAAAACACAAACACTTTTTTAATTGTAACATCAAATTAGACTAAATGTTTATTTTTTTTAGATCACCCACGACTGCAGACCTGCTGATGGTTCCAACACCATCATTAAGTTTGCAGATGACACCACGGTGATTGGCCTCATCAGTGACAACAATGAGGCCGCCTACAGGGAGGAGGTGGATCGTCTGGCTGAGTGGTGCGACACAAACAACCTGCTGCTTAACACCGAGAAGACCAAGGAGCTCATCGTGGACTACAGGAGGAATGCTGACCCACTGCATTTCGTTGCCCTGTACCTGTGCATGTGCAATGACAATAAAGTTGAATTCTATTCTATTCTATTCTATTTTTTTTAGATTGATAAATATAAAAAACATATTTGTTAACTTTAAGAGTAAAGAGATAAATTGTCTGTATTTCTTAATTGCAAATGGCACCAAATTGTATTCAGAATTGAGCCACACTTATGGAGCTCCACAATTCTTTTCCTGGTGTTTTGGTTGACATCTCTTGATTTTCCCATGTTAAAGAAACGGGCTCTGTGTTTTACCTTATATGCATCCACAGGTGTGACACCAATTTACTCACATGGACTCTACGAACCTATCAGAAGCTTCTTCACCTCAGAATGGAATCGTCTGGAGTTTTCTTATTAATTAACAATAAACTTAGTGTATATGTACTCCTACTCCTTTGATGAAAGTAATAAAAAATAGACAGCTCTGTCTCTCTTTATTCTGACATTTAACTAATTCAAAAGATATTTCAATATTTATTTAACCAAAACAAAACAAGTTTTATTTAAGCAATCAATTAAGGACACCGCCTATTTAAGCAATCAGAGATTAACCAGAAGTCAATACGGGATTTAGAAGAGTTGGATTTCTTACTCCATGTAAATAGTCTGGCTTTAGGGTTTTTAAATCTCCAAATGTCTATTAAATTAAACTTTTGCATAAATGTATTTAAACAACAGGACAGAGAGTTATTTGAGCTAGGTGGCCATCTGTCTAGTGAAGGATCTGGAGCAATGTTAAAATCGCCTCCAACTAATAACAGGAGATTAGGGTATTTGGATAACCAGAACAAAAAGCGTGTTTCAAGGGCATCCAATAAGAAATCATTATCAGACTTAGAATTAAAACCATACACGTTGGCAAGAAGAAGTGTACCATCAATTAGGGCTGGGCCATATTATACCGTTCACGGTAATACCGGTATAATGTTAGGCAACGATAGGAAAATGAAATATCGCGATAGAATATGAGTAAAACGCGCATGCGCAGTGCCTTTGTTTTCATACGCACATGGCCGATTGCTGAATGAAACAGATGAACCAGAATTGGTTTGTAAAAATGGTGCAACTTCAGTGATGTGGAACTGGTTTGGTGTTTGTCCGTCAGATACACGACAAAGCACATTTTTTTGCAGAACATGCAAGCGGCGGTCGTTATTGTCGTATTTGTCGGACTAAGATGCTCTTAAATCTGGGAGTAATCTGGGTCCTAAACTCCGTATCTTCAGGTCAAACGAACACTGCAGCATCACTGAGAGTTAAAAACTCTCTAAATTCTTTCATCTTTAATAAAACGATCAGCGTTGCTGCTTTACCAGGTGTAACTATGAAGTTTAACTTCCAGGCATCCATGAAAACAAAATTTATTACATTTAACAGAGTTAGAAGTTAGCAGGAAGCTAGCGGAAGTTAGCTCGCTAGTTTCGCTAGTTACCTAAGCATGATATAGCACGTTCTGACTGAGAGATTTCTGAAAAAATTTAAACGTACAGCTCTGCTATTACTTCCAACATAAATGAAGACAGGAAACTAAACAGCAGTGACGTTTGTAGGGTTACTGAAGTTGGGCTAGCTGGTATATAATGATGTGCTACGTGATCGCTAGCGACACAGCTATGTTAGCATAACATAAACAGTGAAGCTGGAGGACGAACACTAACACTTTTCCACTTATAAAAATTAATGTTAAGGTTCCTGATAGTTAGAGACAAATGCAATCGCATGGCAGGATGCTGTAAACGGACCAAACTTCAGTCAGGAGAACAACTGAGATAATCCATCCACAATACGAGGTTAGTCATTAATATACTGCAACAACATGGGAATAGAGCAGCTGCCAGAGAATTCAACATTAATTGATCAATGGTACAGAAGTGGAGGAAGCAAGAAGAATGAGTTTAATTTAAATGGTAAATGGCCTGTATTTGTATAGCGCTTTTCTAGTCCCTAAGGACCCCAAAGCGCTTTACACAACCTGTCATCCACCCATTCACACACACATTCACACACTGGTGATGGCAAGCTACATTGTAGCCACAGCCACCCTGGGGCGCACTGACAGAGGCGAGGCTGCCGAACACTGGCACCACCGGGCCCTCTGACCACCACCAGTAGGCAACGGGTGAAGTGTCTTGCCCAAGGACACAACGACCGAGACTGTCCGAGCCGGGGCTCGAACCGGCAACCTTCCGATTACAAGGCGCACTCCCAACTCTTGAGCCACGATCGCCCCGTGACTGCTTTGTTTCGCTTAATGTGCCTTATAATCCTGTGCACTTTATGGTCCGAAAAATACGTACTGCACACTGCAGTTTAATGTTGCAGAGCACCTCTTTTTAACTTCAGTGGATATTATACATGGTTATGCTCAGGATATGTCAGCCCATTTCTACTGGAAATGCCTTTTGGTTAAACTTTCAGCAAGGAATTTGCATTTGCACTGTTAAATTTTTTATAAAGCTTTAATGTACATAAAAACCAGCTTCTTGTTTAAGTGAAAATAAATGGAAGGTTGTCTTTTTGCGCTAGTAATGTTGTGGAGTTGTATTTTGTCTCGCATCAATTATATCGTCAGTTATATCGTTATCGCAAATTTTCAAATATATATCGTGATAAATATTTTTGGCCATATCGCCCTGCTCTACCATCAATGTTGACAATCATTAACACATAGTGTCCTTCTGAGTCCATTTCAGAGTGCACAATGTTCCCATTAAATTTGTTCTTCAGAGTAATAACTCCTGCCGATCTTTCTGATCCATGTGAGAACCATAGGTCCTTGCCCCACTGTGTTTTCCAAAAAGCAGTATCCTTAATAACAGAGTGTGATTCTTGAAAAAAAAACAAAGTCAGTATTCTGTTGATTTGCAAACAAAAACAAAGCTTTTCGCTTAATAGTGTCTCTTAAACCCCTGACATTGAGAGAACAAAGTGATATAGACAGTGCGGCTTTAACACAAAATAATGAACAGTTTACTTCCCTTAGTTAACATGGAACAGGTATTAACTTTTATCCTGAACCTCAAAATTGTAAATAACTCCTTTGACATCTGTAACTTTATACCTCAAAAAGGGCATGAAACCTCCATCAACGCAGGTGCAGCATGATCCTCAGGCGAAGTGAGCGTTGGGTGCACCTCTTTCCCTTCAATAATCACACAGACCCCGGCAAAGTGAGCTCTTTTTCCTTCTTTCCTTGCAGCATCAATAAGAGGCCAAAGCTTCTCTCGAATTGCTCTGTCGGCAGAGGACGGATCTTCAGTGAACCTCATGTAATTTTCTTTCAGAAAGGAGCAGTTTTTAGCTTTCCTCCAGATCAGGTCACGAGCTGATCTTGTCACAAATCAAATGATAACCAGCCTTGGTTTCTTCTGAGTTTCGCTGTAGCGGCCCAGGCGATGAACTACATCAATGCTGTTTTTGAATCCTGCACTTGTTTCCCCGGCAACAGTGCAGCAGATGTCAAGTACTTTTCTGGTGATGTCTTCTTGCTTTTGCTCAGGGACACCTGAGAGCCTGTGATTCCATCTCCGATGGTATCTTTCAACTTTGTTGACCTTCGTTCTACTTGAGACTAGAGATGGACCGATCCGATATTACGTATCGGTATCGGTCCGATACTGACCCAAATTACTGGATCGGATATCGGCGAGAAATAAAAAATGTAATCCGATCCATTAAATATCAAAAAAGCACCCCACAAAACTTGCTACACTGCGTAACTCGGCTCATAACCGTAGCACTTGCAGCAGTATGCATCACGTGATAGAGCGGCTGTGTGTATTTGTAGCCTTGCTAGCAATCCAGCATTTCATCTCCGAGGAAGTTATCCCAGAGAGAAGTAAAGCAAGTGTGTAAGTTCATCTCTGAATGTTTGTAAAGCATTGCCAAGTTAAGCTTAACAACTGGTATATGGAGCGACTGCCTCTCCTGCTGCTACTTCAATCGTGAAACTGCTTAATGATCAGCTGATCGGCTTTTCTGTCGTGAGTCCGTCTCTCTTCTTTGTTTTTGGCCCACTTCTCACCAGAAAGAGGAAACCAGCGGCTGAACAACAGCAGCACTATTAAGCTTGATAAGCTGTTGTTAGAATTTATTTAATATTACTTTCTACACCAGGATCTTTTTCTATGTAGCTGACGCTGGTAACTGTGCAGGGGCGGATCTAGCAAAGTTTAGCCAGGGGGACCGATAGGGCATGAACAGGGAAAAGGGGGCACAAAGACATACTTTTCTTTCTTATTCTCATTTAAAATGTCTAGCTTTTAAATAATTATTATAAATAATTATCTGACTCTTACACCCAAAGTTTTAATCTGATGTAAAATATATAGAAGTCCATTACTGTATATAGTAACTGTTAAGTCTAATATACCCTAGTAAGCTATAGTACATTTTCCTTTGGGAAAGTACCATCTGTGAATTCTGCAATTCTGTTGAAGAAAGATGTTGAATCTATTTAATTATTCTTGAAAAATAATTTATTTCTGTGCATTTTTCCACACTGCATCAAATTAAATTTGATTACATCGATTAAGCATCATGAGGTGGAGGGTGGGGGGTGGTTCCCTATTTTTTTTTGCTGGGAGCTTGCAACCCAATAGCTTGGAACGCTGTTTGTTCACCAGAATCTGTGGGGTAACACGTGGACAGGTTGGCAGTCTGTCACAGGGATAACATGCACAGACAGACAAGCATTCACACTCACAACATTACAAACATAAACTCTTCATTGAACTTGTTCAAGCTTGTGCTTCATTCAGTTCTGTGCTGTAGACCAGCGGTCCCCAACCTTTTTTGCGCCACGGACCGGTTTATGCCCAACAATTATTTTCACGGACCGGGCTTTAAGGTGTGGCGGATAAATACAACAAAATAAAACTAGTACCGGTACCGAAAAAAAGATTTATCCATAACACACGTGAAAAGACCAAGGAAAACCGAGTAAACGATAAAAACGATAACAAAATAACACTGAAAATTGATAAAAACCCTGAAAACCATACATTTCACACCTGAGCCTCAACTCTCGCGGCCCGGTACCAAACGACTCACGGACCGGTACCGGTCTGAGGCCCGGAGGCTGGTTGTTCAATCCACTGTAGACAGTGGATTGAACACCTCCACTGTGACTGCAGGACGATCCAGACTGTAGGAAGCAGGAAACACAGCTGGATTCATTCCTGTCCACTGTGTCTGCTCCACACTGAGGAGAGAAACACTTGCACAAACTGGGACTGTTCAATAAACCCAAGTATGTAATCCAAATAAATCCTTTCCACCCTGACATGTAAGATTGGACCTTTGTCAGCTCAGATACATCCAAAGCACACGCAGGATGGAAGTGAAGTCAAAGCTCACACTAACCTAACACATAACCAGTTTGTTCATGCAACAAAAGCAAAACCATTGGATTGGTAAGAAAAACAGAAATCAGTTATTCATAAATCACATCCAGGCTGCTTTTAGTGTTCTACATACATTAATATGTTGATATATAAAAAATAAATAGGGAGTAATAGGAACAATATAATTAGAGAACTTGTATTGGAGAGGTTGGTCATTATTTCATCATACAATGACAATTGCCGCACAGCAAGAAGGTCCTGAGTTCAATTCCAACATCAGGCCGGGGTCTTTCTGTGTGGAGTTTGCATGTTCTCCCCGTGTTTGCGTGGGTTCTCTCCGGGTACTCCGGCTTCCTCCCACCGTCCAAAGACATGCAGCTTGTGGGGATAGGTTAATCGGATAATCCAAATTGTCACTAGGTGTGAATGTGCGAATGAATGTGAGTGGGAATGATTGTCTGTCCCTGTGTGTTGGCCCTGCGACAGACTGGTGACCTGTCCAGGGTGTACCCCGCCTCTCGCCCTATGACAGCTGGGATAGGCTCCAGCGCCCCCCGCGACCCTGAAAAGGATAAGCGGAAGCGAATGGATGGATGGACAATGACAATAATGCTAATGAATACTTTGAACACTCACAGGTGAATGTGTCAGCTGTGCTGGCACTGACATGACTCTTACTGATAAATGTAAAACATTTGTAAGTGGGACACTGAGGCCTCTGGAAACAATCTGATTGAGGCTGTGACCTGTTGTTTGGCTGGGTTCTGTCACATGCTGCTTAAAATTAAAGCATTTTAATAAAGTGGTGAACTGTCCGCTGTCAGAGCTGCTGCTGCTGCTGCTGTCAATGTGAATGTTAAAATAACCTGAAATTATCACACAGTCAAATGTCATTTTGGGAAAAAAGTTCAGCAATTATTTCCAGGAAGCCACATCTCTGGGAGGAGGATTTATAGTGAGCAGTAATAGAGGAAGCGATACAACTACACATGCTGCTACAACTACACATGTTTCTTTTCCAAATATTTATTTATAAGTGACTTATGTATGTATGTATGTATATATATGTATATATTGTACTATTCTTAGTTAGCGTATTGTCTGTCTTGTCTTAATGTTGGTTTAAAATGGAGCACTGTAACAAAAAATAATTTCCCCCAGGGATCAATAAAGTATTCTGATTCTGAATATTTATTAAACCTAAATATTTACAAGTCAAGTAGCAAAGTTTAACAATTATAAATGTTTTTATATTTCACAGAGTTCCCAGCACTCCTGTTGGTACAGGGCTACATTCAACCCAGGTCAAGTCTCTGTAATCAAGTTAGGTTTTCAGGTTTAAAAGTGTTTTCTGGTAAAGGTGTCACAGTAAGAAGTGCAGGATCTGAACTGCAGGGAATGATGAAGCTATCAGTGGATCCAGTTTTATGTTTTTCTTCCACATATGATGCGAAGTTTAACCTTTCAGTCAGGTTGGTTTCAGGATGATATAAAGAGGTAATTTTCTGCTGGAGATTCCACAGTCTGCAGGATTCTCTAGGCTCCGATGATATGAACAGCTGGTCACGGTCTAAGAGGATGTAAGCTGGTATAATCCATCAGGAGAGTATTTCTCTAGTTAGGATGTGAGATGTGGTTTCTGCTGAGGCTTTATAAAGATAGAACAGTCCTCTCCAGCCTGTACAGCAGTCTACAAAGAATATTAAATACAGGTCTCCACTGACATTGTAGATAAAGGGTCCCGTGAGGTCTTCTCCCAGGACCTCTGCAGGCCTGCTGACCAAAGTTTATTGGAACTTTCCAGTGTCTAGTGTCTCCAGTTTGTACAACTGACACACTCTGCAGTGTTGTACATAATCCCTCACATCCAGATCAGTACATGAGTTCTGGTAATTATTTATGTGTTTTATATCTTTTAAGATGGCCCCATAAAAGATCATGGTATTGGTGGACTGGTGGTGGAGGAGGGAGGATGTGATGTCTGGTACAGTGTGTCATGAAGTAACTGGATCACTTTGCTCTCCACAACAACTGGAGCAGCACAGGAAGAAGCAGATGGGTCACTGAGGGATTCCTTCATTATGGTCTCCATTTGCTCTTTTATCACCTGCACATTTGTGGGAGACACATGAAAAGGCTTCTGTTTAATAAACACACTCTGGTACATCTGTAGAGACATCAGTGCAGCTCAGTCAGTGAACAGCTCACTGTCCTACCTTCAGGTTATGCCATCGGTAAATGTTCCTCATCTTGGCCTTTTTAAATGAAATTTCAAAACAGAAAAACCTCATTACATAAATCAATGTGATCATGTGATGCAGTGAACACTGAGAAAGAGAAACAAACATACCTTGTTCTTTGATTGGTCTGTAACCAAAGCAGTGAAAATTATGCCAGTGTCAGAAAATAATATGATGCAGTAAATTAAACATTTCGATTTTTTATTATCCTCACCTGGGATCAGACGGAGCCCTCTTTTTTAAGTACCAATATAATAATCCTCCTCCTCCAGTAATTACAATTAAAACACCCACAGCTCCACCAACAGCTGCTCCCACATTAAAACTGCGTTCTCCACACTGAGCGTCAGCTGCAGATGTTCCTGTTGTTATCTGCTGAAGGTTGAGTGAGTGACATCTGGAAGGACAGAGGGACACTGTTAGGGGACATGTACAGATGTTGCACATGTGTCTCTGAAGCTTCACTTACTGTGTGTGTGGCTGACAGGAGTGAAATGTTCCATTAGAAAATGTTCCACTGCTGCAGTCAGAGCACTCAGTGTCTGTGGAGGCGGTTCCTGATGACAACAACAACAACATGTGTGGATCAGTCAGTGGACCTCTGCCCTCAAACACACCAAGAAGCTTTGCTGTGAACACTAACAGCAACACAAAGACTCGATCAAGAACATCTGGACTTGCTGGTATTTTCATGTTTTATCTGAACTTCACTCTCTGTGATATCTCTCACACTGAGTCCAAACATGGCTCTGTCGTACCACAGGTCCTCGTCCAGCAGACCTCTGGGCTGCTCAGTGTATTTAATTAAAAAACTGGCACAGTTTGACATCTTCATATCATAAATTCATATAAAATAAACAGACTAATCAAATACCTTAATCTGTAAGATGTTTCCATTTTATTTTTTAAGAATCTACAAATTTTAGGGACCCATACAGAAGTAAAACTTGAAAAGTTGAACTTCAATCCAACTGTGATATATATTTTAAGGCAGCGGTCCCCAACCTTTTTTGCGCCACGGACCGGTTTATGCCCGACAATATTTTGGTTTCGGGTAAGCTCATTGTGAAACCTGGCCCCACCTTATCATGCGAATTCCTGAGGTCAGATGGCCCAGGATGTGAGTGGGCGTTAAGGCGTCTGGGGAGGGAACTCAAAACTGGATTATAGATGGCAGACAGTTGGTGTCGTAAACCACTGCCTCTGTTCAAAGATGGTCATGCACAGTGGACATAGATGGCTTCTTTCACTCCTCTTTCAAACCATCTGTCCTCTCTGTCCAAAATGTGAACATTGGCAGTATCCTTTATCCTTAAGATGCAGATGGACAGCTGAGTCTTGTCCTGTGGAGGTGGCTCTTTGACCTTAGAACTGAAGCAGCTTCTCGGATGAGAGGTGAAACGTCTTCAAGCAACTTAAAGAAGTCCAGACGCTTTTCTTTGTAAGCTCCTTTGACTACGATGACCTGGATGACTGAGAACCTTCACAGACTTCAGAGTTCGTACGTGTTTTGAAGTTTGTACATGCTTTGTCTCTTGGGGCCACCGTAAATATACTTTTATTTATTCACTCCACATAAAATGTAATAAATAAATCATATAATACAAAAACCAACTATTCACAGTTCAACTTTTAACTATTTAAATTTTCAGTTTTTTCCTTTTAAACAAATTTAAAACGAAACAACACAAAACACTGCAAACCACAACACAATTTAATATAAATTAAAATATGAAAATAAAAAGAACATGCATATTCTCTGTCATATCTCTCATATATGTCTTTCCCATGTTGCTTGTCTGTGTTTACTGTGTTATGGTGTGTTGATACCTGTGCATTCCTGTATTATCCTTTTGTGTTGCACATTTCAATGTTTTTTTTCCTCGCTACCTGGCCTGACCTGTCTCCCCAATGTGATGTTTGTATTGTATGTACGGTCGGCAAGGTCTGTCATCTCAGTTGAGGGCAAAAGACCTGCAACTGACAAATAAAGGCTATCTCATCTCATATGGGCCTGCATGAATAAACTTTCTGAATCCACAACTGAAAATAGTTGTGGATGATTACTATACCTTTCTAATGTGACGTTGTTGTCCCTGGCTCTCTTTCTCTCCCTCTGGCTCTGTGCGAGAGAGAGGGTGAGAGAAAGAAAGAAAAAAAAAAAAACCCCATGGCTCACGATAAGGAGCCAGCTCGCCTGGTTCACTTCAAAGATCTGGCTCTAAGAGCTATTTCGTTTGCGACCGACACATTACTACTCTCGACACCTGTAGGACTGCTTCAGCAGAACTAACTGGGATACTGTCAGACATGAGGACTTGGGGGCTTTCACTGACACTTTCCTGTATTATATAAAGAAATCAGAAGCCTTGGATGAGCTGGGAGGTTCTGCACCTCCTGAAAGAGAGGACACCATCTTCAGGTCTGGTGATACAGGTCTCCTCAGTATGGTCAGAGTCAACCTGAAGAGAGGTGTCATCTAAGGTGAGCTACAGGAGAAGGATCGATGGTCATCTGGACCAGCGGTCTCCAACCTTTTTTGCGCCACGGACCGGTTTATGCCCGACAATATTTTCATGGACCGGCCTTTAAGGTGTCGCGGATAAATACAACAAAATAAAACTAGTACCGGTACCGAAAAAAGAAGATTTATTCATAACACACGTGAAAAGACCCAGGAAAACCGAGTTAACGATAAAATCGATAATAAAATAACGCTGAAACCCGATAAAAACCCTGAAAACCATACATTTCACACCTGAGCCTCAACTCTCGCGGCCCGGTACCAAACGACTCACGGACCGGTACCGGTCCGAGGCCCGGGGGTTGGGAACCGCTGATCTGGACCATAACAACAGCAGGCAGGTGTAGGAGGGCATCCAGCATCTCACCAACTACAGGATGAACCTCTGATTTGGTGAAGGTGAAAGAGCGTTAGCGGAGGAGTTGAACTTATTTTGGGCCACTTTGATGTGAAATCATAGCCAAGTTATACTTAGCAACCCAAAGCAGCTTGATCCTTAGAGTGGAGGAGCGTGAGGTGAGGTGGACATAAATGAGAGGAAAGCTGCAGGACCTGATGGTGTTCCTGGACCTGTGCTGGAGGACTGCGCAGACCAGCTGGCTGGAGTCATCACCAGGATTTTCAACCAGTCGCTATATCCTCTGTCTGAGAAACCAGTCTGTACCAGTGTCAGTCACTATTGACCAATAGCATGTTTCCCAATGGTGATGTTTTTATATGGTGACTGTTTGCATTGTTGACTTTAAACTTAATTTTGCTGTACAAATCCTATGTTACAATGATAATAACAATATTCTATAAAAATGTTCAGCAAATATTAAATTAGATCAGTTTCCCTGAACTCTGGTATTCTCATTTAAAAACACAAACCTACCTTTCTGACTAATGTACTGTCCTGGTTTACAGCGTTTGTGTTCATGTGCTCTCTCACAGCTGTGTCCTGTATGGTGGACACAGTATAATCCCTCCAGTGGTTTACAGAGTGTATCTGATGTTGCTGTGCACTGCTTCTTTACCCTCAGACCAAGAGCTGCCAACATAAAAAGAACATACTCAACATGTTTCGTGTATTTGTGAAGAGACGCTGAAGCTCACGATTTTTTTTTTTGCTGAAAATACATTTGGTCATTATGACGTCTTTAGGAAATATAAAACATCATCATCTTGAATTAATTAAATCATGGAGAAAGACCTCCCTTTATGTTTTAATTTGATTTTAAACTACTATAACATAAAACATAGTAAAGCCCAGAGAAATTAATTCACCTGAGTGACAGTTTGTACAGGGAATACATCGCTCCAGCCCATTAGGTTGATCAGTGAAGGTTCCATCCATGCAGGGCAGACATGACGTACTTCTATACTCATTGCAGTGAGTTTTCACTCGACTCCCTGATGAAAACAAAAGCAACAAATTCATTTCAAGCTTGCCTTTTTGTATTCTGTCTAAGTTGTGTGAAAACACATGCATTCATCATTCAGATGGTTTTACCTGCAAGACACTTTGGACAGCATTCATTTCCTATCTGATACTCTGCTTGATGACATGTGAGGCTGAGACCACTGGAGACTTTCATCAGAATTATCAGAATTACCTGAAGAGAGAAAAAAGGGGCCATGCCATGAAATTTTAGTTGTCGTCGTCCCCGTTTGGTTAAAAAAAACAAAAAACAAAAAAAAAAAAAACACATCCCATCTCGCCCCTGCAGGCAGGCTATCCTTCAAGCTTGAGTTGTCTACCAGAGGCCTGGGAGCTTGAGGATCCTAGCTGTGTCGTAGCTGTTCCTACATACACACAAAAGTGAGTACACCCCTCAGCAAGGCGCTGGTCTTTTTGGAGGTGTGTTTGGGGTTGATATCATGTTGGAATACTGTTCGGTAGCCCAGTTTCTGAAGGGAGGGGATCATGCTCTGCTTCAGTATGGCACAGTACATGTTGCCATCCCCCGCCCCAGTGCCAGCAGCACTCATGCAGCCCCAAACAATGACATCCCACCAACATGCTTAACTGTAGGCAAGAAACACTTACCTTTGTACTCTTCACCTAGTTGCAACCACAGCCCCCCACACCATCTGAACTAAATAAGTTAGTCTTGGTCTCATCAGACCACAGGTAATCTGCCTGTCCTCAGCAACCTTTTTGCTGGCTTTCTTGTGCATTATCTTTAGAAGAGGCTTTCTTCTAAGACGACAACCATGCAGTGTGCTGCGTATGGTCTGAGCACTGACAGGCTCAACCTCCGCCTTCAGCCACTGCAGCAATGCTGGCAGCATTTATACATCTATTTTAAAAAGACAACCTTTGGATATGACGCTGAGCACATGCACTCAATTTCTTTGGTTGACCATGGCGAGGTTTGTTCTGAGTGGAACCTGTCCTGTTAAACTGTTGTGTGGTTTTGACCACCGTGCTGCAGCTCAGTTTCAGGGTGTTGGCATTATTCTTATAGCCCAGGCCATCTTTATGTAGAGTAACAATTCTTTTTTCAGGTCCACAGATTCTTTCCCATGATGTGCCATGTTAAACTTTCAGTGACTAATATGAGAGTGTAAGAGCAACAGTGTTGGGGAGTAACGGAATACATGTACCGCCATTACGTATTTAAAATACAAAATATGAGTAACTGTATTCCGTTACAGTTACAGTTTAAAAAGGTGGTATTTATAATACATTTACTTTGGTGACATAAATGGATTACACGGCGGTACTTTCCTGCTTCATATTGTAGCGGGTCAGGACTGTTTGGGTTTTGTTTGACAGCTACGTTCTGTTGTTCCAGGCGGCAGCGTTACAGTTGCCATGGTTACAGGGCGACGCTCTCTCTCTCTCTCTCTCTCTGTGACTGTGTGTTTCCTGGGTGAGAGAGCGCCTTTTTGTTGTTGTTGTTGTGCTAAGCTAATAGGCAGAATGCTACAGGCATAACCCTAAAGAATGTAGCCTCATAGGCAGTGTAGTCCGTGCTGCAGGGAGAATGGACTGCCATACCCGTTAGGTGTCTGTGAGCAAGAGGAGGGAAAAAAAGGAAAGTGGAAATGTACGAGCTGTCACCGAGCAAAAACGGGAGCTGGAAGCATGTAAATATAAAAATAACCACTGCAGCCAAGAAGAGTGCCTGACGAGCCCAGTTGTAAGTAAGCTATTAAGACTCGACTGTACACCGTGTTCGTGTTTTCCTCTGAAAACAATAAGTTCTGTTGGAGCAGTCTTTCAACGCCTCTCTCTGTCTCTCGCTAGCAAAGTTGACCCAGACAACAAAGTAAAGCTAGTTTTCGGCTACGAGCCCGACATGAACCTGACGTATTAGTCAGAGGTCCCTTTACTACGGTTCGGAGCCGTGGACCTTGAGTAATAGTAATAAATCACACAGCAATAGTGCATTCACGTAGTTGTAAAAAGCATGATAATATATTAAGTAATCCAAAGTATTCAGAATACGTTACTGTCATTGAGTAACGTAACGGAATACGTTACAGAATACATTTTGGGGCATGTATTCTGTAATCTGTAACGGAATACATTTTAAAAGAAACCTTCCCAACACTGAAGAGCAATAACACCAAATTCAAACACATCTGTTCCCCATTTCCACCTGAGACCTTGTAAAATTAACGAGTCACATGACACCAGGGAGGGAAAATGGCTAATTGGGCTCAGTTTAGACATTTTCACTTTTACTCCCTTTTGTTGATAGCGGTTTAGGCAATAATGGCCGTATGTTGAGTTATTTTGAGGTAACAGCAAATCTACACTGTCAGACAAGCTGTAGACTGACTACCTTACATTGTATCAAAAGGGTCAAATTGTAGTCCCATTAAAAGATATAATAAAATATTTACAAAAATGTTAGGGGTGTACTATACATTTCTTTTCCTTCAAGATATTTTTTTTTGTTGACTCCGGCATTGTTTCACAAATTCAAATCTGAGGCCATGATTGAACATTAATATTTAAAAAACGAGTAAAGTTAAAATCCCAAAATGCTTAATGATCATTCTTAACCGGCTCGCTACCTCCTGCTTTTGGCCTAGGCTGTCACTTGAGCCCATTTCCCTTTAGTAAAAAAGGAGCTCCTCGGCCGGTGTTCCAAGCAATCTGAACAGATACTAAAATGTGATGTTGTGAGACTGCATGCCACTGATTAGCTGGTCAGTGGCGTCACTCAACGAGTCAAAAGAGCATCTCAAGAAAATTAAAACTGCCAATTTCTGAAATTGAGAAATGGCTACAAAAACAACACCCTGTTCCCCATGTCTGATGAAAGCCACAGACCAAGCAGCAGATCTATTCTTGCCTCAACGTCCACCTTTGTTGTAGCATTTGTGTAACATACTAATTACATCACGGGGCACTCAGCTGCATTGCTATGACGATCATGCAAATAAGGAGGTACTGGATTTTAAAACAAAACTAGACAATCTTATTCAAGTTGTGGCGTGTCGATCTGAGTAGATGGAACGCTAGTTTGAGGGTGGAGTCAAGGAGGCCATTTCTTCATCTTACAATGCTGTGATTGAAGCCATTCCCCAACTCTCTGTGAATGGTACTTATGACCATTGATCAATGTTCTGGTAGAAAATGTTCTAAAAAAAAATTTGCTTCTTAAAGCTGAAATTAACTTTAGGTTTCTGCATGTGGTGACATGTTACTGTACACTTTTGACTAACAAAGAGCATCAGGAGAAGAAGACATGAAGTCAAAACATGAACGGGAACCAGCAGATGGCGCTCAAGCCTTCAGGAGAGCTGCTGAGCCAGGTGAGCTGTAACTTCATGTAAATATTTTACCAGAAATGTTGCAGGATTCACAGGTTTCCAGAAACATGTCCCTGAGATTTGAGACAATGGAGTGGAGTGAACAGCTGGACTACACCTGGAAACACAAAGATTTTTTTTTTTTTGCAGTCTTTCGTCATCCATCCTCACATGCAGACACAATAATATCAACACAACAGACAAAATATATACTTAATAGAAAATAATGAAAGCAAAATGATAATAGTGTTAATTTGGAGCATCATGTAACTCAAAAGTGACAAAGCTGTGACTTGTTCATCTGAGTGAATAAATCTGTTTTGAATCCTTGATGTTCTGTACTCTCGAACCAGAAGCCAAGGAGAACGAACTGAAAGTCAGTGTGCACAGGGATCCTGGTTCAGCATGGATTTACTTCTCCTGCATCCCTCTGATCGATGTTAAAGAGATCAATGTGAAATGTAAAACTTCCACGACGCTTTGAAAATCTTAGTGACAAAGTAAAGAGTCATGGTGAAGTTGATCAAATTATCTCATGGAACTGTTTGTTTGGATGAGTGGATGCATTTAACAGGAGAAGTCGGACGCATCAAGCTAACGTTTCATTCATCAGGATTTCCATCTCAAGTTTAACAGCTTGCTCTGCATTGGTTGCTCCAAAGTCCAAAAGTGTCTTTGGAGTATTTCACCTACATGGGAGGCCAAAGCATGTCAATCTGAGTGAGTCTGAATCTGAAGTCCAGATTTTAATTAGGTCACGCCAAAACCTTCATTTTATTTTTTTTTATGTCATTCAGAGGTGAATTGCTGCTGTGTTTTGTATCATTGTGCTGCTGCCTGAGTGCTCTTGAGCTTCAGCATATAATCTGATGTGTGGACATTCTCCATCAGGATTTTCTGGTAATGAACAGAATTTATGGTTTCATCAGTTATAACAGAGCAGCCCAGACCATCCACACTACCAGCACTGTGTCTGGCTGCTGCTGCAATGTTTGCTTTATGCCAAATGTAACGGGACTCAACTTTCCAGAAAGTTCAGCTTTTGTCTCGTCAGTCCATAGAATATTTCTGAGAAGCCCCAGGAAAATCTATGTTTCTTGGCAAATTTGACACTAACCTTTCCTCCTTGAACTCTCCATTTTGTCTCTTTCTTATTGTTGAATCATGACCTCTGACCTTAATCGTATTGTAGGGTCTACCTTACAATATAAAGCCCCTTGAGGCAACTGTTGTTCTGACCTACTGCTGTATAAATAAAATGGAAATGAATTAAATTAACTGAGCAAAGTGACATCTGCAGATCAACAGGTGTAGTTTTTGGAGTCTTCTTTGACCTCCTGGATGAGTCGTTGATGGTTCCTTGGAATAGTTTTGATAGGCTGGTCTCTCAAGGAAGGATCAGCACTGTTCCATGTTTTCTCCATGTGTGAATGTGGCAGGGCGTGGTTGCACTGCAGCTGCAGGGGAGGCAGATTCATCTGAGTGGCATCCGCAAACACGCCTCGCTAGCTTAAAGGCTGAACTAGGTTGTTGTTGTTAGTGTGTGTGACTCTGTGCTGGAAAGTTGCAGCCGATTGTTTGAACAAAAACCGTTAATAAAAGTGTTTGAAAATGCTGAAAATCACTGAATTGTGGGCAGTTCTGTCATTCTTCTGTCACAGTGGATAATGACCCTTACCATGATCTAAGGCAGTGGTTCTGTGGAGAGTTTCCCTATATTTAAAATTTAGATTGATCCTCTACACTAAATGTTTTTACCATCAGCGTGACAGCACCATGCAGCCTTAGCAGTTTTAAGGCCCACGGAAATGGGCACTCCAGCTGGTTGACTGCGAAGAGCCTTGGGAACTCCTGTGTCATCTTTGCATACCTCCACAATGGTATATTATTTAATCTTAAAAAAATGGAGATTTCCCACATACCACCAGAGAGAGCCCAAGTACCACTGGTGGTACATGTACCACAGTTTGATAAAGACTGGTCTAAAAGTGGTCAGGTTTAAGGACTGGACTTAAAATAAGTGAAAAAGCAGCCAATGCACAAAAAAAAAAACTGAAAGATTTTCAGTGATTCAGTGCAGAATTATTTTTTAAAAACACAAATACAGAAGGCCTGTAGGCTTGGAAACAAAATATAAAGAAATATGGTGTGGCTCAAGACTTTCCCACAGTGATGTATTTTCTTCAATAAGAGCAAAATGGCTCTGCAGTCAGCTCATTAACGGGAAACTGGAGAGAACCAGTCTGAGTAAGCTACAGTCCAAACAACAGCTGAGCTTCACATATGAACACGTACGTGTGTGAAATAGAATTTATTCACAAACTCTGAGTCAGGAACAACATTTAGACACACATTACCTCTCCGTGGTAGCAGCACCTGGTCCTCTGCAAAAATCATCAAGTCTTTGGAATGAGCGGGTGCGCTTTAAGGATCCCATTTTCAGTTACAGGAAACACCCTATAAAAAAGAAAAAAAAGAAAAACACTTTGATTCATGTTTTTGTAAAAAAGGTTCTATCGGTTCTATCCACGCAGGGCAGACAGGATGTGCTTCTGTACTCGCTGCAGTGACTTTTTACTCGACTTCCTGATGAAATTAAATAAAACAAGTTCATGAAAAGCGTTCAACTTCTCATTGAGCATTAAAGTTGTGTGCACTCGTTAGCAGGGATCAGAACTGATAAGGATTTAGCTATGTTGATTCAATTATTGATTCTCATTGGTGCTGCTTTGAGAGTCACCATCATTGCTAAGCAGCATATCAAAGACATTATTGCATCCTGCGTGGTCAAATGTTTGTGCATGCTGGAGTTATTTCTCCACTTTGTTGTAATCAGTATTGGGGTTTTTACTCAAAAAAGTCATCCAATACACATTACTTGTTACTTTTCTTAAAAGCAATGCAGTACGCTACTTAACAATATAAACCTATAGGCTACAGTCCCACATACCCACAAACATCTCTGTCTTAATGATAACACACATACTATAATTCCTATAGTATGTAGTATGAACACAAAGCTGACAGATTATAGTGATTCTACTGTAGAAACATGAACCAGTAGAAATGAAGGCTGCAGCCTGTCTGATCATCAGAATGTTACATGTTTAAGTTCAGCCATATTTACGCTGCAGACTGTGCCACTATTTCCTCAGCCAGAGGCCTCAAGCGGTGCGTGTGGGCAACAAGGTCTCAAACAGCATCACCCTGAGCACGGGGGCTCCACAAGGCTGTGTGCTCAGTCCTCTGCTCTTCACCCTGTTGACACATGACTGCACACCAACCTACAGCTCCAACCACCTTGTGAAGTTTGCGGACGACACAACGCTGGTGGGGCTCATCACCAAGGGCGATGAGACCCACTACAGGAAAGAGGTTGAGCTCCTGACCACGTGGTGCAGAGACAACAACCTCCTGCTAAATGTCAGTAAGACCAAGGAGATTATTGTCAACTTCCAGAGAGGCCACACCTGTCACCCCCCATTGACCATCGACGGCGCTGCGGTGGAGAGGGTGAGCAGCACCAAGTTCCTGAGGGTGCACATCAGTGAGGACCTCTCTTGGACCACCAACACAGCATCACTGGCCAAGAAAGCACAACAGCGCCTCTACTTCCTGCGCAAACTCAAGCGGGCAAGTGCTCCACCACCCATCCTGACTACATTCTACAGAGGAACTATTGAAAGTATCCTCTCCAGCTGCATCACTGTGTGGGGCGGTAGCTGCACTGACTATAACAGGAAAGCTCTACAACGCATTGTGAGAACAGCTGAGAGGATAGTTGGTGCACCACTCCCCTCCCTGCAAGACATTTACACCACTCGCCTCACCCACAAAGCCATCACAATTGTCAACGATGCAACCCACCCCGCGCACTGTCTGTTCAGCCTCCTGCCCTCTGGAAAGAGATACAGAAGTCTCCGCTCCCGCACTACCAGGCTCACCAACAGCTTCATCCACCAGGCTGTGAGACTGCTGAACTCTCTTCCCTCCCGGCTCCCAGCCAGCAGAATCAGCAGATTGGCAGAAGTATAGTAGACAGATTGGACTCTACCCCCCCCACCCACGCACACTCTCCAACAAGGAAACACTCTCTGAACCAAGAACTGAAAACATTCCTGACTTGCATTGCAATTGCACACACCTGCTGCTATATATATATTTTTAGTATTCTTTTAGCACTATTTATATTATTATATTACTATTTATTATCTTATTGTTAGGGCTGTTTTTGTTGTGCATCTGCACCTTATTGTTGTCAATGCCTACGCATGGGACAGTGTGAAACGTAATTTCAATTCCTTTGTATGGCAAGTACATTTGAAGAAATTGACAAATAAAAGTATTCTATTCTATTCTATTCTACTAGGTGCTCACGATAAACAAATTTTAAATGAAAGCCAGGGAATTTTGGTAGCACAAAAACAAGTGGCTATTCTTTGTGACCATATGGATCGGTCCCTCATATTACCATTATTTCCCCCACAGGCACAAAGTTAATACTTAAAAAAGCAGCAACAATACACAAAAATATAAAGAGTACTTGGTGACAACTTTGCTTTTAGCCTTTAACCCTCTGGTGTCCAGGGTATAACTGGCTGTTGTTGATTACTTTTGATTTGGCCTCTATATTTCACCTTTAAAAACTGTTTATCTTGCCAATCTGTTATTTTTTCATTTTGACATACTGTATCAGCACAATTTATCTAAATCCAGACAAAAAATGTAAAATACCATAGAAAAAAAGTTTTGACTGTTAAAACCACAAACATGTTTAACGAATCATTTTCATAACTTGAAATGCAAATAGAATTTGTACATTTTTAAAAATTATTACTTTCCCTCTGCCTATACAACCATATGCCACATGTTTCCATATATATATTTTTTGATTGGTTGACATGGTACACTTTAACACCAATAGGGAAGGGAAGGAGTGTTTTTTTGCTCACAAGCAGAGAGTGTTTGGTAGTGTTCTCCTTAGAAAACGCCATTTTTACCATTTCTTCCCGGAGTAAACGCCACTGTTTTATTCAGAAAAAATCACTGCGTGTACTTTTGATCATAACTCTGGTTTTACATGGCCTATCAACACAATTTAAAAACTGGTATATAGTTTGAAGTCAGTATTTCAACTTTTGACAAAAGTTGAAATGGAGACTCTGGGTCCGTCGACCCCAGAAGGTTAATCAGCCTTAAGTCTTAAGTTGGCTAGTTATGTATTGGGCTAATGTTTAAAGCTTTCACTTGAGTAAATTAACTCATATTACTGCTAAGTAATGTTAGCTAAATTCACAGCATATTCCATAAATCTCCGTGCCATAACTAACTACTATAATAGCGCTGCCATACTGCATCACACTCAGTGCATTTCAATCATTTCTCCAGCGAGTTTGATAGCTAGCAAAATAATAATAATAATTAAAAAAAAAAAAATAGCACGTGTATGTACACGTACTGGAAAATGATTTACTAGGACTCACCTATCATGCAACTGGAGAGCGCAAACTCCACCCACTAAAACAGCAACCTACAGGTATGTTAGCACACTTATCCCCGACTGTCCCAGGGAGGGGTGGGGTCACACATTGAAACAGACAGAGGCGCAAGGCAGCCCAGGCAGGGAAATTTTGTTTTTACATTTTGCAACTAGTTTTTTTTCTATCTAATAAGAAAACTATTCAGTCATTTAGTTATATATGGTGAATAAAATACAGTCACACTTTCGAGCACTTTTAAGCACCGCATCAGAAATTCAAGCACTTTTCAAGGATTTGAAGCACCCATACGAACCCTGCATATAAGGGGGAAGAGGAAATGCTATTGTGGGTTCATTCGAGGCAGTGTGCACGCTGTGTGTGGATGTGAGAGGAGGATCGCTTGTCCTTGTGATACTCCTATTGGGGAGGGTATCCAGATGTAAATGGTAAAATGGCCTGTATTTGTATAGCGCTTTTCTAGTCCCTAAGGACCCCAAAGCGCTTCACACTACATTCAGTCATTCACCCATTCACACACACATTCACACACTGGCGATGGCAAGCTACATTGTAGCCACAGCTGCCCTGGGGCGTACTGACAGAGGCGAGGAGATGTCTTTTTGCAAAAGATGTGCACCAGACTGTGTGTGCAACTGTTACTTTTTTTTAAGTTTCCTTTCAAAGTTTACTAGCTTTCTCTCAGTTTTCAGAATCAGAATCAGAAAAAAATCTGAACGGGTTTTATTGCCAAATGTTGAGTAGGTTTACAACATTAGGAAATCGCTGCGGTACTTAGTGCAAAACATACTGTAAGACAACACTTAAAAATCAAAATTAAAAGTGCTAAGCAGAATAATATATACATGTGCGCAGGTGATGATCAGTGCAAAAATGGAACAGATGCAGAGAACACAGTACAGGCTCATGTGTTTGTGGCGGGAACAGTCATATGGTTGTTGTTTATGAGTCCAACAGCAGAGGGGGAGAAACTGTTCTTATGGCGAGAGGTTGTGGTCCAAATGGACCGGAGCCTCCTGCCTGAGGGGAGCAGGTCAAACAGACTGTGTCAAGGGTGATAAGGGTCAGCTGTGATCCGAGCTGCAGGCCCCAGTGTCCTGGAGGTGTACAGGTCCTGCAGAGATGAGATGCAGCCAATCACCTTCTCAGCAGAGCGCACAACACGCTGCAGTCTATGTTTGCCCCTGATGGTGGCTCCAGCATACCACACGGTGATGGAGGAGGTGAGGATGGACTCGATGATTGCAGTGTAGAATTCCATCATCGCCTTTGTTGGCAGGTTGAATTTCTTCAGCTACCTCAGGAAGTACATCCTCTGCTGGGCCTTCTTTATGACAGAAGTGATGGTGGGCTCCCACTTGAGGTCCTGGGTGATAGTGGTACCCAGGAAGCAGAATGAGTTCACAGTGGTGATGAGGGTGTCAGTCAGGAGACACCCTCCCGAGAAGGGATGCGTCTCCACGTTGGAGGTGGTTGTGAGTTCGAGTTAATTTGAAGGTTTTAAATAAACCCCATGTGATGTTGTTAACTTTAACCACGGCTGCCCATTAGGTGGGGTGGGGTGTCCAGTGGGGTGTGCAGCTTGTTCCAGACCAATATCAGTGTGTCTTGTTCCTTTACTGTGTGTCTGTTGTAACTGACTGGATGATTGGTGTTGTGACACTGTGTCCAGATGAGCCCAAGAAGGTGTGGGAAGGAAGGTGGGTGCTGCCCCGGAGGACTCAGTGGTCTCAGTGGTCCTCAAGGCCATTATCCCCCTTGTGGCAGGGTGTGGGAAATTGGGGGTGCCTACTGAGCCAGTTGTGACAACAACTGTCTACAACATACAATCCAGTTTTAAGATACTTGCCAGGTGTCTCAACCCCCACTCACATCTTGGGTTAGTTGATCTGATTGGGTCACATGATACACTGAGGCAAGGTATCACAGAGATTTCACCTGGAAACTTCACCCACACCTTTATTCACACCTTGGGTTGTGTGATAGGGCACATGATTAATAGTGGGTCGACATCCCATTTAAGGATGTTGACCCAGTAGATTTTAAATATCTGGGACTCTCCACCATTTGGTCTTAAAACTGAAGAAGTTCCTCGAATGAAACGTGTTCAAGAAACTTAAAGAATTTGCTTTTCTTTCCAAGCTCCTTAGGCTTTCTATAAAGTTATCCAAGTAAATATCTTACCAAAAATGCTGCAGCATTCACAGGTTTCCTTCTTGAAGACATCTGATCTGACAGGCTGACAGTTTCCTTGGTCCAAAAGAAGAAACATGTCCCTTAGATTTGGGATGATGGAGTTCTAACAGGAAGAACAAGGAAGGACAACATCTGGAAACACAAAGAAATGACAGGTTAGAGATGAGCCATCAACAGGCCTTAAAGGGTTCCAGAGGACGATGAACCAATGATTTTAGATCAGGATTACTGACACATGATGAAACTGACTGTTTGCAAAAGGACACACACACATACAGAACTACTAAACCATCAATCGTTAACCACCGAACATGATTCTAATATTCCACATTTATTGCAAGAAACAGAGACCACAGTGATTCATATTAATTATTTAACCACATAGGGCCGGCTCTTTCCTGGGTCAAGAGGGGGCGTTACCCCCTTAAACAAACGTCCTGCCCCCTTAAGTCAAACTTTTAGAAGTTAAGAAAGAAAATAATAGATTACCCACAAAACTGAATATGGACAAGGTTTGGTACAGTAGCTGAAAAATCCACTGGAAAGAGGCACCAATGAGATGATAAGTTTCACGTTTCGTTCGCTCTTTCCCTCTGTGCTCCATTTGTGCGCAGGGTCACACAGCACTAGGCAGAGATCCCCCACTCACCCTCCCCTTAGCTCAACATCTAATCACTGTTAGTATACAAATGACCAGGTGTCAGGTTTCTCAATAGGCAAGGCAGAGCAAAATTAAGCCGCTAATCTCTGTCATCAAAATCATAGCGACTGTACCTAAGAGTGAATTATTTTAATGTTCTTCCTTGTATTTGTTAGAAACATTTTTGTAATTTCCCCTTAATTGTGGGACTTGGTGTGAGAGGAAGTAATACTCAGCATAGACTGTTTTTTTAGTGAAACAAAGCAAGTAAAGCACCGCCTTCAAGTTTATAAAGAACCCATGTCAAAGTATACCACTAAGTTTACCACTTAGTGATGTGTTATGCACAAAATCAGAACAGCCAACTCCCTTCAATTGAGAGCTGGCTCCCCACTTTTCTTTTTTTTTTTAAACGAGGTTTGTTGTGTTGCCACAGTATTTAACTGTGGCAAAACAGAGAGAATGAAGAGGAGCTTCTTCCCCCAGGCTATTCGGGGCCTGAACCAGGTGTAGGACTGGACTCTCCCAAACACGTCACTATAAGACTGGACTCTCACACACGTCACCACACGCACCACCACACATTTCCTATAATCCCTATAATTTATAATCCTTATCTTTATAATCTCTTCTGCTATTTGCACATTCTTTACTGTAAATTCCTAAGTTAATTTGTAAATTTTTGTAGTAAATTGTAAATATTGTAAAACTTTTCTTCTGTCATTTAATGGTCGGGCATTGTACAGCTACAAGCATTTCACCCCCATGTCATACTGTGTATGGTTGTGTGTGTGTGACAAATAAAATTTGAATTTGAAACTGTCTTCCTACATATATGGCACACAGCATAATTTCTACGCTGAATGTAAACCCAATTATGATATGTGAAGAAAGGCAAGATTGCATGTTTTGTGCCTCGGGTTTCTCATCGGCTCACACACAGAGATGAATGACGTATACACTCTGGTTCTTGTAGATGATAAACAGATCACCCGATTTACTGGAAGTCACGTGACCAGAGAACCAATGACCGCGCATGTGCAAGGGGATTTCTTTTTAAGAAATAAGCAGTTACTTCAAAGAGTACAAGCATTAAACACAGAAAATACTGCATTCTGAGGTGTAATATTAGAATTAATTTATTATTTATTTTTAAAACCCACAGGGTGAAATAAACACGATCTCTGACGTGGCGATTTAGGTAACATACGCAAATAAATCAACAAAATAATCATCCGTAATTTGTATAAGTTATAAGTAATGTTCCACGCAGGTCTCTACGTGTGACACTTTAGACACGAACACGTTCATAACAACACCAACGACCAGAAAAAAACAACACCGACGGCAACAGCCGAGATCGAGGAAATACATCCCGTTGCTGGTTAGTGAAACTAAACCCACAAAATCAACAGTTGTTGGCTGAGCTGCTGTGTGAGACTAAATCACTGCTGTGGATAAGTGACGCGACTCACACAGCCAGCAGCCACCTCATAACTTTATCGAGCTGTCGGAACATGACCTTAAAATAGCATTCAGGCTAAAATCGGAACACTTACCTTTGTCGCTACCCGATCCGTACCGGAAACCCGATCGGTACCCCGCATGCGCAAATCTTACGTCACTTCCTCTCTTTGCCGTTCTATCCAAGAGCATCTGGCTGCAGCCACTGTGGAGTGTCACTACCCGATCCGTAGAGAAGGGTCTGGCTTTTTTTTTCTTTTTTTTTTTCTTTTTTCTTTTATTAGTAATATAAACATACAAACAAAATGCACCATATATTACAGATTCAGAGAATAAACATTTCTTACATATTAGCAACTTTCATATATAGTGAAAATAAAATATAAAGATGGGGTCACATAAATTAACAGATTATTAACTCACTAAATCAAAATCTTCTACAAAGGAAACAAAAAAAGCAGCCTTTTTCTTTTTAACTAAAGTCAAAGATTTAACCAACAGGTTTAGGTCGTTTTTTTTCCAGTGAGCCAGTGTTGGTTTAATCTTTAAAAAGCGACATTTATGTATAAAATACTTACACAAGATTAATAACACATTAACACCATAATTAGCTTTCTTTTCTTTCAAAAACACTCCAAACATTATCATATTTAAGGTAAATGGGGTCATTTGAATCCCACTGGAATAAAGCCAGGTATGAAAATCCAACCAAAATATTTGTATAAAATTGCACAAAAAGAATAGATGGTCCAAATCCTCCTCTTCTGTTTCACAAAATACACAATTACCCGTTTCTATTTTGAATCTATCACTAAGGAGTCTATTTGTCGGGTAAATTTTATTCAAGATTTTAAATTGGACTTCAGAGAAGGGTCTGGCTGCAGCCTGTCACTACCCGATCCGTACCGGAAACCCGATCGGTACCCCGCATGCGCGAAAGGTTTCTACTTCCGGTCGTAGTGTTTTACGATAGTTACAGCCCAGAGTATCTGTTAAGATGTTAAGAATAACAAGCATATCTTAAAATGTTTGCAATAATGAAGCATTTCAGTACAATGTAGACAAAAATGAAAAAAAAAAGAAAGTTACGGATCAGGACTCCCCGATCCGTACTGCGCATGTGCAGATGTTTTCTTCTTCTTCTGTTCGTTTAATGGCAGTGTACTCCCCAGTGTACGAGGATACCGCCACCTGCTGACCGAGCGAATAAACCCTATTATAAACTGAATTAGCGTCATTACAAACGTGTGTTAAATTTGATTTAGCGATAGTCGAGTGTGTTTATGCTTGTCTGTGAGGAGAGGATTGTTGGAATAGTGATGATGATGTGCGCTATCACTGTCAATTGTCAGTAAACACTTCATCTGGCTGATGAATCTACACGTGAGATATTACAAAGTCTGCATTATTAACTCTGTAATTAGGCGCCATTCTTCTTATTTTACGGCGCTGTTGCTCAATCGGGGGACGCTCTCTGTTGAGGAGAAAAGCATGAATTTCTTTGTATACGGATTATCCATTGTTTAAATGTCCAGGGCAGTCGAAAAGAAGGCAGAGCTGTTGAGAAATGCTAGGAGCTAACTGGGCGCTAACCGCATCATTCAAATATATTGAATGTCGCAAAAAGAGGAAGTGACGTAAGATTTGCGCATGCGGGGTACCGATCGGGTTTCCGGTACGGATCGGGTAGTGACATTTTTTTTTTTAATTAAACTTTATTTACAAACAACAGTTTAACATACAAGGCACCATCATTAATCCGATTATGTTACATCCTCGGTTGAGCATTATAGCAAAACAAACAAACAAACAAAACGAACAAAAAAAACACCCAAAAACAACAACAATAAGCACAAAGTTAAAAGAGTTAGCACAAAAATAAAGAACAGTCATTGAAGGATTCGAACCAAAGGCAAAAACTAACGTGCAAAAAAAGGGCAGTCGTGATTATAAAATAGGGAGTTTTTTGTTTTTTTTAACATAGGTTAAACTCTTTAAATAAAACAACAAGTTTATGGGCTTTCTTGTTATTCACAAGTTTCAGCGATTTAGCCCAGAGTCTAAAGTCATTCAGCCATCTGTTTATACATGGTTTAGCTTTAAAGTATCTGCATTTGTGAATAAAAAATTTTCCCATTAACAAAATCGTCCTAATCAACAGGTCAAAATCTGCATTCTCAGCAAGTATTCCAAATTGTATTACTGTCACCGTCAAATGTGGTAACTGAATTCTCCTGGACTGTAGCCAGCTCCACATGTCAGTCCAGAAGGAGTGCACTGATTCACAGTTGAAAAACAAGTGATCCAGACTTTCAATATCATTTTCACAAAATGTGCAGGCGTTCACATCTAAATTAAATTTCCGTCTTAAGAATTCATTGGTTGGATAAACCTCATTAATGATTTTAAAGTGAACCTCTTTTGCTTTAGGGGAAAGAGGAAGTGAAATATACTTTTTTCTTATCGCCTTAACCTCCATGGTCTCAAATTCTTTAAGGATATAATTTCTTTTAACCGGATTAGGGAAAATTTCGTTTATCAAAATATTCCTGATCACTTTGTTTGTAAACCTGCTGTCACCAAATTCAACTCCAGCTATGCAGAGCTGCCTCAGTCCAGGAGAAATTTTAGAGTGCACAATATCTTCTTTTATCATTGATCTCAAAGGGACTGGAATGGCTTTCACTAGGGATTTATATCTCTTAACAGTACATCTTACATCAAATTTCTCACAAAACGTCTCATGCTTTAATAAGACCCCATTATCATCCATAAAATGAGCTACAGCCCAAATCCCTTTAGATCTCCATTCATCCACGTACACAGATTTCCTACACAAACGAATATACCTGTTGTTCCATATAGGGGTATTGTGAGGAGTAAAGTTATGTTTGTAGATTAATTTCCAGTAGAGAAGGACCTGCTGATGGAAAGCTGAGAGTTTAACAGGTAACGAACTGCAATCAAAGTCACAACGTAACAAAAAGTCTATTCCACCCATTTTGCCAAAAATCACACTGGGAATAATGTTCCAAAAGGAATTTTTGTTCCTAATGAAAGATCTTAACCATTTCAATTTTAGTACACCATTCATAACACCAAAGTCAATGGCATTAGCCCCACCCTCTTCATAATTCTTAATCATATCATTTTTCTTTATATAATGACATTTGTTCCTCCATATGAACCTAAAATTAAGATTATTTATAGATTTAATTAGTTTTGGAGATATGGGCAGAGAAAAGGCTGGATAGATTAGTCTGGATAGACTGTCCATTTTGGTTAGCAAAATTCTCCCAAACAGAGTTATGTCCCTTTGCAGCCACCTGTTTAAAATAGACTTACACTTTTCTATATTGGTACAGATATTCTTATTTTCAGTTGATGTCTTATCCTTGCAAATTACAATGCCCAGATACTTCACCTCTTTTTTAATCTGTATATTATCTATTGCTTGCAGGGTACACTCATGCAGAGCTAGAATTTCGCATTTATTAATATTCAGCTGTAGGCCAGAAGCTTTGGAGAAATGGTTGATCGCCTGTAAGGCTAAAGGAATCTGGTCTTCATTTTTTAGAAACAGGGTGGTATCATCTGCGAGCTGACTGATTATTATCTGTTCACCCATCACAGTTAACCCCTCAATGTGACTGTTTTTAATCAAAATAGACAACAGCTCAGCAACCATGATGAACAGAAGTGGTGAGCTGCTACATCCCTGCCTTATCCCTCTATTAACCTCAAACCTTGAACATGTACCATGTTCTAGCAAAACAGAGCTGTTAATGTCATTATATAGCATCTCTATAACATTGACAAATTCCTCTCCAAAACCAAAAGACTGCAGAGTTTTTAATATGAACGTATGTTCAACTGAGTCAAAAGCTTTGTAAAAATCCAAGAACAGGATGTATCCTCTCTCTTGGATTAATTCACTGTATTCAAGGAGATCCAAGACCAGCCTAATATTGTTATGAATTAGTCTTCCTTTCAAAAAACCTGATTGTGTTTCACTGATGATGTTTGAGATGCCTTTCTTTAGCCTCTCAGCTACAGCTCCAGACAGGATCTTATAGTCAGTGTTTAGTAAGGTGATGGGTCTTAAATTGTCTAAAATTCTTTTATCCTTGCCCGATTTAGGAATCAGGGTTATCAACCCTTGTTTCATGCTCGGCATCAGTTCTCTTTTCTCTATCGATTCCTTTAATGCATCAAACAATAAAGTTCTTAGGTCCTTCCAGAAGAATTGATAAAAATTAGTAGTGAGTCCATCTGTCCCTGGGGACTTGTTTAATGCCATTTTCATGACCACCAAATCCAGTTCCTCAATTTTAAACTCTGAATCACACAGATCTTTGAAAGGCTTGTCAATACATGGGATGAGATTATGAATCTTATCAAAGAAACTATCAGAATCAGCTGCTGAATATTCTGAGGAGTACAATTTGGAATAAAAAGTGAAGACTTCCTTTTCAATCTTTCTGAAATCTTTACATTCAGTCCCATTTATCAACAAGCTTGAGATTAGATTTCTCTGCTGTCTACACTTTTCCAGCTTACTAAAATATGAAGAGTTCTTTTCACCTGCCTCAATCCACTTGGCTCTCGATCTTATAAAGGCACCATGGGCTTTCTCTAGGTAAAGATCGTCCAATTTAGATTGTAACTCCATCAATTTATTCTTCTCTTGCACGTTTAGTTTTTCTTTACTACAGCACTGAGTTATTTCACGAAGTAAATTACTTTCATATTCCCGTTTTTCCCTGTTCAGTTCTTTGCAGAATTTTATAGTGAATTCTCTGATTTTGAATTTAACAAATTCCCATTTCTGTATATTACCCACTACTGAGTCATCATTTTTTATATCTATAATTATATGTCTAATTTTATCACAAAACTTGTCCTTATTTAAAAGGCTGGCATTAAATTTCCAATATCCTCTGCTACTACGTTTCGTTCTTGTTGGTTCTAAGACAAGATCAATGAAACAGTGATCAGAAAGGGGTGCTTTGGAGATTTTAGATTGTGAAGTACACCTCAAAATGTCATCGCTCACTAACCAATAATCAAGTCTTGACCTGCTTTCTCCATTAGGTTTAAACCAAGAATAATTCTTAACTCCAGGATTCAAACTTCTCCAAATGTCTGTAAAATTATTATCACTAGAAAAGTTCTCAATAATGTTATTCTGTTGCCTCCTTCCTAAGCGAGGAGGCCATCTGTCCATCCATTCATCTGGTGTCATGTTCCAGTCTCCTCCTACTAGGATGTAATCTGTGGGGTACATAACTTTAAACTCTGAAATAACATTTGTTAGATTTTCCAATAGACTTTTATTTTGACCCTCATTATTATGTCCATAAAGATTTGTAACAATTAGAAATATACCTTCGCTCTTCAAGACTGCAGTTAACCAATGACCCTCACTATCAGCTTTATATGTTATAATCTCCCCTGGGAACTTATTAAAACAAATCGCCACACCTCCAGATCTGTTAGATCCATGACTGAAAAGAATCTTGTCTCCCCACTGATTAGCCCAAAAGGTAGCATCGGCATTCACAGAGTGAGTTTCTTGTAAAAACAGACAATGACATTTTTGCCCCTTGCAAAATAAAAAAAGTGCCTTTCTCTTAACAATTTCCTTCAAACCCCGAACGTTTAATGAACCAAAAGAAATTTTTGAGTGAACCATAATAAGAATATGCTAAGAAAATAACTTCTTTTTTTTAAAAAGAAAAGAAAAATATATAAATATGAGTTTAAATTGTAACACTTGTCACCAACTCAGTGACTAATAACCTTTAACTTTAAGTAGAACTCTTTTGTCCTATTAATAATATTCCACTGTATACAGTCTTACATCAAGTCTTTCATTCAACGTCAACGATCCTCCGTCCTTCGATGTATCCATGAGGACCCCGGAAAAAGGCCCGTTTCCCAGCCCGTCTGGCTTGTTCAATTTGCGGCCACAGCCGCCTCCTCTCTTCCCAGTCCTCCCGCGGCAGTACCTCAGCAAAGTGGAAACCCCCGTTCTTACAGACAGCCGAATCTTTGGTGCGACGCCAAATCTCCTCTTTCACGTGTCTTAGAGCAAACAGAATGATGATATGTCGGACCTTGTTCTCAATCTTCTTCCCAACTCTATGCACCACATCCACAGATTCTTCAAGCTTTGATATCATATCAGGTGCGATCTTGCCAAGAATTCCAATAACCAGCGATCTGACATCTTCATCTCTTTTCTCTTCTAATCCTTTAATCCGGAGGCACCACCTCATTTTGTACCTTTCTTGCTCTCTCACTCTCTCCTTGAGATCGTAGTTATCTTTGGTCAACTGCTCGTTTCGTCTCTCCAACTCTCTAACCTTTTGTTTACATTCTTCCACCTCCTCCGAGTTGAACTGAACCGCTTTGGCTAGGCTGGCTAGCATCGTACTAGCTTGCTTGCATTGCACACTCAGGTCAGCTAGCTGCTCGTCCACTCTTTTTTCAAGGTTTAGAATCGCTTTCAATATAGTAGCATTGGAGACTTCGTCACTTTCACTTATCTCTGCTGACTTAGCTTTCTTTTCTGCAGGCTTCTTACAAGGTGTAGATGGAACCGAATCGTTGCCCCGTTCCCTTTTGCTCATCACTGCTACGTCCATTGCTACGTAGTCATGATCCGTTCCTTCTCTGCGGTCTTCCTTTCCATCACATGGCGATGTTGTTTCTTGTTTTTTGAGGTCGAGTTTGAATTTAGCAGGTTTAACTATACTTGGGGCAGTTATTTTACTACTTTCGAGTGGAAACAATAACGAACACAAAGTAAATTCTGGGACAAGTTCAACGAGCTCCTAATTCGTGCGACTGCTCAACACGCCATCTTGCGCCACCCCTCGATCGGGTAGTGACATGGAGCTCCACAGTAACCGGAAACACGTGACCTCCACAGTAACCGGAAACACGTGACCTCCACAGTAACCGGAAACACGTGACCTCCACACTTGCCGTAAACACGTAACTTTGGTTAAATCGACTTTGACAGCGAAAACTAAATTGCGTTTTTGGTACTATTGATGCTGCTGAGAAAAAAAAAGGTTTTAAATGGGTTTTTTTTTAACACTCTGGGTTTGTTCAAAAAAATTCACCATCCCCTAAATTGTTCGTGGCCAAAAGTGACACTTGCCGTTTCGCTGATTTTTATTTTTATTTTTTTTACAGTACATCGCGTTGTGCGTTCTGATTGCTGTAGACCATTGTCAATCAATCTAGTCTTTTTTTTTTTAAACCTTTATTTAAACATCAGTACAATACAAAATGGAATTAAACAGTACTACAATAATGGTGTTGTACTTACAAAAGAATTGTATGCATAGACAATCAATCTAGTCCAGTGTCTCCTGTACAGGAGCGGTCCCTAATAGGCCCACAGACCGGTCCCGGTCCGTGAGTCTTTTGGTACCGTTCCGCGAGAGTTGATCCTCCGGTGTGAAATGTATGGTTGTAGTTGTGTGTCTTATTTTGAAAGAACTATTTACGCGTTACCATAGCGACCAGAGAGCATTAAAAAGCAGAGAGGAGGATGTCACTGTCATTGTTGTTGGCGCACAGCTCAAGTCACGTTTATTATTATATTTACAAAATACCACAGTTTCTTTTTTTAATTCTTTTGTTGTATTTATCCGCGACACCTTAAAGGTCGTTCCCTGAAAATATTGTCTGACATTAAAGTGGTCTGTGGTGCAAAAAGGTTGGGGGCTCCTGCTGTACAGTACAGAATGCGTTTAGCTTGTCGAATTTACATAAATCTTCGATCACTAGCAATGTAACTCTGAAGTGCTGTACTGTATGTTTGGAAGTTTTCTCCCAAACAAACACAACAATGCCGACGAAACGTTTTGCACCCTCAAATGCACCTTTAGGTTTCATTCCATAATACTGGAGTCATGTTTCTACGAAGGTTTGAACTCTAAGAGTGTTTAAACAAAAGAGAAAAGTGTGAAAATGTTCATGCCTGTCTGAGAAAAGTGTATAAAGCATGTAGTGAGGGGTTTTACAGTCTTAACATCTACAATAATTGTAAAAAATAAAGTTGGCTACTTCATGGATTTCACCTACCGCGGGTTATTTTTAGAACGTAACACCAGCGATAAACGAGGGGCTGCTGTATTATTAATAGTAGTGTCTGGGACATCTAATTGATTAACATCAACATTGATTATTATGCACTATTATTTTTGTTCAAGGAGAGCCAAAAATATAAAACTCTCTCTCAGCTTGTTTGTTGCCAAAAATGGCCACTTTTTGTGTATGTTCACAAAATGCTATAAAATGTATATTTCTTAAAACATTTTTCTACTTTTACCGACGTGACTCTTTAAAATAGCACCAGTCCTTTTCATCAAAATCAAAATTGTATCTAAATTTTTTACTCTTTATAGCCAGTTAGGTTATATATTACCTAAAGTCCTAATGTTTTCATGAAACTTCCTTTTTTCCCCCATCTGAGCATCGGGGAAAAGGCTGTCTTGCAATTGTTGAGGTCACTAGTGTGTGCCCCATTTCTTCCAGGATCACTCTCTTTATAGGTTTTAGTGGAATCCTAGTACTGCGAAGTGGTTTCATGGTACAAAGGGATTGTATTCCAAGATCTGGGAGACTGTAGAAATGAGCATTGATGCCCTTCCTACCATCTTTCCAGAAAAATAATTGATCTGGAAGCTGTTAGGCTTACTTACAGCAGCAGCAGCACTTTCTGCACCTGCATAAACTCCAGGACACATTTACTAACGGTGTTTGTTGCTGTATGTGCTGCAGCTTTGAATTTTTTAATAATATATATTTTGTTAATATTTTGGCTATGGTGTCTTGTTATGAAATGTATAAGAGTAAAAGTGTTTTTAGCATGTGCTTCAAAGCTAAGTTTGACTGGGAAACTCAAAGCTCAATAGTCTGTATCAACAGAAATTCACTGCAGCCTATGTAATATTTCATGCGTCATAATTTATTCTACTCTATCTTGCAAATACATATTTGTGTGGCAATGTCATGCACAACACACACAACTATTAGATCCTTAAGATCAAACCCGTGTCATTCTTTTGGTCCTCTGCAGTGCAGTAGTCAAAAAAAAGAATAAGTGAAGTGTCCACAAATGGCCAGGATAGAGCCCAGAGTGTTAATGTTTAAAATGTATAAAAATATTATTGATTGCAATTCTTTACTGTTAATATCAACAATAAGCTTTTTATTTTGAAAATACAAGTTTAAAAAAAATGCTGTTACATTTACATTTAATGCTGTTTCACTGTAATCCTTTATTATAAGTATGGACACAGAATAAAGTGAACAACATTTTGAAATAAGTTTAATTGGAATTTTGTACTACCCAAAACGCAAAACAAAAAAACAACAACATATTAAACAAACAAACAAACAAACAAACAAACAAACAAACAAACAAACAAACAAACAAACAAACACAGCCAGTGCCTTCATTTGTCCATTACATGTCAAACATAGCACTGACCCTTAGACCCTGCTCATCAGCACATGCTTTCAAAAAGAGCTCCATGTCCTCTGCAAACTGTAAAACAAAGAGGAACAAGTCCCTTGCTCCAGTGTCTTCTTCCTCTGACATGTCTCTTAAGACCCTCTGCTGGTCCCCTTGATTTTAGGACAGATATTTGGGCATTGTTACATGTCCACGGAAAAGTGCCTTATTTTGGACAACCCACTGCACAGCAGGACGCAGATCTTCAACAACTGCTGGCTCCTGTGTCAGGCAAATGGGGATGAAAACATAGTTATTTCTCTGTTGCAGAACAGTTTTTTAACAGTTATTCAAATTTCACTAACCATGTAATTACACTACTGTTTAAAGTGAATACTGACCTGACTGACTTCCTGGAACTTGCGCTTTTTCAGTCTGAAAATGGGCACGTGTTGTGCTTCAAGCACAGTTTGGCTTCCTCTCTCCAGTGTGCAAATAGCTTGCCAGAGCTACGAAGAGTAAGGCCACAGTGAGGGCATGTCATTTTCATGGACTTTCCATCAGCTGCAGTTTTATTGAACACAGAGGGTAGAGCATATGAATGTTCTAACAAAGACTCAGAAACCGAAGACAAAACCTTGGGGGGGAGACGGGGCTCCTCGAAGAGTACTGCCGGAGGAATACGGGTCTCCTCGGAGAGTTCAGCGGGGAGCAGTCCTGATAATGGTGGCTGACTTGGCATTGAAGAATGCTGACAAGACAATAAATGCCTTGCCATATCCCCACGCTGTATGATTGTAATCTTACAGACAGGGCGGTGAAAGTGTCCTGTTGTCCTACAAGGCAGCCTGCACCGGCATATCATTTTATCTGTAAGAGAAAACAAACAAACAAACAAACAAACAGATGTAATTTAAATGTAGTTGTATAGAATGCAATCAATTTGTCTAACAATCAGATTGTACATGTTAACAAAAACATCCAAGCCAACCTCAATAATGAAAGTTAAATGGTATGGATCACAAAAGTTATGTCAAGAAAAGTGGTGAAAAGTAAATAAAAATATATTTTATAAAAACACTATTTTTGTTGCAGATGAACAGTACAATATCAACAGCAACTTTTAAGTCAACAAAGATACTGCAGAAGTGCTTTAAAAAAGTGCATATTTATAACTATAAAGTATATTTAATACAAACATACCTTTGAAAGGCAAAGCATTTTTTATATGCACACTTAGATGCTCCTCAATCTTTGCCCTGACAGTAGGGCTGAAAGTGGGGCACAGAGGGCAGTGAAAGAGTCCTCTGCAACACGTGTTGCATTCCTGCAATTCTGGCTTTAAGCCCGAATTCCAGATTGATATGTGCATCTAAAACAGAGAGAGAAACAGATAAACACCATATACACATTTAAGTTAAGGTTTTAGCAGAAATAACAATTTACAGTTGGCATGTAATAGATTTGGGAAGAAAATTCATGAAAAAAAAACACAAATATTTTACAAGACACTTTAATTTGTGAGACATGTTTCTATTGACATATAACAGTCAATTGAACAGGGGCTAACTAAAATCTGGGCAATAAAAAAGCTGTACAGAAAAGAATAACGAATAGAAGTATTGATAAATATCTAAATCTGTTTGTGACGAAATTTACAGTGTTGACGCTAACCAAAGGTGTCACAAGTACACACGTTCCTTACTACAGTTTAGATAGCTCTGTTTAGAAAGCACTGACTCGACTTTTTAGTCAAGTCGAAGCAAGAAGTACAGGGTCTAAAATATAATTTATGTACAAAATTTTGAAGTAATCTTGCGTCCAAAGCACGCGTGTGGGGGGCTGATTTACAAATGTACGGATTACAAAGTACAGATACGCGTGCTAAAATGTGAGAAGTATAAAGAAGTATACAGTAGGCACAAAACAGTACAGCAGTAAAGATACCAGAAAATTCTACTTAAGTACAGTATTGAAGTATTCGTTATTTTGCATCTCTGACGCCAACAATAAATCATACTCTAATGCAAAATGTGTTTTTTGCTTCTTCTCGCCCACAGAAGCCGTTAATCCAGCTCTCTTACTTAAACCAGGCCCAGGAAAAAGCATATCTGTGTGTTTCTCTGCCATGGAGCACGATGATAAAACTTTAAAATAAGGAGGAATGTTGTTGTAACGCAAAAAAAGTGGCAACATAATCATTGTAAGAAAACTAGACGATTCCTAGAATTATGAAATCACTAACGGCAAATTTATTAAAGAAAGATTTAACCAACCTTTGCGATCAACTTGCAAGACTTCCATGGTATCCATGCGTGTTTACGGCTAGTGTGGAGGTCACGTGTTTCCGGTTAGTGTGGAGGTCACGTGCTTCCGGCTACTGTGGCGGTCACGTGCTTCTGGCTACTGTGGAGGTCACGTGTATCCGGTTACTGTGGAGCTCCACAGTGGCTGCAGCCAGACCCTTCTCGTTCTATCCGGTTGTTAAGTGATGACGCGACGAATCCTACTTCCGGGTCTAAAGTAGTCTGCGTTTAATATGGCTTTTGTGTTGTTAACATGTTTAATGTTTTGTATTTTCTTCTATTTGATCTCAAAAAGCTCCTAAAACAGTCAGTGATCCCTGTTGACCTCCCTCGGCTTTTATTACCGCTAATCATTTATTTAAGCTCAGTTTTTAAAACCTTAGGATGTAACTACAGCCCAGCCCATGCAGCAGTATATGAATGACTGACCTCGTATTGTGGATGGATTATCTCAGTTGTTCTCCTGGCTGAAGTTTGGTCCTTTTACAGCATCCTGCCATGCAATTACATTTGTTTCTGACCACCGAGAAAACTCACGTTAACTTTTATCGAGTGGAAAAAAAGTTAGCTTGTTTATATTATGCTAACATAGCTATGTCGCTAGCGGTCACGTAGCACATCATTATATACCAGCTAGCCCAACTTCAGTAACCCTACAAACGTCACTGCTGTTTAGTTTTCTGTCTTCATTTATGCTGGAAGTGATAAGAAAGCTGTACGTTTTAATTTGTTTCCAAAACCCCGCAGTCAGGACATGCTATATTGTATTTAGATAGAAGCTAGCGAGCTAGCTCCCTGCTAACTTCTAACTCCGTTAAATGTCATAAATTCCGTTTTCATGGATGCCTGGATGTTAAACTCAATTGTTACACCTGGTAGAGCAGAACGCTGATCATTTTATTAAAGATGAAAGACTTTACACAGTTTTTCAACTCTCAGTAATGCCACAGTGATCGTTTGATATATGGACCTGCAGCGGAGTTTAGACCCAGACACGGCTAGTGACGTCAGACTGAACAACCGGATATTTGAATGACACACCTTCCCTATCCCTCCTAAAGGGAAAGAAGTCCAATTTAAAATCTTGAATAAAATTTACCCGACAAATAGACTCCTTAGTGATAGATTCAAAATAGAAACAGGTAATTGTGTATTTTGTGAAACGGAAGAGGAGGATTTGGACCATCTATTCTTTTTGTGCAATTTTATACAAATATTTTGGTTGGATTTTCATACCTGGCTTTATTCCAGTGGGATTCGAATTACCCCATTTACCTTAAATATGATAATGTTTGGAGTGTTTTTGTAAGAAAAGAAAGCTAATTATGGTGTTAATTCAATTCAATTCAATTCAATTCAATTTTATTTATATAGCGCCAAATCACAACAAAAGTCGCCTCAAGGCGCTTCATAGATACAGAGAAAAACCCAACAATCATATGACCCCCTATGAGCAAGCACTTTGGCGACAGTGGGAAGGAAAAACTCCCTTTTAACAGGAAGAAACCTCCGGCAGAACCAGGCTCAGGGAGGGGCGGCCATCTGCTGCGACCGGTTGGGGTGAGAGAAGGAAGACAGGATAAAGACATGCTGTGGAAGAGAGACAGAGGTTAATAACAGTTAATGTGTTATTAATCTTGTGCAAGCATCCATCCATCCATCCATTCGCTTCCGCTTATCCTTTTCAGGGTCGCGGGGGGCGCTGGAGCCTATCCCAGCTGTCATAGGGCGAGAGGCGGGGTACACCCTGGACAGGTCGCCAGTCTGTCGCAGGGCCAACACACAGGGACAGACAACCATTTGCACTCACATTCATTCGAACACTCACACCTAGTGACAATTTGGATTAATCAATTAACCTGTCCCCACAAGCTGCATGTCTTTGGACGGTGGGAGGAAGCCGGAGTACCCGGAGGGAACCCACGCAAACACGGGGAGAACATGCAAACTCCACACAGAAAGACCCCGGCCTGATGGTGGAATTGAACTCAGGACCTTCTTGCTGTGCGGCAACAGTGCTAACCACCGTGCCACCGTGCTGCCCTTGTGCAAGCATTTTATACATAATTGTCGCTTTTTTAAGGCTAAACCAACACTAGCTTACTGGAAAAACGACTTAAACCTGTTGGTTAAATCTTTGACTTTAGTTAAAAAGAAAAAGGCCGCTTTTTTTGTTTCCTTTATGGAAGATTTTGATTTAGTGAGTTAATAATTTGTTAAATTATGTGACCCCCATCTTTATATTTTATTTTCACTATGTATGAAAGTTGCTAATATGTAAGAAATGTCTATTCTCTGAATCTATAATATATGGTGCATTTTGTTTGTATGTTTATATTACTAATAAAAAGGAAAAAAAAATATTTGAATGACACGGTTAGCGCCCAGTTAGCTCTTAGCATTTCTCAACAGCTCTGCCTCCTTTTCGACTACCGGGACATTTAAACAATGGATAATCCGTATCCGCAACAAATTTTGGCTTTTCTCCTCAACAGAGAGCGTCCCCCGATTGAACAACAGCGCCGTAAACTAAGAAGAATGGTACCTAATGACAGACTTAATAATACAGACTTTGTAATATGTCACGTGAAGATTCAGCAGCCAGATGAAGTGTTTACTGGCAATTGGCAGTGATAGCGGACAGCATCATCACTATTCCAACAATCCTCTCCACACAGACAAGCATAAACACTCGATTATCACTAAATCAAATTTAACACACGTTTGTAATGACGCTAATTCAGTTTACAATAGGGTTAATTCGCTCAGTCAGCAGGTGGCGGTATCCTCGTACACTGGGAGTAAACTGCCATTAAACGAACAGAAGAAGAAGAAAACCCCTGCACATGCGCGGTACGGATCGGGTAGACCCGATTTGTACGTCACTACCCGATCCGTACCGGAAACCCGATCGGTACCCCGCATGTGCAAATCTTACGTCACTTCCTCTCTTTGCCAAAATTGCGACATTCAATGTGGTCGTGTCCAAATTCATTTTTTTCTTTTTCTTTTTTTTTTTTTAGACATACAGTCAAGTAAAACAGAGATCACATAAAAGATGACATTGTGGTAGTACAATGAAGAACAGAAAGAGTGACAAGGACAGCGAGACAAAAGTGAGTACAAAAAATAAAATAAATTAAGGGGAACATAAATAAACAAAAGTTTGCAAGAGCCAAAATCAAGTTAGCAGTTTCAATCGGTTATAGATGTTAACAGTCTTGAGAGCCTTAGTGTTTTTTGATGAGGAGATTGTCCTTATATATTTTCCAAGTTCCATTTTTAATACAAGAAGTTCAGGCTTTCTGCCGAGGACTTTGCTTTTGTGTATATGAAATTTTGCCATAAATAAAACCAAATTTATAAAGAAGAAAGCATCATTGTCCTTGTCTTTAAAATTATAATAGCCAAAGATAACACCCTTATAGTATAGTTGAAGATTAGGGAGAACAAAGTCAGTAATAAACTTGTGGAAATCCTTCCAGAATTTACACGTAAATTTACATGACCAAAACAGATGAGAAACTGTTTCAGGTTGCTCTTGACAGAAGGTACAATTTACATTTATTTCAGCCATAAATTTGGACAAATATTTTTTGGTAGGGTAAAACTTGTGAATCAACTTAAAGGAAATCTCTTTAATTTTGTTTGTCATGAAAAACCTTTGTGGTAAAGTCCAAACTTTTTTCCATTCAATATCTGTTACAAAATTGGCCCAATAAAATATGGCTGATGGAACAGAGACCATTGCATCCTGAAAGAGAGATCTTATTTTGGTATTTATAGATCGTGTCCAAATTCATGGGCTGCATCCTACTGAGGCCGCATTTGTAGACCGATTACGTCACAGCGACGCGCCAAAGGCTGTCCAAATTCATAGACTCCTCCGAATGCAGCCGACAAATGCGTCCTCCTTTTCCTTGAATTTGAAGGATGGGTTGGGTGTGTCCTTCGTGGCCTACCATATCCCAGAATTCATAGCGCGGCCCAGCCAAACTCCAGTTTCCAACAATGGCGGCCGCTACTAAGTTTTAAAATTACTCATACTAATCTTTCTGGGTCACAAAATAAACTTTTAACATATTCTCAGGCGAGAAAGTAGCTGTGGAAACATCAAATATCTGCTCGGTTTATCAAGATATCGCATATTTGCAAAAGTGCTTCGACGTTTTCGGAGATGTCTGCTACCCACCAGCTCGATACCTAGCCGGGAGCTCGAGGGTTACTGATGCGGCCAAGAACGGCACAACTCCCGGCACATCATTTTCAGATCACCGCGGACTTTCGCTGCTCGGGTTAAACGTAATATATAAGTCACTTACACAACAGAGAGCATCCCCCGATTGAGCAACAGCGCCGTAAAATAAGAAGAATGGCGCCTAATTACAGAGTTAATAATGCAGACTTTGTAATATCTCACGTGTAGATTCATCAGCCAGATTAAGTGTTTACTGACAATTGACAGTGATAGCGCACATCATCATCACTATTCCAACAATCCTCTCCTCACAGACAAGCATAAACACACTCGACTATCACTAAATCAAATTTAACACACGTTTGTAATGACGCTAATTCAGTTTATAATAGGGTTTATTCGCTCGGTCAGCAGGTGGCGGTACCCTCGTACACTGGGGAGTAAACTGCCATTAAACGAACAGAAGAAGAAGAAAACATCTGCACATGCGCGGTACGGATCGGGTAGACCCGATTTGTACGGTCAGACTTTACACATGCGCAGTAAGGATCGGAGAGTCCTGATCCGTAACTTTCTTTTTATTTTTCGTTTTTGTCTACATTGTACTGAAATGCTTCATTATTGCAAACATTTTAAGATATACTTGTTATTCTTAACATCTTAACACATACTCTGACGTGTAACTATCGTAAAATGCTTCGACCGGAAGTAGACATCTTTCGTGCATGCGGGGTACCGATCGGGTTTCCGGTACGGATCGGGTAGTGACAACCTTCAGCGCTATGACAAGGATAGGCTGTCATTACTCGGCATTAATATTAGCCCTTATCTTTTTTTACTTTGCACCCAAATTCTTGCCTCTCATATTTCGAATAGCCCTGTGAAGGGTATAAACATAGCAGACAGAGAGATTGTCATCAGTCAATTGGCAGATGATACCACAATTTTTCTTAAAAATGCCAGCCAAGTGCCAATTGCTTTACGTGTAATAGAGGATTTCTCAAAAGGGTCTGGATTGGTCCTAAACTTAAATAAATGTCAATTATTACCTGTCAAAGAGTGTAATGTTCAGAGTATTTGTAATATAACAGTTAAAAATGAAGCAACATATTTAGGTCTGATTATCTGCAAAGATCCAAAAGACAGAATTTTACTAAATTTTCCCCCAATTATTAAAAAATCTCAAACCAAATAAAATCAATGGTTGCAGAGAGATTTAAGTTTAAGAGGAAGGGTATTGCTCTCAAAAGCAGAAGGTCTGTCTCGACTGACTTATGCAGCAATTTCTCTGCATGTGGACGGCAAAACTTGTAAGGATATTGACCGAATGCTCTTCAACTTCCTTTGGAAAAACCGGACACATTACATCAGAAAAAGTGTATTGATGAATGACTATGAACACGGTGGTCTCAATGTTTTGGATTTTACTACTCTAAACAATACATTTAAGATTAATTGGGCTAAACATTTTCTTAAAAATCCGGTATCCATTTGGAATTTTATTCCTCACTACATTTTCTCTAAGTTTGGTGGCCTAAGTTTTATCTGAGGTTGTGATTATAATATAGATAAGCTTCCAGAAAAGCTTTCGATGTTTCACAAACAAGTTCTATTAGCTTGGTCCCTTATATATAAACACAACTTTTGTGAAGAGAAAGTTGTTAGAAAGGCAAACTCAGATATCTATTTTTTACATGCACATGGGCGGTCACTGCTCAACAAATGTGACACAGAAAAACCGCCCAGGGCATTCAGAACTTCGTTTATTTATACTTCAAGCAAGTTTCCACAGCAGTAGGAGTGGCATGTATGGAACTGTTAAGTTTTCCTTAAAAGGAGAAAACCTTTCGCTTATCTGCTGAAAAAGGAGGTAACTTTGCATGTATAGAAATTCAGACATTCCCATAAAAGGAGAGAAAGAGAGGGAGAGCGCCAGCTTGTCTGTTTAAAACAGGAGGTAGTATCGTATGTCACCGCATTCCTCTACACATATGGCTTCAATCTCTCTTCCTGTGTTGGTTCCCATTCACAACCTCTTCTTCCTTTAAATGAAGCTACAACTAAGCATAATCACAAAAATAAAAATCTTTCATCAACTTTACACCCCATACGTATTCAATTTGGAATAATAGGAACATAGTGTATAAAAATAGATCAATATTTTTTTCTAGGTGGGTTGCGAAACTGATTGTTTTAGTGAATCAGCTGTTTAATCCTAATGGGCAGCTTATGTCCTATTCAGAATTCTTAAACACCTATAAATTTCCAGCCACACCCAAAGAATATGCCATATTATTTGATGCAATATCTACGGGTATTATAATGCTTTTTAAAGGTATTCAATCTTGCATATCATCTGTTTCTCTCCCCAACCCTTTAGATTCACACATAGGAAGAATCTGTCCAACAAACCACAGTAAAAGTAATAAGAATATCCGTGCTTTGTTCCAGACAGAATCTCTAACTATCCCACATGTGGTCTCTTATTGGAATGTCTTTGTCAGTGACATTAACTGGAAAAGAGTATGGACAATTCCTAACAAGTATCTGGTAACGAATAAAGTGAAGGAAGTCTCATTTAAAATACTGCATAAATTTTATCCTGCTAATCATTACATGACAAAGTTCAAAAGGGACATAAATGTGAACTGTGGATTTTGTGGAAGCCATCCTGAGACTGTGCAACACCTCTTCTGGATCTGTTCATACGCTAGAACATTTTGGAAAGACTTCAGTAGATTCATTGCTGGACATCTCTATAAAGACTTTACTGTGAAATGGGAAAATGTTGTATTTTGTTTCTTTCGAAGGCAAAAAAAAGATGTTTACTTTATAATAAACTTGTTAGTTATCTTAGCTAAATTTTATTTTCACAAATGCAAATACAGTAACAAAAAACCTAATTTTAAACATTACTATAATGATGTTTTATGTTACATAAAATTGATTAGTGGATCACTTAACAAAAAGGCTATGAAAACTATTGCTATTTGTAGTAATTACAAATTATTTGAATGTTTGGTATTCTTTGTATTGCACCCCCTGGCATATGTTAATTTTGTTCTGATTGTATACATGTTCTGTATACTGTTTCTTAATAAAGTTTAATATTAAAAAAAAAAATGTTGGCAAAGAGAGGAAGTGACGTAAGATTTGCGCATGCGGGGTACCGATCGGGTTTCCGGTACGGATCGGGTAGCGACACCCCCACAGACTTCCCATTGTACCGGAAGCAATTGCTGAATGTTGATTGGTTGATTTGTGGGGCGGCCCGGGAGTTAAACTTTTTTTTTTCTTTTTTTTTTTATTGAAACAAATTTTCATATACAAAACAAGTCAAGGAAACAGACCAGAATTGTAACAATTTACATTATAAAGATGGTGACGCAAGTCATCATAACTTTAAAAGGAGAAAATAAAAGTTTCTAGGGTAAAGTAATAAGGAACATAGACCTTTTGACACAGGCAGGAAAATTAGAATAGCAAGTATTTTGTGATTTTACAGTATAGTACAGCAGTTTTTTTGTTCATATTTAAAATAAGCTTAAGTGACTTAAAATATTGACAAAAGTAATTCAAGAAGACGGTAAACATAGGAGAGGCATTCTTCCACTTACATAAATGAATAAAAAACTTACATAGCACTATTACAAAATTGACAACATCTGAGATTTCAGAATCCAGATTGTCCATAAAGTAAAGAATATCCTTAGATGTGAAGGCAGGTACATTGGAAATTCTGAGTGAAACCCAACAGTGTATTTCAAACCAAAAAGCATTAACATACTGACAAGTGAAAAATAGATGCTCTAGTGTTTCTGGATCAGAAGAACAGAAAGCACAAGAGTCGGCCTCAAAATTAAACCTTTTATGCAGGAATTCTCCAACTGGATAAATGCCGGATATGATTCTGAAGTGTGTTTCTTTCATTTTAGGCGCAAGTGGGTATTTTAGGTAAAAAGAAAATGACTTTTCTTTCAACATGCTATCAAGGTCATGTCTGACATTGACATTGTAGTTGCAGAATACTATTTGCTTAAAGGTATTAGAGATGAACTTATTATTAAACTGTTTGTCCTTTATTGAGGTATTACCTATCGTCAGTGAAGGTAAGCATGTTCTTATTAATGAATACTTTAAAGTATTTACGATAAGATTTAACAACGGTGTGGGTATCGCTTTACAAACCTTATTATAATTATTAAATGAAATCTCTAATTTATACTTATCAATAAATTCTTCATAAGATAGCAAGTTTCCATTTTTATCAAGCAGATCAACAACAAAACATACACCGTTATCATACCAGTCTGATTTAAATAAGGACTTCTTATTGATGACTATAACCCTATTATTCCACAACACAGAATTGTGAGGTGAAAAATTGTGGGTGAAAATTAGTTTCCCAAAATTCAAAGCTTGCTTATAGAAACTAGACAACTTAAGAGGAATCTTAGACATTTCATATTCACATCTGAGCAAAAAATCTAACCCCCCGACCTTATTAAGGAGTTTGTTTGGAATATGGTACCACATAGATTGAGGATAGGAAATGCAGTCTTTTATCCATCTGAGCCTGAATGCAGCAATAATGGATTCAGTCTAAAGCTTTCAAGCCCCCATTTTCATAGTCTTTAACTAATTGTGATTTGCGTATATAATGTGTTTTATTCTTCCAGATAAAGCTGAATATAATAGAATTGGACAGTTTAATCATTTTAGGAGATGTAAAAATTGAATAACAGGGGTATATGAGTCTTGAAAGTCCTTCTGCTTTAGACAGTAAGATACAACCTAATATGGATAAATCACGTGTTAACCAATGATTAAATATTTTTTTAACTACATTTAATCTAGGAGTTATGTTATTATTCTCTCGATCATTAGTATTTTTACTGATTATTAAACCAAGGTATTTTACTTCCTCTTTTACTGGAATATTGTTAATAGTATTTTGATTACAGCTGTGTACAGCTAAGATTTCACATTTTTTAAGGTTTAGTGTTAAGCCGGATGCTTTTGAGAATGAAATGATTTTATTAATTGCAGTAGAGACCATATTTACATTCCTTAGAAATAAGGCAGTGTCATCAGCAAATTGACTAATTCTGAATTCTTTATCAAGAATGTTTATGCCTTCCAGATCTGAAGAGAGTTTGATATAAATGGCAAGCATTTCTGCTGCAACAATAAACAATAACGGGCTAGGGCATCCCTGCCGAATGCCACGATTAATTTTAAAACTATTAGAAAACCCTTGATTGAGTGCAATACTACTTGTTATATCTCTGTACAACATTTTCACTACACAGGGGCGATCGTGGCTCAAGAGTTGGGAGTTCGCCTTGTAATCGGAAGGTTGCCGGTTCGAGCCCCGGCTTGGACAGTCTCGGTCGTTGTGTCCTTGGGCAAGACACTTCACCCGTTGCCTACTGGTGGTGGTCAGAGGGCCCGGTGGCGCCAGTGTCCGGCAGCCTCGCCTCTGTCAGTGCGCCCCAGGGTGGCTGTGGCTACAATGTAGCTTGCCATCACCAGTGTGTGGATGACTGGATATGTAAAGCGCTTTGGGGTCCCTAGGGACTAGTAAAGCGCTATATAAATACAGGCCATTTACCACTAACAAATCTGGGACCAAAACCCACAGCCTCCAGAGCTTTAAATAAAAAATTATGCTCCAAAGAATCAAAAGCTTTAAAGAAATCAAGAAATAAAATAAGGCGAATAATGAGGAATTAAATGATTGTAATCCAACATATCTAATACTAAACGGGTATGATGATGGATATGACGTCCTTTTATAAAGGCTGACTGTATCTCATATATTATTTGAGTTATTCCTGTTTTTAATCTGTTGGCATAGACATGAGCTAATAATTTGTAATCACAGCAAAGAAGTGTGATAGGTCTCCAGTTATCTAAAAGGATAGGGTCCTTGTTTGGTTTAGGAAGTAAAGAAATTATTCCTCGTTTCATAGTTGGAGATAGCATCTGATCATTTATACATTCATTAAATACCTCTAGTAATAGATCTTTAATGTCACTCCAGAAATATCTGTAAAATTCAATCGTGATTCTGTCGGGACCTGGTGATTTACCACTTGCCATTTGGGAAACAGCAGCATCCAATTCAGTTAAAGTGATTTCAGACTCATTGAGATTTTTAAAGTGTGTGTCAATTTGAGGAATTTTTTCATGGATAGAGCTAAAAAAAGAATTAGTCTCCAAACTGGAATAATTTGTAGTGTAGAGGGCTGAATAGAACTCTGTAATATAGTTGTTTATAGTCTGTTGGTCTTCAGTCAGGGTATTATTAATTTGTAACTTCATTATAGTTTTTTTTTGTTTGTCTAGTTTTCTCCAGGTTAAAGAAATAAGAAGAATTCTTTTCCCCCTCCTCAATCCATTTAGCCCTTGAACGAATGAAAGCACCTTTTGCTTTGTCTATATAAAGTTCATCTAGTTTGTACTGCAACTGGTTTAGTTCTATAGTTTTCCTCTGTCAGATGTGATAAGTTGCACAATGAACTTATTTGTGCAGTGATTTCAGCCTGTTTCTGTCTCCTTTTATTAGCCATTAATTTTCCTTCTTCACTGGCAATTTTTCCGACATTAAACTTCAACCATTCCCATTTACTAGTAGAAGAAAAATCCTCCATTGCTTTTACCTCTCCTATTAATTTTTATACAAAAAGATGAGCTTCTTAAGAGGTTACTGTTAAAGTTTCAGTGAGAATTCTTCGGTTCTGATAATCTATTATCCGGGGAGATTGAAAGTGTTATGGCACAATGGTCAGTAACAGGGGAGTGAAGAATCTTACAGTTGGATGATAGGGGGAAGAGACTACCAGTTATTAAGCAATAATCCAGTTTTGAGCATTGAGAGCGCTCAGAATTACTCCAGGTGTATTGCAGATTTTCCGGGTTTAAGTTACGCCAGATATCAATTAGGTTGAGGGTGCAGGAGAAATCCATTAATATTTGGTTAAAATGAGAAGAGTTATATTTAGTTGGAAATCTATCCAGTTTTTCATCTGGTACCATATTAAAGTCACCTGCAACAACGACTTTTTCAGTTGAATAAATGATCTTCCATTCTTCTATCATTTTTTTCAAATCAGAAATTAATTTCCGGTTTTTAGCTCTATTGTTGAACCCATAAACATTTACTAAAATGTACTTAGTATCATCCAACTCTATGTTAACCATTAACCAATGACCTTCCTCATCACCTTTATGATCAATAACTCTTCCATTAAAACGATGTAGAAAAATAGCCACTCCTGCTGAATGAGAAGTACCATGAGAGAAATAAATATCACCGCTTCCCCACTGCTTTCTCCAAAATATATGATCATCTTTACTACTGTGTGTCTCTTGAAATAAAAAACAATTCGTGTTAGGCTGTTCCTTACAAAAAAGAAAAATCGCTTTACGCTTTATGTTACTTCTTAAACCTCGAACATTTAAAGAAAATATTGAAAGAACCATTGAATATAGCTTGAAAGTGCTGTAATAACTAGAGTAGGGCAATGGAACATTTTACCTCCTATTAACTAATAAACCCAGTCAAAGTCAGGGACCATTGAGCAAGTTACCGGCTTAAATTTAGTTGAACAGTTATACCTTCTTATCTAGGTCGTTATAAAGTTCTTTCATTCTTTGATTTGACGACCATCGATGACAGCATATCCGTCCTTCAGGAAAGCTTTGAGCCCTCTGCTCCTTGCCTCCTCCACCCTCGGCCACAGACGTTTGCGGGCTTCTCTGTCTTCCTTACAAAAGTCCTCTCTAAACCGAATCTTCATCTCCTTGCAGAACTTCGCCTCCTTGGACATCTTCCACACTAAGTCTCGAACAGTTCTCATGGCAAACTGTATGACAATCAGCCTGGGTTTGTCACCAACTCGTCCCTTCTGACCCAGCCGGTGCACTGTATCCACTGTGTTGTACAGCTGCTCAGCGTTCGCAGGAATTATCTTGGTCAGAATTCTGATTATTTCTTCTCTCGTGTTCTCCCCCTCCTTCTCAGGAACGCCAGTTAGCAGCAAAGACCATCTCCGTTTGTATCTAGCATGCTCCAGACAAATTTCACGAAGAGCCTCGTTCTCTTTTTTCAGCGTCGCCATCTGCGTTTTAATACGTTTCACATCTTCCACCACAGATCTAACAGCTTCCGTATTAGCATCCACGGACTCATTTACTTTTCTTACAGCGTCGGTGTTTTCTTGCAGCTGGAATTCATAATTCTTTAAAAGTTCACTTTGGGTGTCGAATTTACATACCAGTTTTTGGATAGCATTGAGGAGAACTGTATTTGAAACTTTGTTTTGCGTCTGCGATTCGTTAGCCTTCATTTTTTTAGGATTTGGACTTTTAACTGGTGTGTGGTGACGATCAGCTTGCGGTCTGTCTTGTGATAAGTCGTGCTGCTGTTCCATCCATTCAATATCTTCTTCGTCGCACGCCTGTTGAAGAGCCGCTAGGTGGTAGCCATGATCTTTGTTAATGTTAGCCATTTCGCCGCTTCAGAGAAGGTGGCCGAGAATGACGGAGAGAAACACAGGGAGGACGTTTTTGAGTTTTAGAGATGAAGTATAACTAGTCTGCTTCTAATTCCAGTTTACTTGATTGCGGTCAAGACATAAAGGAGGTTCTTTTCAGGAAAAGCCTCGGAGCCCACTCAAGTTGAACCGCTCACTCCGCCATCTTCCCAGAATCCCCGGCCCGGGAGTTAAACTGAAACGGTGAATAGGGACTGTTCATTGCTGAACACTCTTTTTTGGGGATGTGAACGCTGTGCCGAGCTCCCACCTTGTTCCAGAGCAGTTTTATATACGAGGTTTCTGTTAATTGACATAAAATGCCCTTTGGTGGGCGTAGCCATTGTAAATAAAATCTATCCAGATAGTGCACAACAAGCATCAGTCACCAGCTGAACTATCACTTAATAACACTGGAATAGTATGAGTGAGCATGGAGGAGGTCCTGATCAGCAGGGAAACTGTGAACCGTTTTAAAATATAGTTATAAGTAAAGCTTGACGTCCCTCCCCTTCTTCATATTTCAGACATCACCAGGAGTCTTTGCCAGGCCTCTGCTCTACTGTACAGAGTATACACAGTAAACACATTCATGTTTAATGGTACATCGTTTTGATCACGACAAGATGAAAAACAGACTAACCCATCCACTCTGCTCTGTCCACCAGAGTTACTCTGTGGAGTAACACGTGGACAGGTTGGCAGTCTGTTACAGGGTTAACTCACACAGACAGACAAGCATTCACACTCACAGCATTATAAACATAAACTCTTCATTGAATTTCTTCAAGCTTGTGCTTCATTCAGTTCTGTGCTGCAGACTGTGGATTGAACACCTTCACTGTGACTGCAGGACGATCCAGACTGGAGGAAGCAGGAAACACAGCTGGACGCATTCCTGTCCACTGTGTCTGCTCCACACTGAGGAGAGAAACACTTTCACAAACTGTGACTGTTCAATAAACCCAAGTATGTAAATGAATCCTTTCTGTCCTGACATGCAAGATTGGACCTTGGACCTGGTCAGCTCAGATACATCCAAAGCACACGCAGGATGGAAGTGAAGTCAAAGCTCACACTAACCTAACACATAACCAGTTTGTTCATGCAACAAAAGCAAAAACAGCGCATTGGTCAGAAACAAAACAAGAAATCAGTTATTCATAAATCACATCCAGGCTGCTTTTGTTGTTCTACATACATTAATATGTCGACATATCAACAATAAATAGGAAATAATAACAATATAATTAGAGAACTTGTTTTAGAGCGGTTGCCCATCATTTCATCATAAAGACAATAATGCTAATGAAACCTGAACACTCACAGGTGAATGTGTTAGCTGTGCTGGCACTGACATGACTCTTACTGATAAATCTGTTTGTATTTGTTTTGACAGAAGAAGAACATTTCTGAAAATATGAAATAATGATGCGAGACGTGTAAAACATTTGTAAGTGGGACACTGAGGCCTCTGGAAACAATCAGATCGAGGCTGTGACCTGTTGTTTGGCTGGGTTCTGTCACATGCTGCTTAAAATTAAAACATGTTAATAAAGTGGTGAATTGTCCGCTGTCAGAGCTGCTACTGTCAGTGTGGGTGTTAAAATCACCTAAATGCAGTCAAATGTTGTCATTTTGGAGAAAAGTTCAGCAATTTTTTCCAGGAAGTCACGTCTCAGTCTGGGAGGAGGCAAGCAGTATATATGTATACTGTATATGTATATAGCGATCAGTAATACAGGAGAAGATACACAATTATTTATTAAACCTAAACATTTACAAGTCACAAAGTTGTTAAGTAAATGGTAAATGGCCTGTATTTGTATAGCGCTTTTACTAGTCCCGCCTAGGGACCCCAAAGCGCTTTACACACCCAGTCATCCACCCATTCACACACACACATTCACACACTGGTGGAGGCAAGCTACAGTTGTAGCCACAGCTGCCCTGGGACAGACTGACAGAAGTAAAGTAGTAAAGTTTTACAATTGCAACAGTTTTTATATTTCTCAGAAATCACAGCACTGCTGCTGCTGGTTAAGGGGAAAGGTTCAGACCTGATCAAGTCTTTGTAATCAAGTCAGGTTTTAATAAGAAGCATAAAAAACTTTTTGTTATTATTAAGTGTTTTTAGGTAAAGGTGTCACTGTAAGAAGTGCAGGATCTGAACTGCAGGGAATGATGAAGCTATCAGCAGATCCAGTTTTGTGTTTTTCTTCCATATATCATGCAAAGTTTCAGCTCCACTTGTTTCTTCTCTGGTTGGAGTTTCAGCACTTCCAGGAGGATGGAGGTCTTTCTCTCTGAGAGCTTTATGAACCAGACTGCAGGAACTGATTGTAAAACTGACTGTAATGATGGAAGGACACTCAAGCCTGTTTTAGTTTCACAGTCCTTCACATCAGAGTACAGATCCAGCAGGAAGTCACTGATATTTCCTATAATAATATCCCATGTATATCTCATAAACAGGGAATGTTTGATATGTGCACACTGATGATAACAGCTCCAGTATCGTCTCTCCTGTCTGCTGCTCTTTCTCTCTGCTGCTGCACAGAATAGACTCACAAAGAACCTGACTGCTTCATGAAGATCTGACCCCAGAGGAACAACACTGGAACAATAAGAAGGAAACATTTAGTTAGAATTTGATGTGAGCTGCATAAAAACAAGCACACAATACTGATGGACTCCATCTTGTCCATGTGTGTCCCGTATATAATGAAAGTCCATTTTTTAGCCATCTTCCATCAGAGCAGCTGAACACTGTTTTTAGACTGTTACTGACTCACAACACAAACACTCATCCTGTGTGTGAAATCACTGCATACTGAACTGTAACTGTCATTTTATTTGCTGTCTGACTTTAGAAAGTAAAACATTAAATATCAACAATACAGAAACACACAGAGTGGAACAACAACATCTAAACTTCATATCTTGTACAACAGCAGCTTCACCTCCTGCTCACATCACACACGTGGAAATCACATATTTACTTACCTTTCAGTCAGTTTGGTTTCAGGATGACATGGAGGATTCAGCTGAAGATTCCACAGTCTGCAGGATTCTTTAGACTCCGAGGATATGAACAGTTGGTCCCGGTCTAAGAGGATGTAAGCTGGTATAACCCAGCAGGGGAGTATTTCTCTGGTTAGGATGTGAGCTTTGGTTTCTGCTGACACTTTATAAAGCGATAACAGTCCCCTCCAGCCTGTTAAGACTATTAAATACAGGTTTCCACCGACACTGTAGGTAAGGGGTCCCATGAGGTTTTCTCCTAGGACTTCTGCAGGCCTGCTGAACAAAGTTTGTTGGAGCTTTCCAGGTAATCTCTACAGTTTGTACAACTGCGTTGTACACATTCAGACTCATTTCAGACCAGTACATAAGTTCTTGTAATTGTTTACGTGTTTTATATCTGTTAAGATGGCCCCATAAAAGATCATCATAGTATTGGTGGACTGGTGGTGGAGGGAGGATGTGATGCAAGTCTGCTACAGTGTTTTATGAGGTAGCTGGATCACTTTTTTCTCCACAACACATGAAACAGCACAGAAAGAAGTAGATGGCTCACTAAGGGATTTCTTCATTATGGTCTGCATTTGCTCTTTTATCACCTGCACATTTGTGGGAGACACATGAAAAGGCTTCTGTTTAATAAACACACACTGGTACATCTGTAGAGACATCAGTGCAGCTCAGTCAGTGAACAGCTCACTGTCCTACCTTCTGATGATGCCATCGCTAAACGCCCCCCATCTGTGCCGTTTTTAATGAAATTTAAAAACAAAAAAAACCTTATTATATAAATCAATGTGATGCAGTGAACATGGAGAAAGAGACACAAACATACCTAGTTCTTTGATTGGTGGTCTGTAACCAAAGCAGTGAAAATTATATCAGTGTCAGAAAACATGATGATGCAGTAAATTAAACATTTCCATTGTTCTGTCATCCTCACCTGTTAGACGGAGCCCTCTTTTTTAAGTGCCATAATAATAATCCCCCTCCTCCAGTAATTACAATTAAAACACACACAGCTCCACCAACAGCTGCTCCCACATTAAAACTGCGTTCTCCACACTGAGCATCAGCTGCAGATGTTCCTGCTGTTTTCTGTTGAAGATTGAGTAGGTGACATCTGGAAGGACAGAGAGACACTGTTAGGGGACATGTACAGATGTTGCACATGTGTCTCTGAAGCTTCACTTACTGTGTGTGTGGCTGACAGGAGTGAAATGTTCCATTTGAAAATGTTCCACTGCTGCAGTCAGAGCACTCAGTGTCTGTGGAGGCGGTTCCTGATGAAAACAACAACTACATGTGTGGATCAGTGTGGAATTCTGTCCTCAAACACACCAAGAAGCTTTGCTGTGCAAACTAACAGCAACACAAAGACTCAATCAAGAACATCTGGACTTGCTGGTATTTTCATGTTTATCTGAACTTCACTCTCTGTGATATCTCTCACACTGAGTCCAAACATCTCTCTGTTGTACCACAGGTCCTCGTCCAACAGGCCTCTGGGCTGCTCAGTGTACTAAATTAAAAAAAAAACTGGTACAGTTTGACATCTTCATGTCATAAAATTATATAAAATATCTTCATCTAATCTGCAAAGATTTTTTTAATTTTATTTTTTAAGAATCTACAAATTATAGGGAACCATACAGAAGTAAAACTTGAAAAGTTGAACTTAAACTCTATATCTCCCCATTGCCACACAGTGACATGAACCAGTGACTCTGGTAAGAGCAGGGGAGGAAGACTGTCATTAACAACCACAGCAGCAAACACAATGGACTAGAGCTACTCGAACATCAAGCTAGGTTATACGGCTAGACCGCCTGGGCCTGTCTGACCACACATCCCTGTTTACACCGTCTGAGGAGAACAGCTCTCATCTCCAGCAGAACCATTAAAAGCTGGTCTGATGGAGCCTCTCAACAGCTGGATGACTGCTTCAACAGAACTAACTGGGATACTGTCAGACATGGGAACTTTCACTGACGCTGTCTTATGTTAAATAAAGAAATCAGAAGCCTTTGAGGTGCAGGGAGATCCTGCACCTCCTGAAAGAAAGGACACCATCTTCAGGTCTGATAATACAGGTCTCCTCAGCATGGTCCAAGTCAACCTGAAGAAAGGTCTCATCTAAGGTGGGCTACAGGAGAAGGATCGAGGGTCATCTGGACCGTAACAACAGTTAAGTTATAAATAAATGGGAGAAAATCTGCAGGACCCAATGGTGGTCCTGGACCTGTGCTGAAGGACTGCACAGACCAGCTGGGATTTTCAACCAGTCTCTATATCCTCTGTCTGAGAAACCAGTCTGTACCAGACTCAGTCACTACTGCCCAATAGCACTTACCCCAGTGGTGATGTTTTTATATGGCGACTGATGTTTGCACTGTTGACTTTAGACTTAATTTTGCTGTACAAATTCTGCGTTACAATGATAATAACAATATTCTATAAAACACAAACCTACCTTTCTGACTGATGTACTGTCCTGGTTTACAGCGTTTGTGTTTCTGCGCTATGTCACAGCTGAGTCTTACAAAAGAAACACAGTGGAATCCCTCCAGTGGTTCACAGACTGTATCTGATGTTGCTGTACACTGCTTGTTTACCCTCAGACCAAGAGCTACCAACATAAAAAGAACATACTCAACATGTTTCATGTGTTTGTGAAGAGACACTGGAGCTCAGAGTTTATTGTTTTTTTGCTGAAAATAAATTTGGTCATTATGTCGTCTTTACGAAATGTGAAAACATGATCATCTTAAATTAAAGAAATCATGGAGAAAGACATCCCTTAATGTTTTAATTTGATTTTAAACTACTATAACATAAAACATAGTTAAGCCCAGTGAAATTAATCTACCTGAGTCACAGTTTGTACAGGGAATACATCGCTCCAGGTCATTAGGTTGATCAGTGAAGGTTCCATCCATGCATGGCAGACATGACGTACTTCTATACTCATTACAGTGCATTTTCACTCGACTCCCTGATGAAATCAAAAGCAACAATTTCATTTCAAGCTTGCTTTTTTTTTTATTGTGTCTAAGTTGCGTGCTTAGAAAACACATGCATTCGTCATTCAGTTGGTTCTTACCTGCAAAGCACTTCGGACAGCATTCATTTCCTATCTGATACTCTGCTTGATGACATGTGAGGCTGAGAACACTGGAGACTTTCATCAGAATTATCAGAATTACCTGAAGACAGAGAAAAGGGGCCACTACAATTTTTGGTGGCGATTTGGGTTGTCTACCAGAGGCCTGGGAGCTTGAGGATCCTAGTTGTATCGTAGCTGTTCCTACATACACACAAAAGTGAGTACACCCCTCAAATTTTTGTAAATATTTTGTTATATCTTTACATGGGACAATTCAATTCAATTTTATTTATATAGCGTCAAATCACAACAAAAGTCGCCTCAAGGCGCTTCATAGGTACAGAGAAAAACCCAACAATTATATGAGCAAGCACTTTGGCGACAGTGGGAAGGAAAAACTCCCTTTTAACAGGAAGAAACCTTCGGCAGAACCAGGCTCAGGGAGGGGCGGCCATCTGCTGCGACCGGTTGGGGTGAGAGAAGGAAAACAGGATGAAAGACACACTGTGGAAGACAGACAGAGGTTAATAACAGATATGATTCAATGCAGAGAGGTCTATTAACACATACTGAGTGAGAAAGGTGACTGGAAAGGAAAAACTCAATGCATCATGGGAATCCCCGGCAGCCTACGTCTATTGCAGCATAACTAAGGGAGGATTCAGGGTCACCTGGTCAAGCCCTAACTATATGCTTTAGCAAAAAGGAAAGTTTTAAGTCTAATCTTGAAAGTAGAGATAGTGTCTGTCTCCCGAATCCAAACTGGAAGCTGGTTCCATAGAAGAGGGGCCTGAAAACTGAAGGCTCTGCCTCCCATTCTACTTTTAAATACTCTAGGAACAACAAGTAAGCCTGCAGTGCGAGAGCGAAGTGCTCTAATAGGGTGATATGGTACTACAAGGTCATTAAGATAAGATGGGGCCTGATTATTTAAGACCTTGTATGTGAGGAGCAGGATTTTGAATTCAATTCTGGATTTAACAGGAAGCCAATGAAGGGAAGCCAAAACAGGAGAAATATGCTCTCTCTTTCTAGTCCCTGTCAGGACTCTTGCTGCAGCATTTTGGATTAGCTGAAGGCTTTTCAGGGAGTTTTTAGGACATCCTGATAATAATGAATTAAAGTAGTCCAGCCTGGAAGTAATAAATGCATGAACTAGTTTTTCAGCGTCACTCTGAGACAGGATATTTCTAACTTTAGAGGTGTTGCGCAAATGGAAGAAAGCAGTCTTAGATATTTGTTTAATATGTGCGTTGAAGGACATGTCCTGGTCAAAAATGACTCCAAGATTCCTCACAGCGTTACATGAGGCCAAGGTAATGCCATCCACAGTAAGAATCTGGTTAGATACCATATTTCTAAGATTTTCAGGGCCAAGTACAATAACCTCAGTTATATCTGAATTAAGAAGCAGAAAGTTAGCGGCCATCCAGGTCTTTATGTCTTTAAGACATTCCTACAATTTAACTAATTGGTGTGTATTACCTGGCTTCACAGATAGATAGAGCTGCGTGTAGGGCTGCCACGATTAGTCGACTAGTCACGATTACGTTGACTATCAAAATCGTCGACGACTGATTTAATAGTCGACGCGTCGTTTGAAGCTTTGTAAGATCCCAAAAGACGCAGGAATGAGTAGTGGGATTTACGAGTGTAATAACGGACTGAAACAGAAGATGGCAGCACTGCATGTACAAGGATGCCAGCTGACGTTAAACCCCGAAGAAGAAGTAGCTCTGTCCCAGAATTCAAAGCGCAGCCCAGCTCAGTTTCCAACAATGGCAGCAGCTAGTTAGTTTTAGTATTACTCTTATTATTCTTTCTGGGTCACAAAATAAACGTTTAACATATTTTTAGGCGAGAATGTAACTGTGTAAACCTCAAATATCTGCTCAGTTTATCAAGACACCACATATTTTCAAAAGCGCTCCGACGTTTTCGGAGACGTCTGTTACCCACTAGCTCGATAGCTAGCCGGGGGCAAAGCTCACTAAAGCCGGTGAGAACCCCGGACTCCGGTCAAATCGTTTTCAAACCCACCGCCGTCTTTCGCTATTCAGGTTAAACATATACAAGTCACTTAGATAACTTTAAAATGTTATTGTTTGGCTCTTTTTTAGTATTTTATTTATTCCTGAGTAAATCGGTTTGGCTGAGATTAAAGTTATAGTTTTTAACACAGCTGAATAAACGTCAAGCAGACAACTGATTATCAGAAGTGTGAGATGCTCGAGAATATATTCCAGTGTCCCGTTATAGTTTAGATAGCAAGGAGTTAAACTTCACCGAAACAATCTGTAAATTTCATTAAAATTTAATAAACTATCATCTTGCCTTTATTTTTAGTTAGCACATACCTTAAACACTTAAAGCTGTAAGCTAATGATAGTTATATAAGAGCAGATGCTGCTGGTGCAATAAGCTGTATGTTTTACGTCCAATGGATGCATGCTCTGATTAGTCGACTAATCGCAAAAATAATCGGTGACTAGTCGACTATCAAAATAATCGTTTGTGGCAGCCCTAGCTGCGTGTCATCTGCATTGCTGTAAAAATTTAAGTTATGTCTTCTAATGATACTGCCTAGGGGAAGCATGTATAATGTAAACAGAATTGGTCCTAGCACCGAACCCTGTGGAACATCATAATTGACCTTAGTGTGTGAAGAGGACTCTCCATTTACATGTACACATTGGAGTCTATTAGATAGATATGATACAAACCACTGCAGTGCAGTACCTGTAATACCTACAGCATGTTCTAATCGCTCTAATAGGATATTATGGTCGACAGTATCGAACGCTGCACTAAGGTCTAGCAGGACAAGCACAGAGATGAGTCCACTGTCAGAGGCCATAAGAAGATCATTTGTAACCTTCACTAAAGCTGTTTCTGTGCTGTGATGAGCTCTGAAACCTGACTGAAATTATTCAAATAAGCCATTCCCCTGCAGATGATCTGTTAGCTGTTTGACAACTACTCTTTCAAGGATTTTTGATATGAAAGGAAGGTTGGAGATTAGCCTATAAATTAGTTAAGACTGCTGGGTCTAGAGATGGCTTTTTGAGTAAAGGTTTAACTACAGCCAGCTTGAAGGCCTGTGGTACATAGCCAATTATTAGAGATCATATTTAAGATCGAAGAATTAATTAATGGGAGGACTTCTTTGAGCAGTTTTGTAGGAATGGGGTCTAAAAGACACGTTGATGGTTTGGAGGAAGTAATTATTGAAGTTAACTCAGAAAGATCAATTGGAGAAAAAGAGTCTAACTTAACATCAATGGTACTAAGAGTAGCTGTAGATAATATTACATCTGTGGGATGATTACTGGTAATTTTTTCTCTAATGATAAGAATTTTATTTGTGAAGAAGTTCATGAAGTCATTACTAGTTAACGTTAAAGGGATTGTTGGCTCAAAAGAGCTCTGACTTTTTGTCAGCCTGGCTACAGTGCTGAAGAGAAACCTGGGGTTGTTCTTATTTACTTCAATCAGTGATGAATAGTAAGATGTTCTGGCTTTGCGGAGGGCTTTCTTATAAAGCAGCAAACTATTTCTCCAGGCTAAATGATGATCCTCTAAATTTGTGACACGCCATTCCCTCTCCAGCTTACGAGTCATCTGCTTTAGGCTACGTGTTTGACAATTATACCACGGGGTCAGGTACTTCTGATTTGAGACCTTAGTTTTCACAGGAGCTACAGTATCCAGAGTCATACGTAGTGAGGAGGTGAAATTATTAACAAGATAATCGACCTCTGTTGGAGTAGCGTTCAGATAGCTGCTCTGCTCTATGTTGGTACAGGCCATTGAAGATGATAACAGTGGGTGGATTATATTCTTAAACTTAGTTACAGCACTTTCAGAAAGACATCTACTGTGATAAAGTCTACTCGCCACTGCTGTGTAATCAATTATTGTAAATGTAAATGTTATCAGGAAATGATCAGACAGGAGAGGGTTTTCAGGAAACACTTAAATGTTCAGTTTCTATGCCATATGTTAAAACAAGATCTAGAGTGTGATTAAAGTGGTGGGTGGGTTCTTTTACATTTTGAGAGAAGCCAATTGAGTCTAATAACAGACTAAATGCCATGTTGAGGCTGTCACTTTTAGCATCTACATGGATGTTAAAATCACCCACAATAATTATTTTATCTGAGGTGAGCACTAAATCAGATAAAAAGTCTGAGAAATCAGACAGAAAGTCTGTGTAAGGCCCAGGTGGACGATAGATGATAACAAGTAAGACTGGTTTCTGAGTTTTACAGCTGGGGTGGACAAGGTTAAGCATCAGGCTTTCAAATTAATTAAAAGTCTGTCTTGGTCTTTCGTTAATTAATAGGCTGGTGTGAAAAATTGCTGCCACACCGCCCCCTCGGCCTGTGCTTCGAGATTTCTGGTAGTTAGAATGACTCGGGGGTGTTGATTCATTTAAACTAACATAATCATGCGGCTGCAACCAGGTTTCTGTAAGGCAGAGTAAATCGATTTGTTGATCAATTATTAAGTCATGTACTAACAGAGACTTGGAGGAGAGAGACCTAATATTTAATAATCCACATTTCACTGTTTTACTCTTTGGTTCAGATGTGGATACTGTATTGTTCTTTCTTTGTGATTTTTTATGTTTAAGTTGTTTATTGCTGGTTTTTAGTTGTTTTTTGTCTGTTTGGGAGCTGACACAGTCTCAATGGAGATGGGTTTTTGGGGGGGCAGCAGGAGGAGAGAAGCTGCAGAGAGGCGTGTAAGACTGCAACTCTGCTTCCTGGTCCCAACTCTGGATAGTCATATTTTGGGGGGTTTAATAAATTTGTCCATATTTCTAGAAATGAGAGCTGCTCCATCCAAAGTGGGATGGATGCCGTCTCTCCTAACAAGACCAGGTTTCCTCCAGAAGGTTTGCCAATTATCTATGAAGCCCACATCGTTTCTGGGACACCACTCAGACAGCCAGCAATTTAAGGAGAACATGCGGCTAAATATGTCACTCCTGGTCTGACTGGGGAGGGAGACCAGAGAAAACTACAGAGTCCGACATTGTTTTGGCAAAATTACACACCAATTCAATATTGATTTTAGTGACCTCCGATTGGCGGAACCGGGTGTCATTACTGCCGACATGAATTATGATTTTACTGAATTTACGTTTTAAATTTCCCTCAACGTCGCCTGCTCTGGCCCCTGGAAGACAATTGACTATGGTTGCCGGTGTCTCTAGCTTCACATATCTGAGAACAGAATCACCAATTACCAGAGTTTGACCCCCAGCGGGTGTGTCACCGAGTGGGGAAAAATGGTTCGACACATGAACAGGTTGATGGTGTACCTGGGGCTTCTGTTTAGGACTATGCTTCCTCCTCACCATCACCCAGCCGTCCTCCTTCCCCAGCTGCTTGGGGTCTGCCGGGGAACAGCTAGCGGGGCCTACGCTATCTTCGGCTGCACCAGCTACAGGGGCCTGGCTAGCTACGGGTGAATGAAGGGTGCAAAGCAGAGTCTCCAATTCAGTAATCCTGGCCTCCAGAGCTGCAAATATGCTACATTTGTTACAGGTATCATTACTGCCAAAGGAGGCCGAGGAGTAGCTAAACATCTGACACAATGAGCAGGAAAGTGCAGGAGGGACAGGTGAAGTAGCCATGGTGCTAACGAGTCGGCTACGAGCTAAGCTAGCGAAACAGTACAGAGACAGTGAGTGAATACTTTGGCTATAAATTAGGTAGTGAGTACAGAGAAAGTGTGCTTCAGATGAAGCACGTGAAGATTATACTATGAAAACAGAATGTATTTAAAAGTTTTAAATTAAATTGCTAAGCAGATAAGCTACTCAGAAACACCACTGTGTTTGAGCAGGAAGAGGAAGTGATACTCTACCACAGAGCAAGCGAACACCAAGTGACAGCGCCACCAAGAGTCAACAAGTTAACACTCTAAGAGAAGATATGACACTTTGATACAATGTGAAGCAGTTGGTGTACAGCTTGTATAACAGTGTAAATTTGCTGTCCCCTTAAAATAACTCATACAGCCATTAACATCTAAACCGCTGGCAACAAATGTGAGTACACCCTTAAGTGAAAATGTTAGGGTTGTTATCATGTTGGAATACTGTCCAGTGGCCCAGTTTCTGAAGGGAGGGGGATCATGCTCTACTTTACTTAAGTATGGCACAGTACATGTTGGCATTCAGGGTTCCCTCAATTAACTGTAGCCCCCCAGTGCCAGCAGCACTCATGCAGCCCCAAACAATGTCATCCCAAACACCATGCTTGACTGTAGGCAAGAAACACTTACCTTTGTACTCTTCACCTGGTTGCCTCCACAAACCCCTGACACCAACTGAGCCAAATAAGTTTGCCTTGGTCTCATCAGACCACAGGTAATCCATGTCCTTAGTCTGCTTGTCTTCAGCAAACTGTTTGCGGGCTTTCTTGTGCATTATCTTTAGAAGAGGCTTCCTTCTAGGACAACAGCCATTTGATGCAGTGTGCTGCGTATGGTCTGAGCACTGACAGGCTCAACCTCCACACCTTCAGCCACTGCAGCAATGCTGGCAGCATTTATACATCTATTTTCAAAAGACAACCTCTGGATATGACGCTGAGCACGTGCACTCAACTTCTTTGGTTGACCATGGCAAGGTTTGTTCTGAGTGGAACCTGTCCTGTTAAACCGCTGTATGGTTTTGACCGCTGTGCTGCAGCTCAGTTTCAGGGTGTTGGCATTATTTTTATATCCTAGGCCATCTTTATGTAGAGCAACAATTCTTATTTTCAAACCCTCAGAGAATTCTTTGCCATGTTAAACTTTCAGTGACCAGCATGAGAGGGTGTGAGAGCAATAACACCAAATTCAAACACATCTGTTTCCCCATTTGCACCTGAGACCTTGTAACACTAACGAGTCACATGACACCAGGGAGGGAAAATGGCCAATTGGGCTCAGTTTAGACATTTTTACTTAGGGGTGTACTCACTTTTGTTGCCAGCGGTTTAGGCAATAATGGCCGTATGTTGAGTTATTTTGAGATAACAGCAAATTTACACTGTTAAACAAGCTGTAGACTGACTACCTTACATTGTATCAAAGAGTCATGTCTTCAATGTTGTCCTACTAAAAGATGTAATAAAATATTTACAAAAATGTGAGGGGTGTACTCTACATATTGTTTTTTTTTCTTGAAGATATTTGTTTGCCGACCCACTTTCAGACATTGTTTCACAAATTGAAATCTTAGGCCATGATTGAACATTAATATTGTGGTGGACCACTAGAGGGCTCCACTCACACCCAGTGTAGAGGAAGTGTGTTCCTGTGTTTTGTGGCGCGATATGCGCAGTTGATGTTGGAGACGAATAAAGAAGGAGTGAGAACTGAGAGCTGTGTCGTTGATGCTTACCTCCACAATATCTCAAAAACTAGTAAAATTAAAACCCCAAAATGCTTAATGATCATTCTCAACCGGCTCACTACCTCCCGCTTTTGGCCTAGGCTGTCACTTGAGCCCCTTTTCCATTAGTAAAAAAGGAGCTCCTCTGCCGGCGTTCAAACCAATCTGAACGATACTAAAATGTGACATCGTGAGACTGCATGCCACTGATTGGCTGGGCAGTGGTGTCACTCAACGAGTCATAAGAGCATCTCAAGAAAATTAAAACTGCCAATTTCTGAAATCCGTGAATGAGGGAAATGGCTGCAAAAACAAGGCCCTGTTCCCCTAGTCTGACGAAAGTCACAGACCAAGCATCAGATATATTCTTGCCTCAACGTCCACCTTTGTTGTAGCATTTGTGTCACATACTAATTACATCACGGGGCACACAGTAGCATTGCTGTGACAATCATGCACATTAGGAGGTACTGGATTGCAATACAAAACCAGCCAATCTTATTCAAGTTGTGGCGTGTCGATCTGAGTAGATCGCTGGTTTGAGCGTGGAGTCAAGGAGGCCCTTTACATGAAAAGGAAACAACCATCTCCGAATCGAGGAGGGGGCCTAAGGGTAGATCTTTCTTCATCTTACAATGCTGTGATGTATCTTAAGAGTGCGTACCAGAAATGCGGCAACATTCACAGGTTTCCTTTTGGAGACATCTGATCTGGCAGGCTCAAAGTTTCCTTGGTCCAAAAGACGAAACCTGTCCCTGGAGATTTGAGATGATGGAGTGTTAACAGGAAGAACAGCTGGACAAACACAAAGATTTTTTTTTTATTTTGTTTTTTATTAATCTACAGTCTTTTGTCATCCATCCTCACATGCAGACTCTTAATATCCACACAACAGACAAAAGATATGGTTAGTACAAAATAATAAAAGCAAAATAATATTTTTAATTTGGAGCATCATGTAACTCAGAAGTGACACAGCTATGACTTGTTCATCTGAGTGAACAAATCTGTTCCTAATCCTTGATGTTCTGTACTCTGGAAACAGAAGCCAAGGAGAACGAACTGAAAGTCAGTGTGCACAGGGATCCTGATTCAGCATGGATTTACTTTTCCCACATCCCTCTGATCGATATTAAAGAGTTCAATGTGAAACGTAAAACTTCCACGACGCTTTGAAAATCTTGGTGACAAAGTAAAGAGTTATGGTGAAGTTTACCAAATTATCTCATGGAACTGTTTGTTTGGACGAGTGGATTCATTTAACAGGAGAGGTTAGACGCATCAAGCTAAGGTTTCATTCATCAGGATTGCCATCTAAAGTTTAACAGCTTGCTCTGCATTGGCTGCTCTGAAGTCCAAAAGTGTCTTTTGAATTTTTCACCTACATGGGAGGCCAAAGCATCTCAATCTGAATGAGTCTGAATCTGAAGTACTGATTTTAATTAGGTCGTGCCAAAACCTTCATTTTATTTTTATATGTCATTCAGAGGTGAATAGCTGCTGTGTTTTGTATCACTGTGCTGCTGCCCGAGTGCTCTTGAGCTTCAGGACATAATCAGATGTGTGGACATTCTCCTTCAGGGTTTTCTGGTAGAGAGCAGAATTCATGGTTTCATCAGTTATAACAGAGCAGCCCAGACCATCCACACTACCACCACTGTGTCTGACTGCTGCTGCGATGTTCACTTTCTGAAATGTCATTATTTTGATGCCAAATGTAACGGGACTCAAACTTTCCAGAAAGTTCCGCTTTTGTCTCGTCAGTCCATAGAATATTTCTGAGAAACCCCAGGAAAATCTATGTTTCTTGGCAGATGTGACACGAACCTTTCCTCCTTGAACTATTCATTTTTGCCCAGTCTCTTTCTTATTGTTGAATCATGACTTTTGACCTTAACCCTATTGTAGGGTCTATCTTACTATATAAAGCCCCTTGAGGCAACTGTTGTTCTGACTTAGCGCTGTATGAAATTGAATTAACTGAGCCAAGTGATGTCTACAGGTCTACAGATGTAGTTCTGGAGTCTTCTTTGACCTCCTGGATGAGTCGTTGATGGTTCCTTGGAATAGTTTTATATTTTCTTCAATAAGAGCAGAAAGCAGTGTTGCCAACTCCTCAGTAAGGAAAATCACTATTGGCTGTCCTAAAAGTTGCTAGAAGTCGCTAAATGACATCATCGCGCAATTTGCATAATTGGTCATGCTAATGTATGGTAACCTACGCTGTTGGTGAGAGAAATAACATTGTGGAAGAGACATAAAGTGAGTAAAAAACGTCCTAAATGCAGTTAGAATTTATTTAGAACTACAAATTAAATTTCTTGTAGCAATTATTGTTTTTTTTAATGTCACAATTCCAACCCTGCTCCTTTATCCGGGCTTGGACCGGCAAAAGTGACCCAAAATAGGCGCTCTTTTGGAGTTACTTTGTGTGTGTGTTTATGAGTAGTTTTAAACCTTGAGATCCACAAAACAGCATAACAGTGAAAGAAGAACTGATTGCGTTACAGACAGTGCGGGAGCAGCGACTTCGCTCATGTGCGATTCATTTGCAGTTTCGACGCATTGGGGTGAACATCTCCTACACTGATAGCAGCTGCATGAAGACTATCCTCCGCCTGTGAGCGCTTTGGTACGGGCAAGGTGCCAACGGCAGCAACCGCTGCTTGTTGAGAGTAAGAGCGATACGCGCTTTCACGTCAAAAAGTCGTCATAAATAAGTCTCCAGTAACACCAGAAAAAGTCGCCAGATTTGTCGCTAGTCGCTTTTTAGAAAAAAAGTCACTAAGGGGGGTCTGAAAACCCGCTAAATATAGCGACAAAGTCGCTAACTTGGCAACACTGGCAGAAAGGCTCTGCAGTCAGCTGGAAACTGGAGAGAACCAATCATAGTAAGCTACAGGCCAAACAACAGCTGAGCTTCACATACGAACACAGGAGTGTGTGTATGGGCTCAAAATGTGGTCATAAATATTTTGTACTTGTAAAAAAGATTTGTATGTGTAAAAAAGATTTGTGTGTGCGTAAAAAAGATTTGTATGTGTAAAAAGAATTTGTGTGTGCGTAAAAAAGATTTGTATGTGTAAAAAAGATTTGTGTGTGGACTTAGAAAAAAAAACCCTGCAAGTTACAAGTACGGATTTTTGACCCCATTTTTCTACCCTTCATCTGATTGGTCAATGTCATGTCAATCACAAATGTAACAATCCAATCAGAGAACAGATGGGTTAGGCTGTCGGAGGGGAGCTTTTTTGAACTGCAGGTCCTTGAAGGGTGATACCGTTTGAAGCTGGAGGATCGCTATATAAATATCCGATAGCAGCTAGGTCCCCTAACTTTCAGTAGCTGTTGAAAGGAAAAAGTTGTGGTATATCAGTGGTTAGAAATAACATTATTACTTTAGGATTAGTTTAACACAAAGTCAGGGCTGACCCAGGACCATTGCTGTGAGTCACAGTGCGCAGCATAAAAGTCCTTTCACATCGGATGCAGGATACGCTGCTAATGCTAACTGCTAACTCAAAGCAAAGGATCCAGAATTTGTTACGAATTTGACACAAAAATCACCAAACTCGGACGACCACAGACTGTTTTCCTTCGTGGTGATGAAGGAAAACGCTGGGTTGGCATGTAAAAGGGCATTTATTCCCTTCAAAGACCTGCAGTTCAAAAAAAGCGCCCCTCGACAGCCAAACCCATCTGTTCTCTGATTGGATTGTTACATTTGTGATTGACATGACATTGACCAATCAGATGAAGGGAAGAAAAATAGGGTCAAAAATCCGTACTTGTAACTTGCAGGGTTTATATTTTCTAAGTCCACACACAAATCTTTTTTACGCACACACAAATCTTTTTTGCACACACAAATCTTTTTTACACATACAAATCTTTTTTACGCACACAAATCTTTTTTACACATACAAATCTTTTTTACGCACACGCAAATTCTTTTTACACATACAAATCTTTTTTACGCACACACAAATCTTTTTTACACATACAAATCTTTTTTACAAGTACAAAATATTTATGACCACATTTTGAGCCCATATGTGTGAGAAAGAATTTTTTCACAAACACCGAGTCAGGAACAACATTTAGACACACATTACCTTTCTGCAGTAGCAGGACCTTGTCCTCTGTCAAAATTTATAAGCTCTTGTAATGACTTGGTGCGCTTTAAGGACGCAGTCCTATTTTCAGTTACAGGACACGTCCTGACAGAAAGAAAAACAAAAACACACTTTCATTAATGTTTTTGGAAAAAAAAAATCATTTTAAAATGTAAATATTTTAATAAAACTGAAGGAATAAGGGGGGGAAACCCATATAAAGAAGTCATTCACACGATGGACCACATTACATCAGAAATAACAAATGATCCACAACTGAAACTATCCTCTGTAGAAAATATGAGTATAACCTCTGAACACTGTCAGGTTTACCATTATTTTATTCAGTTACAGCATCTTTTTGACCTTTGTCAGGCACAGAGAAACTTTGTAATGGTAAAAAATAATGATAAATGTGCATAGGTTATACTCTTATTCTGAAAAAGGTTTTATTTCCCTCTATGCACCTGTAGATGATTCAGGTGTGGAGAGTTTTCATATATTTGAAATTTAGATTTATCCTCTACAACAGTGGTTCTCAAACTTTTCACAATGAGTACCACCTCATAAACTGTCTCTTGAAGTACCACCCTTATGACTGACATTAAAGTACAGTAGTACACCACATATAGTTTACACAGACAATTTTATTTCTTATATGAATGTTATTTATTTTAACTGTCATAAATAGGATGTGATAATAATAGCAACTGTACTGCATTAAAACATTCGCAGCAGGTGGGATATACAGTCTTTAAGAGATGACATTTGCATTTGTCCCTAACCTTCGGGAACCCTCACGTTAACTTTTATCAAGTGGAAAAAAGTTAGCGTTCATCCTCCAGCTTCACTGTTTATATTATGCAAACCATAGCTGTATAGCTAGCCACCACGCAGCACTTTATTATATACCAGCTAGCCCAACTTCAGTAACCACACAAACACCACTGCTGTTTAGTCTTCTGTCTTCATTTATGTCAGAAGTGATAGCAGAGGTGTAGGTTTTACCTTTTGCTGTGGCGGGTAAGCTGCTGGATTTTTGACTTCACGACCCTCCTTCGTGGTTCATGCACGTCAAAAATCAGTTTGCTCTTCATGGCGTTTCAGCCCACAACACAAAATACCATCATGTGGGCCTTGCATGGGATCCCCCCACCCAAGGGAAATACACCGTTCTCAAGGCGCTGCTGCTCGGCACTACTCCCTCTCTGACGCAGAGTGGGCCGAGAAACCCCTCTCTCTCTCTGGCCTGGGTGATGGTACCGCTCTCAAGCTCATGGAGAGCACGCTGTTCTTTCTAGTAACGGATGACGGCGGATTCCTCTTCACGCACGTCTTCCTCCGACAGTTGCCGGCACCAGTGCGAGCTGGCCCCCACTGATTCTCCCGGGGGCCTCCAACTCATCGATTGTGGGTGGGATTGCGGCACCATGGAAAAGGCTGTGTTTTTACCATCAGCGTGACAGGGCCGTGCCACCTTTGCTGTTTTAAGGCCCAGGGAAACGAGCCCACCAGCGCTCTGTAGCGGCTGCAACCGCTGGCGATAAGGAAAGGCTGCTCTTCATAGAGGGCTCACGCTGGGGGAGACGTTTTCTGGTTGACTCTGGCTCCCAGAAAAGCCTTGAGAACTCTCGCGCCATCTTTTCATACCTCTACAATGGTATGTTATTTAATCTTAAAAAAAATGGAGATTTCCCACATACCACCAGAGAGAACCCAAGTACCACTCGTGGTATGCATACCACAGTTTGAGAAAGACTGGTCTAAGGAGCTTGGAAAGAAAAGCATCTGGACTTCTTTCAGTTGCTTGAAGACATTTCACCTCTACTCCGAGAAGCTTCTTCAGTTCTAAGGTCAAATGGTGGAGAGTCCCAGAGTTAAGTCCTAGGGAAGTGTCCACCAAGAGGGACATGGATGGACCCCCTGTTGATCCTCTACCTAATCAAACAAGCCAGGGTGTAAAAACGGGTGTAGGTAACAATCAGCCAAGGTTTTGGGTGAACCCGCTGTGAAACCTAGCCCCACCCTATCATGTGATTTCCTGAGGTCAAATGGCCCAGGATGTGAGTGGGTGTTAAGGCTTCTGGGAAAAGATCTCAAAACTGGATTATAGATGGCAGACGGTTGGTGTCGTAAACCACCACCTCCGTTCAAAGATGGTTGTTCACAGTGGACATAGATGGCTTCTTCCCCTCATCTTTCAAACCATCTGTCTACTAGAGCTGGGCGATATGAGATTTTTTCATATCACGATATGATTTTTTCATTTCAGGCGATAACGATATCTATCACGATATAAGCCAAATAACTATATTTGTAAGATTTAAATGTGCCGTTGCTCACAAGTAAAATGTGAAATAATCAGCAGCTTGTTTTTATTTAAATATTTATTTCCCATAATAAGTTCAACAGGGTAGATGTACTTAAGGAACATGAGACTTTTTCAGATAAATAAAGGCAAATATTGCAAACTACACAAAAGGCAGTCGCTAAAGCGTTTAAGTTTCAAAATAGAACAAACAAAACAGACTAAATTGTCAATTCCACTTAGAAACAAAATATTAATTCTAAAAAAAAATCTTAGTTTGTTTTACAGAAGAACAGACAAAACTGACTAACTTTTGTCAATATCAAATAAACTGAGAACTAAAAGGAAATTCTCAATCTCTCCTTGTTGTATAGCTGAGCTTTTCAAACAGTTTTAACAGTTACTTTAGTCTGACAAAAGCCGAATGATGAATTAGCGCTTCCAGTCAGAGACTGAGGCTACGTCCACACGTACACGGGTATTTTTGAAAATGGAGATTTTCCGTTTTCGTTTTAAAAAATAATCCCGTCCACACATAAAGGCAGAAATGAAGGAAAACGCTGCTATGAACATGCCAAAGCAGCAGGTGGCGCTAGATTCCTAACCGTGCAGAAATGTTGGCCAATCAGAAGTCTAGAAGCCTCGGTGGGAAAAAGTAAACAAAGCTGGGGCATAGAAGCAGAACCGAGTCGTATGTGTGGAGGGACAGTAACTGTGTGTATGTGTAAGCATTTAAACACTGCAGAGAGTAGAATTAACAGTAACAGTATTGTAGAAATTCATTTCACCGAAACAATAACGTGGCGCACAGTGTGACGCATGCACCAGTTTATTGTATTTCCAGACTTGCTTTCGGCACAATTTACAGTGCACGCTACTCTGTTTTTTGTCAGACTTGAAATAGCCAAAATACCTTCACACTACGGAACTTCTATGGCTCTTCCGTTCGACAATCTCTCCGGCATTGGAACCATCATCTGTTTTCTCTTCGGTCATGCTCGGTTGATTTTTCTAGTCGGCACACTCATTTCCTCCATTACGCGCTGGCTGCTTCCCAAACAAACACACGTGCGGCTTGGTACTTGTGCTGTACGTAACAAGTCACGCGACGTGACGCTGCGGCTGTGATTGGTTCGGCTCTGCGCTACTTAATTTGGATTGGCTGACCTTTTTTTTTTTTTTTTTTTTTTTTTTTAAGAGGACAAGAGCGGCGAGGTCTATCGCGATAGCTTAATTTCTCTATCGAGTAAAAGTTATATCGCGATACATATCGTTATCGTTCTATCGCCCAGCTCTACTGTCTACTCTGTATAAAATGTGAACATTATTGCTTGCCTTCAACAACTTGAAAAGGACAAAATCATTGACCACCCTACATATCATCATCTATACCCAGGGGATGCTATACCTTGTATTTACGGACTTCCAAATATCTACAAAGAAGGGGTCCCACTCAGGCTCATTGTTAGCAGCTTAAACTGATATCTCTGTAACCCTTTCAGACTGGGTTATGAGACACTTGAGATTACTTCAGTCTGTCAGAAAGATTTATTTTAAGTGATTTCTTCATTCAGGAGGTCTGAGATTAGGCCTGAGTGTGGCTAGAGAAATTGAACTCAACTTTCCAACAAATGTGGTTAATCATAGTTTATTCATGATTAAACAACTTTTTCACACAGGTTTGGATGGCTTACCTGGCTCCTGGGTAAGTTTCCATGGTCCAAAAGAAGAGCATGCCCCTGAGATTTGGGATGATGGAGTTTCTAACAGGAAGAACAGCCTGACAACATCTGGAAAAACACAAAGAAAACCAATGATTTTAGATCAGGATTACTAACACCTGATGAAGCTGACCGTTTCTGTCTCACCTAATACAGTCAGGTTCTGAGCATCACGTAACCCACAAAGCAACAAAGCTATGATTCATTGATCTGAGTGATGCAAAGCTTTTTTTTTTTTTTTTTTTTTGTTATTCATTCTGGGAACAGAAACCTTTGTCCAGAAGGAAGAGGGAAGGAGGAACAAACTGCAAAAGTATGTTGAGTCATCAAGAAACATTGAAGCAGTTAACTGCTGTATGTGTCTGCTGTAATGTGGTGATGGTTCAGCACTGATAAACCAATCAGCTGTTAGATCGCTTCATTTCCTGACAAATGTCCAAGACACCAAGGTAAATCATAGAAGAGATTCAACATAAGCTCGATAATATGAAACCAACATGATGTTATCAATGTGGAAACGAGAAAGATGTCTCAAACATGAAAGGCACTGGTTCCCTTTGAAGCACACAACTTTGGCTTTGAATCAAAAACTGTTGCCACATATTTAAACTCTGAGCACATTCTGACTTAAATGGATATGACCTGATGAGTACATGTTCTAAACTCAATGCTCATTTCTTTTGTATTAGATATGTTTTAGCCGGTCCTGTCTGGCTCTGCAATCTGAATTATGATCTGAATGCACCGTTGTGCCAAACAGATTTGCTTTTCCAAGACAAGCTCTAGAAAGTCTGTACAGACTCCTCTTGTTTGTGTGGTTTTTAATATAATGTATTAATTTCTATTATTACTCACAGTATATATGTAATATAACAATGTCAAAGCTGACAGACAGAAAAGAGAAACAAAGACAATAGAGAATATAAAAAAGGATAGACCACAAATAGAAAAGCACAACTGCACCTGTAACTCAAATTATTTTTAATTTTCAAATCTGCAGCACAGTTACAGTTAGGGCTGCCACAAACGATTATTTTGATAGTCGACTAGTCACCGATTATTTTTGCGATTAGTCGACTAATCAGATCATGCATCCATTGGACGTAAAACGTACAGCTTATTGCACCAGAACGCATCTGACTCAAGAATTTGTGGACTGGTGCCAGCTGAACTACCTCCAGATCAACGCCAGTAAAACCAAGGAGCTGGTGGTAGACTTCCGCAGGCACAAGCATTCTCCACTGCAACCACTGAACATCCAAGGTATGGACATTGAGGCTGTGGACAGCTACAGGTACCTTGGTGTTCATCTGAACAACAGACTGGACTGGACTCATAACTCAGACGCCCTCTACAGGAAAGGGCAGAGCAGGTTGTACCTGCTGCGGAGACTCAGGTCGTTTGGAGTGGAGGGCCCACTCCTGAAGAAATTCTATGACTCTGTGGTGGCTTCTGCTATCTTTTATGGTGTGGTCTGCTGGGGTGGCAGCATCTCTGCTGGGGACAGGAAGAGACTGAACAGGCTGAACCAAAGGGCCAGCTCTGTTCTAGGATGCCCTCTGGACCCAGTGGAGGTGATGAGTGACAGGAGAATGGCGGCTAAGCTGTCATCCCTGTTGGACAACATCTCCCACCCCATGCAGCAATCTGTGACAGCACTGAGCAGCTCCTTCCGTGGGAGACTGCGGCACCCACGGTGTGGGACGGAGAGATTTCGCAGGTCTTTCCTCCCCACTGCTGTCAGACTCCACAATAAAGACTTTAACTGATCAAACACACACATCCACACATGTGCAATAACACTAAGTGCAAAAATCTTTTCTGGCATCGTTGTATTTTTACTCAGTCATATATAGCATTTGTATTCTATTTTTATCTTATTGTATATTTTATTCTATTTTATTCTACTGTATATAGTATTTTATTTTATTCTATTCTATTCTGTACAGTTGTGTACTGTATTTATTCTAACCGAGTTAACGATAAAAACGATAACAAAATAACGCTGAAAACCGATAAAAACCCTGAAAACCATACATTTCACACCTGAGCCTCAACTCTCGCGGCCCGGTACCAAACGACTCACGGACCGGTACCGGTCCGAGGCCCGGGGGTTGGGGACCGCTGATCTAAGTGACCTATATATGTTTAACCTGAGTAGCAAAAGACGGCGGTGGGTTTGAAAACGATTTACCGGGAGTCCGGGGTTCTCACGGGCTCTAGTGAGCCTTGCCCCCGGCTAGCTATCGAGCTAGTGGGTAACAGACGTCTCCAAAAACGTCGGAGCGCTTTTGAAAATATGTGGTGTCTTGATAAACTGAGCAGATATTTGAGGTTTACACAGTTACATTCTCGCCTAAAAATATGTTAAACGTTTATTTTGTGACCCAGAAAGAATAATAAGAGTAATATTAAAACTAACTAGCTGCCGCCATTGTTGGAAACTGAGCTGGGCTGTGCTATGAATTCTGTACAGAGCTACTTCTTCTTCTTCGGGGTTTAATGGCAGCTGGCATCCTTGTACATGCAGTGCTACCATCTTCTGTTTCAGTCTGTTATTACACTCGTAAATACTACTACTTATTCCTGCGTCTTTTGTGATCTTACAAAGCTTCAAACGACGCATCGACTATTAAATCAGTCGTCGACGGTTTTGATAGTCGATGTAATCGTGACTAGTCGACTAATCGTGGCAGCCCTAGTTACAGTCCAAACAAAAATCAGGTTCAATGAGGTCACTGAAGACAAGCTCTGTTCCTTTGTAAGCAAACTGGAATGACTCAGGCACTACTCTGTGTCTGGTGATGATAGTAATGATGAAGGAAAACAAACTCCTCCTTAGGACATCAGCCTGTATATTGTGTGTGTGCACTTATGAAAAGAGAAGCGATACATGGAGATAAAATGAACGAGAGGCTTAAACAAGTCAGTGATAAAACCAAACATCTATCAGCATAAATTAAGACTCTAGAAGAACACAAAACAACAGAAGCTGCTATAAAGACTTGAAAGAAAATACAATCACTGCTGCTCTGGCTGGGTCAGAAGCAGAAACGAAAGTTTTAGTAGAGCTGTGTACAGAACGCTCATGTAGACGTCAGCAGATATCAGTGGTGCTGATAAAGGGGATTTTGAACCATGAGAAAATGCTGTCCTTAAACTATTACAGCGGTGATGCTAAAGTAAAACACTTGCGTGACAAGTTTTTTGTTGATGACTATAGGATTGCAGAAGCTTCATAAAATGTTGGACTATCAAATAATTAAACCAGAAGATGGTGACGTGTTACAGTCTTTTGCATTGTTCCTCACAGGATGTTTAAATGCGATGTTTGGTATTAGCTTTATGGATGACTTGGATAATGGCACAACTATAAAGGCACTTGTTAACAAGCTCCACTGTGAGCTTCAAGAAATATGGAGAAAGGCTGCAAGTGGTCTGCAGAAGAAATCAAAGATATGCATGTAGACAAGTTTGACAACAAGCAAGCTAGGCATGTGCTTCACCCAGCACGAGAGACTGAACGCAGCAGAAATTATGATCAAGAGGTGCAGAAACCCTTAAACCAGCACAAGTATTTACTTCATGGCTTTCCTTTCTAAATCTGAGTTTGGAAATGATAAAGAAGTCACAACAAAAACACCAGCAGCTTTTGTGGATTCTTACAACAGGGCTTAGTTAATTGTAGAAGTGAACAACACAGCCTTTTAGTCTGTAAAAGATTCCAAAATAATCCACATAAAGAAAAGACTGACTGTTTGAGAAGCAAAGGTCAGAGTTCCTCATGTTTGAAGTGTTTGGTCACATGAGCAGCAGCTGCAAAGATTAATGTCAGCTGTGTTTTCAACTGCTTCCGATGCTACAGCACATGAACACTAAAGAAAACAGTTTCAAATGTTTTTAAAAAACTCAGCTTAAACTTCTGGTCTCACTGTTCTTCCTGTTGTTCCACGTCAGTTAATGTGGAAAAGGGAACCAAAGTGGTAACAACTGTTGTGGAGGTTTTCCATTTAATAAAGCCTGCAGACAAGTGGTGAGCGAGAACCCACTGAACTGTGCAAATCTATGTTACACAGAAATATAAAAGAAACAAACTAGAAACTTAAAAAAGACAATAAAAGCACAGATATAAGAGACATAAAACGTCCAAACTAGGGCTGGGACAACGCGTCGACGTAATTGATTACGTCGACGCGTAAAATACGTTGACGTAAAACAATTTGCGTCGATGCGTCGTCACTTTCAAAAAAATACATGGCGGCAGCGAGTAGCGGTAACATGAGTGAGGTAGTCGCAGTCGACTTAAACCACTGCACCCGAACACGCAGTTCTACAGTATGGGGATATTTTAACCGAAAAGGAAGTGATTCAGTCGTTTGCCGGCTTTGTAAGGTGGAAATGGCCTATCATAAAAGCACGACGGCTATGCACCAGCACCTCAAACGACGACATCCAGGAGCAGCTTCTGAAAAGGACAAACCACCGTAAGTTTTCAACTTTTTTACTAACGCTGGTTTTTACCCGTTAATTCGTCCGACCCCCCCCCCCCCCTCCCCTAGACATACACTCACTCATAGACAGAGATAAACACCCAACCTCCATAAATACAAAACTAATTTAAGCTGCTTAGCAGTAACATATAGCAGCTGCTGTTTAGTTGTTTTTTTAATTTGTGGCCCATGCTGGCAAAATGAGTCGGAATGCGCGCAGGCTGATTATCAGAATCGGCGAAAGATGAAAATGTGAGACATAGAATTGGCCGCAGGAGAAATGTTAACAAGGATAATGCACCACCTGCTAAACGTAGCCGTCGTGGACAATGTTACAACATTGTTAAAGTGCTTGCAAAAGCAAAATGACAACGAACTCTTGATTTGTCAAGTTTAATGTCTTTCATCCTATTTGAATGCTGTTTTTATACATAATGCTTCTTCAGCTTGATCTTATAGGTCAAAGTTATGCCATCTAATGGCTAGAAAGCAGTGCACCAGTAAATGTGCCATCAGCTATGGCTGTTTAAACGCTATTTTTTGCAGTTATTTTTTGCAGCCATATCATATGTTCAACATTGGTGATTATCATTAATCTCTTACTGTTATGCTATGAAAGCACATGGCATAACAGTAAGGCACATACATGGTTTATATTTATTTATTATAACAACCAGATCCTTATCTAATTATTTTGATATTATGCTTTCCATATTATTATTTTGTAATTATTCGAATTCATCTGTGTGCTGTGTGTGATTTATGATTTCAGGAACAAACAGAAAAGTCTGGAGGACTACTGTCAGAGAAGAAGTACACCATGCACCCCCCAGGAGGCGGCTGTACTTACCGAGAGCGTCTTAACTATGATTTTAAAAGACATGAGACCACTTGCTGTGGTTGAGGGTGAGGGATTCAAAGAAATGCTGACCACTTTCCAACCGGAATACACTCTGCCGTCTAGGCGTCATTTTACAAGCATGATGGAGAGAAAGTATGAAACTTCGGTTGAGAAAATAAGGAATGAACTAAAAAAGGCCACATCCAAAATCTCCCTTACCACTGATGCTTGGACAAGTCTGGTCACAGAGTCCTACTTAGGGGTAACTTGTCATTTCATTAATGACAATTGGGATCTTCTCTCCTTCAATTTAGCAACACTGCCAGTTGAAGAGCGCCACACTGCAGAAAACCTTGCCTCCTGGGTGGAGAAGGTGGCAGAGAAATTCCACATTTCCTTGCATAATGTCCTTGCCGTTGTGCATGATAATGCAAGTAACATAGTTGCAGCTCTCCACATCCTGAAAGAGAAGTTTGGAGTGGTGTCCTATCGGTGTGCCGGGCATACACTGCAACTGGTTGTAAACCATGCACTGAAAGACCCCAAGATTGATAAGGCACTATCAGCTGCACAGGGCCTTGGTAAAGCACATCAGGAAAAGTGAGCCAGCTTGCACCAAACTTAATCTGAAGCAAAAGCAGATGGGTACAGCTGAGCATAACTAATCCAGGATGTCGCTGTCAGATGGAACAGTTCATACTACATGATTGAACGTCTGTTGGAACAGAGATGGCCAGTGGTTGCGACGCTTTCAGATCCAAAAGTCACACAGCGTGGGAAACAGTACCTAGATCTGAAAAGTGATCAGTGGATTCTTCTGGATGAATTGAAGGAGGTGCTCAAGCCTTATGAGCAAGCCACTAATGTTCTTAGTGGACAGTCTTATGTCACAGTCTCTGTTCTTCCCCCCCTGCTGAAAGGTCTCCTGAAATCCACCAAAAACAAATCATTTGATTCTGCTGCAGTGAACTCTTTCCAGAACTGTGCAGAAGAGGAAATCTTGTATAGGTGGCAGCCAGAGGTATCTGCATTTCAAGCAGATGGAAAAAATGTGTCACTCATTGCTGCTGCCCTTGATCCACGTTTTCGTAAACTGAAATTCCTTTCTCCAGAAGATGTTCTGAAACTGCAAGTAACAGTACAGAGGGAGGCACTTGATCTCAAAAGGGAGCAGAGATCACAGTTACAGCAGGAACATGTGGGACAGGAAGCCTCAGCAAGTCCCCCAACAAAGAAGAGGTCTGTGTTGGACACTTTGTTGGGTACAGATTCTGAGGAGGAAGATTGTAATGAAAACACTGACCAGGGTGGGGATGGAGAAAATGAGGCGGTGAGGAAAGAAGCACTGCTGTATTTTGGGGAAGCCCCTATTCCAAGGGATAATGACCCCCTTACATGGTGGAAGAATAATGCAACAAGATTCCCCACACTGGCTAATTTAGCCAAATCATATTTGGCTGTACCTGCCACATCAACACCATCTGAAAGGCTTTTTTCAGTTGCTGGAAACATTGTCACCAAAAAAAGGGCAAGCCTGACTGCTGAGCATGTAGAAATGCTAACATTTCTCCACTCCAATGCATAACTACTTCATGTGATGAACATGATTGAACACACACACACACACACACACACACACACACACACACACACACACACACACACACACAAATAGGAGAGAAGGCAGTAAAATGGATATTTTGTTAACAAAGAGCACTTTTTTTGCAGAGAGCAAAGTGAATGTTACGTTGTATTTGTTCAAAGATGCCATTGCTGCTGTTTATATTTTATTAATTTTTTGCTATGATTTCCTTTGTTCATATTTGTTCTGCACAACATTTAATTTTTTGTTAAAAACAGAAGATTGTACTACAATGTTATTGTGGATTTTGTTTTGTGAATGAAGAGCACTTTTTGGGAGAAAGCAAAGTGAATGTTACATTTTGTTTGTTTAAAGACACCATTGTTGCTATTTATTTGAAATGTTTTGTTAACTTTTCCTTAATTTTATATGTTTGCACATTTCATTTCTTGTTAAATGCTATTGATTGTATGACCTCTACAACTTTATTTTGCAATTTTTTTTATTAAAAGGTCTTCAAATGAAGAAATTTGTGTTTTTCATTGATATACATAAATTAGTAAATGTGAAATTGCTATACAAGTCAAAAAATATGGAAATAATCGATAATCGAATCAAATCGAAATCGAATCGGATTGAAAAATTAATCATTAGATTAATCGATGCATCGAAAAATTAATCGCTAGATTCATCGATTAGGAAAATAATCGTTTTGCCCAGCCCTAGTCCAAACTAGGATGCCATGGTCTGACTGCAGATGTTGTGCCAAAAACTGATGTTCTGGTAAAAAACAATTTCTGGTATTTGCTAAAAACTGACTGCCACATTTTAACCGTTGTAAAGGACATGTTGGCCCATAATCTGTGAAACATATGTCAAACATCTTTAGTCCTAAACAACATTCCTGTCACAGGGTAGAAGCTTCAGTCATGTTTTAGCAAAGTGACTTTTATATATGCTTTATTTAACCAGCTAAAGTCTCTTTGACATTAAATATTTCTTCTTTAAGAGAGATCAGGCCAAGAGGGCAACAGACAAGCCAACAAATATAAGTTCTATGAAGATCATTTAGGTGGACAACAAAGAGTGGACTGACTGTAATGCAGGTGCACTAACACAGAGTCATACAGATACTTGGAGCCAGGTCATTTCTTTCTTTAATATATAACCCCGTCATAAATCCTGTTGACCACAGCCTATTTAACAACACACACACACACAGAAATCATGTTTTAGCACAACACTGTGTGCACATGGACCCCCAGATATCAGGTGTAACAGTCCGATCTAAGCTGGGAGGAGACATAACACCAGCTCTCAGCTCACAGCTCACATTTTACTTCAACTCTGAGCAGACTTATTAATCTCTGTTTAGACCTGACACTTACAGACAGGTCTGACTAGTTGTGCAGGTCACACTGTCTACAGGTTTATACAGGCTCTGTTATCACAGCAAGATGAGTCCAAAGTTCAAAGTCAAACAGTTGAGTGTACGAGTTAAACTGTAACATGAATCCATCGATCATTGATCCCAGAATATGCCTATAATAATTTGAATGCACTGATTCATATAGAGTGTATAACCACAGAGCAGAGACCACACACAGCAGCTTGTATAAGGAATCACTGACACTACTGTAGTAATAAGTAGACACAGTATCATTACAGCTGCACCACCCACACAGCTACACTCGATGTTGTTCACACGCAACATCCCTCTTGCCTGTTATTTATTCCTGCTGTTCTACTATTTTATATTTTACTGTGGATCATCCACGTGTAATAACAAGACCAAACACAGGGCTAATTCTACCGTCTGTCTCTAGGACAATGTAACAAAGCTCAGTAACTGAGACTGTAGCGTAAACCAGCGATTCCACAGAATAACAGAAACAAGCTGTAATATATATTTATCATGGTACGTGTCAAGCACTATGACAGTTACTGAGACTGCTGCTCTGACTCTTTGAACACTAACATGAACAAAAACAACGGCCGCCATGTTTATCTGTGAAGGAAAAAGTGACGCAGCTGTGAATGAAGCTCATTCTACTGCTGTGTGAACTAAATCACCGCTGTGGATCTGAGAGGAGACCTTCACAGCCTTCTTCACACTCTGAACATCATCTTCACATAGCGTTTACACTCAATCAGGACACTTACCGTCTCCGCCAACTCTTACATGGATCCTCGGACTTAGGACGTGACACACACAGAGCACGTCGTCCTCACGAATTAGAGACATACACGAATCAGTATCATTATTTTTATTTAAACTCGCGGCTCTGCATTTAACTCTCTACTACGTCTACACTAATCCAGATAAATTTGAAACCAGCATTTTCGTCTAAAAACGCTCCCCGTCTACACTATCAGGTTCAATCGTTTTCTTCCACAACGACAACGCTTACGTCCCCGTACTGCGCATGCGTGAAACGTAAGACGATCCAACCTGCCGTTTCCCCCAGCCCCTCCCCCCTAAAACCTTTATTTAAACATCAGTACAATACAAAGTAAAATTAAACAGTTCTAACTTCAAGGTATTGTACTTACAGAAATTGTAAACCATAAACAAACAAACAAACATCAGAACCTACCTACATTATACATATGCTAGGGGGAGAAGTTTAACTGATTAAGCCAAAGTGTAAAGTGATTGAAGGATCTTCATTTTGTCAAATACAACCATAGTTTTTACATTTTTGGGGTTAGTAGTGTTCTTTATTGAATTAAGATATTGCAAAAGCTCATAGGCGTATACATAAAAAGAGGAATTTCTTCCTAAACATTTGGATTTGTGAATATGAAATTTAGCCATTAAGATTAACAAGTTAATCATATCTGTTATCAATGTTGAACTGTCTTTGGTTTTTGTGGAGACCAAATAATACATATTTCCATAACAGTGCAAATCCTTTAAATATATTTTCTGAGATAAAGACATATAATCTCTGCCAGAAGTCTTGTACAAGGTGACAAAACCAAAAAAAGATGTATAGTCGATTCCAACGCTGCTGAGGCATTTGGGAAGTCCGAGCCACTTCTTAACCTAGGAGCTCACTAGCCTCTCTAGTCGATTGGCATGATTGAGTGAGACCTTGTACATTGTCAACAGCCACAGTAGTCTGGGTAATAACCCAAACTGGAAACACCAGAGCTTCAGTTTCCCTGGGAGTGCAGTGTTGTTAATCTGCTTGAGGTCATCAGCCAAGTTCTGCCTTAGCTGTTCTAGTTGCCACATATCATTGAGGTCTGCATTATACCACCGTCCCAGGCTCTTTATGGGCTTCTCTAAGACTGTTGGAATTGGTTCTCCACTGATATAGAATTGCTCGGCTGTCAGTTTTCCTTTTATGATGGAGGTGCTGCGAGATTTACTTGGCTTAAACTCCATTCTTGCCCATTCTATGTTTTCCTGGAGCTTCTGTAGCAATCGCCTAGTACATGGTTTTGTTGTTGTAATGTTGGTCATGTCATCCATGTAGGCCCTAATGGGAGGAAGACAAAGGCCACTCTTGTGTCTCTCATCTTCCACTACCCACCGGGATGCCCGCATGACCGACTCCATTGCCATGATAAATGCCTGAGGGGAAATTGTGCAGCCTGCCATAACTCCAATTTCCAGGTGCTGCCAGGCTGTGGTGGTGTTTTCAGCTGTCACACAAAACTGTAAATCCTGAAAGTAAGTCGTGACCAGTCCTGTGATGTGGTTTGGTACGCTGAAATAGTTGAAGGCCATCCACAAGATCTTGTGCGGAACTGACCCAAAGGCGTTGGCAAGGTCTAAAAAGACCACCACGTTACAATGCCGAACAGTGGATTTTGCCTGTAGCACAGATGTGGCTGGGGTCCACTTCTTCCCCGTTGCTAGGGTGGGAGCAGTGCCTCTCACTATGGGGTCCCGGGAGTCCGTGAGTGACATCTCAAGCCTCACTTTTGCACATTTAAACTCCTCAACCAGGCTAGGGATAGGCAATGACAGTATCCATTTTTAATGTATATTTTTTTAAAACATTATTTTAGTCTCATCAACTGGGAATTTAAACCTCCATTTGTATGACCACTGTTCTTTTCCTGTGATTGCCCCCAGTACTTTCTTTACCAAAAAGTCTAACCCTTTTCCTCTTGCCCATGTTCCCCCATCTTCTGCAAAATACGAAAACTCCATTCCACTCACTATGTTCTTAAACACATCATCATTTATCAACAATGAAAACAATAATGGGCTAAATATGCTCCCTTGTGGTGTTCCATTTTCTACCGGCAAACTCTCCAAATAACTCCGCCCAATCCTTACCATTATTTGTCTTCCTTCCAAAAAATTCTTAATCCATCTGAACATTCAATCATTTACACCCATTTCCCTAATTTTTATTAATAGACCTTCCCTCCAAATCATATCATATGCTTTCTGTATATCAAAAAAAGACCTCTTTCCAGCTCTTTGAAATGCTGCAGCAAAATGTGGAGGAAAAGCGCCGAGATTATTAAATGGACTGACAATAAGGTGTAGTTGTTGCTGCGAGTAACACAAGAGTACAAAATTGCAAAGGTGAGCGAGAATATAAGGTCTGTCCCAAAACCTAGGCTGCATCCTTCGGAAGCCGCATTTGAAGTCCGATTACGTCACATCCAGGCAACAAAGGCTTGTTAAAAAATTATTAATAACACAAAAGGTTTTCTAAAAGCTTCAGTTCATTAACCATGTGATGCAGATCTACAGCTGGTTTTTGGCCATAAACTTTACAGATGAGAACAAGGTGCAGAGTTCTTTGTGAAAAGTGAAAAAGGATGGCTTTGTTTTCAGAAATCAACATTCATGAATGAAGAATTTATACATAATAATTATTACATTTAAGACATTTTCAAGTGTCTTTTCTTTTCTTTGACATCCAAAAATAATATAATTTTTAGAAAATTCAAGTATGTTTAGAATCTTTGGGAAAAGCCAGTAGTGCACATCGTCCCACAGGACTTTACAGTATATACACATTCGTAAAATAAATGTTCTGTCGATTCTTTATTCCTCAGTTGTGTTATTATCAATAGCAAAATGATGTCTGAGAAATTCTTTGGAAGGGTAAACACCTGAGAGGATTTTGTAATAGACCTTAGCTTTTGGAGGAATAGGAAGTTTTTGTTCTGATTTCTTTCTTTTGATCACAGGTGAACAGTTGTGAAATTAAATTTAGATTGGATCCATATCTGTAAAGAGCATTAGTGAATAATTCTAATAATTCAAATTTTACAGTTGTTTGAGACGGTTAGCTGCAATGTTGTGCCCATTTACTAAAAGTCCAGGGAGGTCAGGGGCTGTATAGTCAGGGTTTTGAAAGAGATTATGTGCCGTACAAAGAATGTTTGGAGCGATAGCCTTAATAATTTTTTCAAACCCTTTGTTGTTTATTTGCAAGTTATGATTGGCACAAAAATCTTCAAATTAAATATTACCTCTATCATTTAACAAATGCATTACTGACCAGATGCCTTTTTCGTACCATTTTTGCACAAAGATTGATTTGTTCCTAACTTTTACCTAACGATAGTTCCACAGGGGAGTATTGTGTGGGCTATAATTATGTTTGTATATTAAATGGTAAATGGCCTGTATTTGTATAGTGCTTTACTAGTCCCCTAAGGACCCCAAAGCGCTTTACACAACCAGTCATCCACCCATTCACACACACACTGGTGATGGCAAGCTACATTGTAGCCACAGCCACCTTGGGGCGCACTGACAGAGGCAAGGCTGCCAGACACTGGCGCCACTGTGCCCTTTGACCACCACCAGTAGGCAATGGGTGAAGTGTCTTGCTCAAGGACACAACGACCGAGACTGTCAAAGCCGGGGCTCAAACCGGCAACCTTCCGTTTACAAGGCGAACTCCCAACTCTTGAGCCACGATCGCCCAAGTATAACACTTGCTGGTGAAAGGAAGAAAGCTTTACGGGGAGTTTTTTTAATGTCAAAATCGCATCTAAGTAAAAGATTAATACCGCTTAGATCTGAAAATATTTTGTTTGGAATATGAAACCATTGGCTATTTTGATTTCTTAAAAATGACCCGAGCCAATTTATTTTTTGGGTGCCATTTAAACTGTCAAATTCAATAGCTTGCGATCCTCCATCTTTAAACTGTTCGACTAAATTACCTAATATAGTGGGTTTTTCACTTCCATATAAAATCAAAGTTTAGCTGGTTAATAGATTTGATTGCTGATTTAGGTACACCTAACATATATATTCTGCCCAGAATGGATAAGTCTCTGTGTGCCCACTTATTTAAATGAGTTCTACAATTGTGCATTTTCTCCCAAATATTAAGGTTTTCTAACTCAGTCCTATTTTAATTATATACATACCCAAATATTTGACATTGGATTTTACAGGGATATTAAAAGTGTTAGATATACAGGGTGGGCCATTTATATGGATACACCGTAATAACATGGGAATGGTTGGTGATATTAAAGTCCTGTTTGTGGCACATTAGTATATGTGAGGGGCCAAACTCCTCAAGATGGGTGGTGACCATGGTGGCCATTTAGAAGTCGGGGATCTTGGATACAACTTTTGTTTTTTCAATAGGAAGAGGGCCATGTGAGACATCAAACTTATTGGTAATGTCACAAGAAAAACAATGGTGTGCTTGGTTTCAACGTAACTTTATTCTTTCATGAGTTATTTACAACTTTCTCTTTGTTCACAGCCATTGACATGTCAAAGAGGTTAACACGTGAGAAGCGGATCGAAATTGTGTTGATATCTGGTGAACGCAGTAACCGGGTCATTGCAGCAGATTTCAATGCAAGACACCCTATGAGACCACCCATCTCCCATGCTGCAGTTAGCAAACTGCTTGCTAAGTTTCGTGAAACTGGTTCAGTGTTGGATTTGCCAAAATGTGGATGCAAGAAAACTGTCACTAATGAAGAAACATCAGTGGCTGTCCTAGCTTCATTCAGCAAGCGCCCACAGCGTAGCACTCGTCGCATGTCACTGGAGAGTGGCATTAGTCGAACATCCCTTTGGCGGTAATTAGCTACTTACAAATGGCACCCTTACAAACTCCAGCTACTGCAGCATCTCATCGAGGATGACCCAGATCGGCGCACAGAATTTGCAGAATGGGCAAAACAAAAATTGGAACAGGACACTCAGTTCACGCAAAAGATTTTGTTCAGTGATGAGGCAAACTTTTATGTGAATGGTGAAGTTAACAAACAAAACCACCGCTATTAGTCTGACACTAACCCACATTGGATGGATCCCTCCAAGACCGTTGGAACAACAAAAGTGATGGTTTGGTGTGGTATATGGGGTACAACGATAGTGGGTCCATTCTTCATCAATGGAAACATCAAGGCCACTGGATATTTGAAATTGCTACATGGAGATGTGTTTCCCTCTTTATGCACTGAAGCTGGCACGTTCCCTGAGTTTTTCCAGCAAGATGGTCACCACCACATTATGGGTGCCAGGTCCGAGCATTCCTAGATGAACAGTTTCCTGGAAAGTGGATTGGTCGTCGTGGGCCAGTTGAATGGCCCCCAAGGTCTCCCTATCTGACCCCTTAGACTTTTATCTTTGGGGACATCTGAAGGCAATTGTCTATGGTGTGAAGATACGAGATGTGCAGCACCTGAAACTACGGATACTGGATGCCTGTGCTGGCATTTCTCCTGCGGTGCCGCTATCAGTGTGTGAAGAGTGGGAGAAGAGGGTTGCATTGACAATCCAACACAATGGGCAGCACACTGAACACGTGTTATGTGGTCAGAAACTTGTAAATAACTCATGAAAGAATATAGTTACGTTGAAACCAAGCACACCATTGTTTTTCTTGTGACATTACCAATAAGTTTGATGTCTCACATGGCCCTCTTCCTATTGAAAAAACAAAAGTTGTATCCAAGATCCCCGACTTCTAAATGGCCACCATGGTCAACACTAGTGATGTGCGGATCGATCCTGAAATATCAATTCATCTGATACCAATGATTTATGTTCTAGAATCGATTCTCACATTAAAATATCAATTTTAGTAATTTAGGGTAAATTTGTAGTTTATCACTTACAGGAACACAGTGGAAAGAAACTATAACATTCGGATTGTCTACATTCAAAGGAACTACTTCCTCTTCCGCCTTTCATTGTCATGTGCGAAATACGGCTGTATAAATGTCTCGTAGCCCCTTGGCGTGCGCGCTCACGACAATGGCTGAGCGTAACTGTGCGGACGTATTTGACCTCCACGAACAGCTGAGACGTGGTTTGCGATACATGTGGCAAAAAAGTGAGGTGTTGTGGCCATACTTGCCAACCTTGAGACCTCAGAATTAGGGAGACATTCAAAAGGGCTGTTGGGGGGTGATAAATAAATTTTACAGTGTTTATTTAAAGGATAAAATACGTTAAATGTCACCGTTATTATTGGCCGGCCCGGAAACAGCGGGGGTGTCCAAATTCAGAGGCTGCTTCCACCTGAGGACCTGGCCTTCGCGGTCTAAAGAAAGCCGGGTAGTATGTCACGAGCTCCCTCGGTGGAGTGAAACTCTGCCGTCTGCTCCTTACGGTGGCCCCTAGAGACAAAGCACGTACAAACTCCAAAACACTTTCAAACTCCAAAACACATACAAACTCCAAAACACATGCAAATTCCAAAACACTTGCAAACTAAAAAACACATGCAAACTCCAAAACACGTACAAACTCCAAAACACATGCAAACTCCAAAACACTTGCAAACTCCAAAACACGAACAAACTCCAAAACACTTGCAAAATCCAAAACACTTGCAAACTAAAAAACACATGCAAACTCCAAAACACATACAAACTCCAAAACACTTGCAAAATCCAAAACACTTGCAAACTAAAAAACACATGCAAACTCCAAAACACGAACAAACTCCAAAACACTTGCAAAATCCAAAACACTTGCAAACTAAAAAACACATGCAAATTCCAAAACACAACGGAAGTGCTCCAGGACGCTAGGGGCAGTGTTGAGCTCGATTTGCAAAATAAACGGCAAGTTTGTCTGTATGGGACGGTCTAGTCTCCGTCGCACGTCATACAACTTGATTTGACAGAAATGAGGGAGAACATATTTTGTTCATTTGAATGTTTGTTTCTACATGAGCTTTGTGTGATTTGATAAGTATCTCAGGCTGAGACCACAGGACAGTAAAACATGATTTTTGGGCTTAATTTCTGTACTGAACAGTTATTTCAAGATTAGTTAGTAAATAAGAATTAGCTCATGTTGTTCATGAGACTAAAGTCATATCACTTTGGTAATGTAAATATAATATGGCCAATATTATAGTTATTATATTACAGTTTTTCTCGATTGCTTAAACACTATAACCAGGCCTCTAAACTAAAATTTCAAAACCGTAACGCTATTGTTCAAAAAGCTCACCCATTTCCCTGAACTATAAACACTATTCCCTGCTTTGACACATGACTCAAATTTGGTGAACTGTTACTGCAAAACTCTACACACAAATCCCTACATTTTACAGTGCTTACACCATGTAGTCATTTAGAAAGCACTAGCATGCAATAATGTTAACTTAAGTCAGCATAGCTTGAGCTCAATTAGCACAAAATTAACCAGGTGGAAACACTAGGAGTCAAAATTTAGCACACACCAATCAGAACCTGCGATGGATAGATAAAAGGGCCAAAGTCAGCTCATTCAGGTTTGAAACAATGGATCCAAAGAGATGCAAAGGAAGAGGACGTGGTGGAGAAAGAGGACGTGGTGAAGGAGGAGGACGTGGTGAAGGAGGAGGACGTGGTGGAGGAGGAGGACGTGGTGGAGGAAGAGGACATGGTGAAAGAGGAGGACGTGGTGAAAGAGGAGGACGTGGTGGAAGAGGAGGAGGAGGTGGTCTAGGACAACAGGAAGGTGGTGGAGGAGGAGGGAGAGGTGGAGGAGGAGGAGGACGTGGTGAAGGAGGTGGAGGTGGAGAACGACGGCGACAAGGAAGGGGAAGAGCAAGGGCAAGAAGACAGTCAGTCTCGGATGAAATTCGAGCCACTTTAGTTGACCATGTCCTTGTCCATGGGATGACTATGAGGGAGGCTGGGCAACGAGTACAACCAAATTTGAGTCGCTTCACTGTTGCCTCCATCATCAGAACCTTCAGGGAGGAAAACAGGTAGGTGTACTTGCAGTAAGACTGCTTTGTACAGTAACGTTTAAGTTACTGAACTTATGTGTCTTGCGTTTCAGTATGTTTCCATTATTTGCCTGTAAAATGAATGTGTGACAGTTACAGTAATGAGTGCTTCTATTTTTGTAGGACACAGAGACGACCACCTGGTGGAGGCAGGTTAAGGCTTTTGTCGGAGGAGCAAGAGAGAGAACTTGTAAACATGGTAATTGCAAATAATGTAATCCGCCTGCAAGAGATTCAAAGGAGAGTGATTGAGGATGATCATCTTTTTCGAGGCATAAATGCCATCAGCCTCTCCACAATTGACCGCATCCTCCGAAAGAATCAATTCCGGATGAAACAGGCATACCGAGTCCCTTTTGAACGAAACTCTGACAGAGTGAAAAACCAACGTGTGGAATATGTTCAGGTATGAGTTTTGATACTGTATAAAGTATTGTGTACCATCACAGCATGGCAGTTTATGCTGCCATTTCAGCACTCTTGAACTGTGGTTCAGGGTACCGATTGACTCTACTGTGTTATGTGTTTTGCAGAGAATCTTTGAGATTGAAGGACGGCCTGTTCCCCATGAAATTGTCATGGTCCTGGGTTGGTGACCCAGCACTTTTAGTTTATCATTTTCTAGATGATTGTTTAAGTTCTGTGTTATTTTCGATCTGCCTCTGAGTCTGCGTCTGTATCTGTCTGTCTATGGTGTCTCCCCATCTGTTTGTGAATCTGTCTGTTTAGTTCAATGTCTTGTCTGGTTCCATGTATCTGAGTTTCCTGTTTTATTGTGAAGGTCCGTGTCGTATGTGAGTGTGATCAGTTTACGTTTCCCCTGTCCCGTCAGCCCAGATTCCTCCCAGCTGTGTTGCCCTCCTGTCTCTCATCCCCTGATTACTGGTGTGTGTATTTAAGCCCTGTGTGTTCTCCTGCCTGTTGCTGGTTCGTCTGTGTTCCTCCGTGTCAGTCTGTGTAACTCTGTGTCAGTCTGTTACCCTGTGTTCCACGGTGTCCTGTTCCTCGTCTGCGTCTCTCTGCTATTCATCATCCGTTGTCATATGCCCCCAGGTCTGTTATTTTAGTTCTCCCAGTTTAGGTGTCTTTAGTTGTTTGTTATGCCCCACTGTTTGTTTGCCACTACACCTCTGTAAATAAAACCACCGGTATCTCATCCACTGCCTGCATCTTGGGTCCTCCTTCTAAATCCACACGGCTCGCCTCGGCAGCCGTGACAGTACGAATCGGCCACTATGGACCCAGCAGCATTCAACCCGCCCAAGGAGCTCCGGGAGGACATTGTTTACTCCGTGGACAAATTAATCAACGCGTGGCTGGAGCACGAGGGGAGAGAATTTCGCCAAGCCGTGGCTAATCGGCTACAGCGCTTGGTTTCTGGTCTCCCCTGGCTGCTCAGCTCACTTCACCCGCTTGCACAGAATTTCATTCTGAATGGACTCCGTCTTCACCCCCCGGCTGCTACCACCCACCCTGCAGCTCATGCTTCACTGCCCAGTCCGACAGAGGATGTTCTGCCCGGCCCGTCAACCCAGCCTTCGAGGGGGAAACGGCGCTCACGCTGCCGACGCTCCTCGCCACAGTCGGACCTGGGGATTTCCGAGCAGCCAGCTGTGGTGAGTGGACAGGACAGTATTATTGGTCTGAACTGTGGGACCGTTTACTCAGGGGTGATGTTCTGTACGGCACAGGACAAAAACTGTTTATCGCCAGAAGCTCAGTTAGCTGCCCGGCCGGAAGCTCAGTTAGCCGCCCGGCCGGAAGCTCAGTTAGCCGCCCGGCCGGAAGCTCAGTCGCCACCTCCGCCACATTCAGCCTCACAATCCATAGCTCAATTACAGTCACAGCCAGACTTATTACAAACCCTGTTACAATCCATGGCCCAGTCAGTAGCCCGGTTAGCAGAAGAATCATTAGCTTTATCCTCAGTTCAGCCTCCTGTTCAGCAGTCACCAGCCCTGCATCCTGTGTCAGTTGCTCCACCACCTGTTCAGCCATCACCTTCACCTACTCCTCCTGTACAGCAAGCCATGTCAGTCCAACCCATAACGGACAGTTCAACAACTCCGTACTCTAAGCAGAGAGACAAACCCAAGAACAATGTCAACATTCCTCAAAGGCTGGCCAGTTCTGAGACTGAGATGCACTCCAGGGCCTCCCCAGAGGCTGGGTTTCAGCCCCCATCAGACTCTGGACCCCTGGAGTTTAAGAAGCCAGCTGAGGACTGCACAGAGCTGTTGCTGTCTGAGCAGGGTCAATGCTCTGCGCAGCTGCAGGCCGCTATGTGTTTGCCAGAGGCCCGTGTGCCTGCTGGTCCTGTTCTGTCCCTGCCAGAGGCCCGTGTGCCTGCTGGTCCTGTTGCGTTCCTGCCAGAGGCCCGTGTGCCTGCTGGTCCTGTTGCGTTCCTGCCAGAGGCCCCCGCACCTGCTGGTTCTGTTGCGTTCCTGCCAGAAGTCTCCGCACCTGCTGGTTCTGTTCTGTGTGTGCCAGGGGCTCCAGTGCCCACTGGTTCTGAGACTGTTTTTGCTTTGGGGCCCGAGGAGCCCGTCCAGCCATCTGCCTCGTCAGCTGGGGGGCCCGAGGAGCCCGTCCAGCCTCCTTTCTCGTCAGCTGGGGGGCCCGAGGAGCCCATCCAGCCACCAGCTGCTCCACCAGCAGCCTCATCCACGCTTGCAGCAGCAGTTTCATCCATGCCGCCACCTGCTGCAGCGCCTCCGTCTGCATCCTCCACGCCGTTGCCTGGCCCGGCCTCTGCTGCATCCTCCACGCCGTCGCCGGGTCCGGATTCAGCATCCTCAGCGTCGCCTGGTCCAGCGCATGCTTCGGCTTCATCCGCTTCACCTGGTCCAGCCACTGCTTCATCCTCGCCTGGTCCAGCCTCCGTGTCTTCATCCTCGCCTGGTCCAGCCTCCGTGTCTTCATCCTCGCCTGGTCCAGCCTCCGTGTCTTCATCCTTGTCTGGTCCAGCTCCCGCATCACCTGCAGTGGCCTCCTCTTCAGCTTCAGCTGCTTTGCCTGGTCCAGCTTCAGCATCCTCATCAGCTGCTTTGCCTGGTCCGGCTTCAGCATCCTCATCAGCTGCTTTGCCTGGTCCGGCCTCAGCATCCTCATCATCCTCATCAGGTCCAGCCTCAGCTTGCGCCTCGTCTGGTCCAGCCTCAGCTTGCGCCTCGCCTGGGGCTGCAGGGGCCACGCAGCCTTCAGGTCCCCTACTACCACCTCCACATCGTCGGTCATCCGCCAGGCCGCTTGTTGGGCATCTCCGCCACCGTGGACGCCCTCCTGAATGCCGCCACTGCCTTCCGCGTGGCCGGCCTCCGGACTTGTTTCCACGCCGCCGTTGCCGTCCGCACGGTCGGCCCCCAGAACTGTTTCCACGCCGCCGTTGCCGTCCGCACGGTCGGCCCTCAGAACTGTTTCCACGCCGCCGTTGCCGTCCGCACGGTCGGCCCTCAGAACTGTTTCCACGCCGGCGTTGCCGTCCGCACGGTCGGCCCCAGAACTGTTTCCACGCCGCCGTTGCCGTCCGCACGGTCGGCCCCCAGAACTGTTTCCACGCCACTGCCTACTGCGTGGCCGGCATCCGGACCTGCCCCGTTGCCATTCGCATGGTCGGCCTCCTGAACTTGACCATCTGGGCCTTTTTGGACTCTGTCCCTCCGTCCTGGGCCCCCTCCGCCCGCCCTGGTCGGGTTGTTTTCTGTTTTGTTTTGGTCCGTTTTTTCGTTTCTGCTGGGCTGTCTGGTGCCAGCCCTTGAGGGGGGGGGGGGTACTGTCATGGTCCTGGGTCGGTGACCCAGCACTTTTAGTTTATCATTTTCTAGATGATTGTTTAAGTTCTGTGTTATTTTCGATCTGCCTCTGAGTCTGCGTCTGTATCTGTCTGTCTATGGTGTCTCCCCATCTGTTTGTGAATCTGTCTGTTTAGTTCAATGTCTTGTCTGGTTCCATGTATCTGAGTTTCCTGTTTTATTGTGAAGGTCCGTGTCATATGTGAGTGTGATCAGTTTACCTGTCCCGTCAGCCCAGATTCCTCCCAGCTGTGTTGCCCTCCTGTCTCTCATCCCCTGATTACTGGTGTGTGTATTTAAGCCCTGTGTGTTCTCCTGCCTGTTGCCGGTTCGTCTGTGTTCCTCCGTGTCAGTCTGTGTAACTCTGTGTCAGTCTGTTACCCTGTGTTCCACGGTGTCCTGTTCCTCGTCTGCGTCTCTCTGCTATTCATCATCCGTTGTCATATGCCCCCAGGTCTGTTATTTTAGTTCTCCCAGTTTAGGTGTCTTTAGTTGTTTGTTATGCCCCACTGTTTGTTTGCCACTACACCTCTGTAAATAAAACCACCGGTATCTCATCCACTGCCTGCATCTTGGGTCCTCCTTCTAAATCCACATGGCTCGCCTCGGCAGCCGTGACAGAAATAATCTTTGTGGATTTAGTCAGGTTTTAACCTGACTAAAAGAAGGAAAAGGGGGAGGAACATAATTGGCCATAGGGCTATTGTAAATGTCCCTGGTCAGCGTGGGGGGAATGTCACTATGTGCGCAGCCATCAGCCAACGAGGGGTACTCCACCGCCATGCCGTACTAGGACCCTATAACACTATGCTTCTCTTTGCTTTTCTTGATGGTTTAAGACAACATATGTTCCAGCTGGACTACAGGGAACCAGCACAGCCAGAGCAGCCAACACCACTGTGTCGTCAGCAAACTTCACAATGGTGTTGGAGCCATGGGTGGCCACACAGTCTGAAGTGTAGAGGGAGTAGAGCAGTGGCGAGAGGACACATCCCTGAGGTGCTCCTGTATTAATGGTGATGCTGTTGGAGAAGCACCTGCCCACCCTCACCACCTGAGTTCTGCCAGTGAGGAAGTCCAACACCCATGCACACAGACGGCTGTTAAGCTGTTAAGACGGGTGTAGAGCTTCATTTTGACCTGGAAATAGGATGTTTGGGAAATTGAGTGAGATGTTATGGATTTGTGTTTACTGTTGTGAGGATATGAGGCGTAGTTTCAAGAAATGTGTTTTAGCAATCGAGAAAAACTGTAATCATTATTAGCTATTACAGCAGTGAACATGAACTCTGTGTCAAATACTGAGCTTCAGTACAGATTCAAGTTGCAGTTATTTATATGTCCTATCACCTTAAATCTTCACTCAAAGACAAGTATCTTTGACAGTGCATATATAGGTGTATCATATATAAGAGACAAATGTTGTTCCTTCAGTATGTTGGCATTACTAAATTTGGCTCATTGCTTACATATATTTATAAAAAGAAAATGTACAAGCTGTGATAACCGTTTCTGATAGAATGAAGAATAGACTGATATATGAAATATTCCTTTATTGGGTGAGAAAATCAGACCATGTCATAACTGCTTTAAGTCATACAGAATAGATATCAGAGCCTTAAACAGGCTGGCTTCTGCTAAATGGGTCAAACTGGGCAGAAAGTATACAAACACATAACATCCTTATAGAATATGATGTAACACTATAGATCAACTTACCTCAGAATATATAAAGCATATAAACAATTACAGCAATATGACGCAACAAACACAGCAGTGCTACTAATCCAAAACACTCAAAGCTTCATAGAACTGGAACAAACATTTATTTTTAGGTCCATTCTGCTGCTGATACATAATTTAGGTTTCAGAATATTACACTTGTTGCTGCCTTTCATAGTGTGTAACTTGAAGGCCCTGAGTACTTTCTCCCACACTGAAAACACTGGAATGATAACATTATTTGAACATTACCTAATAGGACTGATTCAGGACAGACAATTAGTTATTTTAAACTTTTCTAGCAGTCCTTCACAAACAGGGAACAGTCTGTCTATTCTCTCCATCTGTCAGCTGCTGCTGGCTCTTCCTCCTCCTCTTCCTCACACACTGTTGAGTTTGTCCTGGTGGATCATTAGGGGTGCAAAGCCTCACAGATGATGTGCAGCAGTGGGTCCCTCAGTCTGTCCTCACTCTGGACACCTGCAGTTGTCACACATGGAAATCAAATGTGTGGTAAGCTGCAGGATTCAAACACAAGTGTAACTTATAAACACATGTTCATACTTTTATTACACAATCAGAGAGAAAGAAACAGAGAGCGAGTGCAGGACAGACAGACAGGTGGCAGTCTCAGGTGTATACACTGCTACAAAATAGCACAAAAGAAGGAGGATTTAGTGTTTGTGTTATTACGAAACAAGAAGAGTTCCCAGATGGTGCAGTGAACACATGTGTGACTCCTGTGATTAAAGCATCTTTCTTTCAGCTTAACGAGTGAACCGTCAGCTCGTTCAAACACACGTTAAACAGTGCAGTGGATCCTGCTTGTGCCGTGATATTCAGGACTGCAAACCGAGCAGCATCACTGACTTTCAGCTTGTTGTGTTTGTGGATATATGACTATAAAAATATTTATATTAAAGTGCAAAGAGTAGAATCAAACTCTAATCTAAAAAGTCAGGGGTGATTCTAGCAGTGGTGGAGCGGGGGGGTGGCTTACTGGGCTTAAGCCCGGGTTGTTTTTTCAGAAGCCCGGGGTCTTTTGGAGTGTAATTTGTTAGTTAGATGCCTGACTGACAACTGTATAAAACAAAAACTACACACAATATTCGAAGCACATAGTGCACACTGTGGAATTTACGACTGTGCGTAAATCCCCCCTAATATTGGTATGATCCGAGCTCAGGCACTAAGCGACTGAGCGAGGGGGCGGGGGGAGCTGCTGCCTGTTGGAGAAACGCTGCCAGGCAGACAGAGGAGAACTCAAGTTTGACCAGGTACCAAAGCAAATCATTCGTACTGTACAAATAATGTAAACATGACGGTGTATCACGAGAGATTGATATCAAACTGATCACTTGACCCATATTACGTTACTTGTTCTTCAAGTGAATCAACAAATGGAGAAATGAAAAGCCGAACAACAACAATGCTGTTTTTTTTAGAGAGTCTTAGCTTACATGTGTGTTTATTTCATATTTTCTGTTGTTACCCTCCACGGCTAAATAAATCGGTTTCAGTAATGCACTGATATACAAGAATGGACATAAGGAGCTTCTTTCAAAGAAAAAACTCTGGTAAATGTTATTTTATATATTATGCTTTGTATGTTGTTCAGAATATTTCTATGCAAAACAAGAGGAATTTCAATACACAGCAGTATATTCACAGTTTAAACCAGATATTTACATACACAAAACACAAGAACATTTTTTTACTGTACAACATCAATTTAGAGTAAACTTGTTTTGTTTTGGTTAAATAAATATTGAAATATCTTTTGAATTAGTTAAATGTCAGAATAAAGAGAGACAGAGCTGTCTATTTTTTATCACTTTCATCAAATTTAGGAGTACATATACACTAAGATTGTATACAGCGGGGAAAATAAGTATTTGACACATCAGCATTTCTATCAGTAAGGGGATTTCCAAGTGGACCATCAAGCCAAATATTGAAGTCATACAATCAAATCAGAACATATAAGTATACAAGTTAAACCATAATAAATAAAGTGAAATGACACAGGGAATAAGTATTGAACACACTTTATTCAATACTTTGTAGAAAAGCCTTTGTTGGTGATTACAGCTTCTAGACGCCTCTTGTATGGATAGACCAGTCGTCTGCATTGCTCAGGAGTGATTCTGGCCCATTCTTCCACACAAACGGTCTTTAAATCTTGAAGGTTCCTTGGGCCTCTTTTATGAACTTTAATCTTCAGTTCTCTCCATAGATTTTCTATGGGATTTAGGTCAGGTGATTGACTGGGCCATTCAAGCAACTTGATTTTCTTTCTTTGAAACCACTTCATTGTTTCCTTGGCCTTGTGTTTGGGATCATTGTCTTGCTGAAATGTCCACCCACTTTTCATTTTTAGCTTCCTGGTAGATGGCAGCAGATTTTTATCCAGAATGTCCCGGTACATCTCTCCATTCATCCTGCCTTCAATAATATGAAGTCTGCCAGTACCCCTTGCTGAAAAGCAGCCCCAAACCATGATGCTTCCACCCCCAAACTTGACTGTTGGTATGGTGTTCTTGGGGTGGTGAGCAGTGCCATTTCTTCTCCAAACATGGTGTGTAGAATGACTGCCAAAAAGTTCAATTTTGCTTTCATCTGACCATACTATAGTCGTCCAATAATCCACAGGCTTCTCCAAATGCTGTTGCGCAAATTTTAACCGAGCCTTGACATGCTTTTTGTTCAGCAATGGAGTCTTGCGTGGTGAGCGTGCATGGATGCCATGGCGGTTCAGTGCATTGCTTATAGTTTTCTTTGAAACAACAGTACCTGCTGATGCAAGGTCTTCCTGAAGTTCTGTCCGAGTGGTTCTTGGCTCTTGGAGAACCCTCCTGATTATTCTTTGGACTCCTCGGACAGGGATCTTGCGTGGAGCACCTGATCGTGGCAGGTTTATGGTGAACTGATGCACTTTCCATTTCCGGATAATGGCCCCCACAGTGCTCACAGGAACATTCAGCATTCTGGAAATGCACCTATAACCATTCCCATCAAAATGCTTTTCAACGATAAGATTACGAAGATCTTGAGAGAGTTCTTTGCTTTTACCCATCATGAAGTCTTTCCTGTGTGCCTTCTGGGTAATGAGGAGCCTTTATAGGCCATCAATTAGGACTAAAGCAGCTGATATCAATTAGTACTGATAGGGGACAGGATTTCTCTATCAATACTGACAGATTTCAGGTGATCTCCTGGCTTTCTATGTCATTTTGCCCCTTGTTATCTCCATGTATTCAATACTTATTCCCTGTGTCATTTCACTTTATTTATTGTGGTTTAACTTGTATACTTATATGTTCTGATTTGTTTGTATGACGTCAATATTTGGCTTGATGGCAACATCTGGTGGAAATGTTGTGTCAATAGTCCACTTGGAAATCCCCTTACTGATAAAAATGCTGATGTGTCAAATACTTATTTTCCCCGCTGTATGTACTTAATTAATAAGAAAACTGCAGACGATTCCATTCTGAGCTGAAGAAGCTTCTGATTGGTTAGTAGAGTCCATGTGAGTAAATTGGTGGCACACCTGTGGATGCATATAAGGCAAACACAGAGCCTGTTTCTTTGACATGGGAAAATCAAGAGATATCAACCAAAACACCAGGAAAAGAATTGTGGAGCTCCATAAATGTGGCTCAGTTTTGAATACAATTTGGTGCCATTTGCAATTAAGAAATACAGACAATTTATCTCTTTACTCTTACATTTAACAAATGTGTTTTTTATATTTATCAATCTAAAAAAATAACATTTAGTCTGATTTGTTACAATTAAAATAAGTGTTTGTGTTTTGATCTGAAGAGTGTGTAAATATCTGGTTTCAACTGTATATTTGATGATGTTGGTGTTTGGCTTGATTGTCAGCACAAAGAGGGAGAGAGAGGAACAGAGAGGGAGAGAGAGGGAGATGGAGAATGAGGACAGAACAGAGAGGGAACAAGAGCAGGTGAGACACACATGTTAGTCAAATGGTCGTTTGCCAAAACTCATCAGAACATGTATCTCGTACCTAGTGTTTCTTTTTATGTTTGCTATTTTTCAAATTCTATATTTATTAAGTTATGCAGGCTTGTTTGCACAACAAGGCTAAATAATTATATAAACTTTTCTGAATCTAAATAGTGTACTTTGGTAGAATTAAAAAATAAGTGTAGTGCAGGTCTATGGTGATTTTGAGTGTTTTGATCCTGGTCCTGTCTTGGTTAAGTCCTAAAGTAGTCCTGTTTTAATTCCCGATCAGTTCTGGGTCTGGTTGAATTGGGGTTTAGTCCCTGTGTCTTGATACAACCCTGATTTTGTTCTGCTGCTAAACTAAAAAAAGAGTTTAAGATGTAGTGCATATGTGATATATATTTTTTCCTATATGAAGCTATTCTTTTTTTGAAAAAACTGAAAGCACAGCCTAATAAATCTCTCATTCACCCCCTCCCCCCAATCCCACATGCATACTACCCTTTAGGGCTAAGCCCCGGGTGTATCAAATGTCTGGCTCCGCCTCTGGATTCTAGGATGAAACCTTTGCAGATGTAGTCATCCCTTTTCACATTTGCACACTTTAGTTCAGGTGTGTGCACATAACAATGTTACCTTCAGTTTAACAGTAAACAGGTGAGAAAGCTGCTTTCATATTACAGTCTCAGAATTCATATAAACCCTTCGAATTCAACCCTTCCCACCCATGTGTCATCATCTAGCTCTTCTGCCTCTGCTAAAACACAGTTTTACTGCAATACTTTTAGCTGATTTATTTTGTTTTGCACTTCGCACATTTTATTTGTTCTTAGGTCATTTATTGTGGAAATTCTCATGTAGGAACTATTGTACTGCATGTTGGTTCCACTGGTGCACCTGTGTAAGTACCACCGAACAGAGACAGCAATATAACATAGCTAACATTAACAGTGCAGTGTACAATGTACATAACTAATGTCACGTAACTTTGCCTACATGTGGCCAACAGTAATGTTTTAAAGTTATGTGACATTAGTGATGTTTGTACTTTCAGCGTTAACTTGGTTTTAAAGCCTTTATTTTAAAATATACGCTGTTCAATAGTCGACCTTAATCTTACAGAGAATGTGATGATTTTATGGATAATTAAAGTCAGTCATATATCCACAAACACAACAGGCTGAAAGTCAGTGATGCTGCTCGGTTTGCAGTCCTGAATATCACGGCACAAGCAGGATTCAAAGCACTGTTAATGTTAGCTATGTTATATTGCTGCCTCTGTTCGGTGGTGTCGAGCCAAACGGACTTTAACGTGTGTTTGAACGAGCTGACGGTTCACTTGTTAAGCTGAAAGAAAGATGCTTTAATCACAGGAGTCACACATGTGTCCACTGTACCATCTGGGAACTCTTCTTGTTTAGCACTCGTAATAACACAAACACTAAATCCTCCTTCTCTTGTGCTGTTTTGTAGCAGTGTATACACCTGAGACTGTCACCTGTCTGTCTGTCCTGCACACTCTCTCTTTTTCTTTCTCTCTATGATTGCTAGGCAACCTGAACAGCGCGACGAAGGCTAGACCATCCCATTTCACAAGCCTCTCACTTCCGCACTTCTCGTACTCATAGTACGCACCGTACGTAGTACGCGTACTGCGCGTACTTCAAGCTTAAGTCAGATGGAGTTCCAGTGTTCCAAAAAGTATCTGTAAAGTGCTCATTTCTGCCTCTAAGCATGGGCCAGGTATGTTTTTAATGTTGTATAGATCTTTTTTTTTTTATCTCTATTTCACCCATCTCACTATCTCATTGAATTTTATGTTGTTTCAGTTCGATGGTGGCATAGTTGGTGATGAAGGTGATGTTGTAACAATATCAACCCCAAGATTTGACAACTCATGTTAAAGCCAGTTTCATGCCATTAATTAAAAGAACTCTTTGACTTTAAGAAGACGCGGAAGTGACAGAGAGGGCAGAGCCTCACTGTTAAACTGTCTCTGATAATTTGGTGGGTTTCTGGGAGAAAGCTCTGTGAAAGTGGATCTGTTGTTGGACAGTGTGTTAGGGTCAGGGGGTTCGGACCAGTACCTGCACTATCTGAAGAGCTTTGCCTCTAAATCTTGTTGTACTGTTTGCTGCAGCTGTGATCAGCAGGGTTACATGATGCAGGACAGTGTGTAGCAGGACAGGAGACACTAATGGAGGTTCAAGAGTCTTTCAGAGGTGATGAACAAAAAAAAAAGAAAAAAAAAAAGAGGTGATGAACATGATTTGGATCATAAAGAGTGAAGCGGGTCACTCAGGTGAAGGTGGTTTCTCTTTCAGCTCTCTTTATAGGTTACAGCAGCACCACACACCCACACAGCTACATCACCTTGACACTACTGTAAATCTCCCAGAGTACAGATTACAGTTACATTCAATGAAAGCTGAGCATCGGCTTTAACAACAGTATTGTACAGGGTGGAAGAGTGCTGAGCTTCAGCTCTACAATAACCTGCAGTGTCCTACCAAGAAGTCTTTAACCCTTTCACGCAGAGTGGTCACTACAGTGGACAGCTATTCAAAGGCTGTTTTCTTGTATTTGTGTCAGTGTTGATGGTATACTTGCACATAAACCACTACACTGGACACTGATGTGTCACTCCATACCCTGCCACCCACTGGTCAGTATGTTTCCACCTAAGTGGACATGTAAAAACCTCTTTGAAAAGTACATGTTTAAAAATGAAGTTCAAAAATCTTTTTTTTTATGCCTAAAGAAGAATAAAGATACTTAAGAAAAAAATCCTGATTGAGGTTGTCATAATTCATTCATGAAAGGGTTAATTTTGAAAATATTTCACAAACAACCAGTGGGAATATCAGGGACTTTCCAGGCTGATAAATACTTTCAGTTTCACTCTGACTTTTTTCTTACGTAAGCTTTTGCTTAAAGTGCTTGTCATATATTGACAGCTAGAACTACTTACAGCTTCTTCTGCAACACGTTTGCAAATTTCTCATGCCACAAACAGCCTTGACACCTGTACAACAGCATTTTACGGCAGAAGCTGGGGCACATTTGCAAATGTGTGACAACTGCAACTTGTGCAGAACTTGAGATATACTAACGTAGGGCTGAAGGAATGTTTGTCAGATCATGTGTAGACTGTGGTTGGAAGAATCATCTACAAGATAAGAACTCTAAATGTGCCTTTAACTTTAATCTCATTATTGATAAAACACTAAATGTTCCAAACCACTAGTTTCAATAAGAAAGTCGTCTCTGAGGGCAGAACTCTGCTGCTCAGCAAGTCTTACCTGTCTGACCTGTGTGATCAGTCTTTGTGTGGAAAACAAAACTTATTAGATCCACTAATCTCTACTTCTCAACTATTGTAATATTGATTACTTTTGATTGTGGTTTTCTTGATAAAACTTACAAGATCACTGTTTTTTTAGTATTGTAGGGTCTACCTTAAAATATGAGGTGACTGCTGTTGTGATTTGGCACAAATAAAATTGTATTAAACTGAATCAAAAAACACTCAAAAGTTTTACCTTTGTGAGGAATTTTATCTCACATCACACATCCTCTCATTTAGGCGTCCTGAAGTTTATCTTCTCTGTAGGTGCAGAATTTAAATTTTCCAGCTTCCATCAGCGAGCTAATGAACAAAACAAAAAACATTATTACCTTAATGACATTGTCATAACAAGTTGCATGTTAATGATAATAAATTGACTTCACAGCCCACATCTCATCAGTGGGCTGGTTTCAGTCATTGTGCAAATGTACTGTTTATAAGGTTAAGGAAACCTGCAGTCACCTGAGACTGACGACGTCACTTGGATGAGTGACGAAACGTTTCTCCCATTGAAAACGTCCAGATGAACAGAATCAACCTTTTGGGGAATACTATCTTAATTTATAACATCAGTTTGTACTTTTTGGAAAAAGGACTCATCTTATGCTATTTAGATTTTACTCTTTGGCAAACTCCCCATCCAAAAATGTTTTTAAATAAATCACACTTCCTTATTTAAATGAAGGAAGTAGAAGAAAAAGTTTCCTCTTTCTGTAACAACAACCTTTAAAACCATTACTTTAAACCATCAGTATTTATGGATTAGAGTGATTAAAAATATTTAAAGCTTCTTCTTCTCTGAGGTTGTAATGTTACATTAATCTGGTTTTCCAGTCTGTATTCAGTGTTATGGAAGAACTCCATGCTCAGCAGAAATCCTGCACTTTTACAAATATCAACAGTAAGTGTGTCCCCCTGCTGAGTCCTCACACATCATCACTGAAGCTCCCCATCCCCACACTTCCCATGCCCACTCATCTCTCAGTCCTTCTGACTCCTGACTTGCTGACTCCTTTGCCACGTGGTGCGAGCAGAATCATCTGCAGCTCAACATAACAAAGACCAAGGAATTGATTGTGGACTTTAGGTAGACCAGGAAAACTTTGACCCCTGGTTTCAATCCAGAGAGTTGATGTGGACGTTGTGGAGGACTATAAATACCTTGGAGTACACATAGCTAATGAACCGGATTGGGTTAAAAAAACAACTGCACTTTACAGGGCCAGAGTCATCTCTGAGGTCTTTTAACATCTTTCAGACAATGCTCAGGTTTTTTATAAGTCTGTTGTGGCCTGTGCTGTCCTCTTTGCTGTTGCATGTTGGGACAGCAGGTTGAGGGTCACAGATGCCAACAGACTCAATAAATTGATCACAAGACCAGTAATGTTGTGGGGGGTGAGCTGGACAACCTCAGGGTGGTAGTGGAGAGGCGGAGAGTGCCTGTGGTTATGTCTTTACAGCTCCTCCATCTAATGCACAGTAACCACTGCAATAGTTACACCCTTTTGCACATGCTCTACAGATCAGAGGGACACCACAGTGTCAACCAGATATATTTGTGTAATATAGTGGGATATTTATAATTAGATCTATTTAGATCTATTTTGTACCTTTGTAATTAATTGTATTATTTAATTCAGTTAAATAAAGTATTCTGATTTTGATTCTGAATCAAGAACAAGACTAAATACACTGATTCAGTAAGCAAACCTGGACCTCAGGATATTTAAATAAGCATCAGCACTCCTACAAATTCAATTAGTCATAGATTTTAGTCATTTAAAAAGTGGGATAACTATTTAATAAAATAAATGTGTGTATGTACTGTACTGCCAGGCCGGAACTCATTACAGGTTCCCACCCTTGGCCCATGTACCTGCGATCTATTCGTCTCCTGCTGCTCATTAACTTGATTTTAAGTGTGCCTTATAGTGTGGAAAATACGGTACACAGAAATATAAAAGAAACAAACTAGAAACTTAAAAAAAGAAAATGAAAGCACAGATAAGCATCTGCTTTTAAAATGACTGAATGATATCGAGTCATTTTGACATGTTAACAACATCACAAGGTAAAAGCCTCAATCAATTTCTTGCAGGTTGTCTTATATCTGTCTTTTATTTACACATGAAACATTTATTTTTTAAAGAAATTTGGCCAATAGGACAGCTGAAATTGCAACACCCATCTATTCTCTTCTGCTTATCACTATCAGGATTGTGGGGGGCTAACCACCACGCCACCCTGAGATATTTCAACATATGCAAGATAATACTTCTGTGAAGACAATTCATGTGGCAAACAAGGACTGGATTGATTATAATGTCGATTCAATAATGCAGAGTAATACAGATATTTGCAGTCAGGTCATTTCTTTCTTTTACATATAACCCTGTCTTTTTCCCTTCAGGCTTAGAGGGAACATTCTCTGCCCGGTGATGTATGGTCCTGATTACTCCAGGTTTGTGTTCTAGAGGTTGGAAGGAGTTGGTCACTCTTTCGAGTATGCCAATGTTCACATTTTGGACAGAGAGGACAGATGGTTTGAAAGAGGACTAAAAGAAGGCATCTATGTCCACTGTGAACGACCATCTTTGAACAGAGGCGGGGGTTTACGACACCAACTGTCTGCCATCTATAATCCAGTTTTGAGATCCCTTCCCAGACACCTTAAGGCCCACTCACATCCAGGGCCATCTGACCGCAGGAAATCAAATAATAGGGTGGGGCTAGGTTTCACAATGAGCTCACACAAAACCTTCCAGACACTTAATTTTAATCTCTTCAAGTCTAAACAGATTTACTAGCACTGACACAAACAGACAGGTCTGACCCGTTTCAGTGTTTGGATATCACTCTAACCCTCCACAGTCCACTGGTTTATACAGGCTCTGGTATCACATGATCAGAGCAGCAGTTCAAACAGCACAGTAGTATACAGCACAGTAGTATACAACACTACTGTGTCCACATTAGTACTCACCGAGTAGGTTAGAAGCTGTATTTGGGAAGCTGTAAATCAGCGGTATCCAGGAAGAGAAGATCTGGGAGAATCCAAGCCTGTTTTTCCACTGTTACTGTACTGACACCGCTTTGTATCCAGATCTTTTTCTATTCTACAGACTACAGCAGCACAACCCACATAGCTACACTCTACTTTTAATGCAGGAATCCCAACTATATCACAAGTAAATTAGGACTAACAGTGTGAAACCTTCACACTGCCAGCTACACAGAGTTTCTAAAGGGCGATAAAGGAGGAGGAGGGAGGAGCTAAAGAGCTCTGTCTGTGGTAAACAGTCCGCTGATCTCTGCCTTAGATTGAATTATTTCTCATGTTTTTGCAATGAATTCTCTTTTAAATTTGACAAACAGAGGGCATAGTAGTGTAACTTATCTTATATTTATGTCCTTCGAGTTACCAATGAAGATGTTAAATACTGTGTAAAGTGATGAGTGGCAGACTATATCATAACACTTACTATAAAACTATATTTTGTTTATATCCCTGTATAACTTCTATCATGCATGTGAACAGGCCTACCATAAAGTCTTTTATTTTGAAATTATTTCAGAGAATAACTAATAACCAGGGGATTTCAGATGATTTGTTAACTTAAGATCAAACAGACACATTTTTACTTTCTGTTTCCATTTGACTGTTAAAGGTCAGATTCTGGTCATAAAAACACTGAATGATCTACAAAAATTTACATCCAAAGTCCAAAAGTCCAAATTACTCCTTCCTCAATATTTGATCGTCAGACTGAAAAGGAGATTTGAAAGATAATTAAACTGAGTAAAAGATCCTAAAGGCTGCCACAGCTCCAGCCCATTTGATTCTATGACACCTCTTTGAAGACTTCCTGCTGGTCTTTATTTCATGTCTTTATCCTCTGTTTGTTCACTTTTTATGTTTCCTTTATGTGTGTTTATCCACTTATCTTTATACTTATACATCACGGGTGTCTTGCTTTCACTTTTGCTTCCTCTTATCTGGTCACATGAGTCAGGTCAGCTGTGTCTTGTTTTCCTCTGATTACCCTCCTGTTATCACGTATAGATCTTCATCCTCATGCTCTGGTCTCCATGATGTAAAAATGATCACTGACAGAGTACAGAGTGCTGTATGAATGCTCCACCTTCACAATAATAATAATAGTAATAACAAACTTTATTATTGAGCCTTGTTGTCTCGTGTGAAAGAATCAGAAACAACGTCAGGAATAAAAACACAGGAACACGCGAGGAGAGTTATGTTCAGACTCAAAACTGACTGTTTCTAAAATCTCTTTGAGCTCTGTGTCGGAATAAATGGTAAATGGCCTGTATTTGTATAGCACTTTACTAGTCCCTAAGGACCCCAAAGCGCTTTACACAACCAGTCATCCACCCATTCACACACACATTCACACACTATAAACATACATATTTATAATAATAATAATAACAATAATAATGATGATGATGTAGTGATGATGAGCTCTGAGACTTTGATCCTCCTAACACAAAGCTGTACTTTAAATTAAGTCATGCAGGGATGAGTCCAGCGCTTCTGTGGAAACCAGATCACTTTATCTGGGGCTAGGTTGCAGGGGCAGCAGCCTAAGCAGAGAAGCCCAGACCTCCCTCTCCCCAGCCACCTCCTCCAGCTTATCCGGGGGAACACCAAGGAGTTCTCAGGCCAGCCGAGAGATATAATCTCTCCAGCGTGTCCTGGGTCTGCCCCGGGGCCTCCTCCCAGTGGGACATGCCCGGAACACCTCACCCAGGAGGTGCCCAGGAGGCATCTTTGTCAGATGCCCGAACCACCTCAGCTGGCTCCGTTCGATATGGAGGAGCAGCGGCTCTACTCTGAGCCCCTCCCGAATTGCCGAACTTCTCACCCTATCTCTAGGGGAGAGGCCAGCCACCCTTCGGAGGAAGCTAATTTCTGCCGCTTGTATCCGCGATCTCGTTCTTTCGGTCACTACCCACAGCTCGTGGCCATAGGTGAGGGTAGGGACATAGCTCAACCGGTAAATTGAGAGCTTCGCTTTTACACTCAGCTCTCTCTTCACCACGACGGACCGGTGCAGCGTCTGCATTACTGCAGCTGCAGCCCCAATCCATCTGTCGATCTCCGGCTCCCTTCTCCCATCACTCGCGAACAATACCCCGAGATACTTGAACTCCTCCACTTGGGGCAGGAACTCATCCCCAACCCAGAGTGGGCACTCCACCCTTTTCCGGCTAAGAGCAACACATTCTCACTCCCAAAGCGTAACATTTTACGCTAGGTGACAAATCGTCACCATATTACGTTTTCGGCTACCCACCACGTTCCTAAATGACGACCTCAGAAAAAAGAGGAAATATGAGAACTGTCTGGACTGAATCTACACATGTTCGCTCTTTTTCTTCAAATCACTTAGAAACACGCTATTTAACACCATTAAAGTCCTGGTTAAGGTCAGGAATAAGGTTATGGTCAGGGCTAGGGATAAGGTTAGGTTTAGGGCTGGAATACAGGGCTGGAACGTCTATTACCGCGGGAGCGTCATTGCACTGGATTCCAGCCATAACCCGCCGCGTACCATAAGAACGCCGAAGGTCTCCTTTCGCGTTCCTCAGGAACGCAGCGGGATGTGACAAAACGTCGACATGTTACGCCTCGGGAGTGAGAACGCTCTGCTGAGAACCATGGCCTCAGATTTGGAGGTGCTGATCCTCATTCCCGCTGCTTCACACTCGGCTGCGAACCGTTCCAGTGCAAGCTGGAGGCCTTCACCCGATGAAGCCAACAGCACCCCATCATCCACGAAAAGCAGAGATGAGATTCTGAGGCCACCGAAGTGAAAGCCCTCCACCACTTGGCTGCGCCTAGAAATCCTGTCCATAAAAATTATGAACAGAATCGGTGACAAAGGGCAGCCCTGGCGGAGCCCACCGGGAACGAATCCGTCTTATTGCCGGCAATGCGAACCAAGCTCTTGCAACAGTTGTATAGGGATCGAATGGCCCATAGCAATGGGCCAGACACCCCATACTCCCGGAGCACCTCCCACAGGACACCCCGAGGGACACGGTCGAATGCCTTCTCCAAGTCCACAAAACACATGTAGACTGGTTGGGCAAGCTCCCATGCACCCTCAAGTATCCTTGAGAGGATAAAGAGCTGGTCCAGTGTTCTGTGACCAGGACAAAAAACCGCATTGTTTCTCCTGTATCTGAGGTTCGACTAGCGGACTAACTCTCCTTTCCAGCACCCTGGCATAGACTTTCCCAGGGAGGCTGAGGAGTGTGATCCCCCTGTAGTTGGAACACACTCTCCGGTCCCCCTTCTTAAAGATGGGGACCACCACCCCGGTCTGCCAGTCCAGGGGTACTGCCCTGATCTCCACGCAACATTGTAGAGGTGTGTCAACCAGGACAGCCCTACAATGTCCAGAGCCTTCAGGAACTCGGGGCGGACCTCATTAACACCAGGGGCTCTGCCACCAAGGAGTTGTTTAACTGCCTTAGTGACCTCGCCTCCAGAAATTGGCGGGTCATTCCCCTCATCCCCAGACTCTGCTTCCTCCTCGGAAGACGTGTCAGTGGGATTAAATAATAATAATAATAATGGATTGGATTTATATAGCGCTTTTCAAGGCACCCAAAGCGCTTTACAATGCCACTATTCATTCACTCTCACATTCATACACTGGTGGAGGCAGCTACAGTTGTAGCTACAGCTGCCCTGGGGCAGACTGACAGAAGCGAGGCTGCCATATCGCGCCATCGGCCCCTCTGGCCAACACCAGTAGGCAAGTAGGGTAAAGTGTCTTGCCCAGGGACACAACGACCAGGACAGAGAGCCCAGGGATCGAACCGGTGACCTTCTGGTTACAGATGCGATTCCCAACCCCCTGAGCCACGGTCGCCCCATTAAAGAGGTCCTCGAAGTATTCCTTCCACCGCCTGACAATTTTCTCAGTCGAAGTCAGCAGCGCTCCGTCAGCAGTACATACAGTGCAGGTAGAGCACCGCTTTCCCCTCCTGAGACGTCTGATGGTTTGCCAGAATCTCTTCGAGGCAGTCCGAAAGTCTTTTTCCATGGTCTCTCTGCACTCCTCCCACACCCGAGTTTTTGCTTCAGCCACTGCCCGAGCTGCATTCCGCTTGGCCTGTCGATACCTGTCCCACAGGCTAACCAAGCCCGATAGGACTCCTTCTTCAGCCTGGTGGCTCCCTTCACCTCTGGTGTCCACCATTTGTTTTGGGGATTACCACAGAGGCAGGCACCAACCACCTTGCGGCCACAGCTCAATGCAGCGGCTTCGGCAATGGAGACGCTGAACATGGTCCATGCTGACTCAATGTCCCCAGTCTCCCTCGGAATGCTGTTGAAGCTCTGCTGGAGGTGTGTGTTGAAGATCTCGCGGACTGGGGCCTCTGCTAAACGTTCCCAGCACACCCTCACTACGCGTTTAGGTGCACCAGGTCTGTCGAGAGTCCTCCCCCGCCACCTGATCCAACTCACCACCAGGTGGTGATCAGTTGACAGCTCAGTCCCTCTCTTTACCTGAGTGGCCAGAACATATGGTCGCAGGTCTGGTGATACGATCACAAAATCGATCATCGATCATCGACCTGCGGCCTAGGGTGTCCTGGTGCCACATGCACTTATGGACACTCTTATGTTCGAACAAGGTGTTTGTTATGACCAAACTGTGATTTGCACAGAAGTCCAATAACAAAACACCACTCGGGTTCAGATCGGGGAGGCCGTTCCTCCCAATCACGCCCCTCCAGGTCTTGCTGTTGTTACCCACGTGAGCAGATCTTCACTCTCCTAAACTCTGCAGTTTAGGGCCACGCAGGTGAGCAGTAGTGGGGGCGGAGCAATCCAAATATGGATGATATTGGTACCTGATGTTGAACTGGTATTGATCAGTACGAGTGTACTGTTGTTGTCAGTGGTTTACAGTTAACAAACGGTCAGGTGAATAAACAACACTGAGACACTTGTTACTAATAACGTGCAGCACGGGTGAAACTCAGACAGAGAGTCACCACGAACTGGAGCATTCGTTTATTTTTATAGGTTACATCGTCAATATGCAAATATAATCACATTTCCTGTTACGCAGGTCCTGATGCTGTCTGTGTGTAAGCTGTGTGTGTGTGTGTGTCACAAGTCAATTTCTAAGAATAATATAATGCAAGTCAACTTCTGCGGATGTGTATTTCTGTACTGGTCTCTTGCGGTAAATGTACACAGAGTCACAGGGTCAGCTTCCTGTTTCTACAGAAAACTGTGTCTGGTGAAATATGTATAACATAACATTTGAAGCATAATCAAATAAAACAATAAAAACTCCCTAACAGTTGTCAAGAGATTTATTCTAAATGACACTTCTTCAGCTGAGAGTCTAAGAGTGAAGACACACACAGACGCTGCAGTTTTAACTTGCAAGGGCGTTTCACAGAGCGCTCACATCAGAGAGTGGGGCCCTGTGATCAGCGCCCTGTTCTTGCACTTGTCTTTTATTTATACAGAAGGAAAATGAAAACATTTGTTAAGTGGAATGCTGATACGTGAGCATGTGCGTATGTGATTGTGCGTGTGTGTGTGTGCGAGGTCAGAACTGCTTGTTCAACTTCTTACTATCGCTGTGGGAAGATTCAGATAGAAATATCAGAACACATTTTATAAAGGACAATCAGTTCTAAGCAGGGAAAAGGTCATCATGCAGTATTCTATCACATGTAAACTTATATCATTAAAAGCTTATACTGACTACTAAGTACAATTTTCCCCTTAACATTCCCTCCTGTTGTCAGTATAACTTTTAAGTGAGATATCAGTATGTAACATCTTGTTGTACATTTTCTGTCACATCATCATTAATCACACAAAGTCTTCACATTCCAGCAGGTCGGGGTCATCATCATCATCATTTGTCACGGCTACGTATGCAGCTACAGTGGAAACGATTATGCGGTTAATCATGAGTTTTAGACATGGCAGGATACATGTTCCAAAAACACAAAATAAAAGTAAAAATACTCCAACTCCGATGAGTAAGATAAGATAGAACTGTATTAATCCTATTAACTGTAAAATTTGGTTTCCAAATAGCACAGCACCGACAGAAGTTACAGAATGTGAGCAGAATACTATATATACACATATATAAATACAGAGACATATAAATAAGAGTGTACAAAAGGGATAAATAGAATAAATAAGAATACAAGGGAATTGCAAGTATTTCAAGTATTTCAAGCATTGAAGTCTATTGCACCATTGGTTATTAACAAAAAGTATTGCACAGTGAAAAGGCAGTAGTAGTCTTTTTAGCACTTGTAGCCAGGAGCCAGTGTAAAGCCAAGAAAACCAGTCACTTGTATCACGTACATAGTCCTGATTTTTGGCCTGCTGGATCCGTCTCAAGGCGTTCAGGGCGCCAGTCATGTTTGATGAGTGTACTTTGTCTGGTATGTAAGTGCAGCAGACGTTGTTGAAGAGGACGCAAAGTCCCCCTTTCTCTGCTAGTATCATGTCCAAAGCTACTCGATGTTGCATCACTGCGATCCGTAATGCATTGATTTCCTTATTCTGCTGTTCGTTGATCTTGCACGAAGCGTTCAAGAGGAGTCCAAAGCGGTAGTCCAGAGTTTCGATCCTCAGCATGTTTTTTCCAATTCCCACCCTGGGGAACAATGTGTGGAGTACTTTCCGTCCGGTAGTCCACAGTTTGAATTCCTTGGGTACTTTGCTTCCCCATATCGGGTCATGTGGATGAAGTTTAGGGAACGTTGATCTTCTTTTCCAGCGTGCTGTAGAAGTGGTGTTTACTGCGGTCATCCTGAAAGTGTGGTCTGACAGGAATATAGGAGCACATGTTCCTGTCCAGCCTGGGGGCAGTATGAAATATGCCCGTTGTCCACATAGCCAGGCCATTCCTTGCACCCAGTACGTGCCGTTAGAAGGTCCACTCATATTCACAGGGGCGCCCTCTCGGTGGCCTGCAGTTTGGTCACAGTTTGTGGTGTTTCCAAGGGGTCTGTTACCTTTCTCTTGTTTGTAGCACATGGAGTGGTTCTTCCCTGGGAGTTGGTCCAGAAACACTGGGAAGTGGATGGATGTATTCCAGTTTGTCACAGTGAAATCAATCCAGAAGAGTTGATCACATGTTCCATTACTAAGTCAAGTCAAGTCATCTTTATTTATATAGCACATTTAAAAGACATCAAGTGTCGGCCAAAGTGCTGAACAAAGGGATAATATAATAAAAGAATTAAAATAGAAAGAAAACATTTAAAAAAAAAAAGAATTGTAAGACATGTAAGAGTATATAGCATATAATGTACATGCAAATATGCACATACATATACAAAACTGTACACATTCGTCTGACACTGTGGCCAGCAGCACAGGAGCACCACAGGGAACTGTGCTGTCCCCTCTTCTCTTCACCCTGTACACCTCTGACTTCTGCTACAACTCTGAATTATGCCATATTCAGAAGTTTGCAGATGACACAGCCATCATGGGGTGTATCTGGGATGATCAGGAAGAGGAGTACAGAAGTCTGGTGAGGAACTTTGTCGCATGGAGTCACACAAACTACCTGCAACTCAACACCTCAAAGACTAAGGAACTGGTTGTGGACTTCGGGAGGTCCAGAGAAGGTCCACTGCCGGTTCAGATAGAGGGGGAGGAGGTGGAGGTGGTCAACAAGTACAAGTACCTCGGGCTGTGGGTGGACAATAAACTGGACTGGTCATGCAACACAGAGCACCTGTATAAAAAAGCCCAAAGCCGACTGTACTTCCTCAGGAGGCTGAGGTCTTTTAACATCTGCAGGAAGCTCCTGAGGATGTTTTACCAGTCAGTGGTTGCTGGAGTACTTTTCTATGCTGTGGTGTGCTGGGGGAGCAGCACAGCAAAGAAGGACTCATCCAGGCTGGAGAAACTGATCAGGAGGGCTAGCTCTGTGGTCGGCATGAAGCTGGACACTCTGGTGACAGTGGCAGAGAAAAGGACACTAAAAAAACTGCTGGACATTATGAACAATGCTGGGCATCCTCTGCACACGGCCATTAACAACCAGAAGAGTCTGTTCAGTGACAGGTTGCTTCTCCCCAAGACAAAAACTAACAGACTTAAAAACTCCTTTGTCCCACACGCCATCAAACTGTTTAACTCCTCTCTGGAGGGGAGAGGGAGGGGAAACAGGAGGACAAAGGAGGGGGGAACAACTAAGCTGTAGTGCCTCTTTACTTCACTGTGCAATACCTTTTGTGCAATACTTTTGTTAATAGTCAATGGTGCAATAGACCTCAATAATTGAAATGTGCAATTCACTTGTATTTTTATTTTTATTCCTATTTATTCTATTTATCCCCTTCGTATATTTTATTTATATTTGTCTCTGTATTTATATGTGTGTGTGTGTGTATATATATATATAATATTCTGTAACTCTGTAACTTCTTTTTTTTTTTTTTGCCTGTCCCATTTGGTTCTTTAGCCATCAGAATTGTTGTCTGAAGACCAACAAGGATACCCAATGGATTTACTTTGCCAAATGGATCATCGTGGCATTGCCGTATTGGTCCATTTGATCAACCTTTGTTTTTATTATTTATTATATTTTATTTTCAGATGTTACAGACGGGACAGACATGAGTGAGGGATAGGAAAGGGAGAGAGAAAGAGGAAGGAAAAGAAAAACAGAAGGGGAGAGGGACAGTGAGAAGGGGGGGAGAAAAAAAATCTCCTGGATCACCTGTTGAGAGAAGAAGAATAGAAAACAAGCAAAAAAAAACCCAAAGCAACATACTAAACACAACACCATCGCATTAATCTAGCTAAGTGTAAACAGCAGTAAATACTAAATATTCAATGTTGTTGTGCAGCACGCAGGACAGACAGCGCACAATGTGCTTTGAAGTAGCAGCCAAGAAAGGTGTAATTTAAGTCTACGAGCAGTGAACATCCGTGTGCATACCTGTGTGGATCAGCGCGCTAGTATTCAAATGGTTTCCACATGTAATGGTCTGCAAGAGGATGTAGCGAGTGTGGAGATGAAATATTATTTTACATTCATAATCTATGTTACTATTCATAATCCTTATTATTACTGTTGCATCATTTATGATTTATCATTATTGTCATTTCATTGACACATTTATTGAAACTGGTGATGTTATATTAAAGTCTGTATTTCAGGTGTTAGCATAAGCACATAATAATCTTTCATTGCAGGTGCAACTGTAATCGTGTTATACATATATTGCATAATTAAAGGGTTGAAGCTCGGTCAAGTTAATTAATGGTTTGAAGCTACGGGCAGCGCGATGTCTGGCCGATCAATGGAGCAAAGTTCAAGCTGGAAGGATTGCTTATATATATACAATTTAACATACATTTTCTATGAGTGTTTAAGAAAGGAAATAAAGGCCGTGTGCCCTGTGCTGTGGAGTTTGCCTGGTAACAGATGACGTAGAGGGAGGTCATGCACTTAGATTAACGACACAGACACATAGCCTGTCTGGGTAAACTGATTGCAAGTGTTGTCTAAGTCTAGACAAGTAGAATAACAGGAAGCATCTGGAGGAACAGAGGAAGTAGCGGTTCCTTTTTAGAATATGTCCTCGCTGGAGTTACTGGTCATCATAAGTATAAATATTACACCCACCTATTGTCAGGCGGGAGATGGAGCCTGATGTTTTGCAGAGCCCATTTTCACCACATATATGTGTTTTAATAAAATCATTTGTGTTGACCCACTATGGACTTTCAGTCGTATGTCTCTTCCTCAAAATTCGAACCACGACACGAGCCATAGCCCCATCCCCCAGGGCATGAAGCAGGCATGGAGGAGATCCAGGCCCCAGACATCCAGAGGCCTCAGAGTGCAAGAGCCCAAGGAGGACCACCGGAGGGGCATCCGTGCCACCCTCATGGGAAGGGCTGAGGATCCCCAGACGAGGCGTCACCCAGTAGCCACCGAGGAGAAGCTAGAGGGGGCTGCACCGGCGTGCCCGCCGGCTCTGCCGGCAGCCAGCTGTGCCAGAGTGAACCGAGCCACAGGCCCAGAGGCCGGAGGCCCGAGGTCTGACCGAGCAACAGGCGCCAGGCCCCGCCAGGTAGCCACCGGGAGTGAGCCGGTACATACCTGAGTGCCCAGTCCCGGACACCAAGAACAACCAATGCACCGACCCCTGAGGGCATCAGTCACCGGCAGGGAGTGTGGTGAGGGGAGATAGGCCTTAGAGGGCCTGGGAGTTCCCAGAGAGGTGGAGTCTAAGACACAGACAAACAGGCACAGATAGACACAGACAAACAGGCACACACAGACACAAACATGCATTCCCACCCTCATGCACACATATACAAACACTCAGCACTCACCCAACGTAAGGATTGACATAAATGGACATGTACACACAATCACACTCCCCAAACATACTCTATACCCCGGGTCCAGGTACCCTCGCCCCCAGAGGGGGAAACAGAACCCAGATCCAAGAGATGTTACCCTTCCCCCCGTGGTGGAGGCAAGCAGACCGTCCCAGGCTCCGCAGCAGCAGGGAGGCCAATCGGACAGCTAACATCTCCTCCCAGCCCCCCCGCCCCAATGGCTAGCAGAGAAGAGAACTCTGTTACTTCTGTCGGTGCTGTGCTTTTGGAAACCGAATTTCCCAGAGGAACCCACCCCAGGGATTAATAAAGTTTTATCTTATCTTATCTTATCTTATTCACACAAAAGCACACAAATGTGAACATAGCGTATATACACATACAACACCATCCAATAAGATATGAGACCAAATAGACAGAATAAAAAAAGATATCAAAGAGATCCGAAAGCCTTGGAAAATAAGTAGGTCTTGAGATTCGATTTAAAGACTTCCAAGGATGAAGAGAATTTTATGAAGGGGGGAAGACTATTCCAGAGTCTCGGGGCGGCAATGGAGAAAGCCCTGTCACCTCTAGATTTGAGCTGGGAGCGTGGAACTGATAAAACCATCTGACTGGAGGAGCACAGAGATCGAGTGGGTAAGTGCAGGCTAACAAGATCTGAAATGTAACCTGGAGCCAAACCATGGAGAGCTTTAAAAATGAATAATAAAACCTTAAAATCGATTCTATGTTTAACTGGTAGCCAATGTAGAGATGCGAGTACCGGGGTAACATTCTCTCTCTTTCTAGTACCTGTCAGGAGCCTTGCGGCTGCATTTTGAACAAGTTGCAGGCGTGACAGGCTTGAGTGACAAATGCCTAAATAGAGAGAGTTACAATAGTCAAGACGTGACGATATGAAAGCATGGATAACAGTTTCCAGGTCTTTAGATGACAGGATATTTTTGAGTTTAGAAATGCTCCTGAGCTGGAAAAAACTGCCACGAACAACTGAATTTATTTGCTTGTCCAGCTTGAAAGTGGAATCAAAAATGAAACCAAGATTTTTTACATGGGGATGTACATTAGCTGATAATGGGCCCAAATTGTTTCTTATGAGACTAATAGAGTCCTGCTTACCGAAGATTATAATGTCGGTTTTGTCATGATTTAGTTTGAGAAGGTTCAGAGACATCCAGCAATGTATGTCGCTAAGACACTCTGAGACTTTCTGCAGTGTACTATCAGCACCTGGTTTTAGAGAGAGGTAGAACTGTGTATCGTCTGCATAAGAGTGGTAAGCGATCTGGTGTTTCTGAAAAATGGAGCCTAATGGGAGCATGTATAAGGAGAATAAGACCGGGCCCAGAATAGAGCCCTGAGGTATTCCACAAGTTAGTGTAGCTGGGGAAGAGTATTTGTTAGCCAGCATCACAGAATATGTTCTGCTCTCTAGGTAAGAGGCCAACCATTTTAGAGCAGAGCCTTGAATGCCGACACATGTCTTTAGACGGTTTAATAGGATTGTGTGGTCGACAGTGTCAAATGCTGCGCTCAGGTCTAAAAGGATTAAAACTGTACTTTTTCCAGAATCAGCAGCTAGAAGCACATCATTGAACACCTTCAGTAGAGCAGACTCTGTGCTGTGGAAGGCCCTGAAACCAGACTGATATTTGTCCAGAATATTATGCGTGTCTAAGAATGAGGATAATTGGTGGAGGACAATCTTCTCAAGAACCTTAGACAAAAATGGCAGCTTAGAGATTGGTCTAAAATTACCAAGAACTGACGGATCTAAACCAGGTTTTTTTTAGAAGCGGCTGGACAACAGCTTGTTTAAACAAGTCAGGAACAGTTCCATATGAGATACTGCCATTTACAATAGCAAGCATGTTGGGGCCGACTGTCTTCAGCACATCTCTGAGAAATGGTGTAGGTAACATATCCAAGGGGCACGTAGTTGGTTTCATGTGCATTATTATATCAGTGAGATGGGATAATGAAACCGGTTTAAATTCTGAAAAAAGGAATGAACATGTAGGTGGTTCAGAGGGGTCTTGGGATGGGAGCGGGATATGTGCTTGGATATCCTTAATTTTTTCAGTAAAGAATTTTTGAAAATCCTCAGACGTGTGTGGGGCAGTCTCAGATATGACTGATGTGGTGGGATGCAAGACAGAGTTGATTGTATTGAATAGAGCTTTAGGATTACCAGACTTCTTGTTAATGATCATGGAGAAATAATTTGCTCATTCTACCTTGATGGTGCGCTGATAGTTATTTAAGCAATCTCTAAACACTTGATAAGAAACGTGGAGCTTTAAGTCCAACAGCATGTGGGTTTGTGTCGTTGGTGATGATTCGGCTGTGTAGGAATCCAATGCCAGCGAAGTTAGCTGCACACTTTGCTTGAGTCTTGTTCAGGAGGGTCTCTCTGCTATTTTGCCGGCAGTTGGAGTGGTCAGAAGCACTTGGTATGGACCCTCCCACCGTGGCGAGCTCCAATTTTCCTTTGGAGTACTCGGACTGTCACGGCTGGGGCAGCAGTCGTGTTGTAGATGAATAAGGACCCAAAATGCAAGCAAGCGACTGATGAAGAGTGTGACGTCTATTTACAAGTGGCAGTGGCAGAAACAGACGACGAAGCATGAGAAATACTAACGGAAACTGTTGGAGCCAAGTCCAGGCCAATATTTTACTCAGTTACATCACGCCATATTTAAGTATTTGTCATGATCTTTAAGTTTCTATTATAATCTTGATCATTTTATGTTATAATGTAATATGCTGTGCTCCATAAATTAATCCTGCTTTATTAGTCTGTTGTTGTTGTAAAGTGTTGGTAGATGTCGTAAAGGGGTGTGTATTTGGCCCGCATGCGGAGGGGTGTGGGTAAAAGGTTAGGTAAGCAAGCAGGACGTGGAGCAACAGTTTTCTGACCGTCGCCGTTTTAATGTTATTTTTTGTTGTAACACAAAGGGAATATAAACAGAGCTCCCACCAGAGGCATTTGTTTTGTACCTTTCGATTTGTATGGAAAATAAATGTTTTGCCCCTTTTTTCCTTTGCCTGGTTTTTTGCTACCGGAAGGCATCCAAGCGACTTAACAAGAGCACGAGTCAGAAACTTTACGTTCTGCAGAAGCGGCAAAGAAGGACCGAAGGTTGCCGCTATATTAGTCAGAAAACTGCTCCGAAAGTGAGAGGATTACGCACGCGTCACCGGCGCACAGAGTTAATCGGCCCGCGGCGCGGCAAGGGAAAACTGGAAAACGGGACGTGAAAGAGGATGCGCTTCAGTCTTCCCGTGTTTTCCGGATCCTTTCGGCAGTAAGAAAACCCCGCATCTGAAAAGTAAGAGGCTGTGCCTGCTTTACGGTTTGTGAAAATTCCTGTATGGTTAAGTGGTACATGGCCTGTGTAAAGGATTAATTGCATTGAAAGGTTTATGGCAGCGCAATTAATATGGAGCAGCAGGAAAAAAGAGTTTCCAAGCCAACCTTTAAAGCACAAGAGGAAAAGCTTCAGCATCTTAAAGTGACAAGGAAAACCAAGTTGGGTTATCTTACTAGAAAGATAAAAGAGATTGAGGAGCTTATGGAAGATGACGGCAATTTTGAGGAAGTGTCTGTTAAATTAGCCACTGACTTCTCAAAAATATATATTGAGTTTTGTGAAAACAACGATGCAGTTAAAAATCACATGACTGAGTCGGAACTTCTTCATGATCAGACACAGTGGTATGAGCCAAAGGCTAGCTATTTGAGAAGTTTTGTGGAGAAAGTTGAGAGATGGTTAAAAGGAGTGGAAATGCAAGCAGATGAAGCAAGAATGGTTGATGCTGAAGTTGAGCCTGCAGACAGTGCTTCAGCAATATCGTCCAGATGCAGTAAAGCACATCGAAGCAGTCGAACCTCTTCTGTTGTGTCTTCAACCACATATTCTGCCAGGCTAAAGATTGAGGCAGAGAGGGCTGCTCTGGTAGCGCGTGCTGAGGCATTAAAGAAAAAGATGGAGATTGACAGACAAGAAGCTGTTCTTAAGGCAAAAAGGGAGGAATGGGAGTTGCAAACAGCTATTGCTGCAGCTAACGCAAAGCTTGAGGTGCTGACTGTGAAGGAGCCAGCCCATAACACTTCTGCTGACTTGGTCAACAAAATGGCTACCTGCCAAAGAGCTCCGGGCCAAAGTATTGGGGCCAGTTTTGGTTTGGTTCAGCCAGAACATGGAGTTGTCGGTCGAGAATGTGAGTCAGAGGTAATGCAGGGCTCAGAAAGGAGTAGCAGGCTTCCTCATCCATTGAATAAGAAGGATAATAGCCAGTCTATTACTAGTCAAGGCAGGATGGCTGATGTTAAAGACTTGTTGGATGTCATGAAGCAACAAAACGAGATTACAGAGCTCCTAGTAAAACAACAGAAAGCATCCACTCTCCCTCCTTTGGATGTTCCAGTATTCAGTGGGGATCCACTGGAGTTTGGGTTTTTTATGAAAGCGTTCGAGCATGGGATTGAGGAAAGGACAGACAGCAATAGAGATAGGTTGCGCTTCCTGGAGCAGTTCACCCAAGGGAGACCCAAGGTTCTTGTTTGTAGCTGTTCGCACATGTATCCTGACAGGGGCTACGCTGAAGCTAAGAGGCTTCTGCGCAAGCATTTTGGGGATGAATATACTATTGCCTCAGCCTACATTGAAAGAGCTCTAAAATGGCCTGTAATCAAGCCAGAGGATGGTGATGCACTGATGGAGTTTGCTATGTTCCTCACTACTTGCTGTAACACAGTAGATAGCATGGAGTACATTGAGGAGATGGATAGCCCTACTAATATGAGAACAGTCATCTCCAAGCTTCCTTTTAAATTAAGGGAAAGGTGGAGGGGTTTCGCCTGTGACATTCAAGAACATACAGCAATGAGAGCTAGATTCGCTGATCTGGTCAGTTTTGTAGAGAAGCAGGCAAAGATCGCTTCTCACCCATTGTTTGGTAACATTCAGGACACCGCTTTGTCTAGAGACAAGGGCAAAGCAAAGGTATGCAAAGAGAATGCTCTGAAATTCAAGGAGAGGGAAAGCATCTTTGCTACTAATACAGCACCTGTGTCAAACAGTGCAGAGCAGACAAAGAGAGAAAGGGAAAATGTAGGCTCTACTGGTGGAAGACAGTGTCTTTTCTGTCATAAGGGAGGACATAACCTCAGTACCTGCAGACTCCTCAAGCAAAAGCCTCACAGAGAAAGGCTTGATTTCCTCAAATCAAAGAGCTTGTGTTTTGGTTGCCTGTCACAGGGGTATCTGAGCAAAGGCTGCCAGCAAAGACACACGTGTGAGACTTGTTCTCAGAAACATCCCACCATTCTGCATAAGGAGCAGTACTCTTCTCCTAATAGTGACAGTAAAAGTATCAGAGAACCAGCAGCAAGTTTTTCTCCAGCAGCAGGCAGTGAAACATGCGGTTGTACCGGGGCTGGCGAAGCAGTCTGTGCACTCTCAATTGTGCCTGTGAAGGTCAGATGTTCAAGGAGCAACACAACAGTTGAATCATACGCGTTCTTAGACCCAGGAAGCACTGGAACCTTTTGTACAGATGAGCTGATGAGGGATTTACAGGTCACAGGAAAAAAGTCCAACATTCTGCTCCACGCCATGGGAAAGGAAGCGACAATCAGTACTCATGTCGTTAAGGGTCTCGAGGTCAGTGGTTTGGATGAGGACAACTTTTTGAAGATTCCCCAGGTTTTCACACAGGCAGAGATTCCAGTAACAAAGGAGAACATTCCACAACAAAGCGATGTGGACAGATGGCCTTATTTGAAGGAGGTTCAGCTCAAGCAGATTGATGGAAAAATTGGTATGTTAATAGGCATGAATGTACCAAAGGCGCTTGAGCCCTGGAAGGTTATCAACAGTGAGGGCAACGGCCCATATGCTGTAAAAACTGCACTAGGCTGGACGATTAATGGACCTCTGCTAAGAGAAGAGGGTATTGCTCAAGGAGCTGTTGAGTGGTCACCGGTGATGGTGAACAGGATATCGGTGACAAAGCTAGAGGAGCTCTTGCAGCAGCAAATGAAGTATGACTTCCCTGAGCATGAGTTATCTGAGAAAATAGAAATGTCAGCCAGAGACAGACAATTTATGGAGTCTGTGTCTATTCTGCCCTCCCTGTACGTTGATGCCCAGTTTGGCAGATAGATAAACAGTTCTTCAAAAGGAGAGGCAAAGGCTTCCAGTTCTCATTGCAGGGTTTATTTGTCTCCCTAATGAAGGCACTGTAAAACTACAAACATAAGAAAAGCATATTAAAACATACATCTGGAACATAATATATTTCTCACATTACAAAGTACAGACTGAAGACTTAGCAACTTGAACTATAGCTGGTATAACCAAGAAAAATAAATGAAAACATGTTAACTCCAAATCCCGCTAGCTTGATGCTAACACACAATGGAATTTCCTATTGACATGCTAACACAATTAGCATCGGCAATGCAGCTAACATGCCGGCTTCAAATATGAGAGTCAACAACCCATTTTACATCACATGCTTAACATGAACACAGAATATAATCGTACTTACAAGCATATATTTCTCATGCTCCAGTACAGCCAACTTCAGAGCTAATATTTTGTGTGCTGGTATCAACTTGGCCAGACTCCATGAACTTTTCCTATATTTACTAGAGAAACTTGAGTACACAAACCCGCTTCCTCCCCCTAGTGGGGTGGTGGAGCTACTGCACCCAGCAGTGGCAGCACACTCCCCGCCTGGTATAATGAATTATACCACTACCCATTCCCTGGATGTAGTAGTAAAACAACCTCCGACACTGGCCGCAAATACACTTTAGGAGTGCCATTCTTGACTACCTTCACTTCCACCTTACGTACTCTATGATCTTGGCTAGGAAAGGCTTTAATCACAAGTCCAACAGGCCACTCAGTCCTTTTTACTTGCGAATCCTTCATCAGTACAACATCTCCCACTTGAAGGTTTGGCTTCTCTGTTGTCCACTTTCTCTGTGTTTGAAGCGTGGTCAGATACTCCGTTTTCCACCTCTTCCAAAATGCATCAGCAAGTGCTTGGACCCTTTTCCAGTGTTTGTTGGACAGATCATTAACATCAAAATCCCCAGAGGGAGCAGTCAACGTATCTCGTTTCTGTGTCAACAACATTGATGGGGTGAGAACTGCCGGTGCTTCTGGGTCAGAAGACACTGAGACCAATGGTCTTGAATTTATAATGGCGGTAACCTCTGCCATCAGGGTGACAAGTGTCTCATGTGTGAGGTACGATGGATTCAGCCTCAGAAGAAGAGCATCTAAGATTCGCCGAGCGATACCAATCATCCTCTCCCACACCCCACCCATGTGGGAAGAGTGGGGAGGATTGAATATCCAAGTACACTTGTTGCTTTTAAGGTAATTCCTCACCTCAGAATCTGATGTGTCAAGTCTGAGTTCTTTACAGGCTCCAGTGAAATTTGTTCCCCGGTCTGATCTGATTGTTTTGATCGGCCCTCTTATGGCAATGAAACGTCTGAGCCCATTGATGAAGCTTGTAGTGGTCATAGTCTCTATAACCTCAATGTGCACAGCTCTGGTAGTCAAACAAGTGAACATTACAGCCCATCGTTTACTTTCCGCATGCCCTCCTCTTGTTCTTCGGGCAGTCACCATCCAAGGTCCAAAAACATCCAACCCTACATGAGTAAATGATGGATCTGGTGAAAGTCTTTCAGATGGTAAGTCTGACATCTTCTGGTCCTCCATTTTACCTCTCAGCCTTTTGCAAGTTACACATTTGTGTATCACACTAGATACAAGCCTTTTCCCCCCAATCAGCCAAAGTCCTGCCAACCTAATAGCTCCCTCCGTGAAATGGCGTCCTTGGTGCGCAGCCTGTTCGTGATATCTTCTGACCAATAATGTAGCAATGTGCGTCTTGGGAATGACCAGAGGATGTTTATCATCAAAAGACATAACGGCTGAGGACATACGGCCGCCAACTCTTAATAGCCCATCTTTGTCCAGAAATGGTGTCAGCTTTCGCAGTGGACTTTGTTTTGGGATTCGGTCCCCTTTGGCTAGACACTGCAACACCCTTGCAAAGGCATCTTGTTGTGCAGTTTTAATGATCACTTTTACTGCTTGTTCTTCTTCATCCCCAGTGTTGCCACCATGTGTATCTGCAACACTCCTTGCCTTTTTGATTAGTGTGGAGACTGCACGAGTCAAAGCTCTCCAAGTGGAAAATGTAAGAAACCTTTGAGCTCCAAGCGAGCTTTCTTTAACCATTGAGCTGAAGGTCGTTACTTCAGAGCGAACTTCTGGATCCACCTCCGGATGTATCAGCTCAAAGTCATCACTCTGGGGAAGGAGTCGTTTTGAAGGGCCCAATAGAAATGATGGTCCAGTGAACCAATTGGTGCCTTTGAGAGCTGCAGCAGTTGTTGGCCGAGTTCCATGGTCTGCTGGGTTTTCTTCAGTGGTGATGTAATGCCACTGATCTGGACGAGACGACTTTCTGATCTGTGCTATCCTGTTTGACACATAGACATAAAACCTGCGTGAGGTGTTATATATGTAGCCCAGTACTATCTTGCTGTCAGTATAGTACTTCACAGAATGAATGTCAATATCCATTTCATCTTGGATGAAGACTGCCATTTCAGTTGCCAAAACCGCAGCACAAAGCTCAAGACGGGGCACGGTGTGCGCTGGGTGTGGGGCCAGCTTTGCCTTTGCCATAACAAATCCCACGTGGATATCTCCTGTTGCAGAAATTGTTTTCAAGTAAGCCACAGCAGCTATAGCCATGACTGATGCATCTGAAAACACGCACAACTCTCTGTGCTGAGTCTGTGTAGACAAAGACACTGGAACATATAGTCTTGGGATCTGGAGCTGATCTAAGTCTTTCATAGAGTCTTTCCAGAGTTTCCAGTGTTCTTGTTTTGAAGCTGGCAATGGTGTGTCCCAGTCATACTGTTCAATGGAGAGGTTTCTCACTAAATGTCTTCCTCCCACTGTGACTGGCACTACAAATCTCAAAGGGTCAAATAAACTGTTCACTGCAGACAAAATCCCTCTTTTTGTCAAGGGTTTCTCCTCCTTCGACACACAGAAGGTGAAGTTGTCTGTTTCCAGATTCCAAATTAGACCTAGACTCCTCTGAAGAGGTAGTGACTCCACTCCTAAGTCTAGATCTTTCAAATCCTTGGCCAAGTCTTCTGGTGGGAATGCTTGCATAACACTGCTGCTGTTCGATGCAATCTTGTGTAGCTTAATGTTTGATTTAGCTAGCATCGCTTGGGCAGTGCGCAGGACACCAGTGGCTTCTGCTTCATTAGGAAAAGATGCAAGTCCATCATCCACATAAAAATTGCGTGTGATGAACTCCCTTGCACTGGTAGTGGAGTCATCTGCTTGCTTAGCAGCTCGTCTGAGGCAGTAAATGGCAACTGCTGGTGATGGACTGTTGCCAAATACATGTACTGTCATTCGAAACTCTTTCACTGCTTTCTGGAGATCATTGTTTTCATACCATAAGAACCTCAGAAAGTTGCGATGTTCCTCGCACACCTTGAAGCAGTAGAACATCTGCTGCACATCCGCTGTAACTGCTATAGGTTCTCTGCGGAAGCGGATCAGAACCCCAAGGAGAGTGTTGTTCAAGTCGGGTCCACTCAGGAGCACATCATTGAGGGAAACCCCTTCATGTTTGGCACTTGAATCGAACACTACCCTTATCTGGTCAGGTTTTTGTGGGTGGTAAACCCCAAATATTGGTAGATACCACCTTTCCTCACCTTCTTTTAATGGAGGGGCCGGCTCTGCTTGCTTTTCAACAAACATTCTTTGCATGAAATCGATGAAGTGTTTCCTCATTTGTGGTTTTTTCTCCAGAGTTCTCCGAAGAGATGCAAGACGCTTTAAAGCTTGAGGTCTGTTATTGGGAAGGTGGTTTCGTGGTGACCGAAAGGGTAATGGGGAAACCCAAGTATTGTAACTGTCTTTATAGACTTGTTCATCTAATGTCTTCAAGAAACTCTCGTCATCGATTGACATTGCCGGGACGTCATCATGTTGTGTCCTTTGAAACACCTGACTGGCAAACTCACTTTCCTTACTTTTCAAGTGTTGTGCAGAGCTTTGAAGACTTAGGTTCGAGGTGTGACAACCAAGCTTTTCTTTGACTAGCATATTGTTTGGACATGCACTCAAGAGTGAAGCTCGTCCATTTGGTAGAATGTTGGTCTTGTATACACAGATGTTGGATGTCTTATGCACTTCTCCCAGACACACTTCCCCTACGATCACCCAACCAAGGTCGAGTCGTTGAGCATATGGTTCATTATGGAGACCATTATGTTGTTCTCTGACTTTGTGCACACGCAGAATGTCTCTGCCAAGGAGAAGGAGGATGTCAGCTTCTGGATCAATTTCTGGGATTTTTCCCTTGATTGCCTTCAGATGTGGGTAGAAATGAGTGACTTCTGGGGATGGGATTTCCGTCCTATCATCAGGTATCATATCACACTCAATAAGAGTAGGCAGGGGAAGCTGTGTGGTGCCATCAAGGGACTCCAAAATGAAGTCACGGGCTCGTCTCCCTGCTATCTCCACAACACCTGAGCATGTTTTCAGTGTATACGGCTCAAGCTGTCCTTCAATGTTGAAGATGTCAAAAAAGTATGTTTTAGCCAAGGAGCGATTGCTTTGTTCGTCTAGAACAGCATACATCTTGACAGCTTTCTCTGGTTGTCCAGCAGGATACACTCTGACCAAACATATCTTAGAGCATGACCTTGAACCAACTGAGTCTCCGCATACTTCTGTGCTTTTTGATGTCACGTCAGCCACACTTGCTTCTCCTTCTCTTTCTTCCCCGCCATACCCTTCACTAGCCACCAGGCTCTCTGCATTTTGAGGACGAGGATTGGGGTGTAGTGCGGTGATATGTCTTTCACTACCACAATCTGTGCACTGCACTGATTTAGGACAATCTTTGGCCATGTGCTGCACAGAAGAACAACACTTGAAACAAATGTTCTTGTCCTTTAAGTATGCCTTTCTTTCTTCCAGGGTCTTACTTTTGAAAAGACGGCATTTTCTGAGAGGGTGAGGCTTGCAGTGTAATGGACACTGTTTATCGGGGTCCAAGTTGTTCTTGCCTGTAGGAACGTTTGGGCTGGCTGCCAGATTACTTGCTATCTCCGTCCTCTTAGCAGAGACATGTGAACGATACTTCTGTTGTGTCATTGTCTCGATTCTAGGATTGTTGGCGTTGGCACCGGTTACACACGAAAAACTCGGGTCATTACGAATTTTAGCTTCTTCGTTCACAAGTTTCACAAAAAAGGAAAATGGAGGATAAGACACTGCATTCTCTCTCTTGAACCTCGAGGCAGCTGCAACCCACTTCTCCTGAAGGTTGTATGGGAGTTTTTCCAGAATCGGATTCACCCCGTGGGCTGTATCGAGGTGTGAAAGGCCTGGGAGATGACCGCTTGTCTTTGCAGCATGAAGTTCTAGCAGAAGATCCCCCAACTCTCTCAAACGCTGGTTGTCTCTGTTCGTCAGCTTCGGTAAATCCTGGATTTTCTTTAAAAGTGCATGTTCAATGACTTCTGGTGCGCCAAAACACTCTTCGAGTCTCTGCCACACCATCTGAAGACCTGCAGTGGGATTGTTTATGTACGCAGCCCTGACTCGCTTGGCTTGTGCTGCTGATTGTGGCCCGAGCCATTTGGATAGCAGGTCTAGCTCTTCTTGAGGTGTTACACCCAGATCTTGAATTGAACTTAGAAAGGAAGCCTTCCAAGCCCAGTAATTTTCTGGTCGATCATCAAACCTCAGCAGGCCTGAGCTGATCATCTCTTTCCGTATCAGGTATCTCGTTAGATCAGACGTGTCAGCATGACTACTCCTTACAGGTGTGGGTGTCCATACCTTAGACTGAGGATGGTGATATCGATCATAGTTTGCTGGCTCGCCTCCATAGCTCCAGTTGCAAGATTCTCTCTTTGGGCTCAAAGCACGGAAGACTGGCAAAGGTGTGAATTCTTGGTTGTTGCTCCTACTGGGCTGATGGTGGTGCATCGATGGCCGTGGCTGGCTGTGGCACCAGAGAAGATAGGAGTTCTGGATGATTAACTTGTGGAGTCTGCAGATCGTCGCCGAGTTCTGACTGTTGCTGCACATACTCTTGGACTCGTTCTAATGGGCTGATTTGCTGCATGCCGTCCAGCTGGGGCTGTTGTGGGTGCTCACTCTCTTGCGCAGATGCTTCCCAAGCTTGAGCCTCAGCTAGGGCTGCTGCAGCTGCCTTCTGCGATTTGAGTACGTGTAGCTCTGCATCCAGATCTGCTTTCTTTTTAAGCTGCTCGGCCTGTTGTTTTAGGATGCTAGCTTCCTGCTTAGCAAAGGAGAGCTGAGCACGGGCAGCTTCTGCTTTTGCTCGTGCTCTGGCGGCAGCAGTAGATGATGATGTAAGCTGGCTGGAACGTAAAGAACTGGACACTTTTGACCTTGTTTCCAGCGTCTCATCCATCCTTTCTTTTAGAGAACTATCTGGCTGATGAGAATGATGCTTTTTTACTATTCTGCCCTCCCTGTACGTTGATGCCCAGTTTGGCAGATAGATAAACAGTTCTTCAAAAGGAGAGGCAAAGGCTTCCAGTTCTCATTGCAGGGTTTATTTGTCTCCCTAATGAAGGCACTGTAAAACTACAAACATAAGAAAAGCATATTAAAACATACATCTGGAACATAATATATTTCTCACATTACAAAGTACAGACTGAAGACTTAGCAACTTGAACTATAGCTGGTATAACCAAGAAAAATAAATGAAAACATGTTAACTCCAAATCCCGCTAGCTTGATGCTAACACACAATGGAATTTCCTATTGACATGCTAACACAATTAGCATCGGCAATGCAGCTAACATGCCGGCTTCAAATATGAGAGTCAACAACCCATTTTACATCACATGCTTAACATGAACACAGAATATAATCGTACTTACAAGCATATATTTCTCATGCTCCAGTACAGCCAACTTCAGAGCTAATATTTTGTGTGCTGGTATCAACTTGGCCAGACTCCATGAACTTTTCCTATATTTACTAGAGAAACTTGAGTACACAAACCCGCTTCCTCCCCCTAGTGGGGTGGTGGAGCTACTGCACCCAGCAGTGGCAGCACAGTGTCACTGTCAGTGAAGCAGGTTCACGGTCACTACACCATTGGCCTTCCTTTAAAGAACAAGGGGGCTGCATTTCCAAACAACCGTGTTGTGCCGGTACAAAGAGCAGAAGGCCTGAAACGGAGGCTGTTAAGAGACAGTGAGTTTCATCAAGAGTACACAAAGTTTATGACAGAGACACTGGAAAGGGGCTATGCCGAAGAAGTTCCCGTGGCAGAAACTTGTAAAAGTGGTAGCAGAATATGGTATCTCCCACATCATGGGGTGTACCACCCAACCAAGCACAAGTTGAGAGTGGTATTTGACTATGCATCCACGTATCAAGGCATGTTACTGAACTCTCAGCTGTTGCAGGGGCCAGACTTAACCAATTCCCTCATAGGTGTTTTGATGAGGTTCAGGCAGGAACCAGTTGCCTTCATGTCTGATATTGAAGGCATGTTTCATCAAGTCAGGGTTCCCGCTGAAGATGCTGATCTGTTGAGATTCTTGTGGTGGCCGAAGGGAGATCTTGATAAAGGCCTCAAGGAATACAGAATGGTAGTTCACTTGTTCGGTGCAACTTCTTCACCAAGCTGTGCATGCTACGCGCTGCAAAGGTGTGCTGAGGACAGTCAGGCGAGGTTGAACCATATTGCGACGAACACTGTTCTGAGGAACTTTTATGTGGATGATTGCCTGAAGTCTGTCAGCACTGAAGAGCAGGCAATCTGACTGATTCGGGACCTCAGGACTTTGTGCGCTGCAGGAGGTTTCAAGCTCACTAAGTGGATTTCCAATAGCAGAGCAGTGCTTGCGTCTATACCTGAGGATGACAGGGCCAAAGAAGTCAAGGAGCTCGATCTTGAAAGGGACTGCCTCCCTATTGAAAGAGCTTTAGGGGTCCAGTGGTGCGTGGAGTCTGACACGCTGAAATTCAGAGTTCTGGTTGAGAGCAAACCACTCACAAGGAGAGGACTGCTTTCGATGGTAAAGCTAGAAGCTCTGTCTCTGCAGTGGTAACAATGGGTCGGCAGTTTGCACCACTTAGCTAGGTTTGAGGTAGACAGATGTGTGAGACCAGTCAACCTTGGCAAGATCTCTTCAGCTCGACTTCATCACTTTGCCGACGCAAGTAAAAGGGGGTATGGCATAGCCACATATCTGGTTTCAAAGAACAATCTGAACCAGCCACATAGCGCTTTCATTATTGGTAAAGCCAGGGTTACACCATTGAAGCCAGTTACCATACCACGACTCGAGCTTACTGCTGCAGTGGTGGCAGCAAAGATGGACAGGATGGTAAGAGCCGAACTGGAGTTAGAGTTGGAGGAGTCTGTCTTTTGGACGGACAGCACGTCGGTGATTAAGTACCTCAAGAATGAAACAGCGAGGTTTCGTATGTTTGTTGCCAATCGAGTTGCTGCCATCAAGGATAGATCAGCTGTCTCTCAGTGGAGATATGTGAACACCTCGGCCAATCCTGCAGACTTTGCTTCCAGAGGGCTCAGTGTTGGTGCCTTTCTCAAGGCAAAGACATGGATCACGGGTCCAGATTTCATTTTGAAACCAGAAATGGAGTGGCCAGAAATGCCAGACAGTGTATGCCAGCCAATCTGTAATGACCCAGAAGTCAAAGAAGCATCAGTATATGCTCTTGTGGTTGAAGAAGCTGCAGACGCCACCTCTCAGCTCATTCATCAGTACTCAAGCTGGCGTCGGGTTAAAAGAGCCGTTGCATGGGTCCTGAGATTAAAAGGTGTGCTGAAGCTTCTTGCTCAAAAGAGGAAGGATTTAAAAGCAAATCTCTATGATGGAAGGTTGGAGCAGGAGAAGCAAATGACACACTTCAAGGCTAACCTTCCCATCTTGCCACTTTCTGTGAGTGACATGGCTGAGGCGGAAGTGGAGATAGTGCGCTTCAGTCAAGGGCAGCGGTTTGGCAAAGAGGTTGCCAAGCTGCAACAAGGAAAGACAGTGTCAAAGGATAGCCCTCTTTGTCAGTTGTCGCCAGTTGTACAGGATGGCATTCTGAGAGTGGGTGGCAGATTGAGCAGATCTAGCATGCAAGAGGAGTTAAAACACCCTGCAATCTTGGCTAAGGATCAGCATATAGCCACTCTCATTCTCAGATCTACTCACAAAGATCTTGGGCATTGTGGCAGGAATCATGTCCTATCAAAGGTACGGCAGAAGTACTGGATACTAAGATCTCATGCTGCTGTCCGGAAGATTTTGTCCCGGTGCGTCGCCTGCAGACGGCATCATGGGAAAGCGGCAAGTCAGATCATGGCAGATCTTCCTACTGAAAGGCTCACGCCCGATGAGCCACCGTTCACAAGTGTCGGTGTGGACTACTTTGGTTCTTCGAAATCAAAAGGGGTAGGTCCATGATCAAAAGGTATGGTGTAGTTTTTACCTGCTTGACAGTGAGGGCTGTGCATATTGAGCTGGCAAATTCGTTGGACACGGACTCTTGTATTTATGCATTGCGGAGGTTCATTGCTAGGAGGGGACAGGTTCAGTTGATGCGTTCTGACAATGGAACAAACTTTGTAAGTGCAGAGAGGGAGCTGCGGGAAGCAGTGCGTGCTTTGGATAATGCAAAGATTCAAGAAGCCTTGTTGGTTAAAGGCATCACATGGATATTCAACCCCCCAGCTGCCTCGCATTTTGGAGGAGTTTGGGAGCGGCAGATACAGTCCATACGCAAAGTGCTCAGCTCCGTTGTGGAGCAGCAGATCCTTGATGAGGAGGGTCTGCACACACTGCTGTGTGAGGTAGAGGCGATTATCAATAGCCGCCCTATCTCAAGAGTCTCTACCGATCCGAACGACCTGGAGGCCTTGACGCCAAACCATTTGCTTTTGATGAAAGCCAAAACTCCGCTACCTCCTGGAGTATTCAGCAGGAGCGACTTGTACTCGAGGCGTAGATGGCGTCAAGTCCAGTACTTGGCGGATTTGTTTTGGAGACGGTGGATTAAGGAGTATCTGCTGGACTTGCAAAAGAGACACAAGTGGGCCCTTCCACAAAAAATATCAGTCAAGGTGATATTGTCCTCATCGTGGATGATTCCTCTCCAAGAAATTCATGGCTAATGGGTCGAGTGATTCAGACGTTTGAGGATGCCAAAGGTCGGGTTCGTCAAGCCAAGGTGAAAACCAGCAAAAACATTCTCCTACGACCTGTGGCGAAGCTTTGTGTGCTGCTAGAGTGTGATATGTAGCGCCCCTTCTACATATTACTCAAGAGACAGCGGGAAAGGCTGGTCTCCTACAGTGAGTCATGTGCTTGAACCTCTGACTCCATTTCCTAATCTCCCCAACATACACACATACTCGCATCCGCGAAGACATGTTCCAGCTTAAGAAGAGTTCCTGCTGTAACAAGACAAAATGAAGTTTCTGTTGGAATAAGGACATTAATGTGCCATATGAGCAGTTCAAGTACTTTGTATATTTGCCTGTTCGTTATCTGGAAGGTTTGATTTGTTGTTCTGAACAATATATAAATGTATGTGTAAGAGTAATTGTTTTGTGGCTCACAAGAACAATTAGGGGCCAGGATGTTGGAGCCAAGTCCAGGCCAATATTTTACTCAGTTACATCATGCCATATTTAAGTATTTGTCATGATCTTTAAGTTTCTATTATAATCTTGATCATTTTATGTTATAATGTAATATGCTGTGCTCCATAAATTAATCCTGCTTTATTAGTCTGTTGTTGTTGTAAAGTGTTGGTAGATGTTGTAAAGGGGTGTGTATTTGGCCCGCATGCGGAGGGGTGTGGGTAAAAGGTTAGGTAAGCAAGCAGGACGTGGAGCAACAGTTTTCTGACCGTCGCCGTTTTAATGTTATTTTTTGTTGTAACACAAAGGGAATATAAATGGAGCTCCCACTAGAGGCATTTGTTTTGTACCTTTCGATTTGTATGGAAAATAAATGTTTTGCCCCTTTTTTCCTTCGCCTGGTTTTTTGCTACCGAAAGGCATCCAAGCGACTTAACAAGAGCACGAGTCAGAAACTTTACGTTCTGCAGAAGCGGCAAAGAAGGACCGAAGGTTGCCGCTATAGAAACCTAAACTGGGAAAAACTAAATAACAAACCTGAGAGCATATGTGGAGCAGGGAAATTATTTTACTGCTATTGTTAAATAATCATCATCATTACCATTGCATTAATAATATAATCTGCAGCATTGATATTGCATTCAGAGGTTTAAACAGTGTGTGTGTCTTTCAGAAAGACTAAGTTGCAGGAGTTGACAGGAAGTTGCAGAGAGTTTGCAGAAGTGAAAGCAGAGTCTAAGTTATTCTGAGGAGCAGGTTGGACGAGGCTATTTGAATTACTAGGTTATTCAAATTGTCTGTTATACTTTTATATTCTTTTATTAAGCTTTTAGTAGAGGTTCTTGATTAAAACATTTATTCAACATAGTGCATATAGTTTCAGTTAGGTTATTACACATAAGGATGAGCCTCTGGTCTGGTAAAAGGTCAGAAGTGCAACGGGTGAGATGAGAGAGCATGTAAGGTCAACACATACACACACACACATTAGTTAGACTCATTTATAGGTGAGAAGTTGGTCATGTTTGTCTCTGGAAAGAGGAACAGCGTCTGGCAGGATGTGGGGCTCGTGTTCCAGACGAGATAGAAGACAACGTTCTTTTAAATCGCGTTAAAAGTCATTGTGGTTTTGATTTGACGTATGTATATATTCTGTCTGTGACGTATGAAGGGGCGTCATTAATTCAAACCCTGATGCTATAAAAATCTGTGTATGCTTTGATTAAGTCGAAGATCAATCCCTGTCTGCGTACAGACTGGTCTTCCCACGCGTGTATTCATTAAAATCAATTGTTTGACCAAGATCTTCTGGACCTGGTTGTTTGTACTCTCCTTCCTCAATTATGTGAACCTTAATACATACAAAAAGGGCTGCGGAGGCAGAGAGACACAGAGACGGGAACAACGCACCATGGAACGCAGAGAAATGCAGAGCTACACAGATGAACTCGGACGAGCCGACAACGAACACAGACCGACACCCACTAAATATACACACACAAGGTAATCGGGTAATCACACACAGGAGGGGAGAACAGCCAGTGTTGGGAAGGTTAGTTTTAAAATGTATTCCATTACAGATTACAGAATACATGCCCCAAAATGTATTCTGTAACGTATTCCATTACGTTACTCAATGCGAGTAACGCATTCTGAATACTTTGGATTACTTAATATATTATCATGCTGTTTACAACTACGTGAATATACTATTGCTGTGATTTATTACTGTTACTGAAGGTCCGCGGCTCCGAACCGTAGTAAAGGGACCTCTGGCTAACACGTCGGGCTCGTAGCCAAAAAATAGCTTTACTTTGTTGTCTGGGTCAACTTTGCTTGCGAGAGACAGAGAGAGGCGTTGAAAGGCTGCTCCAACGGAACTTATTGTTTTTGGAGGAAAACACGAACACGGTGTACAGTCGAGTCTTAATAGCTTACTTACAACTGGGCTCGTCAGGCACTCTTTTGCTCGATGACAGCTCGTACTTTTCCTTTTTCTCCCTCCCTCGCTCACAGACACATAACCGGTATGGCAGTCCATTCTCCCTGCAGCACGGACTACACTGCCTATGATGCTACATTCTTTAGAGCTATACCTGTAACATTCTGCCTATTAGCTTAGCACAACAACAACAAAAAGGCGCTCTCTCACCCAGGAAACATGCAGAGAGAGAGAGCTAACCATGGCAACTGTAACGCTGCCGCCTGGAACAACAGAACGTAGCTGTCAAACAAAACCCAAACAGTCCTGACCCGCCACAATATGAAACAGGTAAGTACCACAGTGTAATCCATTTATTTCAACAAAGTAACTGTATTCTAAATACCACCTTTTTAAACGGTAACTCATATTTTGTATTTTAAATACGTAACGGCGGTACATGTATTCTGTTACTCCCCAACACTGAGAACAGCTGATCCTAATACACACGATGACTGGAGGACACAAGCTGAACACAATGACAACAGACACAGACCTTCAGAATAGAACAGGAAATCCAGAACACGAGCCTTCAAAGTAAAGCAGGAAACACACAGACTGATTTACAACACAACACGGGGACACAAACAGAGCACCGAGGACAGACACAGGTAGGGCTGATAAAACACTAAACTTCAGGTTCAATAAACACAAGGCACAAAAATGAACTTCAAGGAAACACAAAACACTGGGTCAAAATGACCCAGGACCATGACACGGACAAGGATCCAATCACCTGGCTTCAATCTGCAAGAAATAGGTGAAAAAGAGTCTTGCGGCAGTTTATTGTTCAAAACGACTTCTCTGTTTGTCAACAATTGAGTCATCCAATCTGCCAGGGTGGTTTCACGGATTGATTTATCTAGTGGCTCGCTAATAACTGGCAATGGAAAAGGTTGCCCATGTATAATTTCAAATGGGGACAGTTTGTTATTTCCTTTTGTTATTCTCATCCACATTCTGGCCAAGGTCTGCCAGTTTCTTCCATTGTTTTCCTGAGCCTTTGTTTTATAGTGCCATTTGTTCTCTCCACTAATCCTGCACTCTGTGGACGGTAGGCACAACGGTGTTTTAAACTGAAACCTAGTGCTTCAGATACTTTGCTGATCACGTCATTTACATAATGGGTTCCATTATCTGATCTCATCAGAGTAGGAATTCCATATGTTGGAATGAAATGGTTGCATGGACGCTTTGCAACTGAGATTGCGTCAGCTTTTTTCACTGGATAGATTTCTGGCCATTTTCCTGCTACTTTCATTATGTCATCAGCGTCTAGTGCTGCTCCGTGTTTTGGCCATTGTTTTTGGTCTTTGGGTGGTGCTGCTTTTTGTTCGTCCTGCAGTATAGATAGTGGAATGGTGTGATTTTCATGAGTTGTTGACAAGACTGTGGTTGCTATAGCTGCTGTTTTTGCAGCTTTGTCAGCAAAATTGTTTCCCTTTGTAATTTCAGAGTCATCCTTCTGGTGTGCTGAACATTTGCAAATTGCTAAATGTCATATCACATAAGGAGTTTCCTCCCATGTAAACAGATGTGTGCCATGATAAAACCTTCCTCCACACACTAGAAATAAGAAACTAATTTCAACCCTCTGTTACATCTTATTCACTTATGTTATAATCCAGTCATTTTTCAAGTCTAGTATCAATAAACAAATTTGCATATCAACTTATAATGCGCTAAGTTGACAGGTCAACAGAAATGCATGTTCAAAATATTATCACAAAAGAGAATTTCTTTCATACAGTAAATTACTTGTGTTGCATCAGTCAAACAGAAAGCATCTCACAATTTATTGTATTACCAACTAAATTTATTGTCTGATTATTGCTTGGTCATACCAGACTCTCTCTGTGTCTTTATTTTTTCTTCTCTGTTTTCACAAACGTTTCACCTATTGTCCTGCCCAGAATGAATAGAATGAATGAAAGCAGATAATTCACACAAACACATATTAAATGAAATAGAGAGATGCATAAAGTATATTAAGGGATATTGGCTGTCATTGTTCAGCCAAGGAAAGTGTGTGAAAAGGAAAATGTCTCCAGCTTGGGAAAGGGTGAAACTGCAGATCGCCCGCAGCCCTTGGTGGATACAAAATAAAATATAAATAAAATATTGTAATATACCATTGCTGTTATATAAAAAAATAATAGCATTAATAATGAAATAATATTAATATGAAGAGGCACCTCAGTCAGTTATGATGTGAGGTGATTAATTGCTAAAAGCAGTCTGCATTAAGCTTAAGTTTTGCTCAAACTCAATACAATGATATATGAGGTGAAGAAAATAAAGAACATATCTAAACTAATTAAGTGCATAGAGGCACTTGACCTGCTTGAAAACCTGTCATCCTAGATGAGACATTGTTGAGATATAGAGCACACCCATACTAACAACTAATAAGCTAAACCCTGTATACAACAGCTAAAGCTACAAAATTGAGAAGCTAAATTAAATATGTGGTCACTGCTAAGCTGATGAGCAAGTTTTTTAAAAACTTTTTTAGAGCACATTAAAGGACATTTTTTAGAGCAGGAGCTGCATGCTATTAAAGCTCAAACATGCAGCTGTCTGTGAGTTCAGTTTTTTTCCCCTCACACTTCAGATTTGTTTTTGAAAGCAGCCTTTTTGTGTGTGTCCTGACTTATGTGTGTAAAGCGTTCATGCCATCAGCAACTTGTTTTTTTTTTTTTCTCTTTTTGTTTTGTTTTGTTTTTTGTTTGTTTGTTTGTTTTGTTGAATTGAAAAAATAAATAAATTTGTGATCACACTTGTGGATCACAGTGACACATAACGATTAGGCAATCAGCATTTTCAGTTGTGTCTTTACTGTTGTTCTCTGTGTAGTGTGCTGAGTTTTTTGCTTTTTGTTTTTTGTTTTTTTTTGACGTGTTGCTTGAGTGAGGAGTACTGTGACTCCTGAAGTAGCTCTCACCATGCGACCTTGATGATGATAAGTTCAAAGCCAGCTGAGAGCTGGGTTGTCTGCTTTGTTTTAGGTGATAAGGCAGAAAAGTTCAAACTTAGTTTCTTGTTTTGAAAAAACAAAAACAAAGAGGTTTTGTGTTTCTCAGCAAAGAACAACTACAACTTCATTTTCTGTTTTTGAGAAAGGCGAATTTAAAATAATAATAATAATAATACAACAAACAAAGAGTGATGTTTTGTTTAAGTGGTGAAGAAAGCTAATACTGCAAAATACCGTTTAGTGCATGATCTGCAAATCTGCAAATGAAATCACTGAAATGATGCCACCAGTAGTAGCAAATCCCCACTCTCTATGGTAAAAATGGCCTGTATTTATATAGCGCTTTACTAGTCCCTAAGGACCCCAAAGCGCTTTACATATCCAGTCATCCACCCATTCACACACACATTCACACACTGGAGATGGCAAGCTACATTGTAGCCACAGCCACCCTGGGGCGCACTGACAGAGGCGAAGCTGCCGGACACTGGCGCCACCGGGCCCTCTGACCACCACCAGTAGGCAACGGGTGAAGTGTCTTGCCCAAGGACACAACGACCGAGACTGTCCAAGCCGGGGTTCGAACCGGCAACCTTCCGATTACAAGGCGAACTCCCAACTCTTGAGCCACGATCGCCCTATGCTAAAGCTTTAAAGAAATCAATGATTTCCTGCCTCCTGCCAGCAGCAGAGACAGTTTCTACTCTACGTAGATGACATTTTAGTGACTGGCCACACAGAGGAAGGGTGTAAGCAAAATACTATGGCTGTGTTACGTCACTTGGCTGAGTTAAGGCCACAAGGTATCTTTAAATAAACTCTAATTAAGAAGTCACATACTTAGGGCACACCCTCTCAGGTGAAGGCAGAAAGCTACAAAACAAAGGAACAGAAGCTATACAAAATGCGCCACAGCCACAAAACTAAGCATTCACATTCTTTCTGTCAGTGAGCCTGAGTTATGACCTTGGCTCCCTGTTTTTCTGCTCCCGTGCAATGTGCTCTGTTGTTTCTACAATGAAAAAAAAAAAAGAGAGAGGCCCTGACTCTTTGAACATAATATTCTCTTCATAACTTAGCAGTATGAAATGTCATGAAACAGTGGAACTCACTCACACTAAATCAGCAGTATAGGATAATACAAACCTATCTAATAAATCTATTATTTTCACATTCTTTTAACTCAGAAGTATGATGCAAACTAAAACTACATACTGATCACACAAGAAGTATGATATGGCCTACAGCAGTATCATGATTCACTCCTTTTGATTACAGGTATAATGTAATATATAACAGCATAATAATCTCAAACACATTTACCTTTCCTAACACACGTGAGAGAAAGGTTAAGAAAATGCCCTTTTGGGTGAGAGAGGCCCAGAGGCCCTGAATGCACGCGTACTAACACACATACATGCAATGAAGAACAGCTTACACTATAGCACACACTATACATGCGCCTGTATCTCTCATTGGAGTTTGGTTATCAAATGCTGAATTTATCCACTGCTGACATTTAACTGTCCGGCTCGAAGGACCAAAATAAATGTCAAGAGATTTATTCTAAATGACACTTCTTCAGCTGAGAGTCTAAGAGTGAAGACACACACAGACGCTGCAGTTTTAACTTGCAAGGGCGTTTCACAGAGCGCTCACATCAGAGAGTGGGGCCCTGTGATCAGCACCCTGTTCTTGCACTTGTCTTTTATTTATACAGAAGGAAAATGAAAACATTTGTTCAGTGGAATGCTGATACGTGAGCATGTGCGTATGTGATTGTGCGTGTGTGTGTGTGTGTGTGCGAGGTCAGAACTGCTTGTTCAACTTCTTACTATCGCTGTGGGAAGATTCAGATAGAAATATCAGAACACGTTTTATAAAGAACAATCAGTTCTGAACAATGAAAAGGACAATCAGTTCTAAGCAGGGAAAAGGTCATCATGCAGTATTCTATCACATGTAAACTTATATCATTAAAAGCTTATACTGACTACTAAGTACAATTTTCCCTTAACAACTGTGATCAGTACTTTAGTTTGTCTCCTGTGTGCACTGCTGAGGCTTCATCAAAGAGGAAACCTGTCTGTGCGAGTGCTGCTACTTTAAAGTATCACAGCCCAGAGCAGGCAGTTTGCTCCGCTTCTCCTAAGTCACGTGACTCAGCAGCACCAGATAAGCTAGCGTGCTCCATAACCATGACAACACACACACACAGAGCACTCAGAGACAGGAAGTGGTTCTGTGTGATCAGGCTGAAGATGAAACACATTTATACAAGCATATGAAAACTCGTGCATAAAAACGCCGAGCTACACAAGCAGAGAGAGGAAGATGGACCCCCCCCCCACCACCACCACCACCACCACCTGCCTACAGCATCCCACAGGACCCCACAGACCCAGAGGTCACTCGTCTTTAACTGTGACAGAGAGTATCCAGGTGATATTCGAGTTACTTTCAAAGTGCAACTAGATCATTCTTACTTGATCGTTTGATAATTTCTGTTGTGGGTTTTAACTCATTAATAGTCCAAACAATAACAAAATAATACCAATAATCCAATAATAGTAAAAATCCAAATGAACATTCCTCAGCACGTTTCTCATAAATGGCCAAAAGTCCATTTTGCCAGAGCCCTGAGAGTTTGCTGCAAGTTTTTGCTAAAAGTCCCAACCGGTTCTTGTTCTTCAGAGTCATGTTACTGAACCAGGCAGCAATACAGAAAGAAATAACAGATTCAATAAAACTTTAGTAAAACAAGGAAAGAATTTCAGATGAGACATTAAAATATGTCATTTTCCTTAAAAAAAATGCTTGTTGAAATGTTGCGGCAAAATGTCGAGGAAAAGGACCAATTTTTTTAAATGGACTAACAATGAGGTGGAGTTGTTGCTGCGAGTAACACAAAAGTACAAAGTTGCAAAAGCGAGAGAGAATTAAAGAATTTGAAGAAAAGCTATCTGGAGCAAGTATAAACTGATATTAATCTTTAATAGGGCTGTCAAAATTGAGAGCAAATAAAAGCTGTATAATGCTGCTGTATAATGTCCTCCGCTATGATTGTTTAATTGGTCACATGTTTGCATCACATGACTAAAATGCGTCATTCGAAAGTCTCAGTTTTCGCTGTCCACACTGCGACGCGAAAGCACCGTCTCAAATGTATTCGTTTTCGAGAGTGCTCAGAAGATATCAAAGTCCTCATGGAATATGTGCTCTTATTGTGAAAATCCAGGGCTCTACTTCTCCATTAGAGGTAGAGCCCTGACTCCTTCCAGGTAGGGAAAACAGTTTGAATTCAAGTGCCACTACAATAGAAACATAGTGTTAGGGCTGTGACAGGACAGAAAGCCTCCAACAAACATTTCTGCGTGTTTTTAAAGTTCAGACTCCATTTCTGCTTTTACTTAATCCCAACTTCCTCATTGACGCCACTCTGGGAGTTTCCTATTTGATCAAAGAGGAACACTTTACTTTCTGAAACTCTGTGTCACATGATCGTCTCCAGCACAAACAGCACAAATTTGCCATTCACTGTAATGGACTCACAGCTGGAGTGTTTCTTTTCCATCATTTTTGTGAGCAAAATCTGAGAATCAGCAGCAGCAGGTTTGAATTTGTTTTCTCTCAGACAGCAGTTTGTTCTTTAAAACTGAACTGCTTCTGTAACTTAAAGAGACTGAAAGTTCCTTCAGGACTTTTCTTTTTCTGCTCTCTTTAAATTATTCAGCTTTATTTGAATATTTTCCTTTTTTCACTGCTGCACTCACACCCACCCAGAGGTCGTCTCACACTTTCTCCTTATCGTCTTGATGATGAACATTGTGGTTAAAATTCCCTCATGATGTCGTTTTATCTCCATTTGAATTCATATTTTCAATGATAGCTTTTTAACAGCTTTATTGTGGCAGGGCATGGTTTGTGGCGCAGCTGCAGGAGATGCTGACACACCAGAGCTCCATCAGTTCATCATGTCTCCCCTGCATAAGACGTGCCGGGACCTGAGGTTGTTGTGTGTGTGTGTGTAGCTGGCAGCTGCGAACAATGTGGTCGGGTCCGTCATTCGTGTGCAACAGTTACCATTTGAAAATAATTGATATATTGTACAAACAGAGTGAGCATTTGTGAGGCCTTGGAGAGAAAAGAGGAGCACAAACACTGACTGTGAGCTCACCACCACACACACTGTGACAGTTTCAACAATCATTGTCTTTATTGAATCTGTGACCTTTGAATTTTAACTAGTTTAGAGTAAATGGTCGCTGTAATTGGACAGTCAGTCAAGAACAGTAAGGTCTTCCATGGTACTGAATCATGCAGGCATCATTCATTAGGCTTCACATCTCTCTCACTGACTATGAGCCAACAAGTAAAAGAAAGTTAAAATATAGGAAGAACAGATGAAGTGATGTCACTGTGGAGAAATATGTCATAAAGAGCTCAGAAAGTCAATGTATAAAATACATTGATAAATTACATTTTAAATACCTGATCTTCTCAACAACAATCAAAGATTTGGAGTTTGATTTACTGAAGCGTTCTTCATGGCAGCGATGTTGAATAAGTCTAGGGGAGAAGGAGCTCTGCTGCCTCAGCATTGTGGAGTGGATTGGGTGTGATGGTTGTCCATAATGGAGAGCAGTTTGTTCAGTGACCTCTGACCCTTACTGACTCCATTACCAACGCCTCTAAATTCTGACCAATGATTCTTCCACCATGTGGATTGTTTGTTGATCCTGGAGGCATCTCTGGCGCTGATGCCCGCTCATCCCACGCACACCAACATAGCAGTGTCAATAACAGCTGTCAACATGGCCACCTGGGTCAGCGGCATCACCTTCCTCACATTAGTGGTGAATAGCTTGTTACACTGTTATACATTTTTCTGCATTCCATCTGCTGTTATGCCTGACTTATTGGCCCATTAAGACTCACTAGTGTTAACTTTATTCTGATGGCAAGATGGAGTTCACAGAGTTTGTAATTGTAGAGAAATAATCAATTAATTTTGAGCATACAATCTTCAAGCAGAAACCTCAGAAAGCCTTTTGGGTTAAAAAGGTTAAAGGTCTTCAAGAGTGCCATATATTATACAGGGCTCTAGACTAACTTTTTGCCATGGGCGTACCGGTACAAAAGTTAGGCGCACGCAAATTTTCTAATAATTTATATAATATAATGTGTTTTTCTGGATACACTGTGCTTTTTCAGCATTCAAAGATTGATGACACCGTGTCAGAGCACTGGCTATGAATTTCAGATGGATCAGGCCTTAACTTAACAGAAAAGTTAGCAATAGTTCTTTTCCTATTACAGCTACATCCACTTCTGTCGTCCCTAGGCTGCTCACTAGGGCTGGGTATCATCACTGATTTCTATAATCCATTCGATTCCGGTTTTCAAAGTCCCGATTTGATTCAACTTAGCCTCAGACAGTCAGAAATATTATAATTCTGATCATTTATCAGTACTGACTTCATCAGAATTGTGAACATCACAGCAGAGGCCTTTGTGTGAAAGTAACTGAGAATAAAACACAGGAAAACATGAAGGAGATTTTCCTGGTCTGGCTTTTTATAGCAGATAACCTTAAAAATATTCTACAATGTTCTGCATATAAAGTTTAAATTTCTTCAGTATTGAACAACAGAAAAAATAGGCTTTCTTGTCCGAGAGCATTTAAGTGAGAAAAAGAAAAAGAAAAGAAAAAGACAGCACCCACAGCGCTGTAAACAACGGTAGACTGGTGGGTAATAAGCGAATGAATAATACAGAAAACAGAGATTAGAGACGGGAAACTGTTCTTGAAGTACAGAGAGAGAGAGAGAGAGAGAGAGCTAGCTGTGCATGAAGTGTGATTTTAATAGTCGTGGAAGCAAAACAGCAAAATTCATGACGACATTGATCAAATGTGAAGCGCAGTTTGCTGCTTCTTTTGCTGCTGGCTCGGTGAATTTTGGTTGGAGAGACAAAACCTGCAGCTCAGAATCAGCGCAAAAAGACGTAATCACAGCGCGGACCGGACGCATCAGAATCGCTAAGCTCCAACAGCGTGTCCGTCTACGTGTCCGTCGGGTGAGAAAGCCGAGAAAGACAAAGTTGATTCTGATGCGTCAGTCCGTTTACGTCTTTGTGTGGAATCCGTGTACCTGCTCTCATCTGCTGTTTGGTTGTTGTTGAAATGGTTTTGTGAGCTTTAATCCGAGAATCTGGCGTTTCTGGCAAAACACAGTTATATTTAAAAGTCGATTCAGGATTTAATGAATTGATATCGCTTTATTCAAGCTACTCACCTCCCACTTCCACCTGCACTTTCAACTGGACCACGGCCAATCAGAGAGGTCCCGCCCCTTACTATCTCTGATTGGTTTAGTCCACAATCGGGGCAAAATGTGTGTCTGTTGTTGACCACAGGGAAGGTTGCAGATTTTTTTTTTTTTTTGCCACCCGAACAGTTGGTCGCACAGGTGCAACCAAATATTTTTTTTTAGTCGCACCACTGAAAAATTTGGTCGCATTTGCGACCAAATTGGTCGCACTCTAGAGCCCTGTTATATATTCAGAAAAGCTTTCACCTACGACAACTCCACAAACTACAACACAACATGTGTGCATGATGGATAACTTGACAGCCTCACAAATATGAAGCCTAAAATACTGCATTGTTGCAGCACATGTAATGCGAGTCAATAACAAAGGCTAAGGGATATTTGGAATTTGGAAGGGAAATGAGTGCAATCAAACAACAATATATCACCTACAGTATTATATTAATTTTATTTTATGACATCTGGCCCTCAAAATATCTGCTGAGAAAGATTCTGGCCTTTGAACAAGGTTTTGGGTGTATGTGGTCCAAGCACTAAACCTTTCGCATACATGAAATCATATTTGATTTTTTATTTTTATTTTATTGATTAGCATTCAAATTCAAATCTCAGTGAAAACAGTGAAAAAAAACAAAACAGTGAAAACAGAACAAAAATCTACCATAAAGAAAGAAAGCATGAGACAAGGCTAATCAAAAGGTATTGGCTGAAGCATTTGCTTATTACGCCAACCCTTTTCACAAAATATCTTTTTGTATGCAGCTCCTGTACACAGGGCTTGAAGAAAATAATGAAACAAAGCAAAAACCAAACAAACAAACAAACCAACAAAAAAAAAAAAAAAAAAAAAAAAAAAACTTTCCACCTTAGATAAGTAACTACATCAAAGCAAAAGAATCAAGAGGTTATTTTTTTTCTCCTTTTTGCTCTTTTCATTCTTGATTTATATATTTTTCTAATACTCTATTTTTAAACATGTTTTTAAATAAGGAAAATGAACTACACCTTTTTAAATCACTGTCATAACTATTCCACAGGTTAACTCCTCTAACAGAAACACATCTCTGCTTTATATTTGTCCTTATCTTGTTTTTTTTAAAGAAATCTGTTCCCCTTAAGTCATATTGACTCTCTCTGACTTTGAACAGCTTCTGAGTACTGGGGCAAAGCAAGTTATTTTGTGCTTTATACATTATCTGTGCCATTTTATATTCAACTAAATCATAAAATTTCAGGGTATTCAGATTAATAAACAAAATGTTAGTTGGTTCTATATAGTTTGATTGGTTTATAATTCTTATAGCTCTTTTTTGTAACTTGAAAATATGAAGAGTGTTCGTTTTATGTCATGGGCCGTGGCGCGCGGGCACGAAAGGATCCAGGCGCAGACTCCGAGCTAACAGAAAGACACTTTATTGAAACAACGAAAGGCGACCCGGGGAAATTAGAGAGCAAAACAGAAACTAAAAACCCGGGGAAACAATGACACGAGGAAGCCGGGATCGGGACGGCGGGGGGCTGCAATAGAAAGGGGAGATGATTACTAGGGAGCCAGGAAGCGGGGAAAACATATCAGGACTGAGTTAGAGTAGGGGCTTACGATAGAACGGGACCGTGGGAGCTCGGGAGGGAAGTGTGGCAGTCCGTGGGGGCAGGAAGTCCGTGGGAATGGCGAGTGGGCCAGGTGAGCACCGCGAGATCCAGTTGAGCCAGAGGACAGGCAGGTAGCAGACGCCGAGTAGAAACCTGGACAGAAGTAGGCAGGTTAAACAAAGTTCCAAGCAGAAGAGAATGCACACTTTTCGTGGAAGTCTGGTTACCACTGTGGGGATAACTAACGGACTGGTGTGGAGCATCCGTCAGCGCCGGATTAAGTGGATCTCCGTGTAATCACCGTGATGGAGAGCAGGTGTGCTGGTGATGGCCCAGCCCGGGGGTGTGGCTACCCGAGCATCACGCATTCCACAGACACAGGACCACGGACCATGACAGTTTTATATGCATTACCCCATATCTCCAGACAGTAAGTCATATATGGAAGCAACAGAGTACAATAAAGTGTGTATAATGATTTTTTGTTCAGGACATGCTTTGTTTTATAGAGAATAGCAATGGTTTTTGACATTTTTGTTTTCACGTGGTTTATATGAGACTTCCAACTCAGCTTATCATCAATTATCACTCCAAGAAATTTATTTTCGTACACTCTTTCAATTTCAATTCCATTAACCCTTATTTTAGATACATTTTTCATTTGTCTAGTGCCAAAAATAATCAATTTTGTTTTCTTTATATTTAATGATAACTTATTTACATCAAACCAGTTTTTTAATATATTTAACTCCTTTTCCGCTGTAGTCAGAAGCTGTTCTAAGTTTTTACCTGAGCTCATATGATGTGAGACATGACTGTGTTCACTGTTTCTTCTGGTAAAATCATCTTCTCATGTTTTTATAGAAATATGATGAAAGAACCACCAATCAAAGCAGCTTCTTTAGCAGGTAGGAGATCAGTGGTTTTTCTGATGAGATCTATTGATTAATAGACCCAAGGTAGATACCTTTTCTTATTTTTTTGGTTTTTTTATTTATTCATTTATCCAACAGCATTTACATCTTCTTATGTAAATATGCATGTATTTGCCTAAAACACTTTTATGGTCATCATTACATTTCAGCGAAGGACACTGTCTCAGCTGGACTCTGGACACGCACACACATACACTTACACTGATAAGCATGCACTCATCCCCCTCCCTTTCCAAACGCCTTCGATGCTTGTTTCCTGTGGGGGAAGACGGCGGGTCTGCGTGCCGCGCTGAAATGGTAGTGCTGTGTAGGACGACTGCTGTGTTCCTTCGGATTACCCCCCACCCCCCTATCCAACCCCTGTGGCTTGTCACGTGCTCTAATGTTGTGATGGGGACATTAATGTGCTCTCTGTGCAGAGGAGGTTTTTTTTGCTTCCTGTTCTCATGCTGTCCTCCCACAGGTGCCCAGCGTGAGAAGAGGTCTCTTTTTTTCCTCTTGTACTTTTCCCACTGTCGTGTACTTTTTCAGTGTCTTCTCTGTAACGCTGCCGATCTCCGACTGTATTCCCATGTGATGTCTTTGTTGTCTGTGTAAGTCGGGGGGTCCTATTCCTCTGCGGGGAAACCTGCATATGGCCAATAAAGCATTCATTCAATTCAATTCATTCATTCATTCATTCATTCATTCAATTCAGTTCTTTCAATTCATCCACATGTGTTGCAACCTGGCTCAACCCTTCTTTGGCACATGCTTAAACATTTGAGTGATAGACATGTTTACGTGTTTTTATTTTTCCCATAGAGGAGGAGCTTGCCAGGGTGCGGTCAGCCTTTGTTTGGAGGGTGTCAACAGAAATCCTTAAACAGCTCCTGGAGGCCCTTGTAAGTGACGGTGTTTTAAATGAATTGGAGAAAGAATTGATACTGGAGAAGAACCCAGTCAGAGCAGATAAGGCACGCTGCTTCATCGACACAGTGAGGAAGAAAGGGGACAAAGCCAGCAGGACAATGATCAGATATCTTCAGACTATAGATCTCTCCCTTTTCTCTCAGCTGCGTTTATACTCTGATTCATCTGCTCAACAAGGTGAGGTCACTTTTTTTCTGCAAGAATGGTCTCTTTGCATGGTTTATTGAGATGTGAGAGAGTTAACCCTCACAATACAATGTAAGAAAAAGGAGAGGGCAAGAACATCATTCTTTGTCATACATTTGTATTTGTTAAAGTGTTGTTCACAAAGAAAACATTTTTGAAGTGCTGTGGAGTAATTTTGAAGGCCGTCATAAATCTATGGCCAGTCTGACTACAAACTTGCTTAGCAACATGTTGAAACTGACGAACTGAAAAATAATACGGCAGAATAGGATAAATGTTGTACTTGTTTTGTGTGTTGTACTTAAAGAGATAAACAAAATTATTATACTTTAGTATTATATTATACCAGAATATTTAACAAATTTATTTTACATATCTGTTTAACTTAAAATAGACTACTCAGAATCACTCTTTGAAATACATACTACGACCACTGTCTGAAAACTTTAGTTATATTTAAGGCCAGTCGTATTTAATTGTTAAAACCATGCTAATTGATTCTTAAAAAACGTCCAAGTTTCATTCATGTGACTTGAGTGTTTCAGAAATCCTTTAAGAAAAATTATTCAATTTTAAAAGTAACAATTGACAGATCCCTATTCCCATTTAAAGTAGGAATTTAATGTGAATTGCTGAGCATTTCTTAAGATGCTTCTTTTAAACAGCTGAGTTAGCAGTAGGAGGACATTATGACACTTTATGTGATAAATTTTGGGAGTAAAATGTGAAGAAGTGGCCCAGAGAACTGGAAACTTGTTTAGCCTGGACATGTGGGCATTTCTTACCTATGAAAAGCCACAAAGCCCAATATAATTTTATAAACTTAAAGATTCCTAACAGTTTTGTGATTATCTGTAGCACTCCAGACTGAGCATCACTTTACTGAATGAAGCCAAATGTGTTTTTCATGACCTTAGGGTAAAACAAGTGTACAGAATATAACAAACCAAACACAGAAAGGATGTGAAGAGACAGGAACCTCTTCATTTAGCAACCAACATTTTCAGTCCCCCTGAAAATGCTACATTCAGATGAACAGTACTAAATTTTGGGGATTAACTTACCCGGGTGATTGTGCATGCATTAAGCATTAAGAGTTCCTTTCACTGGAACTAAGGGGCTGAGCCCAACTCCTGAAGAACAACTTGCAGCTGCTTGGTCATGGAAACTCATTACATGAAGCTCTCAATGCACTGTGTTTCAGCTAAGCTAAAGGCCGCTTGAAATTTGGAGCTATCCAAAAAGTTGGGCACCACTACACACTATATGCCTGACCATCGGCAGATGCCACTCTGTGATTTTACCTGGCCTAGCACTTTGTGGCTGAAGTGTTATCATTCCCATTCACTTCCACTTTTTTAATAGATGGCAGTGAGGAAATTTCATAACAGGACTTATTCCACATATGGGACATATGCTATCGTGGTAGCATGTTGGACCTATTCTTTCACAAGTGTTTGTAGAAGCAGTCCAGATGCGTAGTTTTATACACACGGACATGGAAGTGATTAGAGCACCTAAATTCAATCATTTAAATGAGTGAGTGGATACTTTTGGCAATGTAATGCACTCACTCACTAAGTCTTGCTTCTTTCTTTGATGTTGTTTGGACTACTTTAGAACTGACTTTGATCTGCTGTTAATTATATTTATTCTTTTACTTCAGAGGCTCTTCAAAATTGTCAGCCGAAACTTAAATCTAAACTGAAGAAGAAGTTCCAGTGTGTGTTTGAGGGGGTTGCTAAAGCAGGAAACCCAACCCTTCTGAATAAGATCTACACAGAGCTCTACATCATAGAGGGAGGGACTGCAGAGGTCAATGAGGAACATGAGGTCAGACAGATTGAAACTGCATCCAGGGAGCCAGATAGACCAGAAACAACAATCAGACAAGAAGACCTCTTTAAAGACTCATCTGGACGAGATGAACCAATCAGAACAGTGCTGACAAAGGGAGTGGCTGGCATTGGGAAAACAGTTTTAACTCAGAAATACACCCTCGGCTGGGCTGAAGACAAAGCCAACCAGGATATCCAGTTCATATTTCCATTCACTTTCAGAGAGCTGAATGTGCTGAAAGAAGAAAGGTTCAGCTTGGTAGAACTTGTTCATCACTTCTTTACTGAAACCAAAGAAGCAGGAATCTGCAGCTTTGAAGACTTCCAGGTTGTGTTCATCTTTGATGGTCTGGATGAGTGTCGACTTCCTCTGGACTTCCACAAAACTACAATCCTAACTGACACTAGAAAGTCCACCTCAGTGGATGTGCTGCTGATAAACCTCATCAGGGGGTACCTGCTTCCCTCTGCTCACCTCTGGATAACCACACGACCTGCAGCAGCTAATCAGATCCCTCCTGACTGTGTTGACATGGTGACAGAGGTCAGAGGATTCACTGACCCACAGAAGGAGGAGTACTTCAGAAAGAGATACAGAGAAAAAAAGCAGGCTAGCATGATCATCTCCCACATCAAGACATCACGAAGCCTCTACATAATGTGCCACATCCCAGTCTTCTGCTGGATCACTGCTACAGTTCTGGAAAATATTCTGAAAACCAAAAAGGGAGGACAGCTTCCCAAGACCCTGACGGAAATGTATATCCACTTCCTGGTGGTTCTGGCCAAAGTGAAAAAGGTCAAGTATGATGGAGGAGCTGAGACAGATCCACACTGGAGTCCAGAGAGCAGGAAGATGATTGAGTCTCTGGGAAAACTGGCTTTTCATCAGCTACAGAAAGGAAACCTGATCTTCTATGAATCAGACCTGGCAGAGTGTGGCATTGATATCGAAGCAGCCTCAGTGTACTCAGGAGTGTTCACACAGATCTTTAAAGAGGAGAGTGGACTGTACCAGGATAAGGTGTTCTGCTTCATCCATCTGAGTGTTCAGGAGTTTCTGGCTGCTCTTCATGTCCATCTGACCTTCATCAACTCTGTAGTCAATCTGCTGGAAGAACAACAGACATCGTCCTGGTGGTCAAAATTTTTTAATGCACCAAAACTACAGCATGTCCACCAGAGTGCTGTGGACAAGGCCTTACAGAGTCCAAATGGACACCTGGACTTGTTCCTCCGCTTCCTCCTGGGTTTTTCACTGCAGACCAATCAGACTCTCCTACGAGGTCTGCTGACACAGACAGGAAGTAGCTCACAGACTAATCAGGAAACAGTCCAGTACATCAAGAAGAAGCTCAGTCAAAATCTGTCTGCAGAGAATAGCATCAATTTATTCCACTGTCTGAATGAACTGAATGATCGTTCTCTAGTGGAGGAGATCCAAAAATCCCTCAGATCAGGATGCCTCCCGGTAGATAAACTGTCTCCTGCTCAGTGGTCAGCTCTGGTCTTCATCTTACTGTCATCAGAAAAAGATCTGGATGTGTTTGACCTGAAGAAATACTCTGCTTCAGAGGAGGCCCTTCTGAGGCTGCTGCCAGTGGTCAAAGCCTCCAACAAAGCTCTGTACGTAAATATGTACTAATCCCTGTATTTGTAACATGAAGAGTGTAAATGGTGTTGCCTCCTTTTTAAAAAATGATATAACTTAATGATCATCAGAAAAAAAAATCAAATACTTCATTTATAGTTGATAACAGAAATTGCTACTAGGGTGACATGTTTTGGGGTCTTTAACCCACAGTGGTCCTGGGTCTTCAACCTAGAGTTCTGAGTTTTCATTGCTTGGCTCAGAAGCCTCAGCTTTTAATATCAGCCAGATGCACTGCTGAGCATCCCTAGCCTCTGGAGTCTCCATCGAATCCTGTGTTGCCTTTGAACTCGACGCTGCCGCCTGTGGTCACCATGCCACTGCCTGAACTGGAACCCAAACATGAGGTTCTTGTGTCAGTTGAACCTTGGCCTGAGCCAAAGCCTAAGGCTCCCATATCACCTGAACATGAACCAGAGCCAGAGAATCCCAACTAGCCTGCACTTGAGCCTGAGCTCACTAAATCTACCAGTAACTCACTAATTTAAGTCTAGATATATCAATATGATTGTGTTTCTACCAAGAACATTTCAGTGTTTTATTTATTTATTTTTTAGAGTTATAGTTAAGTTTTTCACCTGACCATGAATTGTAATATATGTAGACATTATTAGATTTTCCTGTCTAGGGACAAGGTATAACCTTTTGTGTTTACGTCAAAGTTGTTATATTTGGTTGTTTGTTTGTTTTTTCAGACTGAACAGCTGTAACCTCTCAGAGAGGGTGTGTCAAGATCTGTTTTCAGTTCTCAGTTCCCAGTCCTGTAGTCTGAAAGAGCTGGACCTGAGTACCAACAGCCTCGGGGATTATGGAGTGAAGAAGCTTTTAGCTGTGGTGCAGAGTCCACACTGCAAACTGAATATTCTCACGTCAGATAATATTATGTTTTGTTTTTTAATCAATTGACAAAATTAACCAATTAAAACATTTACATTTTTTATGTAAGTTAGAGTAAAAAAAATCACGTCTAACCTGCACAGCACAAGACAATAAGGATTCTTTAAAATGCAAGGACTAATTATTACTATTAATCCTGGTTGCATTATAACAATGTAGTCATTTGTATTGTTCATGTCTTCATTTTCAGATTAAGCATCTGTAACCTCTCAGAGAGCAGCTGTGAATCTCTGTCTTCATTTCTCAGCTACAAGTGTTCTAGTCTGAGAGAGGTGAACCTGAGTGTAAGCAACCTGCGCGCTCCAGACTGAAACTTCTTTCTTCTGGTCTGCAGAGTCGGAACTCTAACTTGAGTAATTTGAGGTCAGATCAAATAACATTTTCTTTGTCAAAATTAATCAATTAAATATTTTGACCAAGGTCATCGACATGCTATTGTATCTTAGCTTGGTGTTAAGGTTTTCTAAAGCAGTGTTTCCAAACCACTGTGCCATGGCACAAAGGTGTGCCACGAAGATTATTTTGTTCCACCTGTTTAGTACTCTAAGCAACTGGCGCGAGTAACAGGCAGAACAATTACATTTTCTTCCACTAGAGGGCAGTACCAGTACCTGCTCTAATTGCCACTAAAACAGAAGAAGACAAAGAAGAAATTACATAATATTCACGCTGTCAGTGAGACAATGCAGCGTGTCATAGCAATAGATAAATATTTGAAAAGAAAAAGTAGTCAGTCTGACCTGGGTCCTGAAGAAAATTCCAACCCAGATAAAGGCCCTAGCATGAGTAGTGGTCAGAAGAAAACAAAAAAGGTATACTGGGGGCAAACTGAGCCAATTCCGCTATGCCTGGTGCATGGGGAAAAATTATAAATATACTTTTTGTGACATTTTTGTTTGGTAGTGTGCTGTGTCATGTTTTTAATGTGAAATATGTGCCATGGCTCCAAAAGGTTGGTAAATACTGTTCTAAAGAAAGAGGACTAAATATTGCTAAACTTCATACTGCACCATATTTGTTTTATTGTTTGTCTTTTATTTTTCAGACTGAGTCACTCTAACTTGTCACAGAGAAGCTGTGGAGCACTGTCCTCAATTCTCAGTTCCCAGTTCTCAAGTCTGAGAGAGCTGAACCTGAGTAACAATGACCTGCAGGATTCAGGAGTGGGGCTTCTGGCTCATGGACTAGAGAGTCCATATTGCACATTGGAAACTCTCAGGTCAGCATTCTAACTTTTCCACTGATCATTTAAAATATAAAATATATTATTGCAAAAAGAGCAGTTTTAGAATACATTTTTCTACAATCTGATTTCTTGAAATTAGATTTTTATCTGATCTGAGTCTCACTTCAGCAGCACTTCCATCCACTTCCATATATGAGAATTTTTTTTTGAATTTTTTTTCCTGGCATTGTTGTCACATTTATCTGTCTTTAGAAAAGAAAAGAGCTTTCTTTTTTTCTCTCGTTTCATCCAAATGATCAAATTTCTGCTCTCAAATATTGAATTTTTTAAATATTTAGAGAAAAAACGCCCTAATTAACTTATACTAAAAATAGTTTTACATTTTTTATCTGTACCTGAGTGAATTTGCTCCAGGGGCTCCAGGGAATGATTATTCTAAATTGGCCACATGCCTCGTTTAAACATTGACAACTATGAATAAAGCTTGAAGCAGCGCTGAAAGCTGACAGCTCACGGATTCTGATGTTTCGGCAGGTCCGCGCTTTGTGTTTACACCCTTTTTGAGCTGATTCTGAAGCTGCAGGTTTTTATCTCTCTCCAAACAATATTGACTGAACCAGCAGCAAAAGAAGATCCAAACTACGCTTCACATAAACATCGCTATGAATTCCCTCTTAATTTTGCTGTTTTGCTTCCACCACAATAAAATCCCACTTCATGCACAGCTCTCTCTCTCTTTCTCAGTGTACTTCAAGAACAGTTTCAAGTCTAAAAATACGTTTTCTGTATTATTCGCTTGTTTTTTACGCACAAGTCTACCGTTGTTTACAGCGCTGTTAGCCGCTGTTTTTTTCCTTTTTACTTACTTCCGAAAAGAAAACCTAATTTTTGCTGTTCAATACTGAACAAATTAAAACTTTTTAAAATTATGCAAAATTGCAAAACACTTGGCTGTGTCTCCAATAAAACCTCTGTAACTTTGCTTTGCTTCACTTCAGCAGCATCAGGTAATGTTCATATGTTGATCAATGGTTTTCTTTCGTTTTGATCTACTGTAGAATATTTTCATAAAATCCCAGGCCAGGAAAATCACGTTCATGTTTTTCTGTGTTTTATCTTCAGCTTCTTTGACACAAAGGCATCTGCTGTGATACTTACACCTTTGATAAACTCTTGCAAGTGTCAGCTTTCTTTTTATAGATATAAAAATATGTAAATGTACTGATCTGAATTATAATATTTCTAACTGTCTGAGGCAAAATTTTCCCGATTCAAATCAAATTGTGGATCAAATCGATTCGGGACCTTGTGAATCAGAATCGAATCGATTCTAGAAATCAGTGAAGATACCCAGCCCTAGCTATAAGGCTGTTTGTCCACTTCCCATTCCGTCTGTCTCCGCGCCCCTCTTTCCACTCCAGATTCTTTTTTTATGTCACTACTTCATGTCCTTTACTTTTGTCTTCTCTTGTTTATCTTACACTGATAAACAATTTCAGATGAATGTTGTTGGCTGTTGGTAGTTTTCTCTTTTAAATAAAGCTAAATTAAAGTGAACTGATAAAAAGGGATATATGTTATTGTATCTCACAAACAGAATTGTTCATAATTTAGTTTTGTGTGTCTGCAGTCTATCAGGCTGTCTGATCACTGAAGAAGGCTGCACTTCTCTGGCCTCAGCTCTGAGCTCCAACCCCTCCCATCTGAGAGAGCTGGACCTGAGCTATAATCATACCGGGGACTCAGGAATGCAACTGCTGTTGGCTGGACTGAAGGATCCACACTGGAGACTGGACACTCTCAGGTATGGCGAGAATGTCTGATAGAGAAAGAAGAGCTGGAAACATATTCTGTGCTCTGCACTCACTTCCTGTTTGTTTCAGGAAGATGTGACATAAACAATCACACAATCAGGAACATTTTGCTCACAAGAAAAACACACTTGAAAATGATCAGTGAGGGATCTTAACGTAGGAGGTCTCCAAGGACAATATCTTCAGGGTTAAGTTGTAGAAACAAGTAATATATATCTCAGTACACTTAACAGTGCTGTACTTAAATACATATATCCCTTTGGTCCTGATTAAGATTAGATTAATTTCAGTATAGAGGGACCTAGGGGATATTATTCAAAGTTTACTACAAACAGGAGATTATGCTGTCCTACCTTGATCACAAAAAAAAAACAAAGACTAAAATTTTATAGTGAGAGGTGTGTAGAAGCTGACAACTACACTGAGATGTTTTCTGTAGATTCAAAGTCAAACAACCCTGCAGTATTACATTTATGTATTTCTACTGCTTTTAGAGACAAAGGTCACAATGTGCTTTGAAAAGCCAATACAAACTATAAACAATGCTCTACATAAATAAAAATAGAGATGACCCAGGTGGAAGAGACAGAGGCAGAAAGGAAATGACAAAAAGGAGCGTTTTTTGGCCCAAATACAAAACTCAAAATCAGGAAACACAATGTCAATAAAACAGAAATCCAAAGCAGGTACAGGAAACACTGGGAGCTACTTGCAAACAAGAGACAGGTGAGAGCACACTACGAACATGGACACTATGACACTGAGCTGATGATAAATCCACCATGTCCAGTTGTCGCTGTCTTAGTAATTAATATAACAACTTTTAAAGAATCAAAGATGAAAACTCTTCTAAATCCATTCCAAAGAAACCTCCTGTTTCCACAGACTAATTTCCCTTCAGATGAACAGTACACTCCCTTGCAGTGTTGCACGTGAATTATACTTTGGCATCAGATTTCCATAATACCTTAAGCAATAACCTAATTTTAATCCCAAGCCCCAACCTTAAGTTAACCTGATGTTGACCTTCTCAGAAGTGTAACTACACGTCTGGTAAATATATACCACAATGACTGATGTGGAAGGTTTCAGTGAGGGGCTAAAAAGACTTTCTGATTACAACACAAGTTAGGATATGCCTCAGAAGTGTTAATCAAGCTTAATTCAGAATCAAGTCAGTCAGTCTGATTTTTGATTTCTAGATGAAATCACTGGTTGATAAGCAGTGTGAGTTACAGAAATGAATTTTGTTCCATCACTTTGTGACTGTTGTTGTTTAACTAAAAGACTTGTTAAATACTATGAAATGTTGGACTGTTATTTTATCAGTGTCTAACAGTATGTGTATGAGAGCGATGTAATGTCCATGTGTGCATGCTGAAAGAGACTGTGCTGGTCTGATCCCCCTCTGTTCCTTTCAGGGTGGAGCCTGCTGGTGTCCAATGGTTGACACCAGGTCTGAGGAAGTGTAAGTGTGTTTTTAATGTGATTCATGAAAACAAAGCAGTACACATTCAACCATCTTCAAACTGTCACATCACTTCACATCTCTGATGTCAGGAGTCATTATTAAAGTGTCCATCAATGAACATGTGATGAATCAATAACTGCAGCTGGATTGTGTTTGTTCTCTCCATCAGATTCCTGTCAACTCACAATTGATACAAACACACTACACACAAACCTCAAACTGTCTGACAACAACAGAAAGGTGATACATGTGGAGGAGGTTCAGTCATATCCTGATCATCCAGACAGATTTGATGTATGGTCCCAGTTGCTGTGTACAAACAATCTAACTGGTCGCTGTTACTGGGAGGTCGAGTGGAGAGGAAACTTTTATATATCAGTGAGTTACAGAAGAATCAGAAGGAAAGGACGTAGTTATGACTGTGGGTTTGGAAACAATGATCAGTCCTGGAGTCTGAGCTGCTGTGATGATGGTCCTCTTCGTGTCTGGCACAATAACAAACAAACACCAATCTCCTCCTCCTCCTTTTCCTCTTTTTACAACTCTAACAGAGTAGCAGTGTATGTGGACTGTCCTGCTGGCACTCTGTCCTTCTACAGAGTCTCCTCTGACACTCTGATCCACCTCCACACCTTCAACACCACATTCATTGAACCTCTTTATCCTGGTTTTGGGGTCTTGTTTCCTGGTTCCTCAGTGTTGCTGTTTTAAACTATTCTAAATTATTTCTTATAAACTTCTTCCTCTTCAGTCCTTTAACACTTGAAACACCAGAAGGGGTCAAAATGACCCCTCCCACAGAAGCAGGAAAACAATGTCCAGGGGTATCCACTGTGACCATGGCTCACAAGTAATCAATAAAAGTCTAAGAAGCTCAGAAGAAATAATTTCCTACTGTCTGGAGAAAACCGCTCACCATCTGATGGATTATTATGTTATGATGAACGCTGACTGGCCTCAGTTCAAATCACCAGGCTACCTGTTGGACATTCTCAGTGAGGGATGCATGGTAGTTTCTTTGGTCTGGGGTATAGTCTTGTTAGAAGAATAGTTGAAGTGTCCACGCCACGTCCTAGCTTATAGCACGCCTCAGAATCAGTTTATTAGAACCAGTTTAGAAACATTTCCACATAGTCTAAATTATGATCAAAGTAACTGGACCGTCCTTTTTTTTTTTTTTATTTGTGTGTTAACTACAGATATTTAAAATCTTTGTGTGTATCTGGAATGAGTACTCTCCGTGTTTTAAGAGGGTACAGGTAAGAGCACTTCTTCTTTTATGTGAAAAAGTGATCATTTTTAAATTAAACAATTAGCATATAATATATTGATGTAGTGGTGATGGGTGCTGACAAATAACTACCTAGAAAATAAACATAAAAGCACAAAAATAGGGAAAGAAATGGGTGTGGGGGGGCACTTCACAATTACCCAATAAGATTTATAAACAAGGTTTTGGTTGTAAACCATTAAATGTTACATGTTTGCCCACCTTCTAGTGACAGTCACTTTGTAAAACATGCAACCATATTTTTGCTTCAAGAAACAGAGAGACATACAGGTAATTTTGCATCCTAATGCATTACTGCACCGTAAACATCAGTCAAAATATTGCGTGGTATTGACATTGGCAAAAAAGAAAAGTAAATAACCAAAGAAAGGCCTCTCAAAGCTTGGGCCAGCACCCCTCTGAGACCTCCATTCTACAAAAATTGTGAGAACTCACATTTAAATCATTTGAGCTGTTTCTGTAAAACTCTGTCTTGGTTTTATTTGTTGCTGTAGATAGGTAAATGTAGCCGATCACCAAATAAGTAGCGAAAACAGCATTTCTTTTCATTTAAATCTTTGTCAGTCAGAACAGTTTATTTCAGCATGAGGCCAAAACTTTTTTTTTTTGGATGAATTGTGGGAAGCTAAAACAGTGTGTTTCAGCAGAGTACTTTTTTTTATTTATTATAAAGACTTAAATTGTGAATTGTGCAAGAGTACAAATATGGACATGGATATGAAGTACTCTATTAAACTGTTACTCATAAACAACTAGACCACTTAAGTAGGATACAAGTAATTTTACTACATTTTGCAGCAGCTTAGAGGTAGTTTCCAAAACTCTGCATTATATACATAAAATGTTTGCATGTCAAAAATTTAGATTTACTGTAAACTGTAATATTTATAGAACGTAGTATTTCTTTTATATGTTTTCTTAATGTTTGTTAGCAAAAATAACTTTTTTGTTTATGAGAGAGGATGTAAAAATGCTTTCTTTTTCCCCTTCAATGCATACATACAAGTAACTAATGTATAGCATCAGATCATCTTTAGAGGTTCTTACATTGACTTGCATTAATAAATTCATTATAATAAATGCAATAATATTATTATAATATTTGGCCACCTCAGTTTAGGCGTAAATAAAGCCTAAATTGCATTTAGTCATGCTCACTGTATTAAAATGTATGGACGTTGCTTTTTGCCACTTCAAGCAGGGTTGGTCCCGAAATGATTGTAAACAGATTAATGTCTCCAGAATATGAATAACACACACATGCATAATATGAATAGACAACCACTAAATCATAAAAATCCTCAGAACGTGTGCACGTCAGGGCTGTTGTACAAAGAAGAAATTAAATAGTTGCTGGTGATAAACATCGCTTCACCTTTCTTAAAAACCAGAGTGTGACTGAAGACAGAGAGGGCTGTAGGTTATTTCAAGGTCTTGTCTGTTGTGGAAAGTTCAGAAAATTAAAGTTTTTAAAAAGAGGTTAAAAATCCAGTGTGATAAAAATAAATAATTTTTCAGTTTATGTGAAAAATAAAATAAAAGAATTTACGTAAGTGCCAGTTCACAGTTTCAGTCGTCTCAGTAGGTTTTATACGGCAAGGTGAGGTTACACAACTATAAAGAGAAACTTTAAGACCCTTTGACCAGAAGGGGCAGAAAGGAAGAAAAAAAAATACAATGAAAAATGTAAATGTTTAACATATATCACTATGAAACTTCATCATCGTGATCATAGTGGATAATGGCGATTAACATCATTATTTCTTTACCAGTGTTCTGAAATTGTTTTATTAGATATGCAAATTAGACCGCAACTGTCTAAATATGTGCTATTTTGGATACAGGAACAGAAATCTGAAAACTGCATAAAGCTTGTTTCTAAATATGTTTTCCATTTTGCTGGCTGACTAGAGTCAAACTTTTGTTCTTATCAGTTCATACATCTTAAAATGCAGTAAAAAAAAATCTGTTTTACTACAAATAAAATTATCTGATTCTTTTATTTTGGGATATTTCTGGGTAAAAGAAAAAATAGATGTCACAATAATTCTTACAACAAGCTCAGGATTATATCTGCAGAATTAGGTATGGGCATCTGGAATACCTCATTATCACTAATAGTTATTCTACTGGAAATAATCAGTTTGATTTTGGTGAGTGTGGTGCCTGGGCAGACTGGGCTGGACACCGTATCCACTTGCTGAATTTGAATTAATCAGACAGTTACCTGTGGTCCTCTGACATTGGTACAAACTGACTCAAGTGGACATCACAAAGATGTGGTATGGAACCCAGGCAGGTTAAGATCACTTTAGTGTCTAATCTGACACACACAAAAATGTTCTCACAGATAAGTTAATGTTGAAAGGAGTGCAGCACATGTCTGAAAATGGCTTTGAAACTCTAGGAAACACAAAAAACATTGGTAAGTGCTTAATTAGAACAGTATGGTACTTTTAGGTCAGCAAGGCATAGACAAGAACCACTGAAATAAATATGAGCCCTGTAAATTTAGCTTCTAAAAACAGGGTAAAACGTAGCATGGTAAAAGGAAACTTTTGCCCTCCTCCTGCAAGAAGTAAGATTAAAAGGGGCACTTGAACTTAACAGAAAAGAGACAATTAAAGAAGAAAGTAAACATATTATGATTTCTGACACAGCAGGGAAGAGTTAGTTTGGTAGACCTTGATTCAGGAATTGAGGTGCTCCGAATCCAAACTCTGAGAGGAAACAGACTGAGCTGCCGCCATGCCAAAAGTCATTTGGAAAAAGAAAAGATACGTAATCCAGGCCTGGGAATCCAGTTATGATTACTACCTTAATGCATGTAAGATAACCAGGTGTTTACATGAGTTGCAGTAATCACAGTATTGCTTGCTGTGGCTGTAATCATATTATTAAAGTGCACAGTGTCTGACTGAGACTGATAAGCCTGGAGTCGCAAGAGGCTGGAGAACAAACTTCAGATTCATGAACACATTATGACACATGGCTCTAGTAGCATACTGCTGAGGCCAGCACTTACACAATGAAGGGAATACACGGATTAGCTAGATGCAGTGGGTTGATATATTGTTCTTTAACGCAAATGCAACCTGGTCCTGTCTGATATGATAGACGCAGGTTGGGTGGACTGCAGTCACATGTGATTTAATATCATTTAAGGCCTTACAACAATATTATTATATAGTCCTGTAATGGACTGATGACTGTCAGCACGGATAGGCTCGAGATCATGTACTGGATAAGTGAGGGGGCGGAGCAAATCAAGAGGCCCTTCTGATAAAGTTAATTTTAAATAGATTATATATGCCATCACAAAAGTTATCATTATTAAGTGTTATGTAAGGAAAAGCACAAAACAAACTGTAAAATGTTACATTAAAATTGTTACAAGTAAAGTATTTAAGGTCAAAGTCCTCACAGCAGGAAATGGTCCCAATAGGAGTATGCTCTGTACACTTTACTGTACACATCCCTACAAGTACTCCGCTGGATTGAGATCGACTGTGACTGTGCAGGCCATTTGAGTACAGTGGACTCATTTGCAGGTTCAAGAAACCAGTTAGAGATGACTGGAGCTTTTGTGACATCATCCTGAAAGCATCCATTGTACTATAAGATTGCTACACTGTGGTCATTAAGGGATAGATACAGTAGCAGCAATGCTCAGATAGGCTGTGGTATTTAAACCATGCTCAGCTTGTATTAAGGAACCCAAAGCGTGTCATTAAAATATCCCCCACACCACCAGCCTCAACTCATAATGCAACGCAGGATGGAGCCATGCTTTCATTTCCTTACATTGAATTCTGACTCCATCATCAGAATGTCACAACAGATATCAAGACTCATCAGATCAGACAATGTTTATCAATTTTCTACTGTTCAACTTTGGTGAGGCCATCTAAATTTAGCCTGAGTTTCTTGTTCTTACCTGACAGCAGTGATACCTGGCTCTACATGCTGTGTTCAGAGATGCTCTTCGACATACCTCAGTTATAATGAATAGTTATTTGAGTTACTTTGCCTTCTTATGAAGTTAAAGCAGTATGACCTCTGACCTCTGGGATCAACATGCTCACTGGATATTTTCTCTTTTTCACACCAATCTTTGTAAAGCCTAGAGATCATCGTGTAAGAAAAGCCTAGTGGATTAGAACCACTTAAAAACATAAGAGCCAGATAAAAGTAATTTCTAAAAACACGGTAAAAAAAACAGCACAGCATGATAAAGGAAAACTTGTTTTCCTCTTTTATTACACAAGAAAGAGACACTTGAACAAAATAGAAACAACACTGTTAAAGAAAAAAGAAATACAGTTTTGAGTTTTTCAGAGTCAGATCAACCTGTCTGAATACCATCTGGCACCAACAATCATGTTCAAAGTCATTTAAATCATTTTTCCCCCATTCTAGTGCTCACTTTGAACTTCAGGGACTCTGTCTAAATGCATTGAATTACTGCCATGTGCAGGTGTACTTATTAAAGTGGCTGGGGAGTCTTACTATAGAGAAAACATCAACTTTCTGTCTAGCTCTTCTTCTTCTGTCATAAAAATATTTACTTAAAGCAGCCACTGGGTGGCGCATTTTACTAATATTTAAAACATAAAATTAACCAAGCAGTAACATAACAGAAATTATAGAAACAATTTTGAAACATTTTTTTGAAATTAATTTGGCTTGTTTTATAACTATTCTGGCAGTGGGAATAAACTTCTACTCTGGATAAATGAATAACTGAATGAAGGTATATGGAACTATGTAGCAAAGGAAAAAAAAAACTCTCAATATGTCTTATATTTTAGATTCCTATAAGTAGCCACCCTTTGCTTTGTTGACAGTGCTGCAAACCCTTGGCCTTCTCTCAATGAGCTTCATGATGTAGTCACCTGAAATAGTTTTCACTTCACAGCTGTGCCTTGTCAGGGTTCATTTGTGGAATTTCTTGCCTTCGTAATGGGGTTGGGACCATCAGTTGTGTTGTGCAGAAGTCGGGTTGGTACACAGCTGACAGCCCTGTTTGACAACAGTTAGAATCCATATGATGGCAAGAACCAATCAGCTAAGTAAAGGGAAGTGACAGTCCATCATTACTTTAAGAATTGAAGGTCAGTCAGCCTGGAAAATTAAAAACTTTGAATGTGTCCTCCAGTGCAGTCACAAAAACCATCAAGAGCTACAACAAAACTGGCTCACATGAGGCCAGCCCAAGGAAAGTAAGACCAAGAGTCATAAATTCATCTGAGTCACCAGCCTTAGAAATCACAAGTTAACAGCACCTCAGATAAAAACCACACAGAGTTCCAGTAGCAGACACATCTCTACAGAAGAACAGAAATACTTTGTTTGGACCAAGAAACACAAGGGATGTACATTAGACCAGTGGACATCTGTGCTTTGGTCTGATGAGTAACCCGTGTAGCATGGAGGAGGTGTGATGGTGCTTTGCTGGTGACATTGTTGGGGATTTATTCAAAATTGAAGGCACACTGAACCAGCATGGCTACCACAACATTCTGCAGCAACATGCCATCCCATCTGGTTTGTGTTCAGTTGGACCATCATTTATTTTTTAACAAGACAATGACCCTAAACACACCTCCACACTTTTGAGTAGTAGTCTGTGTGTGTTGTGTGTTTTGGAGCCTTCACTGTGGCCATAAGGTGACATTACATGAGCTAGTTTAAATTTATATAGTGATCACTTGTTGACAGATATTTCAGGATAATAACTGAAGATAAGGTTTGGTGTACCGTATCTCCTTATCTTATCTATATTTTAAAAATCACAATCTGGTAAAATATTAGTGGTGTGGGGGTCACACTTGAATCTAACATCAATAAAGTTAAGATATAGTAGAAAAAGATTTATGAGTTGTATCTTTTGATTTGTGCACCCTCTTAAACCTAAGTGAACCTGCATTTACGGCTCTATTTACAGAAGGAGACACATTGACACCACAACCAGAAAGATTTCCATTTTAGCGCGCCATAGCCACACCTCATAATAAACCAGCCCTGCCCTCTGTGGTGTTACGTGCTCCCTTTGTTGCTGAGCAAGCTCCCAACAAGGATGTAAGATGTAAAAAAAAAAACACAAAAAAACAAAACAAGCATAGATGCAGCTCTGAAGGACTCTGGTGGCACCTTGTGGCTGGAAGTATGAACAGCACGTGCTGAAAACACGGAACATGAGATGGGATGGCACAATCTAAAAATCAAACAGTACAGCAGTGATGAGTTGATACTGTGGTTGCAGAGAAGGACTTCTCATTTTTCAGATTCTGGTACTGGGTGATTATAAACTTATCACCCAAAGTTAAACACCACACGCACCATTAGGTGGAAGGGTGGAGCTTTTCTGTGTTGATGTGGGATCATTAAGAAAGTGACTGATGACAGTTGACGGAGCTCACTGCTTTAAGACGGCTAAGCAATACAGCAAGAACTGTGCTATATGCACTTTTAGCATAGTGCCGAAATGGAAGTGGGCTTCACGCTTATAGGATGTGAAGCTGGATAAGGTAAAGAAAACAGGTGATTTGTGCTGACATTTCACGAAACTGCTGTGGTTAAAAGTAAACACGGTTTGCTAAACATCTACAGTCACTGTGCTTCTGCCAGCAGTGAAATCATCTGTAGATACCAGTGTGCCAGCTAATGTGTCTAAGCCAAACAATGTCTGACACATAACCTTGTGATGAACATTACATCATGTACATTAGTACTTTTGCCACCAGCTGATTTTTGTGTTGTTTGTTTTGTAAACTACAGCAAACTTGGTGAGCAAGATAAACCATACAGACACATTTAGTGTGTTTAGTGCTAACAAACAGGCTGAACTTACTGGCTGCTCCATACCACACACTAATCCTTACAGCACTGTGCAAAAGTCTTGAGCCATCAATTATTTCTTCATGTTTTGCTAGGGAAATGGGAAGGTGGAGCGATTTATTGAAACATAAGCAAATATATATGAAATCAAAGTAAATAAGGCAAAAACTGAACAATTTGTGCGTCCAGTTATTCTTCTACACAGACTGAACTCGTTTTTGTAATTTCTTCATGTGATTATCCCTAGGTCCAGATTAAAACACAGAGAACGGGCATTTGCTGTGGCTGCCCCCAAACTTTGGAATACATTGCTTTTGCATATCAGATCCTCCTCAACACTGGATACTAAGTCATCTAAAGACCCATTTTTATTCTCTGGCTTTTGATTCATCATGAGTTTGTTACTATTATACGTTATGATTTTATTCACTTTTTTAATGATTTTCTCTTCTAAAACACTATTCTGTTTTTTTTTATGTTTAATGACTTGCCCATTGTATTGTACAGTACTTTGGTCAACACCTGTTGTTTTAAGTGCTATATAAATAAATTTGAACTTTTTTTTTTTTTTTTTTTTTTTTGCAGAGGAGGCTACCCCCCCCTCTGTCCCCTTCTGGCTGCCTCTGCCTCAATTTTATCCCACAACTTAGACATTCACATTACTCACACTCTCATTGCACATACATATAGGATCTTGGGGGTGGGCACGATACACGGAGTCCAAAGTACCATCAGGGTGTACACCCCACCCCTGGCATCGTTGCCCACCTCTCAATTTTAAATACACGTAGACATTGAGGGCTAGCAGGAGGGACCATGCGCTTACCTGCTGCTCTCTGGCAGGTAGCTCCATGCCCTCCTGGGTTTTAAATGCACCTTAGAACACACATGCATCAACATTACAATGAGCGGGTGGAGGGAGGTTCGGAGTCTTCTCTCAACCCCGTTCTCTGCGACCTGCTGGAGCAGGGGGGCTAGGACTAGGAGGAGGAGTTGGCCGTCCGACTGCGGTCTGGAGTGTGGAGCCTTCCCGCTGCTGCGGAGTCGGGGCGGTCTGCCTCCCCCCACCGCAGGGAAAAGGGAAACACCACCTGGGTCTGGGTGCAGTTCCCCCCTCCAGGGGCGGGGGCACCTAGACCCAGTTCGTAGAGTACGCTTGGGGAGTGTGATCGTGTGTACAACGTCTCTTTATGTCTGTCTCCACATTGGTTGAGTGTGGAGTAAGTGCATATGAGAGCATGAGGGTGGGAATGGATGTTTGTATCTGTGTGTGCCTGTATTTCTGTGTCTATATGTCAGGTTGGGTGTCAGGCGCCACCTCTCTGGGGACATCTCAGGCCCTCCAAGGTTTGGAGGCCTATCTCCCCCTACCACCACTTCCCCTGCCAGTGGCGGACCCCCTCAGACATCGGTGCGTTGGTGGTTCTTTGTGTCCGGGGATGGGCGTCCAGGTACACACCGGCTCACTCCTTGGCGGCCGCTTATCGGGGCCTGGAGCCTGGGGCTCGCTCGGGCCACTTCGGAGGTGGGGTGCCCCCGGCCTCTCGGCCTGGGGCTCGGTCACTCAGGCGCAGCTGGCTGCCGGCGGAGCTCACGGGCGCGTCACTGCAACTCCCCCTGGCTTCTGCTCCGCGGCTGCTGAGTGAGCCCTCATCTGGGACTCTCCTCAGCTCTTTCCGGGACAGTGGCACAGCTGCCCCTCTGTTGAAGAAAAAGAAGACACTGGCAACAAAATAAAAGTCTGGCTCCTTTAAAGCAAAACTATGTTTAAATGAGAGGTGGATCAAACCTGCACTGTACTGTATTATGTGTCTTACAATTCAGTTAAGAAAGCACCAAGAGCACACGTCACAGTTTTGCTTGTTAACTCAACACTTTCCTTGAAGAATAAAAACAGTGAACCCCTGAAAACGAGAAAGAACTATTTATTATTTTCCAGAATTCAAAAAGTGTACAAAAGTATGTTGGATAAGTACCAACATGTCCTTTTTTCTTTTTTTTTTTAATGAAGTGCTCTGACGTTGTTTATGAATGATCACTGTCGCCTGGTGTCCACGGTTAAGCATCCCAAACAACAATCAAATGCAGATAAATCTGAGTTAAGTGTCTCTGTAAAGCCTTTGGTCCCAATGGGAGCAGATGACCATGACGTTTATGGAAGGGGATTTAGTTGTGGGAAGCCTCCTGCATGATGACTGAACACAGACTCAACAGCTGCAGGTACTCGTCTGCACCATCTGACAGACACTTGCACACAACCTGAACCAGAGAAAAACAAACAGATCGAGTCATTAAAAAAAGGATTTAACTTCTACATTTATTCCGACTTACTATTGTAGCTGCCAAAAAAACAGCACCGTATTATATGACTTACTGCCATCTTCTCTGTGATAGTCGACTTCTGCTTGTCACTCAGGTCCTGCTCTATGACACACTCATGAAGCTGTGTCAAGATCTGTGTGGCTGCGTAGCCTTCATCCACCATGTTCTGACAGAGAAGATGATTAAAGATTGATTGCCATACCTTTTATTTTGTGCTTAACTACCTATTTCAGGCTATTAGAACACTTACCCTGACTGCTACCTCCAGTTTTTCAAATGTTCCTCTGAAGCAGATCTGGAGCAGGTTGTCAATCATCTTGTCAGGTACAACCTAACAGAGAGCAGAAGCAAGATCTCAGATGAGAAAGACATTCTAACTACAGTTAATAATCACTTCTTGCAGTCTACTGTGATACAAATGAAGTCCAGCTCACCCCTGCTATTTCAATAACAGCACAATCAGTGATTTCCTTGTCGACATTGAGGCGTGCAGCACTTTGCAAAAATGTGATGGCTTTCCGCAGGTCACCTTCAGACACCCGCACCAAGGCTGCTATACTCTGGATTAGAAAAGACAGTTATCAGACTCCACCAGCTGTGCAAAGAAAGCAGTTGCAGTTCTGCTATAACTCAACTCACATTTAAACTGATTATACATTAAATGTTATGCAGCACATAGATTTCACTCAAATCAGATTTTCTTTTCTACAGCAAATACATTTCTGACCATGGATGGATTACCACCTGGGAAAGGTGGGCACAGGACCAGGGACAGTGACAGTGGTGGAGGAACACCGCCAGTATTACCAGACCAAACACAGTAAAATGGAAACTGGCTGTGCCCTCAGGCATCTGAATTACATTAGCCATTTTTTTAACATATCATACAGTTAAGAATATTCAACACTTCCTGCCTGTCACTGAGAACTCTTCTGCCTTGTGCTATTGTGCTTACGACGGGAGCAGGCCACACATACTCTTCACAAATGTAGAGAAGTCTGCAGTCATGATAATCCATCTATTTATGTTACAATCAAAATTTTAGGCAGGAACATTCCCTTTATCAAAAATACTTTACAGGTAAGCAAAAATGTTTATACTTGCAAAAACCATCTCTTCACACACTTTGTGTTCTTTTTTTATTTGAAAATGCAGCACCAGCAAAGGATGTTAATAATCATCTACTAATACAATTAAATCAAATGTATAGAAATGGATCATGTAGAATGACTGTAGTATGTGCTTCGACCAGTAGGTGGAGCCTCTTATTGCTTAATGAAATTGAGTGACAGTGCATTGAATCGTAAATTGACTGATGTACATATCACTTTTCTGCTCATGCTGAACACTGCAAACTTAAACCCCAGTTAGTTGTACAGGGGCTGATGTCTGCTACACCTAAAAAAGGCAACTGCAACAATCCCGTTTTAAACATTAAAAAATAAACAGCCGTTTGCTCATATACATTTGTGGACAGGCTTAACAGCCGAGCAGTTAAACAAACAGGAAAATGGGAGTTGTCTTGTTTTTTGTTTTTTTTTGGCCTCTGCAATCAAATCACAAGAAAGCTGGCTGGACTCAACTGGGAGTCTGCACCAAGGACAAAAACAAGACAAATAAGGATTGATTTGAATGGTGAATCATGCAAAGTTACTTCAGTAATGTCCAAGAACAAAAATACAGGGCTGGAAGTGAGTTTAATACAGTGAGCACGACACAAATTACTTGGGTATTTAAAACCTTGACTTTCTGTTGAGTCTGTTATGGGGAGGATGTGTGCAGATTTATCTTAAAATACTGGTGGTGCCAGGGTCAGACTCAATCTAACATTAACAAAGTTAAAAGATACAGCTCATCGTTCTGAGTTGAGCTCCTTACTAAACCCTGATTTGTACTTCTGTGTAAAAAAAACGAAAACAAAAAAACATTCAATATGTATTTGTGGATGAGTAAAATAAATGTGTTGAAACTATACTTGTACTGGTCAACTATTTAATTATTTTTGACATTTTGTAGAAGGACTAAAATGTCACATATCCTCATAGCAGTCTCCAAAAAGACCTAAAAAGTGTGTAACTGATCATCTTTAAACCTGCAGATACTGTCACTGCTGAAGATTACAGCTTCATTAGTAATAAAAGGAAAGAGCAGACTTTCTTTTATTTGTTACATGAATCGTTTTCTTTTTGTGTGCTGCTTTTGTAAAGAAAAAAAAACATAAAACATTTAGCAGCACCCACTGGTAGGATTATTATGTCTGGTAATTTCTTTTACACTCTCCTTTTAAGTCAGCCTCTCAGTTAAAATTAAAGAGCACTTTCAAATAATTATTACGAGGCATTTTTCCCCATGTATGGAGCAATTAAAAAACCTACACTAGAAGTGCGTAAGACATCTTAGAAATTTCTCACAGGTCTACATTACACTATCTGGTCTTTAAATCTGACGTCATCAGCCATGTCTGGGCCCAAACTCCGCTTAAGGTCACAGTCAAACGATCGCTGCGGCATCACTGAGGATTGAAAAACTGTCTAAATTCTTTCATCTTTAATAAAATGATCAGTGTTGCTGCTTTACAAGGTGTAACAATTAAGTTTAACATCCAGGCATCCGTGAAAACAGAATTTATGAAATTTAACGGTGTTAGAAGTTAGCAGGAAGTTAGCTCACTAGTTTCCATCTATAGTAAATATAATATACCATGTTCAGCCTGAGGGATTTCTGAAAAAAAATTAAGATGTACAGCTCTGTTTTCACTTCCAACATAAATGAAGACAGAAAACTAAACAGCAGTGACGTTTATAGGGTTTACTGAAGTTTGGCTAGCTGGTATATAATGATGTGCTACATGATCGCTAGCGACACAGCTATGTTAGTATAAATACAGATAGGCTGGAGGACGAACGCTAACTTTTTCCCACTCAATAAAAGTTAACGTGAGGGTTCCCGAAGGTTATGGGACAAATGCAACCGCATGGCAAGATGCTGTAAACTGACCAAACTTCAGTCAGGAGAACGACTGATATAATCCATCCACAATACCAGGTTAGTCATTAATATACTGCTGCATGGGCTCGGCTGTAGTTACATCGTAAGGTTTCAAAACCTGAAGCTTTAAAATGAATAGTGGTAATAAAAACAGAGAGGCGGACCACTGTGATCACTGACTGTTTTTAGGGGCTTCTTGAGATTAAATAGAACAAGATACAAAGCATTAGAACATGTTAAAAACACAAAAGCCTTATTAAACGCTGAGTCGTTTGGGCCCAGAAGCAGGATTCATCACGTCATCACTTGAAGACCGGATAGCAGCACAATCATTTTCTTTCTTCCTACCTCTTTGGTGTACTTGAGGTTCTCCTTTTCGCATATCTCTAGTAGGCGTTCTTCCTGGATCTGATTGGCTAGAGGTTTGAAGCGAAACTTGGAGCACCGAGAAGTCAGAGGCTCAATAATCCTAGAAAACACACAGACATACAAGCAGGATTACAATAACTGTGTGTTAACTGTGTAATCTGTGTGTTTAATTGATTCTGAGCAACAACCCACAGCAGACCTGCTTATATAGTTACAGATGAGACAAAACCGAGTTGTGCGAGACTCCTTCTCCATGGTCCGTCTGAGAGCAGCTTGAGCTGGCGCTGTCATGGAATCGGCCTCATCCAGTATGATGATCTTAAAAGGAGGACACGACTTCCCGCTGCAAATGTAGCAAAATAGTGAAAGTTTCAGCATTAGTTTGGACTTTACTGACAGAGACTTTGGTACTTTATTTCAATAATTATTCCAAAAGCTGTTCTATCTGTAAACTGAGTTATCATCAGAGCACTGCTGGCACCACTGAAATGTGCTTTATGACGCACAGTCACTTTACCTTTATAGCCAAAAATATTTGCATGTTTTAAAGGAAAACTGTACATACAGGAACTTATTCCTTCAGTTTGTGATTGGCTCTACAATTAGAGGATGACGTCTGATGTATGCAGAGCTGAAAACAATCCCAGTTTGCCTTTTAATTCACATTTACCAATTTATAAATGTGAGTAACCTCGTACAAAAAAAACCCAAAACAAAAAATAAGTCTAGCTGTTTTCTTATTATCACAAACTGTAAAATGCTGACTCACTCTGGGCGTGTCCCGGCAACAGTGAGCTGAGCAAAGTTTTTGACTTTATCTCTGACGACCTGGATGCCTCTTTCATCTGAGGCATTGAGCTCCAGCACCCTCTGCCTGTACAGTTCTGGACTGAAAACAGAGACATGAGTCAAATATGAGCAGGAACAGTGCAAAGAAAAAAGGAGAGAGATCAACAAAGGTTTAAAAACTATGATGAAGAAATGACTGATGTGAAATCTCTTATCAAATACCACACATACAGTTTACCCACCCATAAAGTTCTCTGGCAGCAGCTAAGATGGTAGAGGTCTTTCCTGTTCCAGGAGGGCCATAGAAGAGCAAGTTGGGAAGCTGCAATTTAAACACAGATCCAATGATACTGTGCCTTTATGGCCTTGCAGAATGTGCAAAATGAGCACAAGTACAACCCGAATACAAAAATATTGGAAATAACCATGTTTATACTGTATATCTGACAACACACTGCTACATTGTGACAAAGCAATCTGACACAAGTTCGAAAACATTCTTACAGTATACGTGGTACATGCACGAGAACAAAAACACACTCATCTCCTATCAGGTGATGGGAAGTCTGCTGACTAAAGTTGTCTGTCAGATAAGAGAAATGTTTACTGTCCACTTCCACCCAAAACAACCCTCCACATTATGATCTTGAAAGGCTCTGTTCTGAATCACAAGATTAAAGGGACCAAAAACCAGAGTGTATGGCATTTTCATTGTCATCAACAAACCAAATGCAGTAATGCAGCCAAGGCTATAACCGCCCCCCCCCCCCCCCAAAAAAAACCAACCAAATGTTACTTACATCTGCTCCTTCCAGAGACTTCTTCAACACTGCTACAACCTCCTCCTGAAAGGCCACCTCATCAACACACTTTGGCCTGCTGGAGTTCATTGAAGAAAGAGGAAAAAAAAAAAAACTGGTTTGAGTACCTCACAAGCTTCAATATCAGCACAGGCTACAGATTATATATAGACTCCAGAGAACTGTGCAACAACAAAACAGAAGCACTTTTAACCGCATCACCGTGAAATATTTGTTCAATTTAAACATCTGAAAGTCAATAATATGACTCACTATCCATTACATTTCACATTGTCTTGCCTCTAAAATGACAAACATGACCTTATATCATAATTTAGGTGATAATTGTGTGTTAAACAAAAGTTTCACAAAAATATGACTTTAGATTATTTTATTGTCATTAGTCAACATATCGCAGAAGCACTGCTGAACAAAATTACAAAAAGAGAAGAACACAAAAAAAAAAGGATCACAAAGACAGAACCAGGTTAAAATACTGTAGTGTAACTATCTATTACACAATAACTGATAGAATAAAATATATTAGGATGATAGTGCACTGCATAAGAATATTAAATAAATATATACATAATAAATAATACATTTGTGAAATAATGGCAGTCAGTTAAAAGGACCAGAAATTCTTGTAAAGATGGGAAAGGAAAAAAAAAAAACAAGGTACGTCCAACTGTTTTATTTGTAGCTCTGTGGTCACCCTCCAACGCACTTACATGCAAACTATGTGTTCCATGTTTGGGGGATTTAATAATCATTTTGAGTCAAGAAACAATCCTGAATTTCACTGTGACATCAAAAGATGATCAAAATGTAAAAATGAGACACATGACGCTATTATTCATTATGCATTTTACAGATTAAACATTTCTGTAAATCAACCCCAAGACTAAAAAAACAAAACAAAAAAATGTTGGATTTTTATGGCAATACTGAACAGTCCCCCGGTTAAAAGGCGGTTAAAAGTTTTGTCCTGAAGGATTCTTGAGATTCCTGTAACTCTGTATAGTTAATCAGATGTAGTGTACAGTACACCTTTGTGGGTCATACTTACTACTTTTCTACCCAAGGAACAGCCTTGGCTTTCTTCTCTGCACTGGGTCCAGCCACTGCCTTATCTTTCTGAGGCCTGGCTGCCTGACCTGTTGCTCCTTTCAAAAATGCTTGCATGACTCTTCTTTATTCTGTTAAAATGAACATACAAAATGCACACACTATAATTATTATATCATAATTATACAGAGGTAGGGTAGGTTGTAACAATATTTTGGAAACAAAGATAAAACAAATGTCCAGCACTGTGCAGAATTCCATCCTGTACCATGATGTCCACATGTAGCTGCCTTGTTTAATCAAGCTATTCTCGTGAAAGCTGCAATATTCAAAGACATGTCACCTAACAAGTAAACCATAACATGCCAGAATAATTGAAATCCAAATTATCAAGCCAATTATGAGCTACATCATATATGCACCCCTTATTTCTAATCCTGTTCATTCAAGTAACTTTCAAGAAAATGAAAGCATCTTTAGCTCCACCTCCAGCTCAGCCTGCTGTCTTTTTGTTAGTGTCACCATCTCCCAACCATTGATTACGGAGTAGTGTTGGAGACAAAGTTAGAGAGGGAGCCAAGTTAATCAAACAAACAAAACCAAAAGAAAGAAACAAAAAAAGCAACATTTTACAACTTCAACCTAAAGCGCTCCATCTATGCAAGATAGCATGGGTGCTGTGTAGGAGTAAAGTCAGTTTCAGTCCACTTCTGTCAGTTTGGACAAGTGCAGAGACAGTGGATATCTAGGACAAAGGATGCTGAATATGGAGCTAGCAGAAAGGAGGAAACAAGGAAGAACACAGATAATAATAATGGATTGGATTTATATAGCGCTTTTCAAGGCACCCAAAGCGCTTTACAATACCACTATTCATTCACTCTCACACACTGGTGGAGGCAAGCTACAGTTGTAGCCACAGCTGCCCTGGGGCAGACTGACAGAAGCGAGGCTGCCATATCGCGCCATCGGCCCCTCTGGCCAACACCAGTAGGCAAGTAGGGTAAAGTGTCTTGCCCAAGGACACAACGACCAGAACAGAGAGCCCAGGGATCGAACCGGCGACCTTCCGGTTACAGATGCGATTTCCAACCCCCTGAGCCACGGTCGCCCGGAGGTTCATTGACGTAGTGTGGGAGGACATGCAGAGTTGAAGTGACAGAGAAGGATGCTAGGAGGCACACTGTGGCGACCCCTAAACAGTGCAGCCAAAAGAAGAAGAGGCACGCCTCAGAAAGATCGCTCTGTTGTACTGAAAGATTTGCTACAAGTCTTTTTAGACCCGGTATGCACAAGTATGAGTTAACAGATCGTTTAAAGAATGGTTGAACGACTGGAGAAAAAGACATAACAATCATTAATCGTTAACGTCAAGCCTTATTTCATTCGTTGGACAGTAAACGTTAAAATTTGACATCATAACGTTGGGATGCAAGAGCGGCACTTAAGAAATTTAACATCACAACAGACAGAACTGTATTCATTATGTAGCTCGCTAATGAGAAAGTGAAGTTAGTGGTTTACTTTGAACAGCAGAGACAGCTTGACCCAGACATCACTGGTGTGTAGCCCATGTTAGCTGCGGTTAGTAAACACTTAAAGAAATATTTCCACGCCGTCTTCCTGAACATTAAATGGCATTTGGCACTGTTTTTAGCATCATAGCACAACTTATCACGGAAGCTAACGAGGCTAGGTGAGTTAGCCACTGTGCTTACTATGAGCTAATAACATTAGCCCCGTTGTTAGCTCCAAAGGGCCGCCTTGTGTCTTTTTTCATAAACATGGACCGCTTTAGAAGTCTTACCTAGGGCGGAGTGAATGAATATCTAAAACTCCAATAGTAGTAATAATAATTCTGGCAGCTGGCTCGACCCCTGTCTGCTTAACTCCGTGTCCTCAACAACGTCAGTAAGTCTTCCCGCGCTAGCGGCCGAAAACACTTCCGTCGACGTTATTGTGTACCTTCCAATCATATGGTGCGGACGCCGCTCGTTTCCTTAGTCACGTCTCCTCCCATCCCTTTCTCCTTTTGGGGGAGAGGGGCTTTTTTTGTCTCCTTTTCATTCTATATCCTTCATAATTTCCCGTTATTTTCGTTTGGTTTGTTAATACGCAATATTTCCGCTTATATTCTAAACTGTTAAATTTTAGACAAATAAACAAATAAATAATCCGATAGTTTAGATTTAATGATTTCATCTGACAAAAACAAACACTGTGTAGTCATGTTCCTAAGAAATACAGGATTATGTGCTTTGTTTTGTCAGCCAGTTGATGGGCCATTGATCTTGGCTGTTTCTGTTGTACAGCCTGTGATTGCCTGCAGAGAGAAGATGAATGAGTAGCAAGAGCACAGATGTCTCTGGCTAATAGACAGTCCCAGGAGCATACAGGGCCACGGAGAGATGCTAGAGCCCCTTACATTGTTTGGTTCTGGCAAAATGTGGAGCTGGATTAGCAGAGCGGCTTTAGTAGCACCGAATGACTATGTGAAGTGAAAGCGTAAATGATTTGTTTTGTTCGTGCTCTTGCGTGATGAGTCGTGTGAGTTATTTAATTTAACACGGTCTTTTTGATGGCTAAATATGTAGGGTTTTAAAAATGTTTTATGTTATTTTCCCACATATTTAACAAAAACAGAATATATATATATTTTTTATAATGTTTAATTTGATAATCATTGTGTGTTCCTGGGGCTCCCCTCCTCTTACAGTCCAGCTCCAGGCACCAGGATTTCTCTCTTGGACCTATTAACCCCCACCCCACCCTCAGCCAGCTCTGTGTCTCTCCCTCCGCCCTGCAGGCAGGTGAAGCAGCCTTCTGATTCGTTTTCCTTCTGTGTGACTCAGCTTCTTTATGAGAGCAAATAGAGCATCATCAAAGCAGCAGCACCACTGATTTCCTGCCCATCAAGCTTGAGGAGTTTCCCTTTCAATGGAGTTGACTCAACTATCTCCCCTGGCTGAGGAGCATTCTGTCTTTTCCTAGGTTAGAGGTGCTGTAAATATTTACTTTTGTTCTATGAGGATTTTTCTGGTTTTCAGTTGGGGCTTGGAGCATCATGACAAGGAACGGTTGGCTCTATTCGTGTCTGGATGGCTGATCAATAATTGGATGTTTTTACTTACAAATTTTCTGAAAATGCAGTTTTATTTTTTACTATTGGCACAGTTTTCTGACTGATAGGGTGACAAACAAATTGCCTCTTTTGTTGTCTTTCCGCTTGACTTGTTCTGGCTTTTATTGTTTAATTGCTTAACAGTTACCTTGCCATTGTTTTTTACTGAACACTGACTGGCAGATTATCTTGCTCACCGTTCAATTGACTAAGCTATTTTATTTTCTATTCTATCAACCCCAAATGGTTTTTTTTTTGTTACTTTATATGTGCCTTACTAGCAGCGTGGTTATTTTATACGTAGACTTACTATTTAGCTAAGTGGCTGGGAGTGGCATCAACATTATCATTATCCCCAGGCTTTGTGGCTGTCTGTGATGGTGATAAATGTGAGGAAGGACTTGGAATAAGAGTATAAATAAGAATCAACATATATGAGGGGAAGAAAGGGAGACACAAATCTCAGGGGAGAAAATTGGATTAGGGAGCAAAAGCAGGGGAGACTGTCTGGGGTGGAAGGGTGACGAGAGGAGGTGTGGCAGCAGAGAGAGAGAGTGAGACGAAGAGAGATCAAGAGAAGAGTGGATGCAACCCACACCCTGAGATGCTGTGCTGGCTGAGAGAGGACGAGATGTCGGTTCAGGAGCTGCTACAGAGGGTCGAGTGTGTCATCACTCATGTCGGTAAGTCATCGTATATCTTCTCAGTTTCCCCCCTTTGTCTGTCTGTTCATGTTTCACTCTCAGGTGGATTAATTAGAATAAGAGAAGCGGATGTTTTAAACGGTATCCTCTCATGGGAAATTCTAAGGAGAGCCCGCCTCTTGGAATATACCCTCGTTGTGGTGAAAGATCTTCATCTATAAATCTTTGACTTGTGATTAGGAAGCAGGGCAAATGAAATGGAGGCAGGGAATTTCCATCCTCTCATCAGGACCACTGAGTGAAGAGGGATGCGATGGGCAATAAGGAACATGTGCCAAAGAGTGTAGCAGAGAAGTCATTGGGTTCAGTTGTGATTTTCAGCAGCAATCAACATTTTTTTTAATTGATTTTTCATTTCATTCTCATTTTCACTGGCATACATTAACTGTTTCCTTTGATGCGAGTAAATATTACTGAGACCAGGATCTTATTTTCTTGTTTTAATATAAATAATGATGATACATATTCAGTCTTCCATTGATATTGTCCATTTAAGTTTCTGTCTTGTTACCTTTACTCAGTTTTTTCATTGTGCCTTTTATTTCCACCTCTCCTCTTTGCCCTTCTCTCATAGTAATCACTTCTTTTCCATCCCGAGTTCGTCCTTTCTCTCCCCTCTGTGTGTCCTTCATTCTGCCTTCCATGTAGTTCAGTCCACTCAAACCTTTTTTTCTCCTTGCACTTTTCTCCTCATTCATCCATCATTTTTCATCCTCCTTCTCTCTAATTCCGCATCCGGGTTGTTTCTGGTGTGGAAGTAGGTTAATGTGCCACGCTGGAGACGGTTGCATTGCACAGTATTCTCCATTGCTGCACTGCCTGCACTGCACAGTAGCTAAGAGAATGATGGGTAGGGGGGCGGAGGGCAGCCTGTGAAGAGTGTTACTATGGAAACTGGCTCTGAATTAATTTACTGGAAATCATGCTCGCTCAGTATGCTGCCACCAGTGTTTGCAGCACAGATGATTCTGTAAAGGTGTTAATTTAACTGGATATTGTTATATTCTTCACCTGTTTTTAAAAGATTACTTGTTATACCCATTATATAATTGAGAAACTATTGATATTGGTCTCATGCTAACCTGAGTGTAACTTAATTTTAAGTCTGCACTCTGAAGTTAATTGATTTACAGTAGTGTGACTTGTTTCAGTCCAAAAAAGAATGACACGAAACTACAATATGACTCTGTGAACTGATTTATGTCTGCACATCATTAATACACAGACCCAACCATCAATGATCTGTCTATGCAGCTAATTTGTCATTAATAAAATTTGTTCATTATTATTATTTTTTGTTACTTCAGGCCTTTCAGTTCGGTCTTAAAGTTATACATTACTAAAATTTCATAACAAATATTGGATGTCCAGTTAAAGGCCTCTCTCTGTGATTGATGATTACAATTAACCTTAACCCCACTTTTTAGAGGCAAATAAAAGGAATATATATTTTTTTCAAAACAACAAAAACTGCATAGATTCACTCCAAGTACTCCAGTTTTCTCCGATGTGTGTTAGGTTAATCAGTGATTCTAAATTGACAAAAGTGTGAATGTGAGTGTGAATAATTGCCTGTCTATCCGTGTTAGCTTTGCGATGGATGACCAGTATCAGTGTGTGTCCAGTGAAAGCTCAGATGGGCTCCAGTCAAAGGCTGCAGTTTAACAGTCAGTTTACTTAAGAAGGTTCCTAATTGAGTGACGTGAAGCTGGAAGCATCTGTGTGAGAACAATAATAAGAGCTGGATGAATTCTCTAATTAAGTAAATGTGCTGCATTGCTTCATGTATGGTCCCCTTTAGCACTGGATACATTGAACCATCCTTTATGAAAGGTGAGAAAATATTGCTCTCCCACAATTCAAATATGCATTAACAGCTCATGAAAACAAACTTTTAACATTACACTCAAGCTACACAGATTATCATGTAAATTACTGCAGTTTTTTTCTTTTTCATACTGCAACTGCCTAATATGCATTTATACTTCTTTCAATAATTTGTTTAACTGTCAACTAAATGAGCATTGTGCTACTTAACAAAATTACTTGGGAGATGCTGAAGCTTTAATAAAGGCAAGACTTAAAGTGAATCACCTCTTCAGCGGGAAGGGAAAGTATGAGTCGGTTGCTGAATGAGGCAATTTTTCCTAATACAGCTATTCACTGTTACGACTGGTAGGCTGCTATATTCCAGTGTTGCATAAAAAGCATGTTATCTAAGATGAACCTTTTTGGAATTCATCTACAGGACTCTGTAGTTTCACCACAGCAGGCCCATGTTAATAAATGCAGTTTAATTTCCTGAGCACTGGATTTCAAAGTTACTATGAAATCGCCATCATTCTATGACTTTATAATATTTCTCACCAGGGTAAAGTGAAAGTGATTACCAAAAAATATTGGTGGTCATTTTTTTCACTATTCCTTTATGAGTATAAACAAAACAAACTATAAGGGCTTTTGGTGATGTAATTCCACCTCTGCTTATTGTCATTAAAGGAATGACAGACACTCTCTCTAATTTTCTGTACAGTCATTTTGAAGAGAGCTTGTTGGCTTTTCACCTTTGATATTGTGCAGGCAGCAGGAGGAGGAGAAGCCTCAAATGGCAGAATATAATTGATCAAAGATGGAATCAATTTTCCTTGGTGTGTGTTAGATCAGTAGAGACAGATCATGAGAATGTACTGTACCAATGTTATAAGATGATACTGTTTGACATGAATTGGGTTTCAGAGCATGCAGAAACAGAGGAAGAGCCAAACAGTTTCAGGCAACACTTTCAAACCTTATCTGAACTGGTGATGTCATTATGAGCACATATAGGAGGTGACTAATGTTATGTTAGTCACGTTGCATATTAGCTTGCAGGAGAATCCAGGGATAGTTGTAACGTGGGTCAGTTGTAGCACTTCCAATTTCTCCAATCAGAGCTAAGTGTCAAATGATGTGATTCATCCTGTACATGCCCAATTCATTTCTTCTATCACATGTGAAAAATTAGCACATTTTGGCAAACACAGACAGTTTAAGAAGAAAAAAATTAATTTGTATGCAAAAAAGTATGTTTTTTTATTTCAACTTTATGTTAATTTCTAATAGCATTATCTGCTTTGCAGTTAAACTCATCAAACTTAAATTATGTTATTTGTATGTCTATGGGGATATATTCTGTGTAGGTCTTTAGTGCTAATGTTTTAGCCGTTGGCTGTAATGTTAGCTAGTTCATGGCTATAGGAGTCTGGGTCAGTTGTAACAGCAACAGTCTGGGTTAGTTGTAACAATAATGCAGATGTTACAACTTACCACACTATTACTTTAACTTATATTAAACAAGTTGGGACAATGACACCAGCAGAGAAAGGTTCACTGGTCACCTTTGTATATGCGGTTAATGCCATTGGCAACACAGTTCCTCCAATGTTTGTGTTCCCACGTTATGCAGACCACTTTGTCAGAGATGGGCCAGTAGGAAATACTGGTAGTGGAAATAAATCAGGATGGGTGCAAGAAACAGATTTCCTCATCTTTCTGAAGCACTTTGCAAACCACACCAAGGTAAGCCATGAAAAAAGTAATTCTTCTCATGGATGTTCAAAAGCTAGATTTCTGCATTCTGTCACACATAGCTACATAAATAGTTCTAAGTGCATTCAGGTGTTGAATAAAAAAGATTACATGTTAAGATTTTGTCAGTTTTTTCACCCATGGATATGTTACAACTAATCCAGGCTATGGGGTCAATTGTAACGTTTCACTCTTTGTGTCTGAGACCACACCATGCAATGAGTAATTGTGCTGCAGAGAAAATAGCTGTACTATTTAATAGCAGATATATGTAAATACTTTGCATTACATTTTGAATCCACTACCTTAAAAGAGCTCCAAGCTACAGACAGAAATGTCAAACGTTATGTTACAACTATCCCCTGTTTCCCCTACACAATTCCCAGTTGTTTTAATTATGAGTTATCTTGCCAACAAAATGCCAACCTGTTATGGATCTGTGATTCCTCTTCTCGGTTGAAGTCTTTTCTACATAACTGAGAAAATGTAAATCTTATTGGATGACTGTTGTACACAGCTATCTGTCACATGTCAAATAAATAAATTAAAAACATTTATATAATTGGAAAGGATTAAATAGAGTTAGGTGAAGTCATTTGGGTATACCTCCTGGTCTACCTCCAGGTGTTTTGGGCTTGATTGAACTTGAAGAGACTATGGAGCAGACCCAGGACATGCTGAAGAGATTATGTCTTCTGACTAGCTTCTTAATGCCTCGCTTTGCCCCCTTAAAAAAGCTAGGTGGTCTGTAGTGTGTGTATGAAAATCGCTATATATCATTTATGATATTGTATTGAGTTTATGGTGCTAGATTAGATGCTTATCCTTACAGCTTGGAACTCAAATCATAATGTGGTCATATATGTCGTTTGGTATAAGATACAACAGGGCAGAATTAGCAGTATTGTTGCCTGGCCTTTTGCTTGCTGCATTGTATCTTTCTGGAGATTCATCTAACATTACACTACCAGTTTTCTGTATTTGACAGCGTTCACATCTTACATGTCTTCAGAGGTCCGCTACTGAAATCTCAACTGCAGCCTATTGATAGCAGCTCAGGATTTGTAATATTATTCAGAGGCCTCCTGCCTGAAACCCCTGTCACCCACCCAAGCTTCCAAACAGCGCCAACCTTTGTAGTGATGACGTTAGCACTGTATTCTCTCTGCTTCCTCTTCCTGTATATGATACAGGAGTGGAGGTGGGGAGGGGAGGCACACCATATCCTTTGGAAAGTGTCTTTCTTTCTGTCTGCTGGACAGAGGCCAGCTGAACGGTCCTGCTCACAACAATAGAGCTGAACAATAGCACAGGAGAACTTTCACAGTTTGGCCTAATTTTTTTACAGAACAATTTTTAAGAGGATAAATGCTGAGCAGGTCAAATGAGCCAAGGTCAAGTGGTCTGGTCACAGTTTCAGTGTTGACTACAGGGCAAACTCGTTGATACAACTACTGTTTTCCTTTTAGTTTTTCATTTTGAAAACTTCAGTTGGCTGTCAAGATACTTGATAAATTTTGAAAGGTATTCCTGTAATCACAGTGTTCCTTGGAAACGCTCATCAGGACATGTGAATCATTTCATAGTTTCACTTTTAGTTTTTTGCAGTTTATCAGGAACGCTAACTGTTTTGCTTTCCTTGAAAGTTCTGAAATGATTTCACCAATAACTTAACTGGTAAACACGCCGAGTGAAAGCTTGTTTTTTATGCTAACAATAAAGTGCTAAAGAGAACAGAAAACAACATCTGTTCCTTTTCGATCTGGGACTGGTGGGAATGCCATGTTCATCAATTATTCAGATTGCTCTAGTGCCTGGTCTGAAACGTCAGTACTCAGTAATGTGTGGAAATGTCCGTCTTGTGCATCCTGGACTGTCACTTTAAGATAGTTTGCTTGCGTCATTTCAAGTCTATGGTGATTTTCTGGTTCCAGTAGGAGAAGGTCATTGTCAGTGAGCTAGCCAAGGCCTGCAGTGACATAATCCATGATGTCAGCGGTTAGAACAGTAGTTGACCAAAAATAGACTTTTTTTTTAATGGACCAGCAGAATAAAAGCTCTATTCTTTTTGTTGAAATAGTTTTGAAAAATGCAATTCCTACAGGCTGCTCTAACTGATATACATGCAGCTCATGTAACCCTAGCTAACACTTTCAAACACGAGTGGAGAAAGATTCAGGCTGATGCGTGAACTGTCTGAATGGAAATACTGTATAAGGCTAGACTGTAACACCAGAAGTTTCTGAGAAAAGTCATTTTAAGAGTAACTTGTGTGAACTAGATGTTAAATAACACAGTAAGTAAGAAACTTGGTTACATTTTAGTAAAAAAAAATTTCTCCTCCACAAACTGTCCAGTCACACAACACAAAAAGAACCAAGACAACTGATTTACAATACCCCAGAACTTTTTTGTCGCATGTCCTGTAATGAAGAGTCCTGTAGTCGTGTGGAAAGGACAAACATTTCTGAGAAGCTGAGGTCACTGACAGATATTGGCTGTTGCTGATGACTGTAGTTGTCTTGGTCGCAGCTGATTAGCACTCAGTGGTTTTTCTCATCTTCATGTGTGAAAAGAGAATTAAAGGAAAGGAATTAAACAGGTACAATTTAGTACGATAAAACCTCAAATACAAGTAATGTGTCACGCCAAATTGCAGTAATGCATCCTCCTCAGTCACCTTAAATATTATATTTTCATGTATTTTTATATGGAATGAAAAGTTTTAACAGTCAGAAAATATCAACATTTAACCTAAAAGAAAAAGTCTGATAAACTGCCAAAACTATTGTCTGCAAGGAATATTTATTATATATCACATACATTCTGTAACACACTTATTAGACTATTTGGACACACGCGCCACAGCCTTGACCCACTTTTTGGACACAACCCAACATATGTGCATGTAAATATTTGCCATCTTACTATTTTATATCTTCTTAACATTTTTTAACTAAGAAATTAAAAGTATCCGAGAAGAGGTGGAGGGAAAACACTTATTGATGGATAACCAACATCATACAGTTTTTTCTCTTCTGAATAATGTAGTCGATGCAACTATATGCATCTTTGACTCTGAGTGTGACCAAAACCTGTCTAATTGTGCTGTTTTACATACATGATCAGTTCAAAGTCTAAAGCTTTGTCTATAGATAGGGCGTGGCAGCCATCTCACACGCATCCATAACTAGTGAAGAAACAATGTGGAGAAGCCTTATAAATCATTTGAGAGGAGGGGGCATAAAAGAAGCAGGACGGGGGGAAAGGAAAGCTGGGAGTAAACATGGAAGGATGCAGAGGAGAAGGGAAGTCCCCGCTGCCTGATGAGAGTATTGTTGAGGATATTTGTGTAAACTGTGGTAAGAACTGAGCAGCTAAGCCGGTCACAAGGCTGCCAGGAGAGGCTCAACCCCCCTCTTTGACGAAAACACGAACATTAGCACACACATATCCATACCTCTCTGCCGTTTCTTGCTACTCTTACACACAAAATGACAAGGACTGGTCCTGAACTACTGAGGAAAACCAGACAGCCCTGAGGAGTGGACTGTAGTATCACCAGATCTTTGTATGTGTGTGTTGCTGTGGACATTGGACTGGATGTTGGTTTAGCGGTGTGGCTCAGCCCCTCCTGTACACTGTGTCACAGAAAGATCAGCAGCAACATGGGATCAGTAATATGTAAGTGACTGTCATATCGACTGTAGTGACTGTGTTATAGGTGTGTGTGCTATATAGCTTTGACTTAATCCGTACTCAGTAAAAAAGAGCTTTAAAGGGTCAAAGCCTATAATAATGCTGCTTCCTTAGTACCACCTTGTCAATGGTAGTGATGGGGATACACACGAGTCTGTAGTGGTTTGTCAGGAGTGGGAGTGAAATGGACCTGCAGCTTATTAATACAGTTTTGTGTGGTAAAGTGTTAGTCTATCCCATGTGTTTGATCTTGTGAAATATAAAATACAAGCAGGTAAGCTACATTATTGTACATGCTAACATTTTCATACATGGTGGCGGCACGAACACAGTTTAACAAAGTGCAGATTTCTCAGTTTTTGCTTATTGTGACATGATAATAATAACATATGATAAACTAATGTAAAACACTGATTGTGAGACTGCATAGAGATGGAAGAGGGCAAAATAACTTAAATGGGCACCTGAATAATAATAGCTTATGCAGTGGTGAGGAGTTATTGAAAGAGTCAATTTAACTATAACAGAAGGTGCAGAAGCTCTATTTGAAAAATTAGCTGAAAAATATGTTTTGATTTGATTTGATTTGATTTGATTTTATTGATTAGCATTCAAATATCTCAGTGAACAGAACAAGGATTATCTGAGGTCACTGGTGCTTCTGTGATTCTCGCTCAATCAACAGTCCTGTTATAAGCTTAAGAATTTGCTAGCAGAAGATTCCTCCTGAAGTCCAGTACCTAGAGCATCCACAAAGAAGGGCTAGATCAACTATTAAAGATGAAACAAGAAGCATGCATGGATATCACAAGCAGATACCCACAGAACGAACATAAAGTGTGCATCTTGGGCAGTAAAGAAGAGAATAAAGGGAACAGCAAGCCTCTCCAGGGGAATTAAAGGAGCTGGCTGACATCAAGAGAACCAACATCAATTTTTCAAAAAGGCCAACAGAGATACTCGACTCATAACTGCACATGAAAAAGGTATTAAGGTTAAGGTCCTGTAGAACTTCAGTTTTTAGACTGAAAAGAAAGCGTTCCAGATACAGCTGACTGACAAAGGACAGCAGAGACCAGTTATGACAGTCAGAGGAAAGGGTAACCTTAGTGAAAGCTAAAATCCTCACAGGCAGGTGTGACAGGCTCTGTCATTTGTAATTTAAATTTGACCATTGGACCTTAAAATACAAGATGAAATTCAAATTATTTGAGATGCAAATTTATCATGTAATCTAAATATGCATCAAAAGCATTGCGGTTTTGCAAAAGAATTTGTCCTCAAAAACACACTACAAAAAAAAAAGAAATGCAGTTCACATCCAGCAATGATGTGCTGGTCCTGGTGTTTCTACACAAGAAAAGGAAGAAACAGAGATTCTGGGTTCATCCAGTTCTCAACAGAAGGCAACAGCAGGGAGAATCTAATGGTTTAATCCAAGAGTTGAAGTTGAATCACAGCTGCTTTCATGCATTTGCAGGATGTTAGTCAGGCAGTTTGATTGCTTGTTGGCAGAGTTGGGATCACATCTGAGGAGACAGAGAAATTATTTTACAGATAGATCGGGAGCAGCGTCGAGCTGTATGTGTGAGATAAAACAATCTTATTTTACAATTTGCATATTTGATTGCATCACCACTAGATGATGCTCCAGCTGGTTAAATCTGTTTATTTGCATGTGAAAAATCTGAAAAACTGAGCTGAGAAATGATTTCATTTCAATCATTTCATTTGGTAATGAAGTGAGATAAGGTATTTTGAATGTCTCTCATTATTATGAATTCTCAAACAAAACAAACAAACAAACAAACAAACAAACAAACAAACAAACAAACAAACAAACAAACAAACAAACAAACAAACAAACAAACAAACAAACAAACAAACAAACAAAAATGCCAACATTTAAAAAAGGTCTGTTTTTCTTTGATTCTGTACTCACAAACTAATTTCAGGTAATTCACTTGCCAGAAATAAAGCACCATACAGCAAACCTTTAAATGAGATGCTTATGGGATTTTAGCCACCTCCAAAAAAACTTCTTTTATTTTATTTAGTGCCTTGAAAAGTTACATGAGCTGATTTTTATCTGGGTAAAAACTATAAAAGATTAAGTACAGTGTGTACCTGAATAGAGTTCACTGCTGTAATCCACTTCTACGATAGCTTAAAATAAGACTTCAGTGGGTAGAGCTTTTTTCACCATATAAATAAGCTGTTTTCTCACATGCATTTCAGTTCAGAACTATTTTAGACATTTCAAGGCAGTGATCTAAGTGTCAGAATAAGTCCTTTCAGGCATTACATGGTTTTTACTAAAAGTCTGTATAATGTCAGACGGAGCCTACGCAAGAATAGATCAGGTCATTCTGAGCTAGAGAATGTCTACACTCTTCCTGGTGCCATCCCTTGCCTATACCAAGCAGCATATTTCCAGTAGAGAATACATGTGCAGATAATCCCCAGCTGTGTGTTGCATGTGAAAAAAGACTATTTTTGACAATGTCTCAAAATGATTCTCTTGACTTTATCATAGGTTGGTGATTGTGTTTAAAAGGTTTGCAGTATTGTCACATTAGAGCAAGAGCACAGGTGTGACCGAAAATATTACACCTACATGTCATGTGGGTAAGCAGCCAGGATGCTGATGTTTTGCATACTGGCTCACTGGAAACAATACTGTATTTCTCCACAGTATCCTTTTTTATTTGTATTTTTGTTGTTAATTATTTCACAAAATTACACAAAATCTCTCAAAATTAGGAGAGAAGTGTACAGGGTAGAAAAGAACCTCTAATAGAGTCTACATAGAGTGTAAACTCCCTCCTTCACAGCAGGTCTGTGATTGTAACAGGTGTGGGTGTATGCAAATGACCTGTAATAGGCTTTACCCTGTAGCAGAGATTATGACAGAGAGCCAGAAACAGACATAGACAGAAGTAGAGAGGTTACAGGTATCTTGTGGGCTGTACAGGGACATGCAACAAACAGGTCCAGCAGCACAGCGGCATAGAAAACAAAAAGTGTGTATTTGTGTGTGTAACAGACAGGAGAAGCATTAGACAAACATGGATCACCCCCCGCTTCTCTGACAGAGTCAGTGGGGAGGCAGGACAGGTAGATACCATAGAAAAGAATATGCATGCAGTACAACCATGTAAGATTCAGTTTATTCTGACTACAAACAGAATCTTGAGGAAGGCTGTTACATCAGACCTTTGGATCTTGTTTTACAAGTTGTGGTAAATATGGACGTTTATGGATCTTATTCCACTGTACGGATCTCCATTGCTGAGATGGAATCTTACTACAGCTTCCTGGAGGTGTGTCAGGAGACTGAATCAGCCATACTAGGAAGTATGTAAATCCTCTATGCACCATTACATTCTTCTCTCAACCCTTTTAATATGTTACCTTTACACTACTATACAATTTTGGTTCAATACAGCTTTGGAAGTGATTAGAAATTTGGGCACTATAGCACTAATAATTTAGCTTGAAAGAAGCAAAATTACTTTGACAAGCAACAATGTAAAATATGTTTTGACTGCAGCTTATAAAGTATGACTCTGTGTGTATGAGACAACTGCGCAGAAGCAGCAGAAAACACAGAAATTCAGTTGCTGTTTGGTCCTAGTCAATAAAATCTTAATGTCTTTATTAATAACAAAAAATAATTTTACACTGTTATTGTTGCTGACTCATGTTGTAGTTGCTCATATCAATCCTGCTGTTATAGCCTGTTTATTCAATTCTAGATGATGATGAAACCTGTAAACAGATGTAAGCAACAAAAGCTTCAGATCACATTGAAAGAAGTTGGAAATGAAGCTTGTTTGTTGCCGTCAGCGGTTTTAGGAACCTTCCTATAGAACAGCTAATGTTAGCATACTAGCATGTTGGTAATTAATTTCATTTATAATCTTTAGTAAGTTTGTACAAAAAAAGAGAACTGTTCTGAAAATATGGCTGTTTGGAGTGCGTAAGCTTTGCTGCAATTTCTTAATAAACTTTGTACAAATTAAAGTTCTACTAGAAGAATCGATACTTTGCTGAAGTTATTTGATCATGCTGCAGGTTATGCTCCTAAAAATGGTTCTATGTGAATTGTTGGGTTTCATATTTTCACCAGACTGTGTAGAATCCTCTATGTCTCTAATGAATGGGGCGTTCTAACCTATTCAAACGTGACAGTGTGCAGTAGTGTTCACAGTTTTAACACACAAAAAGATGTATCTAAAGAAAATTTTACTTTTCTGATGAAACAATTTGACATTGATTAAAGCAGCACCAAATGAACTTCGATTGAGGATTTTTAATTCAAATTATCATGCAAAATATATAAAAAGTGATGATTAATACAAGACACAAACAAAAAGTGAACAGAGGTGTTAAAATCCAACAAAGAGTGAGAACAACAAGTAAAACTTAAACTTTAATATGTAAATGACCATTATTGTCGTAATCCTAATAGCAATGAAAATGTACAAGTGTACAAGATAAATCCAGTACATCATTTTCAGCTAATAGGAGTTCCCTAATTGAAAAATGAATGCACACACCAAGAAAAAAGCTTTATAGTTTCGTTTAGATGAACTGTTCTGGCTGAAGAGTTCATCGTTCTGTTGTTAGAATACGTGCAGGTTCTTTTATCTCTGTCTAATATCCTTGATTATATGGCACAGAAAGAAAGAAATGAGCTCCAGTATCTATTGTTTTTTTGTTGCCATTAGTCTTCCTATGCAGATTTTTTTGGACCTTATCACAGAGATATTAAGAAACAGTTTCTGCCTTTCCAGTTTATTAGGTTTTTTTTTTCTTTGCTTGCTGCCAAGGCAACCAATATGGGATCTTTACATTTTGAAGCTGGTCATTAAAATTGATTTTTGAATGATAGGAAGCATGTTTGTTCATGCAGAACTCTTTAACATTGGCTTTAACATCCTACTTGTTGGTTGAAACCTGTGATTTACAGTAGCAACAGAGATGTTTCTGTGCTCCCATTACTCAACATGTGTGCTGACTGATGGACAAACATCAGAGTGCTTTGTTTTGTCAGTCGCTGTCAAGTCCAAGATCAAGACCAAGCATGCTCGTATTTATGGCAACAACAACAAAGACGGCTACATACCAAATGCATATAGAAATGCAGACGTTGCAAGATGCCCCAGTGTTCATGGTTAAAAACAGGATCAGGCTTGTGACTCATTATTAGCAGTCCACATTTCATGAGGTGATAATGATATTCATTGGGATAATGTATGTGTGTGTCAGGGAATGAGAAACAGAGAAGTGTTATCAGCGGATCTGTCACTGGACATCCTCTGATTGTTTTCTTGTGCTGACGCCTTCTTCCTGAGAACCAATAGGAAGCCCCCCCTTCACCTAGACCTTGAGGAACAACAACCCAAAAATAACACTGGCTCTGCATCATAATTGTGTATTTGTGTTTGTATATGAAAAAATCTGTTTTGTGTGCTCCCTGTATCTGAGATTGACAGAGATCAAAGAGAGCTAGGAAGCTGTCTTAAGAGAGTGTTTGATAAACTTCTGCATGTTTTCACATGTGATATAAAACCTTTTATTAATGGAAACAAATTCTTACATATCATATGTTTTTCATCAAAGACGTGCAGGTATATTAAAATTAGTTTGTTGCATATTCACTGTTTGGCAAACATTTTAAATTGGAAACCACTATAAAGTCTGTAATGAGCAGATCTTCACAAATTAATGTGGTTACAGCATGAACTTAAAAAAGCAGGGGCAGCCCACTACTTCCACTTAAAAACGGTAGCTGCGAGTATAATGTGGGTCTACTCCAAACACACTGAACTCATTCATGAGACCGCTGTTATCCTGCTTCATGCTGTTAATAGAGACTCTAGTCTATGTAACATTCCGAGTTCACATCACTGCTAAGAATTACACAATTTAACATCATGCAATTACCAGATAAAATCCAGGTTTCATTTTCACCTCTCTGTCTTTCCATTCTCTCGATCACCATGTGCGCATCATTTTTCTCCACTTGTCCCTGCACAGATACTTTTTTTTTGTCATTTTGCCTAGAAAACATTTAAACATTGCATCAGTAAATTAAAATTATAATAACAGTACAGTAAATATTCTGCTTGGCTGAAAAGAAATGTTTCCCTTTGCTTATGTTTATTCTGATATATTCATTGTTGCAAAGCAAGTTTTTATGCAATCTCTTCCCCTTTTTGAGCAAATTAACTGAACTTTAATCATATACTATATATAAAAGATGACTATAACAATTCAGTCACTGATAGGTTTGTGGAGTGTCAATTTTTCAACTTTGATACTTTCATGTGTACAGTATATATTTAAATGCGTGCAACATAAGGGATTGAAATATTGTGATCTTTGGGGACTGACTCACATTTGGAATAAACTCCAAGTGCCCATTTCCAAAGTTGCAGTGTTTGGCACTTCATTACTTACAGTGTTGGGAAGGTTACTTTTAAAATGTAATCCACTACAGATTACAGAATACATGCCCCAAAATGTATTTTGTAAAGTATTCTGTTACGTTACTCAATGAGAGTAATGTATTCTGAATACTTTGGATTACTTAATATTCTATCCTGCTTTTTACAACTACATGAATGTACTATTGCTGTGTGATTTATTATTATTACTGAAGGTTACTTGCCATACCAATACCAACTAGATTTTTAATTCTTAATATAAAATGAGTAACAGTAGGGTGGACATTAGGTAAGGCTGCACTTTTTGCAGCGATCTTGTATAGAAAACTAAATAAACAGGTCCGCAGCTCCGAACCGTAGTAAAGGGACCTCTGGCTAATACGTCGGGTTCATGTCGGGCTTGTAGCCGAAAAATAGCTTTACTTTGTTGTCTGGGTCGACTATGCTAGCGAGAGACAGAGAGAGGCGTTGAAAGGCTGCTCCAACGGGACTTATTGTTTCGGAGGTAAAGACAAACACAGTGTACAGTCGACTCTTAATAGTTTACTTACAACTGGGCTTGTCAGGCACTCTTTTTGGCTGCAGTGGTTATATTATATTGACATGCTTCCATGTCCCGTTTCTTCTCGGTGACATTTCGTACTTTTCGACTCTTTTTCTCCCTCCTTTGCTCACAGACACATAACGGGTATGGCAGTCCATTCTCCCTGCCCATGAGGCTACATTCTTTAGGGCTATGCCTGTAACAACCTGCCTATTGCCTTCATATTAAATCATTTTGTGAATATTTTTTTTAAAATGTTTCTTCACGTCATTATGCAAGCCGCAAGTAGAGGTGACATGGGCCGCGAGATTGAGACACAGGCATTAGAGCCTCTTAATGCGTGTCTTGTTTAGGTTTCCACCGGTGGGGAAACCAAAAATAGAGAGGGCATAGCCTAACATATGAAACAGGAAAATACGGCCATGTAATCCATTCATTTCAACAAAGTAACTGTATTCTGAATACCACCCTTTTAAACGGTAACTGTAACGCAACACAGTTACTCACATTTTGTATTTTAAATACGTAACGGCGGTACATGTATTCCGTTACTCCCCAACACTGATTACTTATTTCCTTTCTAACCTGCTTCATTTGAACACTTTCCTTTTTTCCCCTTCTTTTTTTTTCAGAATCAACATAAAGCCGAGGCTAGCATGTATCACAGTCTGAATGAATCTGAATCTGACTGTGCTGCTTTTTCACTTCCTTGCTCAGACTTCTTGTTTTTGAGAACCTTTGTACAATGTGGAAGAATCATGAACGCACACACACAAATGACATGCCTGGGAATGCAGTAATGTTTATCCACTTGTAGGAAGTAGGTCACAAAATACATGTAACAACTGAACAGGCATTGTGCTGAAAACAATGTGTACAAGTTCACATGTGCACTTGTTTATGTGTGCACGTGCAGTTTTTATGTTCCTGCTGTATGTGGATGTCAATATGTCACTTCCGTGTTTTCTCTTTGTGTCTGCCGCATCGATCTCTGTGTACATGCATGTATCGATCCGTCCATTGTCTTCTACTTCATCTGCTTATCCAGTGCATTGTTTCAGGATTGATACCAAGATTGAGATTACTTCATTACAGATTGTTAAGTTAAAATGCACATTAGAATAAACTAAAACACATCATCTCGTCCACATCTGCCCCTGATCACCAAACCTGCAGTCTTTCATCAAGTGTCCTCTCTGCTCCACCTCAGTCCACATTCCTTCGCCTCACATTTACAGAGATTAGTTCTCCACACTCTGGACTCTCTAGTAAGTTCCCCACTGCTTAGAACAGCCAGCAACCCTCGAGGTTCTCCACACGTTTGGGCAGACACTCCCAGCTCTGCCCCGCTGTGCTCCAGCTCAAAATCACAACCTCATTCCATCAGTAGTTATTCATTTTTCATCTAATACAGTCCCATAAGTGTTTATTTAACAAACAAATCTAGTTAGCTCTGGCTTGTGTAATAGCAGTATTTCATTCGTTTTCATAAATTGAATTAAAAATGTAGCTCTCAAAATGGATTATAGAAACATCAAAAAAAATTTCAGCCATATGTTTAGAAGTTTGATTGTAACAGCTACCAACTCAACACAAGTAAAAGTTATTGCTTTACTCGTGTAAAACTATATCTAGAGTTTAACAGTGAACACTACAGTTAATTGAACACCTAATTTCTCTGTGAATAGATATGGCAAACCAGACATTCATGTTTCTAGGAAGGCAACAAAAACAACTGTCCGAAATGCTGAGTGTATAAATACAACCAATACTGCGCTGAAAGATCAGGGTCAAAAAATCTTTTTAGTGTCAGATTACTCTTGAGTGGAATCAAGCAAAAGAGGTATTTCAGTAATAATGTCTACTTCCACATGTTGTCCACATTTGGCAGCCCAACATAACTCAGGACTCATAAAAGAGACACAGACATAACAGCACAAAGATTCTGTGGCAGGAACATGGAGCCTGCAAAAATGAAGCACACATGATCAGGGCAACATGCATACACACACTCTGTCTCTCTGACACACACACACACACACACACACACACACACACACACACACACACACACACACACACACACACACACACACAGCTGCAGCTCCACTCTATATTTTCCTCTGTGTTCCTCCTTCTGTCTCTTTCTTCTGACGTACGCTCCCACCCCGTCCTCTCTCTGTGGCTTCTTATAGGCTGCTCACTGCTCATAGCTGAGCTGTTTTACTACAGCTGGAGCTGGAAAAACTGACCACAGGCAAACCTAACAACAGTAACACACAAACAGTTCCGGGACTGCTCCGGCTCTGTGTGTGAGTGCGTGTGACTGAAATGCAAGAAAAGAGAGAGAGACGGAGATTTGTTCGTCTGGATGTCTGGAACAGCCTGAGATGATGATGATGAGGATAATGAAGAAGAAGCAGCTGCTGTTGACAGACCGGGGTTTTGTTACTGGATGTCTGACTGGGTTTGGATACTATGAGTTTATTGTCATTTGATGGGATTGCTGGTCTTTCTTGGAGGATTTACTTTTTCTCCTGCGTGTGTGCTCCTGCCAGGAAGGTCTTGAGATGAAAAGCATCAAAAACATAATAGGTAATTTTCACACACACTGGACACCTTACAGGATTAGTATTTGTCTGCACTTTGCCACTTTACTCCTCTCAGAATCAGCCATTGGATTCTCTTCTTCAGTATTCAAAACTTTTGGTGATAGGTTTGTAGCTTGAACCTATTCGCTGGAACGCTCAAGACAATTTAATTACACAGCAAAAGCAAGACACAAGTAGGCAAAGTTCTTTGTGTTACTCATGCATGAGGGAGGCCTGCCTGGAGCCAAGTGTCGTTCCACCCACTTGACCTCCGTCAGACTCTCAGCCAGGTTCCCCATAGCACTCCTTTTATTGTGGTTACATGAATATGCATAGGTTCATTAACATATGACGTTTCATATAGGTATACATGTGGACAAAGAATACCTTGTCGGTGTGTGTCGTGTAAGTGTGTGTGTGTGTGCGTGTGGGGGGGGGGGGGGGGGGGGGGGGGGAGGGACCCTGTGAAGACTCCCCAATGCTGGTGCCAGGAGTCTAGCGGTACATCTGAACAATAGGCTCTTATACTTAACCAGATACAGAGTAGGTGTCCTCCTATACCATAAACCAGTAAGAGCAGATATAACCTCTCTCCTGACCTTAAGACGTGTGTGCATGCCAGAGTGCTCTGGGAGGCACACAGAGTCTCCACAGACTGCTAAGGAGCAAACCTCTACCAACATGACATTGATGATAAAACTCTAAGCATATATGAGTAAATATTTCTAAGCATAAATGACAATCAACAATATAAACCTACCATTTGGAGAATAGACCCTGTAGCTTTTCAGAAAAAACATTCTTTTCTGTAAATCATAGGTTCAGTGATGCCAAAAAAAGGTGCTAATGCTTAAGGCATTTTATTTTAAGATTAGAGGAGCTACAAAGTGGTTTTACCTGGAACACTGACAGCTGCAATTCCAGGGCTCCATGGTGCTGTAAGCTCACAGGAAAATCAAAGAGAGTGGAGGAACATAACAGAAAAAAAAATTCCTGGTGAGTTCTAAGAAATACCAAAAACAAGCTGCACACACACTAGATTATTTTATAAACTGACTGTGGCGAGGCTGGCACTACACACTGCAACTTAAGAAAGCACATGCAGGAAGGCTAAACACAAGCGAAACACAAGACTTAATCAATTTGAAAGAATAAAGAGAAATATACAACTAAATCCACATTAATGCCTTTAAAACACCACTTCTCCTTACTACTTTGGCATGCAGCTTATTCCAAGATAATTTTAATGCTTTTATGCATCTCCTCTCTCTTAATGTTGACTCTGGACAATCAATGATCTTGAGGACAGGACTCGATGGAGGTCGGAGCAGAACTGCTTTTTTTATTGAAGAAGATAGTTTTTGTGACTCTGACAGTTTGGTGTTACTTTTCAGACACCTTCTTGGTAAATGCACAATGGAAAAGAATCTAAAGTTCCTAAAACAACAGTATTCTACAGTAATGTAGACATTATTAAAAAACAAAGCCTGAAGAATTAGAATCTCCTCAGTCCGATTCTTTTGAACTAATAATTATTAAAAGGTGGTGTAGTTATTCTAAAGACATTTTGGAAAGTTAGTATATTCAGTTTGTCCATTACAACATACATTTATGAAACAGGTGCTAAAAGGTGGGTTTGATTCCCAAGTCTCAGGCCAGTATCAAAATATTAATGACTATATTTGGCTATCCATAGGTACTCTAGTCCTTTGTTTCTGAAAGATAGGAGCAGAGTCACTAAACAGCTGTGCTAAGCTGTACTGATCTTTAAGATCTGTAATGGATATATAAAGAAGAAATGTGAATATCCTCATAGATTCCTCCTGGGAATCTAGCAAAGAGGTGGTTCATTATTATTAGGCAGCCCAACGCATTAATCATAAAAAAAGGCGAACATAACAGCACACAACATGGAGTGTGCAAAACGAAACACACATGACTGTGGTGACAATGTGTGAGAGCATGCTGTTTAATCCCTTTCAGAGCAGATGGATTAGGGTCACAGCCTAGGTGTGTATATTCTAGCAGTGTGTGATAGTGTTGGCTCCATATTTTTGTGGCTGTGTGAGAAATTACTGGCCACCTTTTGGGTACACTGAAACTCCTTCACTCAGTGCTGTGATCACTTTCATGTCTTTTTGGTATTTTAACAAGAATTGTTAACATTTAACATAGTTTAGATATGTTAGTGGACAGAAGCCATTTTGTCTGTAATCAAGGCTTTAATGACATGAATTACACTGGACAAGTCCTTTCCAGACAAAGTCAAGCTTGTCTTTTCCTGCTTTGGTAAGACCTCTGGGTCTGTGTGACCATAGCTGACCAAACAAGAGTGCATAGTCAGGGGATCTTACAAAAAAATACTGCTTGGAATGGGGAAATATTTCTAAAACATTTTAGCTAGCAGTGGGATTTACTAGTGACATGTGCAGTGCTCATGATGACCTGGAACTGGATGAGGGGTTAGGAAAATAAATGGATGTTTTATCCATAGACTGTATATGAAAAGTGGAGATAGCTTAAAAAACAGTGAGTTCAGTACAGAAGTGCTTTGGAGCTGCGTTCTTCTACAGGCCAGCAGGGGGCGACTCAGTTTGTTTGCAAAAGAAAGTCTACGGAAAAAACAGGTCCTGTGATCTGTTATATCTTCACTCCGGGTTACTAGTATAACAATGATACTCGGACCACGACGTAACTTGAGGTATTTATTATAACGGCATAACTTAACATGGAGCTAGCCCGAGCGACAGCCTAAAGCTGGTTTCCCATAATGCCTCTGGGCATGACCGCTACGGGTCCTGTTATAACCCAAAATACACAACATCTCCTCCCCTCTTACAAAGGATGTACTACGAAATAAACAGGTGATCTACTCACAAACTTCAGTCTTCACTGGCACATGACAGTAATAGCCTCACAAACATTTCACCTCTTATTAACTGTAAGGTTACAATACCAACTCTTTTAATTGCTATCTTGGGGAGTGAGGGTGGACTACCTCAACCTCCCCCATGACCCATGGGGATTATTCTGCCTCGTTCATTTGGGTCAGGTGCCATCTAATAACTCAGACGAACAGGAGGCCGCCGCTCTCTGTTGGGGTATCGGCGGTCTGTGGTAACGTCAGTCTGTGTGCTCTCTTGTGGAGCCTTTGTTCCTGACACCGAAGATGCCTCAGTCTCTCTTACAGTCTCATTTACAGGTGGAACTACTGTTCCTGATGTGGTGGAGTTCTCTACTTGTGTGTGTGAAAGGGCTGACGAGTCGATGAATGCATTTCCAAGATCTCCGCAAGTCCCTGCTGCAGACACTGGTGCGGACCAGAGTAGCTGATCCACGTGTCTTCTCCACACTCCATCGGCCACCTGAACTGTATATGAAACTGGACCAGTTTGAGCAATGACAGTTGCAGGAACCTACTTGTGTACTCCTCGGTACTTCCTGGCCTGCACTGACTCGCCGGTGCTGAAGACTCTGTCCTTGACCTTTTGACCCCTGTACCTGATTTGTTTCTCTTGTTGTTTTTGTAGTGTCCTTCACAGTTGAGGGTTTCAAAAGATCAAAGGTAGTGCGCAGATCTCTTTTGAACATTGCGTTGGCAGGAGATGTCCTTGTGGTAGCATGTGGACTATTCCGGTAGTTAAGCAGAAACTTGTGCAGTATCTGATGCAGTGCTCCTTGGCCTTGTGATGTTTTCAGTGCATGTTTCATTGTCTGAACAAACCTTTCTGCAAGACCATTCGTTGCAGGATGGTATGGAGCTGACATAATGTGCTGCACTCCATTAGCCTGTAGGAAAGCCTCCATTTCCTGTGAAACCAGTTGAGGTCCATTGTCAGAGACTATCTGAGTAGGAGATCCAAACCTACTAAACATTTCTCCTAGAGCTTCTATGGTCTTTTCAGTGGTGGCTGATTTCATTATGGTCACTTCAGGCCATTTACTGTGTGCATCAACAGCTACAAGAAACATTTTGTCCTCGTATGGACCTGCAAAGTCAATGTGTACCCAATGCCATGGCTCCTGTGGGAACTCCCAGGGATGAAGAGGAGCAAGTGGTGGGTTGTTCCGGACCATCTGACACGAAGAGCAGTTCTTAGCAATCTCCTCAATCTGTTTGTCCATATTTGGCCACCAAAAATAGCTTCTCGCTATTTCCTTCATTCTCACTATTCCACTATGTCCTGCATGCAGTTGCTTCAACAGTTTTGGTCGCAGTGACATGGGAATGATGACTCTCCTCCCCCACAGCAAACATCCCGCCTGAACAGGAAGCTCCGCCCGCTTTCCCAGGAAAGCCTTCAGGTCTACACCCTTACTTGCAGGCAGACCCTTAATGATCCAGTCCAGCACTGCTGCCAACACAGGGTCATTTCTGGACGCCTTTTTCACCTGCACAGCCGAAACAGGTGCTGTCCCTACCTCCCTGAAGTAGAGGATCTCAACTGTGTCAGAGACGGGTTTTTTAACAGGAAGGGGTAACCTGGACAACCCGTCTGCATTGCAATGAGACTCCGATTTGCGATACTTGATGTCATAAGAATGTCCTGACAATATCAACGCCCACCTCTGGAGACGTGAAGCAGCAAGAGATGGAATCCCTGTATAGGGTCCCAGGATGGTTGTGAGAGGCCTATGGTCAGTAAACAGTGTAAACTTCCTACCGTACAGGTACTGGTGGAATTTCCGAACACCGAATACAATGCTCAGCGCCTCTCGTTCCAGCTGAGCATAGTTGGACTCTGCTGTGTTTAATGTCCTTGATGCGAATGCAATTGGCCTTTCTTCGCCATTTGGGAGAATGTGGGAAATCACTGCCCCCACCCCATAGGGAGAAGCATCACAAGCAAGCTGAATTGGGAACTTGGGATTGAAGTGGGTTAGCACCTCAGATGCAGTCAGTGAATCCTTTGCCTTTTGAAAGGCCTCTTGGCAGCTTGCTGTCCACTCCCATGTTTCTTCCTTGCGTAGCAGGTTGTGCAGTGGTTTCAGGAGTGATGCCAAGTTGGGTATGAACCGTCCGTAGTAGTTCAACAGCCCTAAGAAAGACTTTAACTGACTGACATGTCGTGGTGGGGGTGCATCCACGATTGCTGTGATCTTCGAAGGTGCAGTGTGAAGTCCATTTGCATCAATCACGTGCCCTAGATATTCCACAGATGACTGAAAAAAGTCACATTTCTCCTTACGGACTCTCAATCCGTATTCCTTCAGCCTCTGAAGGGTCGCATCCAAGTTGCGCAGATGCTCTTCATCATCTGCTCCTGTACACAGGATATTATCCAGACAGCATTGCACACCAGGTAATCCGCTCAGGATTTGATCAATCGCTCGTTGAAACAATGCTGGAGCTTATGTGATGCCAAAAGGCAACCTGCAAAATCTGAAAAGTCCCTTATGTGTGTTAATAGTCAACATGTCACGTGACTGCTCTTCAACGTGCATTTGCAGGTAAGCTTGGTTGAGATCTATTTTGCTGAACTTTTGTCCTCCACTCAGACCAGCAAATAAGTCATCAATCAGCGGAAGGGGATACTGCTCTGCTGTTAATACAGGATTCACGGATACCTTGAAGTCTCCGCAGATCCGGATTCCGCCGTCCTTTTTAGGAACTGGAACGATGGGCGTGGCCCACTCGCTGGTCGTAACCGGCTCCAGAACCCCATTCTTGACCAATGCGTCTAAATTAGACTCCACTTTGGGCCGAATGGCGTACGGCACAGGTCTAGCCTTCATAAAGACTGGCTTGGAGTCAGGCTTGAGATGCAGCTTCACTGTAATTTTTTTCATGCTGCCCAGTTCCTCACGAAAAACCTCCTGGTGTTTTCCCAGTATGGCCTGTAGCTGAGAGGAACCATGCGACAGCTTTCTCACTCCTTGCCAGTTGAGTCTGATTGTTTTGAGCCACACACGTCCCATTATAGCAGGGCAGTTCTTCTGCGTAACATACACAGGCAGCTTAGCAGTTTGGCCATTGTATTGAACAGTCACCTCTGCCATTCCTTTCATAGGCACTCGATGTCCAGTATATCCTTTAAATACTGTGTCGGAGGGTTTGAGTGGAAGGTGCTTCAGACATGTCCTATAGACATTATATGACACTAGTGATGCTTTTGACCCAGTGTCAATCTGCATTTTTACAACATGTCCCTCCAGTTTGGGCTTGATCCAAAAGCCGTCTGAGGTTTCATCCACCTTCAGTATTCGCACAGTATTTATTGCAGACAACACTTCTTCATCTGAGGAGTCATTTGCTCTATCCTCATGAAGCTTAACTGTGTGAACATGTCTTTCTTTTTTGAATCTTGCAGTGCCTCTTTTATTTCCAGGCTTTGAGTCCTTATCCTTGCACCTTTTGTTCCTGCATGCCTGTGCTACATGACCTTTTTTTCCACAGTTGTTGCAATCCATTTCTTTGCACCAGCAATCACTAGCAAGGTGTCCTAACTTGCCACAGCGGAAGCATGGTCCCTGTGCATTTGCTTTACCATTGTCTAGTTTGTGTACTCTGTCTGTAGCATGTAGCGCATGGGCTTCTTTTGATGCCATTTCCATGGTCACACTGATATTAATTGCCTTCTCAAGAGTCAAGTCACTTTCCGTGAGCAATTTCTTCTGTGCAGCTTCATTTCTTAAACCACACACGAGTCTGTCTCTTAATGTGTCATTTAAAACATCTTTAAACTCACAGTGTTCAGCTAATTTGCGTAACGATGCAACGAACATTGTGACAGACTCACCCTCTTCTTGGTTTCGCTTGTGAAACCTGAACCGTTCAGCGATCACGAGGGGCTTGGGCGAGAAGTGTTTGGTCAGTGTGTCCACGATCTCTGTGAAACTTTTATTGCCTGGCTTTGCTGGCTGTAGCAGGCTCCTTAGCAGGGTAAAAGTCTTTGGGCCTATCACACTCAAAAAAATGGGCACCAGTTTAGCATCCTGTATGTCGTTAGCCGCAACGAAATATCCAAAACGCTCCGTATATGAGCTCCATTGCTCCGTGCTTTCGTCGAAGGGACCGATAGGGCCAGTAACTCCAGCCATTACTCGGCCCCTGGTTGAATGGCACTCTTCCCCTCACAACTGTTCCTTTTCGTAACGTCTCTTTTTCCCGTTTACGTTTGGTTAGCGTCACTTACGGAGTCTGCCTTCGTCGTCCTGTCCGCTGTACATTCCTCCCTCCGGCGCCGTCTAACACCAAGTCAGTACGAGGCATCAGCAGGAAAAAAAAGTGTAAAACTCCAAGCGGACTGCAGCGTCGGTCCAGACGTCCTCGTCGCCACTTTTGTTAAATCTTCACTCCGGGTTACTAGTATAACAATGATACTCGGACCACGACGTAACTTGAGGTATTTATTATAACGGCATAACTTAACATGGAGCTAGCCCGAGCGACAGCCTAAAGCTGGTTTCCCATAATGCCTCTGGGCATGACCGCTACGGGTCCTGTTATAACCCAAAATACACAACATGATCCATGCCCTCAGTAAATACTTTCCCGGTGAGTTATGAGATCAGTCCCTAGTTTCACTTCATAGAGAACAAAACATTATGCTCATTTTCTACATTATAGTCCCCATTAAGCTCCACAACAACAATAGTTGGTAGTAGTTACAATTAGTTGGTAGCCCATTACAGTTTAAAAAGCTAATTTTTCAAATCAATAGGCAACGTCCATCCTTTAAACACAGGTTTTGGTTTGATCATTATGCCAGCTCAAATTATAACTCCAGCACTATCTTACATTGATTATGGTTCATGTTCAGTCTGCCAACCTCAGGACTTTGGTGTCATATCCTTTATCCTGGTTTTGTTGAACAAGACGCTGATGTCACTGTACCTTTACTGTGTTCTTACATACACAGAAGAAGAAAGTACAATAAATACTACATCTATTACATGCACCAGTGGGACTAGATGTAAAAGGGGAGTGTAGATATAACCAAAAATCAAAATTGCTTGGAATATGCCTTGTTGTTTACACACTGCTAACACCATCTGATCTCCATCAGAGCACTGACAATATATTTTGTTAACTTGCTGCTGGCGCAATGAGGACTTTGTCAAACTGAAAAAATGTCCCACCCTTTGAAGTAGGGCTGTAAGGTTTGCAGCTTTCCTCATGGGGCTATAATTTTGGCCATATTGAACAGGAGCTGCTGCCCAACATAGAAACAGATGCTAGTGAACCATTTAATTGTAGTAGTTCAACATATCTACAGAAAACTTTGTTAGTTCCTGCGTGTTGTTGTCCAAGCTTAATCTCCCAAATTAAGAATTTCACTGGTGCCATTAGAGTTCATTGCGTCCTTATAGGAGTTCCTCCTGCACGTACCCTTTGTCTCCTCAGGACTGCTTCAGTTTCTAAAAACAGCACTTTTCTGTCAAGCCTTGAAGTGGTCATGCATCACATCTGTCTTCACCACTCCTTTCTACTTTGATGTTCCAACAATACAGAACAGTCTCCCTCGTCGGGTGCCTGACCTGGATCTGATTGTATAACACTACTGTTCTGAATGTTCTTAGACAAAATTTCCTATACTTTTTTTTTTTAAAATTAACCTGATCTTGAAAACTTTGTTTTTTTATTTAAAATGATATTAAACAGTGCAACCACTATATTAAATTTACCACAGGGCAAAAGTTTGCATTGGATGTTTGTCACAGTGATGGATTGATAGTACACAGTGTTTAGTTTTATGTAGCCAGAGCAGTTTGCACAAGTTGCACAAGTATAGCAAATATTAGATACTCCGAAGACAAGGTTTTGTTTTAAGAAGACATTGTTGTGTGTTCTTAGCAAAATCAACAAAATCTTATAAAACATTTCAGGATGCACTCGTCTGTAACAGAAGCTGAATTTTTAATATCCTTGGTGTGTCAGTAGAATCAGATAGTAACAACAGAGGTACATTGATGATGCCTCCATTAGCGTCCACTACCAGCTGTTATGCTCTTCTGCTTCTGTCCCCACTCCCACTAGCACAAGACCTACCCAAGCATGTTTCAGAGTAATAAAGTGCAGTCAGTGTAAATGCATGTCTTTATTCTCTGTAACAGAGAAAGGCTTGTTCACTGCACAGTGCACTTAGAGCTTTACCCTGCAGGAGAACCATAATAAACATTAAACCAGAGCAGGAATACATATCCTTAAAGCCTCGTCTAAGAATGCTTTGTTCCAGTTCCTTATAAATGTCATATGAACAGCAGTCAGAAATGGATAGCTTTAGAACTGGCTGCTTAGGATGAACATGTGATGTGCAAAGAAAAATGGAGATAAAGGTCCCTAAAGTCAGCCTATTATTATGTGTTCTGCCATGTATGCTTTTGTCTGTCATATAATTACTGTTCCACTGCTGTTTGATCATATTAATGCTGGTCTAAATTATAAGGCTTCAGATTGCTTTAAATGCTTTGCTTCTATGTTTGAATCTTTATTCATCTGAATTCTATTCAGTTTTATTCATATAGTGCAAAATCACAACAGGAGCTGCTTCAAAGTACTTTATATTGTAAAGTAAAAACCGTATAATAATACAAAGCATATGGATCACATTTGTATGACGAATCCCTAATATGGTCATCTCAAACACATACTGTAGCTCTGGCTGAGAGAACAAAAGACCCACCCACATACTCTTTAAGCCTTTGTGAGGGGCTGCTAATTAAAAGACAGTTGGGTTAAGATATGAAATGTTAAAATGGCTTGTTTCAGGCTGAGGAACTCAACCAAAACCCAAGATAAGATAAATAACAATTGCTTTGAACTGCAGATCACACAAAGCTCCTATAGAGACCATAAAATATGGACTTATAAGTCTATTTCATAGCAAAGATGTTCAGTAGAGTTGCATATTCTATTTTGGCCCGAACTGATTAATTCTTGGCTCTTTTTGATTCATCACAAGACATATTATCTTAATGCTAAATACAATAAAATGTTACACAAAGGGACAATTTTACATCACTGGTAAATATACACTTGGCTGGTACATTTTAGCTACTGGAAACCTTTGTTGGCGAAAAGTCACTTGATGCGTAATTTGTGAGAAAAGTTCTACTTTTTCTACTCAAGATCCACTTTTCTTTTCTTGAGTTGTTGGTAAAAAATCATTCAAGTTCTCTTTGAGTTTGCATATTTTATGTGAAACATTTTTAGGTTCACATCAGCAATAATACTGGTGTACTAACAGAAATGTATGGGAAAATAGCTCAGTAGCCTAAGGTCCATGTTTGAGCATTCAGCCAGCACCAGTTTAGGGCAGTCAGCTTAAACAGTAAACTGCTTTGATTCAGTTTTTATTGTAAATTGAATTTGGAGTACAGCAGCAATGCCCCTTTCCACTTACACGTTCTAACAAGTCCAACAGGTAGAGAAGATTGTCAAAGATACGGAAAATCAAATAACAAAAATCAAACAAAACAGTGTCAAATTATATTATAACACCTTCCTGCCCCCATTTTGTCTGTTTTTTCCTAAATGAATGCAGACAGATACTTTCTTATTAGTCTCTGAACCCCTGACTGATTCTGCTGACCTTTGAAATGGCCAATAATGTTTATGCTACCTGCAATCAATTTTCTCTATAAAACAATGTCTTTAGATTTTTCAACTTTAAAACATATCAGAGGATTTTTGTGCTTCAAGTTCAGAGGTATATACTGATGTTTTATGAAAAAATGTGTGCGTATATTGATACGTGCTTACCTCTCTTCTGTAGGTAAGGTCACAAAGTGTCCAGCCTAGGGACTGTACTTTTTATATTAATGAGTGAAATCTGTTGTTGGCCTCAACGCCTTTCTGTGGTATCTGTTTTGTTTACTTTTTACTTCCTTATTATGCATACCTGTATCTGCAGTTAAACTCAGAAAGCAACTTGTCTGGATGAATGTCATGGATCGCTGTGTGGCAGGCAGGATGAGGACCCAATCGCAAAACTCACAGACTCAGGGGATGAACTCAAAAAGCAGCTTTATTGCTGACAAAGGATGACAGGAAATACAAAACTAAACTGGGAAAAACTAACAAAGCTCACCAAGGAACACAGGGGAATCACACACAGCATGAGGGAGAACACGACACAGAACTGAGGGAGACGCAGACATAAATACACAGAGGGTTAACGAGGGAAGTGGGAGCACACGGGGAACACAGGTGACACTGATAATCATAACAAGACACGGCAGGAGTGAACACCACACTGGCGGGAGACGGGCAAAGTAAAACAGGAAGTACAGAGGTTCAGACAGAAGGAGAGAGAGCACGGGGAAAACACAGACATAACGGGCTGGGGAAAACATAGAATAAACACAAAGAGAGACAAGGGCTCATGACTACACAGAGGGGCACACAGGGGGTAAGAGTCACGAAGGGAAAACACTTAGGGAACAACACACCAGGGCAACTCAGGAAACATGGCCTAAATAAGGAACAAAATACAAAAATACATGAAAACTAAGAATACTGGGCCAACATGGCCCAGGACCATGACAATGAAATGGGTGAACGTGGCTCACAGTGTGTTTGAAGATGAAAATTCTTTCAGTAAGATGACAGATTCAGGACTGGAGTGATAATATCTACCTGTAGAAATGTCTGCTTTCCCTATTTCTCATTGGTACAAATACCCATTAAATTGTTCTGCGACTTACATTGGAGACTCCTGAAGTATTCATAATGCATCATGAAAACCTGGTTAATCAGACTCTGCATGGCATAGATGTATTTTCCTTGTATTGTTTCTAGTTGCCTGCTTCCATTCCACATCACCAAAGAATTACAAATGGAGCTAGGTGCCTGTCTATTCAGAGGATTACTGAGAAGCTTCAGGTGCTCAAGAGTGGTAAAGAACTGCTTGCTAGCCAAGCCTGTCAGGTCTCACCATTGTAATTCTCTAATTGCAGAGCGCTTACGTGAGTTAGCCCTTGCTATTGTCAAACTCATGTCACAGTTGGTAGTTGCAACGGCTACCAGACGTTGCAACTACGCTACCAGACATCCAAATCGTACTGTGGTTTTCTGCAGTGCTCCATGAAATAGCTACTTCATAGCTTTATAACTTTATAACTTTATACTCTAATGTGATTTTGTGTGCTAAGCTGCTAAGCTAAGGTTAAGCTTTTGATCAGTCAAACTAAAGGCTTGCCTTTTTTATTCAATTTATACGGAAGTCTGTATTAGCTCCTCATCTTGCAATTCATGACATGACTGGAAATCTTTATTCCGGAGTTATCTGCTAGAATAGAATAGTCATTTTTGGCTGTTTTGTTTTTAGGGTCCATTTTAATAAATGTTAATTAATTTGATATAAAATTAATTTTACGTAAGTAAAATTGTGCTAGCAATGCTACAACTGAGCTGCACGGCTACCAGACATCCAAATCTTACTGTGGTTTTCTGCAGTGCTCCATGAAATAGCTACTTCATAGCTTTATAACTTTATACTCTAATGTGATTTTGTGTGCTGCACTCTAGCCTGTTTTCTTTGATCTCCGATTAAATGATCAACTGGTCTTATGTGTGGCCTTTTTGATTTTATATTGTAGTATAATATACTTTTATATCATATGCAGCTGATATATGATATATGATATCTGTAATGTCTTTTCAAAATAGATCCATGGATAATTTACCGTTTTTTGCCTCCTTTCAGATGAGATCATGCAGCAGGACATCAGGCCCCTGCTGGCCGTAGACATCATAGAGCAGCTTCACCGCCAGTTTGCCTCGCTATCTGGTAAGTAACCTGCAATGTTCTATTTGCCCTCATTCCATATCTGAAGTTCATGTTAGGTGGAGGTATTGAAACAAAACTCTGGGTGGGACAACAAATGAGCCGTTAAAAGGAGACAAATAAGGAAAAACAGGAGACACAACAAAAGTAGCAAACACAGGACAGAGTATCTGTTAACTCATGAATACTGCTATAGTACCATAACAGAAACATTAATAATCACACCATTATCATTACTAGCTACATTAAATCCACAGTTCCGTAAATTTAAGAGAAAAATATTGCACATATTTAGTCTTTTATGGCCATTATGTAACATGGAGCACTAATTAAAGCCTTTTTCATTTTTTACCCCTGACATCCTGTTACAGTACCACTTCTCCCTGTGCCTTCATGCTTACTGTAACTAAAGCTTCGAACCCAAATTGATTTTAATGATTTTGATATTTCAAAAAACCCCAAAAACATTCTCAGCAGTTTTTTAGCTGATGTTCTATTTTTGTGTTTTGTATCACAAGTTATGCAAGTGCCAGAAGAAAGGACTTCATGTGTAACTCAGCTGCTTCACTCTCTCATGACTTTTTATTCTTCACCGAGGAAATCACAAGCAAACGGATAATATGAGGAAACCACTGAAATCCCTTCAGCTGACTTGCTCACTGATTCTATTTGTTGATTTTTTTAAAAAAGAGGAAATCTGCTGGAGTGATATGTAATCATGATTCATTTAATTCCACAAAACACAGCAGTTCACTGGAGGTTTATACACACACAGATCTTCCTGTCCACATGTTTTGGGTTTTCTTTTAATTCCCCCTGGGGATTTGGGGCTTTTGAAAGTTCATTTGGCATTTTCAAGTTTGCTATGGCACTGAAACCTTATTCTCTTATTTAACAGTATTATTATATTCTGTCCTGGCATCTAGGTGCAAGTATCTGCTTTCTTGCAAACACACAAAATGGAGCTTGGTCAAAGATAGTGGATGCTATGATCTCGGGGGTTTTTTATGTTGTGCTTAAGTTGGCATTTGAATACCTTATTTAAGATGTTCTCTGTTTGTTTTTAGGCATCCTGAGCTTTAAATAGAGTTAATTTTGCCTATATTTTCCATTTCACTGTTTCGTTATTGTTGTTACTTCCTGTTTTTTTTATGGTAGTTATTTGTCTCCAGCTTTACTGCCCCACTACCTGTCTTGTTGTCCTTGATTACTTTGACCTGCATCTCCTGACTCTTCTGTATCCAGCTCCCTGATTTCCCTTTTGTCCTGACTTCGCAGCACTCTTTTCTCTACCAGCTGACCTACCAGTCTCTTCCTGCCTGTTGCCTGTCTATTTTGTGGTTAAGCTTTTGATCAGTCAAACTAAAGGCTTGCCTTTTTTTATTCAATTTACACGGAAGTCTGTATTTAGCTCCTCATCTTGCAATTTATGACATGACTGGAAATCTTTATTCCGGAGTTATCTGCTAGAATAGAATAGTCATTTTTGTCTGTTTTGTTTTTAGGGTCCATTTTAATAAATATTAATTAATTTGATATAAAATTAATTTTACGTAAGTAAAATTGTGCTAGCAATGCTACAACTGAGCTGCACATAACATGTTGTGTAATACTGATTTATTAATTCAAGATTTCATCCAACACACATCTTCCAGGGAACTGCTTCCTCCAGTTCTTTATAGGCTTCAGATAATAACATCTCAGGGAAATTGGCTGCAATAAAGATAAAGTCATAGCACAAAGAATTGTGTAAAAACACGAGCCAATAAAAAACCAAGAATGAGTAGACCACCAGACACTTTCAAATTCTAAAATGTAATATACACATTAATGTTGTATCACCTTTTAAACTGAGAGCTCCATACGTGACAGAAGAAACATGAGAAAACATAACCATTTTGTTTGCTTTTTGATTTCTTAAAAAAATATTTGAACATTTTTTTACAGCAACTTAAAGTTCAATTTGAAGCCTTAAAAACATTTAAGTGGTATATGTTTCTTTGTTTCTTTGTGTTATTGAAAAGCTTTTCATTTGAGGAAGTGTGGATTTGAACTTTGTTGCTGAGACTATTGATGAGGAGAACATTAGTGGATGAGCAACTCTTAAAATGAGTTACACTAAAAGTAATATGCCATACCTTTAAAATATTGAATTCAATTCTTTTTTTCTTTGTTTTTTTTAGTCTAATTGGCACAAACACCTAGTTGTGCAGTCTGCTGTTACAAACTCTTATGAAATAATTAACAAGAGTTGTTCTAAAGAGCTCACCAAAAGCTTTTAGAAGTCATAATAACTCACCCATGAAGTGCTGGACCATATTAATCTACAGAGAAGTGTTACAGAGATACATAGTGTGAAAAAGTCACAGACATCCTAAATTCAGTAAATGCAAAGATTCAAACCTCCTCTGGTATTAGCATCAGCACAAAAACTGCCACCAGAAGCTTCTTGGCATAGGTTTGCATGGCCAATCAGCTTCTGTAGGTGTAATGCGTAGGTGGTTCACTACATGTATTTGCACATCATAGCTCACAATGATAAGCCAATGCGACCAGTTATTAACTAGCATGTAGCTTTTGGAGCATTGCTTTTAGCATCCCAGCATTCACACTTGGTGCCCTCAGACTTTTCCAGATGTGCTGTTAGTGGTGACACAGCAGTCTGTGTGGTTCTCCAGGGATGCCTCTCATTCCTTCTCTCAGTCGTCTCACCAAACAGCCAAAATAACTGTTTCCAAAAGTTCCTCTCTCAGCATTACTTGCCTCTAGAATTACATAAGGGTAACACAAGTCTGGTTCATAGTCCTCACCACATGTGTGTGCCTACTGTGAGTGTGTGTGCCTTCTCAGTAGGATCCAGGTTTAAACGCTATGATCATTTGGTTTGCTATTTTTGTCTCTCTGTATACACATTTTATATATACATGAACTGGAACCAGTGAGGGTTTCCTTTTGCCAGAGACCAGTTAGGAAGTATACCAAACAATTTCATGCCTCTTTTCTTAGAGTTTTTATGATTTTGTTTTCCCTCATGGACAGCTGCAGGATTTGTTGCTTTCTTTTGATTCTCCTTAAAAAGTAAAGGGGAAACACATCACTGAGTGGTCAGTGTAAAACCCGTCACTTTTTCTGGGTTAGATGACCTTTGCACTACTAGCAGCAGACAAGGAGTTGCAAGCAGGAAATTGGAAACATGCTCATTTCACATACTTTTACGGCAGTAACTTTATTAGGGAGAATTAACAGAGTCTTTTATGTTCTTAGAGAGGAAAATGTATATTTTTGTGGAGTGTAAAAGGTTTTCAAAATAGTGTTTCCTTCTTTCTACAAGTTTCAGAAAGTTGATATGACTATATCTGGCAGACATAAAGCATTATTTGAGTCATTTTAATTTAATTTACACTACTGGAGCTCTGTTTTGGTTGGTTCTCCTTAGTGGGAAATATGGGTTCTATAACATCTCATAATGTTTTGGGATTTAACTAATAACACTGCAGCACTTACCTGCCTTGCCTAACAGATGTTTTTTAAATGCCAGTATCACAGATGTCAGACCATGACTCCCACTTTCTTCCCCTCCTGCAACGTGTTGAGTATAAACTTTCCATTCTCAGCAAGTTAGTTACATGTTTGTGGTTGAGAGATGCTGGTCAGACAAAATTCTAAACCAACAAAAATATCCTCAGATGTGCTGATTCAAGGTTATACACAGCCCTTTAATGTCTGTATAAATGTCTGTAACTTTTAGCATTACAAACACTGTTTGTTTTTTTCTCAAGTAGCATGCCGTAGCAATGTTTTATTTGTCAAGCCAGCAGATTTATGGCTCATGCTCACCATCTAGTGACATTTCGAGAGATGTGCAAGTATTGGATTTTTCCAATCTGTATCTGCAACTAGAAGTGTCAAGACTACTGGTTGCACACTGGCTCCTTGTAGGGCCCTTTTATAGATCTGCAAAGGTAAAGCACACTGATGATCAAATATAGTAAGCCACAAAAGCCTTGATTACGAGACAGAATTAACAATGAGAACACACAAGTTTGAAAATAGTATACGACTAGTATTTTTAGACTTGTGTTTTGCTTAGCATTTACATTAGCCAGTTTAAGTTTATGAAATAATCATGGTTTGAGTTCAATAATTTCTTTTAAATCTTGAAACATTATTTAGATTATGGTTTAATGGTGTTTATTTCAGGTACATCTACAAAGTGTTGCAGACATTGAACAATGACACTAGAGGGTTATCCGCTGTAGTGAAATGTGACATGAAGAACATTAATTCATAGTTATATAGTGCTTTCTAGTCTTACTGACTACTCAAAGCACTTTTTTCACAATACAAGCCACATTCAAATCTCAAGAAGACTGAAGCACACAGCCTCATCCACAGCAAGGACCAGTAATTCATGAGTCAAGTATAAGACTACCCTGAGGTCTTATACTTGACTCATTGAACAGTTTGGTCTTCTTACAGTTGGCAATGAAGACAAAAAGAGTGAAAACAGTAAAACCAAATCTGTGAGAAGTGTAAATAAAATGTTATGGTTGGACATATACTAAGAACACAATGTAGTTTAACTTTAATTGAGAGCCTAAAGGAACAAACATAGTACTGAGGTGTTAGAGTTGGGGTGTTCCTCTACCATTTTACATTTAGTAGAACCACATTCCCAAAAGTCATTGCCCATTCCCCATGTCGCTAATTTCATCTGGGTGCCTGTAATACGATTCCTACTGGGAAAACAAAACAATTTCATATATTCTGATTTAAATGGTGTCTTAACTTTCATTTCAGATATCTTAAATGAAACACAATTTCATACAGCTGTGATGGAGGTTTTACAGATGTCCGCATTTCAACTTAAAGGGAATCCTTTAAGTTATCAAATGATAAAATGTCTTGCAATACAGTTACTGCAGTTATTGATTTGGGTTTATTTTTTCTGTGCTATAGGAGGGCGAGGGAAAGATGGTGCCCCCATCATCACTTTCCCAGAGTGCTCAGGCTTTAGCGAAGTGCCAGAGGAAGATTTCCTCAATGTAGTTACTTACCTGACCAGCATCCCCAGGTATGTATACTCACACACAATTAAAACTAATAACGAGAAAGATCATAAAGATAAAATTCCATTTGATTCAAAACTATCCCCACAGGATCACATTTGATCCTGGGTGCTTAAACGTCTTCACTGCTTCATCTCAACAGTAATATCATAAGGCTTTCTGGAAATTATGCTTAGTGGTGTACTAATTGTGTATTCCTTGAAATGTGGACAATTCTTGAGTTCTGTATTTTCCGGAGCCTGAAACCTTTGGGAATTTGATTAGCATGGCCTATAACTTTAAATTGTTTTCCTCCTCTCTCCAGCCTGGATGCTGCAAGCATTGGCTTCATTATCATCATCGACCGGCGGAAGGACAAATGGAGCTCAGTAAAGGCCTCTCTATCCAGGATCGCTGTAAGTTCAGTGAGATACTTAAATCACCATAGAAATATATACAAGGACCTTTTTAAAATGTTTCTTTTAAGTCTTTGTGTTTCCTACACCGGCGTAACAACCCTGTGAAAGCCTCATTTTCTTTTGGGCCCTTACCGTCACATTGTACCAGAGCAATGAATGGATCACAAACACATTCATTGTAGAATTCCTCATTTAACAATCAATTTCAATGCAATGGCTTGTAGTACACACCTATATCACAGCAAGAGTGCCTCTAGAACAAATCTCTTCACTCCTTCCTATTTTAAACACCATTTTTACTATCAGGCTCAGTGAGCTTGAACTAAAATGGGCAGATCTTTCATAACATGCTTCTGTAACAAACTAATTATGACCTGCAATAGTTTTATACCAGAAGAATATATTTTAGCTTGTTACAAGCAACTTACAGATAACCATGAGAATGAAAAGATGCAATATCTTATTTTAAGTTCATTTGTTATATTTTCCAGGGGGCATTCCCAGGAAATCTTCAGTTAGTGTTGGTGCTGAGGCCATCCAGGTTCTTCCAGAAGCATATAGCAGATATTGGGATCAAACTACACAAGGATGACTTCAAAATGAAGGTACCGGTAAGCATGCAGGTGTTTTATTCTGAGCCAGGGTATGGTTCTGAAACAGACACCTAAAAGAGAGACAAAAAGTATTCCCCATGATAATAGTTAGCTTTTTTGATATACTGAAAGAGAAAACATGTCATCCAAACACACAGAGATGCTATGCTTTAACACAACGAGGGATTTTTTTTTCCATAGAACAATTCCTTAAATTGCATAAGGTGTGATTTTTTTTTTTTATCACAGCACAATTAAACCTAACATTTCAATAGCAAAGTATGAAAAGCATCAAGCATGCACCACCCACCCATCCATCCATCCATCCAACCATAACTCCATCCATCTATCAGGAAAACTACACTTTCCTCTCCCTGGCCACTTTCTCCAGTGTTTCCTGGAGGACTCCAAGCTTGTTGAGAGATGTTATGTCTCTTTTGTAGGTGTTAAACATAACTATAGCTTTTTATCCTTTGATAGGCATGTCAGTGGTATCAAAACGATATAAAATACTGACAAAGACAGACACAGTGGATCAGTTGTCAGAGTTGTGTAACATAACCAGGTCTTCCTCAATCCACTGTTTTGTTAAGATAAACACTGTGTCACATTTTTGAAGGACTGAGCAACAGTGAGCAAAGAGGTTTGGTGGGAAAGAAAGACTGGCTGCTTTGACAGGAAAATCACACAACAGGAAAATTGCATTTATTTTTTGTGAGGGAAATCATTTCATCATAGATCTTAGGTTTTAGCTAAACAAGATAAATAAATTATTCATGAATACATATTTTGATACTTATTTTCAAGTCAGCACCTACAAATGCATCTCGTTTTTTAAAATTGTGTATGCAAATGTAGTAATAAAAACAGTAACCCCTTACTTATATGGTGCTTTTCAAAGCAAAGTTTTGAAAGGTACAAAGTGTATGTCTTGTGAACCAAAATGTTTGATTTCCTATTTAGTAACTTACCAGGCAACGCTTCCCATCTTGCAACAACATTGACTATGAGAAGTTGTTCTACCAATTTTACTTAATAATAATGGAGCACGTAAAGCAATGCACTGTGTTTGCAGATCGTGATGCTGAACTCGCTGTCTGACCTACATGGCTATGTGGATAAAAGCCAGCTGACCCGAGAGTTAGGAGGAAACCTGGAATACTGTCACAGTCAGTGGATACACCACCGAACAGTGAGCACTGACTTACTGTAGCATTCAATACCAGATTTGACATTATAGCAGGTGTATGGTGAGCTAGATTAGAAGACATTGCAGAGTAACATGTGAGTCTGTTTCCATAGGCCATAGAAAATTTTGCCATGACAGTGAAAACCACAGCCCAGATGTTACAGAAGTTCGGGACAGACCTAGCAGAGACAGAGCTGCCCAATGACGTCCAGTGCACCAAAGACCTCCTTACAGCACACACCGACAAACACAATAACCTCAAGGTAATGTGGTGCATTAAATATGCTAGGACACACACACACATATTAACATGAGACAAAGCAAGTATTTTTACACTAGTATATCTGGTTAGCACTGGTGCCTCACAGCAAGAAAGTCTTGAGTTCAATTCCACCATCACGCCATGGTCTTTCTGTGTGGAGTTTGCATGTTCTCCCGGGTCCTCCGGCTTCCTCCCACAGTCCAAAGACATGCAGTTAGTGGGGTTAGGTTAATTGGAAACACTAAATTGCCCATAAGTGTGAATGCAGGAGTAAATGTGAGTGCAATTTGCTGTTAGCCCTGCAACAGACTGGCGACCTTTCTAGGCTGTACTCTGCCTCTCGCTCTAAGACAGCTGGGATAGGCTCCAGCCTTGGAATATTCTACGTGACTGACTTTACCTACTTCAAATATCAGTTTTAAATGCAAAAGTGTAGATGTCTTTAATTCCTCTACTACATGTACTTGGATATTTCTGCTGAAATAGGAACTTGCACAGATTTGCAAAAGTTTCTCTATGATATTAATGTTCTGTGATATTAATGCTTCTGTTTCTGTGAATCAGGATGAACTGAGGCTAGCTGTGAAGCAAGGCACCACCTTGTATAGTTGTATAAAAGATCAGTCAGCCAAGTCAGAGGATCATGAACTCAACCCTGATGAGATGGAAAACCAAACTACTGTGGAAAGGTAACAAACGACAAAGACTCCTTTATAGATGTCATGCACACTGTATATTGTTATGTATTTTGAGCAATTATGTACCAATTCTCATTACATTTGTAATCTGTGTTTTAGGCTTTTGGCCCAGCTAGATGAGACAGAAAATGCCTTTGAACAGTTCTGGAGCAAACACCATCTCAAACTGGAGCAGTGCCTACAGTTGCGTCACTTTGAGCAGGACTTCAGAGAGGTAAAGTATGCCATTGCCATGCAGCCTTTGGTTTTTCATGTGAGGTACTGCAAGTAGACCAGTGGAAAGGGCAATGTTTCGCATCTTCACATATTACAATGAGTGTATGTCCTCTACATTTCTAAAAATGTTTTTTTAATATCACATTTTTATGAAACAACTTGATCTTGGGATAATTTAATGCAGAGAGAACAGGGATGAGTGAATCTTTCATTTTTACAAATAATGTTTTGCAGAGGTGGCCCCTTGCTGTGTGTGTTCCCTCCGCTCTCTCCCCACCGATGCGTACACTGTCCAGTCTTGTGGTGTTTGTTGTGTCGAATCTAGCATAGAATACGTTTAGATCCTCACACAGAGGCCGTGGTGTGCTGATTTTCCCCTCTTTAGTCTGTGAATGTGTTTAGTCCCTGGCACATTCTCCCACGATTGTGAAATTGCTGTTCCACTTTGTCCCTGTACTCCCGTTTGGCTGCTTTAATGAGTTGGTAATTTGCGTGTTTGTAGTCCAATGTGTTCGCGGAGGCAAAAGCAGTGTTCCCTGCCGCCAGTGCAGTGCAAACATCACTCTTAATCCACGGTTTTTGATTTGGGTAGACTTTTAACTGTTCTGGGTGGGACGACATCTTCCACGCATTTTCTGATAAATCTGTAGACTGAGTTTGTGTCCTCATTGATGTCGTCAGCAGCCATGTGAAACATTCCCCAGTCCGCGTTATCAAAACAGTCCCACAACATGGACTTTGATTGGTCCGACCAACGGTATAAACGCCGCCTCTGGGTGTGCGGTTTCCTTACTGCTAATCGCGCTGTACAGTTCTCTGCATGTTCGATCAGTGTCGGCTTGTGGGGGGATGTAAACAGCCATAATAATGACTGCTGTAAATGCTCTCTGTAGCCAGAATGGCCAGCACTTAATCATCAGGTACTCCAGGTCCAGTGAGCAGAAGGAGTTAACCGGGTGCACGTTGGGGCAGTCACATCAGCTGTTGTTGATGCACACACCACCGCCTCTGCCTTTCTCAGTTTGCTCCTGTGACCAATGCGCTGCCCGGAACCCCGGTAGTTGTATGGCGGAGTCCGATAGCCAGGTTTCTGTGAGGAAGATCACGCAGCAATCCCGCATCTCTCACTGGAATGAGATCCGTGTCCGAAATTCGCACAGCTTGGTCTCCAGAAACTGCACAATAGCCTGTAATAAACTGGAGAGCGGTGGTCTGTTAGTGGGCCATCTCAGTCGAACCAGAACGTTGGATCTTCTGCGTCGGCGTTTGCGGCCTCCTCCACGGGGCCAGAACAAAGGTGTCTCAGGCAAGATGAATGGGGGGTTGCAAACTTGAACTCAGGTAAACGATAAGAAAATTCAGCTCTCAGGCCCCCTCCTTGATTCAGAGATGGTCTTTCCCTTTTCACGTAAATGGCCTCCTTGACTCCACGCTCAAACCAGCGTTCCTCCCTGTCCAGGATGTGTACATCCTCATCCTTGAAACAGCGTCCACTGGCCTGTAGGTGTAAATAGACTGCAGAGTCCTGGCCTGACAAGGCAGCTCTTCTGTGTTGTGCTAAAGGGTACATCTTTCGTCATCTTACAATGCTGTGATTGCAGCCATTACCCAACTCTCTGTGAATGGTACTCATGGCCATTGATCAGTGGGTTTTGGTCAGTGGTTGTTGATCAATGGTCATGAGAATTTGCATAATTAAGATTAAGGAACTGACCTCCCAGCTCATTGTTCCTTCAGGTTCAGTCATTATGCAAATGTACTGTTTATAAGATTGGGGAAACCTGCAGTCAGCTGAGACTGAAGACGTCACTTAGATGAGTGACGAAACGTTTCTCCCACAAAACGCTACGTCCATTTAGTTCCTTTTATTCGGTAACTAGCCAGAAAGTAAAAAGCAAGAATGCAGTGAATGAGTGAGCAGAGATGAAAAACTATGGGGACAACAGGGCAGATACCAGTTTCTTTGCTCACAGCTTACATCACTGGCATGTCTCCAACCTCCTGATAAAATAGAACTGTTATTCTCAGCAGTCATCACAGCTTCTTCTGGTGTAAAGCCAAAGACACCTTTTGCATAATGATAAAATCCAAGTGCCTTCAGAGGGCTATGCATATACATTCATAATACAGAGACAGGCATCACTTACTGCTATCAGTCAACATGATTAAACTAAAGGCCTTCTATTTTTATGTTTTAAATTAATTAAACACACGAAAACAGCAACAATAAAGGGAAATATTAACACCATGTGCCCCAAAACCTTAATACCCCCCCCCCCCCCCCCCCCAAAAAAAGTAAGAGTAACCCGACATACAAAAATGGAATAAAATGAAATTACAGTTGCTACAGTGTCAACAATAGCAAGTACTGTTGCCACCTTCTCCAAGCAAAGCACAGCTCTGATGCAGTTTCCACACTGATTAATATATAATACAGGCAGCCATGGTTTAGAGGAAAATACAGTCAGGGCAGAAAGAAAGGACCACACTGCCCCCTGCTGATGAATACTGAGATCACAGCCCTACTGCAGAATTCTTACAGAGCTACCAAGATACTGTTTAATGTTTAAGCTGTGTTTTTACATTTAAAAAAAAGTTTTACACAAACTAAAGCAACAAATGTAATTCGTCGTTTGGTTTGTTTAACACGAGCAGAATAGATAACGAAGTAACTCAATGGTTCTCACTGCTTTTTCTCTGTTTCTCTCCAATCATTGGTGATCAGGTCAAAGTGTCTCTCGACAGCTTGATAGACAGTCTAAACAGCCTTTCAGACACTGGGGATTGTGTGGCCAGAGTTGAAAAAATGCTCAAGGAGCTAAAAACACTGGAGGAGAAAGCTCAGGTTTGTAATGGCACAGTTACACACACAATAGCACATAATCATTTAATAATATCGAATCATTACAAGTAATTTGGTTTCTTGTTAAAGCAATCATCATGAATCACTTTAGTAGAGTTGTAGAGTTACACAGTTGAGTGTGGATACCCTGAAGCTTTTGTTTGCACAGCTTAATGTATCATATTTAATTGATTTTCTTCCAGGCCACACTGGAAAAGGCACAACTTCACGCACTGCATGGTGACCAGCTGATTCAGAGCAATCACTATGCTGTGGACTCCATCAGACCCAAATGTGTCGAGCTCCGTCGTGTCTGTGACGACTTCAGCAATGAGGTCAAGAAAAAGACAGATATTTTGTCCAAATCTCTGCAGATACACCAGGGCATAGATAAGGTAAGGATACCATGTGAGTCGTGTACATTTACAGATGGCTACAAATCCAAAAGTTTGACTTAACACAAGCCAGATGAAATGTGATGAATCTGTTCTTTGGTTGTTGTTTTTTTAATCTTTTCATTAGATAATTCTGGACCAAAATGTCCAGACAGTGGGACATGTTGTAAAATCACACTGACATATTTACATCTTAGAATGTCACGGCCTCTATTTGCATCCAGCAGATGGCGCAAGCATTGAGTTAAAGTTGTTTAATCTTGAGTCTCTGGCACCTAAATATAATGTAAATATTATTTTTTACTCAATGTTCTTAGTGAAATGTGCTGCTGAGCACAGCTTTAATTCCAAATTTGGTTCAACTGTTTCGATATTTTAAAATGAGTTGAAAACTGCTTGGACTACTATTTGATTAGATAAATCTACAATTACATAATATGTGTTCTACATTACACCTGTGACTCGACTGGTGTAATGTGACTCTTCCAAAAAAAGAGCTGATGGTTGTTTTTCTGTTTGAGTAAGGTGTGGACGGATCATTGTTTTGACTGGGCCATCTGTCCACACTGCAGCTGTAGACATATTCAAATAAACCGTCATTAACACGCTCATCACCGTGGCTTCAGTTCTCCCGGTTGCCACAAGACCAACTATTGCAGTCATTGTGTTTAAATATGAAAATCTAAATCTATTCTAATCTTATCGTACAAGAGCACTCACCATCGGTTTGACCAAATAATCTTTTTAAAGATAAAGATATTAAAGATATTAGAAGACTGACAACTTGACATAACTCAACAATCGAGGATTTTATTACCTGCATAACAAGTTTCTACAGACCCAACTGGGATTTTACTTGCAGTATTTTCCTCCTACTACCCAAATACAGGACTCTTACACTGTGACACCATATGTGAAGGGATGATTATGTTTTCTAAAACTGAATTCTTGGCTATTTGCTGATGTCATTAGATGTTGTGTGCAGGTTAACCAATGGTGTGAGTCTGGGATCTACTTGCTGGCATCCCAGGCTGTGGATAAGTGTCAGTCACAGGAAGGGGCAGAGTCAGCACTGACAGACATCGAACATTTTCTGGAGTCAGCAGAAAAGAACCAACTGACTGAACTGAGGAACCTGCACAATCAGTATGAGGTTGTCTTGTCAGAGGATATCAAGGTACAGTCCACAAACATAATACTTTGAAAGATGTTCTGTTGCAAAAATGATGAGGACAAAGGTAGATGTATAGCTTTTTACTCGCAGGGTAGTGTACTGAAGGCGCTAAAGAGACTGGAAGATGTTCAGGAGATGTTTGAAAAGCGGCATCTCAGTCTGAAGAGACTGTCAGCTAAACAGACAAGGCCCATCCAGCCTGTTGCTCCACGGCCTGAATCCTCCCCCAAACGGCCCTCAGTGAAGAACACCCCCAGGACTGCAGGAGGCCAACAGCGTAATTTGATCTTTGTGTTTTCAGCTAATTTAAATGAAGATATGTTCTTTTGGTTTTTGTCTTAACTGTAAGCTTTTGCAAGACTCTACAACAGTTAGATTAATCTGAAGTAATGCAAAGACTACAAACAAGAAAACACACAAACTTTGAAGAAAGAAAGGATCAAAGTTACCAGCGTGCTGTCATCTTGTTTCAGCTCTTGCTCGCAGAGCTTCCGATAATTCTAACAAACAGCAGGCTGAAGCTGATCTCAACAAGAAGAAGAACATAAGGAAGGCAAAGGGAGGAATCAAGGTAATGTCCTTAGGCTACACTTTTAAATCTCACTGAAACAGTAAAACACATTTAAAGTCCTGTTCATCTGTCTTTGACCTCATTTCCATTGAATTACATTTCATTTCACTCTGAAATGTGGTGGTAACAACAAACACAACAAAACTGATGGACCCAAACTATTTTTATTGGCTAAGAAAGGCTCTACTTTCAGAAACTTACCAGTTATTCATGGATGCACATAGGAAGCACAGTTGTTCAGTAGTCGGTACTGCTGCCTCACAGAGGCCCCTGGATTGTCTATATTAACACCTTTATTTCATAGTTTTTTTATTTATTTTTATGACTTTTAGTATTTTGAGTGAAAGAAAACATGAGATATGTGAATGGATCTACTTCATCATCTTCTTTATTCCCACCAGTAGAGGGCAGAGGGGTTGACTGGTCACACATTTTAATACTCAGTCCAAAAGTGTATGCCAATTTGGTGGTTGACTGTGCACTCGTATAATTTGTTTTGTGACTCAAGCTTCCTGGAGGCCTGATGCCAAAAGAGCACAAACTCTTCTGGTCATGTTACATGTCACACAGTCAGTTTAATGAAGTCGTGGAGTTTTCAGCATACTTGGTCAAACACTCATCCCTCTTTGAAACCGTTTTTTTTTTTTTTTCAGAAGAAAAAAAAACCAATAATGCTGGTAGATATTCTTCTGAAAATTTTAAATCAATCATACGCCAGACACGAATGCTGTTTTTGTATAATGTTGGCAGATATCTGATCCTTCCTATAGCAAAGATATTTTACTGTTAAAAGGAGTTTTCCTCGACACTGATGCTCATAAGGGTATGTAAGCTCAGTGAGATTTTCTCTCTGATATTGGAAGGTATTTGGAGATTTTTTCTTGTAAAACACAGTGCTATAAAAACAAAAGAACTGATTCATTTAAAGCCACTTGTGCATATATTTGTGTGTTACAGATTGAGGTCATGCATGAAGAAAGCCAAGGAGGCTCCACACATGTTGTTGTGACAAATGAGACTGAGGAAAGTCTATCCAACAGACGCAGGTAAGGGGGGATAATGTCGTATTCCTGCGATTATAACAAAAGCACATCTTTTACAGCTGCAGTTTATTTTATGGCATAATTTTATGCAGTGTACTATACTCTTCCCAAGGATAGTGCAAGTATTTCTGACATGGTAGAAAAACAGTTAACGCCCAGATAAGTCCTCATAATACTTAACAAACAATATATATCCACATATCCTTTCAATCTTTAAAAATGTCATTTCTCAATCCAATATGTGTCTTGACCTCTTGAAACATTGATTTACTTGTAAACAAACTAGTGGTACTAACCCTAACTGATGTGACCATAATTGTTCCTATGTGGTTAACTAATATGTACCTTAAACTTTCCTTCTTCAGGCAATAGATAAGTAAACTTAAACTTTGATACAGCAAGACAAACACATGTCAAATAAGAAAGAGCAGGTAATGGGATGTAAAAGGTCCACAATGAAGTTTTGTTGGTGTTGGATTTTATTTAATTTCTTACCACCTCACTTATGCTAGCCTTATGAGTAGATACATTATCTAGGTTCAAGTAAAATAATAAGTAGATCCTATGTGAAACTGATTCTGAACTATTGTTTTTTTTTTTATTTAAGCAAAAATTCTATTAACAAAATTGATACATTCAAAGAAATGTCACACAAAAATTACAACAGCATTCAATTTCAGAATTTAAAAAAAGATCAAACAGTATTATAGAAAAGAATGCAGTCTCTCCTTTTATCACACTATGAAATCCATAAAATTATAATGAGATTTTTCGGCTGGGATTAGAACCATCAATGTGTAATTTCAACCAGAAATAACTTAAACTAAAACACCCTTTGTTGCCCAAAATTAATGTGAAAGGTTTGGCATTGAGTGCACAGGTAAAGGCTAGGCATTTTGGAATAATGTACTTGGCACAGACAAGTCAGTTTGGGGTCAGTATATCAGAGACAGGTTTACTGCAGACTTTTTCAATCTCACTCCTGAGGTGTCAAATACTCCTGCTCGGAGTGGACACTTAGACGTCACATTACTTACATACCATCTTAGCTTCATTTTTCAGTGTGCATGTAATCAAATAGACTTACTCCACATACAAAAAAGGCATTGTGAGATTGTGGTTAAATGTTTTGCTTTGGTAACCCTGTGATAGATTAGGGTAATGACAGCTGGAATAAATAAAGCAACTATAAATTGTATAAGAGCTTAAAAAATGGTTGGATCGATGATTTGCTTAGGTGTTGCTCAACTATCTAAAGGTGTCTGAACAGTTTTCAGACACCGTAAAACTATGCAATCTGCAGATTTCGAGATATTGTAAAACCTGCAGATTGAACCAGAAGTAAGTATTTCAACAGGTGAATCGTTGTAATCACACTTGTAAATCCAAAACAAAATCAGAAAGAAAATGAGGTAATTGCTATTCAAAAGTCAAAGCCTTGCTCATAAATCTGTCCAACTACATTATGGGTTGGTTATTTGTTTTGGCTTCTGACAGTTACACATGAAAAGCTTCATGGGTCTAGCTGACTAACCTAAACAGAGTGATCAATAAATTAAACTAACTTAATCTTTAGACATTACAGTTTCACTGGAGCTTATTTATAGAATACACAGTTTAACAATATACAGGAAGTCAGGTGAGTGCAATGAAGTTATTAAGAGTGAAAGAAGGAATGCAGTTAAGAAGGCAAAAATATAAATTAGCAGAAGCCCTGACGTGGCTACACTGAAAATGCAGGCTACAGCAGAATTACACAAGTTCGTCATAATTTAGCACAATCTGGCAGGCCCTAATGTGTGACACACTTGATTGGCTCTATGACAGTTAATTATTATACATATGCATCAAAGTAATAATCACAGCATCACAAAAAACAGTGTTTTCCAACAAAAATCAAGTTGGTCCAGTTATCCTCTCACTTGGCAGCTGCATCGTTAATATGTCTGGGTTTAAATTTCAGAGTTATCCTGATACCCTTGTCTTATCTATAAATAATTAAAAGGCAAAACTATCAATTGCCCCAACACAGAAGAATAATCCAAGGCTACTTAAGTCAACAATTTTGATGTTTGCTACCACTAATTTATGGAGAAGACAAAGGGAAAAGTTATTTCGTTGATAAGTGCTTTAGTAAACTACTGCGGAAAGTAACATAAAAAAAATTAAGGGAACGCAAAGGGAAGCTGCACATCAGTGAAGCCTGATGCATCTGGACATGAATTTTGAATGAATTTAATTTCTTAATAGATCTTCATTTCATTACAAGACAGCACACAACGGCAAAGGTGAAATGTGTCAGACTAGTGCTGTTAGGTAACATTGTTTATAACAGTGTTTGAGACCCACAACGAGTATTCATGTAAAAGCAGCACTACAGGAGTAAGTGTTCTGATAATGTGGCAGACATAGTAGCATCACTCTCACTGCTGTGCAATAAAGGTTACCTAGTATTCCCCTGGTGCTGCTGTTCTCTCTAGATTCTGTTGCTGACCGCCACAGTGAGCGCATGTCAGAGATATGATTGTGTGATGTGATCATGTGGTCATAAATGCAGGGGTGGTAAGGAGCCTTGCCCTCCCCTGAAAAGTAAACATGCTCCTGGGGAGAGACCCCCATGGTCTTGGCACAGATTCCCATAAAGACATCGTCAATGTACATAGAGGAGTTCAGCAGCAGAGTCGCCTGGTAAATTTTAGCAGCTACATCCCCTGAAACCACATACCCTGCTCCAGCAGTGTAGTCTGGGTAGGATGGCCAGGGATACAGATCATAGGGAATGTGGTATTTACTGTATTTATAGCGAACTGGAGGTGATCCCCTGTGGACATGCCCCACCCATAGGTCTTTAGCTCCTGATTGACTCCTGAGAATATCCTGTAAATACTTTACCAAATTACGCATATGGACAAAGATGTCATCATCCGCAGACATGACGAAGCGTGCCTGAGGGCAATATATGTGCCTCCAGTGGAACTGCTGGATCAGTTTGGTAGTCAGGTTATAAAATGTGTCTACAAAGTTCTGCTGGATCAGATCTCCATAGACCTTGTCCTCCTTCAGCAGTACAGTCTGGACCTTATATCTCTGTTTGACATATGGATGAATGCCAATGGCGAACACCAACCTCATATTCACCCCCAGTTCTGCCCAAACAAAGCTCTCGTTTCCCCATGTGTCCCTGATGGCTCGGCGCCGCTCAAAGTTCTCTGGTGATGATTTTACAAATAACAGCAGAAAAACATCATTTAAACTCTTCCCATTTTCCCCTTTGCATTTCTCTGGGTGGTTGATGAGGTATGAATAGTTCACAAATCCACCAAATACCCTGTTAGAACCACCCTTTCTGTAATGATGATTGGAGTTGATAGCAAAAGAAGAATTGAGAAAATCATAGCTGTTGAACAAGTACCGGTGGGTGAAGGATCTCACGTGGCTGACTGCATGATGGTCCAGCTCTTCCCAGTAAACCATCACCATACAAAGCAGAAGACCTGTGGTCAGCAGTTGCAAACACTGGCACTTGTGGATTCGACGGAAGTTCACAAACATCTTGATTACTGCTTATTTCAGCTGAACACAAACAATATATGCCCCATCTAATAATATTCTCTTCAGCATCTTTCCTTTCTTTCTTTCACTTGTCCTTCAAACCGGTTCCTTTTCCTCATGATGAAGTCCAGTGTGGTTGCTCTATTACTGATCTTTCTCTCCTGTGTAAAAAAAAAGTTCTGCTTCCTTGGTTGCAAGCTGTAACTAACTGGTGTTGGTTCAAGCTGTGTCAACCATCACTTCCAAAAAGTCTAACATGCTACTTCTCTTTTGACTATTTAAAGTTTCCAGTTAGTTCAACTTCCATCCCACGACTTTAATGTCTGAATGTCCTCAGGCCACATGACACCTGAAAAAAAAAAGAGAAAAACAAGACTAAGATAAAACTTTATATGTGCATATATTCTGTTCCATAGTATAATTATGCAGAGTATCCTTGCAGTTCCTTGGCAGTTCAATAGTCAAAATCAGTTTAATTGTAAAGTTGTCTTCAATATTGTTTTTTTGCATAAAATATACCACAGTTCCCAATAAAAGACAATGTAAAAATGTGCACCTATGGAAGATCTGCCACTCAGGGTATGTTCGGACTTTATGAAAAACTGAAAACAACATTTTTGAAGTATTGTGCATAAACAATATTATTGAATGGACACGGGTAAAAACGCAGCTCTAACAAATTGTAAAGTATCATGAGCTGTAGTGCACGCAGCCGCTCCACCTGCTTGAAAACTTGCAGCCTAACCGGATCAGTCAGCTGGCAGTTAGGAACTTCCTTAGTTGTGCGTCTGTAGTTAAACATAGTTAAAATGTTAAAATGGTTAGGCGTCAACACCACGTGGATTTTGCACACGTTCTTTTACAGCTGCTCATTATTGTTTTCTATATTTATTTTGGATATGTTTGCGACGAGGGCGTGAGCGTATGGTTTTTACACATGTGGAAGCATTCAGATTTCACGACGTGGTTTTGCGCTGATATCATTAAACTTTCCTTGAAGTAAGTTTTGTATCAAAAGGTGTTCCGATGCAGTTTATTTGGGGTCCTGAAGTTGTTTTTTCTGTAGTATTACAGTGTTAGCACCTGGATAGGCATGTTTCTTATCACAATGTTACTACAGAAAATCCGCTGTGATTGTGATTGAATGCTCGTTTTTAATCCAGTGATAGTGACGACATTTAGTGCTGTGGTTGGTGTATTGTGTATTTAGAATCTATAGTAAAGAATTTATAGTAAATGTCCACACCTTACATAATGTGTAAGGTGTGGATATATATATATATATATATATATATATGGACATTTACTATAAATTATAAAATACAGACAGAGGGAACACAGGCTGGCATAAAACAAAACCCTAACACATAGCAAACCTAAACAAAAGACATAACAGAATAAACAAGAACATAGAATAATATAAAGAAACACAAAACACTGAGTCGTCAGACTCAGGACCATGACAGTATCTGGTACAACTAGTTTCTTGGACCCTCTTCCTTCAGTTGTTGGACCATTAGCCAGCATGTAAGGCATGTGAAGTTATAACATACAATGAGAAACAAAGTGAAACATAGTGTTAAAAACTATGAAGTGTGTACTACAGTCACTATCTGCGGTTTTAACATTGTATTTTGTAATCTTTTATCTCTTTTTTCAAGGTGGGCTATAGCCCACTTGTCAACCAATTAGGATACCAATCAGACGGATATATCAGCCACGTCCACAATTGCATTTGGGATGTTGGACTGCATGGGAGTACGTCCGCAGTGGTTGATGCTTTCATAGCGATTGTAGCCATTCTCCAAACCGTTTTGAATAACGCTCATGGATAACAATCATGTCAATTTGCATGATAATGACAGAAACTGACCTCACCGCTCATTGTTAGGCAATGGAAATTATTTCAATCATTATACAAACATACTTTTTATAACTGTAAACTGGCCAAGACTCAGGAAGTCACTTGGTTGAGTGACGAAATGTTTCTCCCACAGAAAACACTATGAACTAGTTGAACCACGTCAACTTTCCAGGATTTCCTTACCTTGATGATTGAGCATGAGATATTATGGCTTCAGTTTCATTCCTCTTGATATGACTAATACCTTTCATTACTATTGGCTGTAACTGTTCCTAAGCATTTAACATTATCATGTAAATTGTAATGTGTTTTCAGTTGGCTACACACTCACGTCTCTTCAAAATTTCAAATGGCATTTCTATACTCTAGCATGAAACCTTCTAGCACACTCGGCATTTATACATCCTTATGTGACAACAAGCTCCCAGTTCCATTTGAGTCGTGACTCTGCATTTAAAAGGCCAATATTTAGGTGACAGTTGCTAATTGATTAGAATTTACTTACATGACTTGTGTAAAGATAATTTCTTGGCAAATGAAATAAAAACAGTAGGAATGGCACTTAACAATTTTTTTTCTTAATTCAACTTGGTTAAAGTTGTTCACTCAGACACAAAGTGCTTTTTGCCAACTGATTTGACTGAGTTGATTGGACTTGATTGTGCTAATAGTATTTCAGTAATACCTGGAATTTTTTAAAAAAATGTAACAACTGTGCAGTTCTAAAAAAAAAGGATGTTTATCATTGCACAAGCTCAGAAATTACTATCTAAGACCGTCACATCAGTAGCTTCATGAAGTGCCCTAGTTGTAGCATAACAACTACTGTACAACTCAGTAAAATAAACTACAGTGTTAAATAGATAAAGTAAGTCTTATCACAAATTAACTGAGCACAACTGACTGGTTTATTAATGACCTCAATTGCACATGGCTGCTCATAAAGCAACCATAAACGGCATCCTTCCCCTTGCTCTCGCTCTCATTTCCATTGAAGTCTTTCATTCTTATGTGATTTCTATTATTGCTGGTCAAAATTTCAGAGGTCGTGAAGGGTCAGAGATATTTTTCACTATATTTTATCTGGCATTGTACAATCAGATTTTCCCATGTAAATACACAAGAATTGTCAGTGTATATAATAAATCGCTTGTTAACAACACTGGCTAACTGATTCACTCTGCAAACAACACACTGAATGTAATTGCCGAACCAGCACAAAGACCTATAATAGAGGGGGTTTAGTCCAACACAGCCCCTCAGCAGTGAAACTGCTGACGTCTGTGAATGTTGCTACATAACAGTGTAAACACATATTTTCGCTGCAGCATATTTTTACCTTATTCAGTCAGGATGAGAAAACTGAAGTGCTGACATCCTATGGTCTTGTGATAACAATGTACCATGATATTATCTAATACCTTTGTACATGAGGGCTCATCAAGCAGTAATTTGTGCATTTTCATATATTTAAATGGTGCTACAGGAAATAATTAGACATTCAAAACGTTAACTTGGAAGAAATCTTCAAATAAGGGATAAACCTGAATACATAAAATGAAACCATGTCTGTAGAATGACCCTCAAATTTGGAAAAGGTCAGATAATATTAATGGCTAACTGAAGTCCTTGAGCTTTGAAATGTTCAAAAAAATAGTTCAACAGGCAAACTTTTGTTAACAGATAATCTTATCTAAAAAAAAAACCCAGTTTGGGGCCTATGTTGGATCGTATTTCCATTGCTAGCATATCTTTCATGTTCATTTTCAAGAAGAAAAGGGCTAGGGATTTTAATCATAATAGCTATAATACTAATTCAAGTCTCCCTCAGCTTCTGTTCTGAAAGTTATTACATACTTATAGATGCCATAATTCTAGATATCAGTAGATATTAATGCTCTGGTGTTGCTGTTTGAAACCAAGTCATTGAGAGGGTTTTCTCCCATTACCTTTTTTGTGCTGGGAAATGCAACTTTTTCAACCTGCTAGAATTACAGGAACAAGAACTGGAGTCTTTACTGCACAAATTTTTAATAATGACTCAGTATCTTTGTATATACTGATGGTCACATCTTTAACTTTTTTCAAAAGTCAAACGTCAGTGTGTTCTGTGAAAATGTGTGTAGACTACTGCTCATAAATGTGTTTGACTATTTCTCACAAACACTGCTGGCCTTGTAAATGAGGCGTTTTGAATTTAAGCAAATGATTTATAGCAATAGAGGGTTGGTGTACAGACTCCAGATTACATCTGTAACAGGTGAGCACACAGTGGTACATATATTCAGTTTTACAGATAAATGAAGGTGTGCTTGTTTTTGAAGGTGCACAAGGACAAACAAAATAAAGCAAAAGGCTGGCCTTGTTTTTTTATGTTTATCAGCAATGTGAGGGCCGCATCAAACTTATATGATCCAGGGGATGTGTTATATTGTAGACCATGTCCATTTTTTTCCATATGCACTCAAAACTTGTTAATTCAACCTAGCTTAATAGTCAGTTCAGTGCTGTGCTTTTGTTAGATTTTGTCAGATTTCCATTTCCCATATTTTCTTATTTAAAAGGCAAACATTTGAAGCTTTTTGAACTGAGGTCCGTCATTAAAGGTGATGTGAATGACACCTAAAATTGAAATTTGGTGTTTAATTTCAGAATTAAATAAGTACCGTAATTGTCGGGCTATAAGCTGCTACTTTTTGCACAAGCTTTGAACCCTGCGGCTTTTAGTCAGGTGCGGCTTTTCTATGGATTGTCCATGATTTTTGTCATATCGTAAGAGGATTTGTTTTGTTTGTTCCGCTGTTGTACGGCACTACGTTGCCTGGCAGAAGGGCATGTGATCAGACACACAGTATCGGGGTTCAAGAGTGGTATGTTGGTCACAACATACCACTCTTGGCCGTACGAAATAGCGCGAAAAACAAACTTCAAAGTAGCGCTACGCGTTCAGCAGGAGGCGTGGATGATGAGCAGCGATAAACTTGCGAAAAGCAAGTTATGCTCAACTCCACCAGTGGAATCTGACAGCGTGGAAAAGTGTGAAAACATCCATGATCACCAACAGATTTCGAAGGGCTGGACTGCTGCATGATGGAGAGGAGGACACCGCCACGGCCCTTCTGAGGGTGTTCGACTCTGACACTGACAACGAGGATTTGTATGGGCTCAAAATGTGGTCATAAATATTTTGTACTTGTAAATCAGTTTTGTATGTGTAAAAAGAATTTGTGTGTGCATAAAAAAGATTTGTGTGTGTAAAAAAGATTTGTGTGTGGACTTAGCCAAAAAAAACCCTGCAAGTTACAAGTATGAATTTTGACCCTATTTTTCTTTCTTTCATCTGATTGGTCAATGTCATGTCAATCACAAATGTAACAATCCAATCAGAGAACAGATGGGTTTGGCTGTCGGAGGGGCGCTTTTTTGAACTGCAGGGCCCTATTTCAGGAAGCCGGTTTAGTGCAAACTCTGAGTAAGTATACCCTGAGTTAACGAAAACTCTGGGTTTTCGGTTTCACAAAGCGAGTTTAGATTAATCCCGAGCGAGTTACTATGACGACACACTCCGTGAAGCTAACCTGCCCCCTAGCAGGTTTACTTCAACTAACCCTGACTGTCTCCGCCTCTTTGTCGGAAACCTGACTGTAGGAAGTGTCAGACATGGCGTGCCCCTTCCTTGAAGAGCCAGTAGATGTTGAAGCCCAAATTCTCCGCAGAGCTCTCCGCCGGGAGAGAGTGATTAGAGCGCGTTTGGACATTTTATCATTTCCTGATGATTTTCTGTGTGAACGTTACCGTTTTTCAGCACAATCTATAAGTTATTTGAATAACATCCTCAGGCCTAATATTGCTCATGTGACACATCGCGGACATCCTCTCAGTTCTGTACATATTATTTGTATTGCACTTCGTTTTTTTTGCAAACGGGAGCTTTCTGTATAATATTGGTGACGCTGAGCACGTTTCCAAGGCTACCGTCTGTCGGGCAGTCAGGAATGTTACAGTTGCACTGAAACGTCTCGTGTACTCGTCTGTGGTGTTCCCCGGTCATAGACCCACAAGATTTATCAAAGAGGGATGCCACAAAATTGCAGGTATCAGGATGAACAAAACTTAATTCATGATGTGGTGATACTTGAACTACTACTTAAATTTTACATTTATTCTCACGGTTCCCAGGCGTGATTGGCTGTATAGATGGCACTCACATTCCAATCATTGCTCCTTCAGTAAATGAAGGAGACTATGTGAACAGGAAGTCTTTCCACAGCATTAATGTACAGGTACATAGTTCCCTGTAGCATTTCAAACTAACAAATTATTCCATTATAGTAATGGATGCTAATTTGTGTTCTCTGCACTGTGAAGATCATATGTGGAAGCCAACTGCTCAGCCTCTGTGAGTGGTGGTGGTGGAGGACCCCCACCTGTTTTTCGGGCCTCCGCTTTTTTTCTGTTGGCTATAACGGGTCACATTTGAGCATACAGAGTAAGCAAATATGTACTTGTAATGTGCTCAGATAATTTCAATAAGTGCTTACAGAAAGAAAATTAATGTAGCCTCTAACTGCAATTGGTTTACATCGGACAAACAGACCAAGCACTATGGCTCATAATACAATTACACCTTACCTGTTTGGACTATATTTTTACATTTCATTTTTACTTGCTGCCAGGAACGTTTGGGGCCTGTTGGGTTGCACCTGCGCTCACATCACATCACAAAATCAAATGTATAAATTAAAAAATAAAATAAAATAAAATAAAATAACGTGTTATATGGGTGGAAATCCCTAGATCAATGTTTAAATTAACACTCACGCATTGACTCTGTCGGCTATGTTTTGCCATGCATGCTCCCTTTGTTTTGCAGCTGAGGCTGTGTTACTTTTTTTCCGCAAAATTTGCATGTTATCGGCATATGCTGCCATCAGAATTTCGGCCTCAAGCGCTGTAAATTACATTGACCGCGCCTTCTTTCCCTCCGTCTCCATGGTGACTCGCTTAATCTGTGCTCCACTAATCAGGGCTTTATGTATCCTCGTGCGCGCGTTTAACTTGGGGTTAAAGCAACTCCGCGTTGATTGAACTAATTGTTATCAGCCTTTCTGAAACCGAATATTCCGAGTTGGACAGTTCGGGGTTACTCAACCCTGAGTATCGTTTTTCACTCTGAGTTTTCTAAACCGGCTTCCTGAAATAGGGCCCAGGTCCTTGAAGGGTAATACCGTTTGAAGCTGGAGGATCGCTATATAAATATCGGATAGCAGTTAGGTCCCCTAACTTTCAGTAGCTGTTGAAAGGAAAAAGTTGTGGTATGTCAGTGGTTAGAAATACCATTATTATTTTAGGATTAGTTTAACACAAAGTCAGGGCTGACCCAGGACCATTGCTGTGAGTCGCAGTGCGCAGCATAAAAGTCCTTTCACATCGGACGCAGGATGTGCTGCTAATGCTAACTGCTAACTAAAAGCAAAGGATCCAGAATTTGTTACGCTGGCTGCTGGGCTCTGTGGGTTTTTGCAGCAGCTCTACCTGTACTAGATGCACCTGCTCCTTGTCTTTTCTATCTCTGACTTTATGTCCTCTACAAGAGTTTGGTTTTTTTTGTTTTTTGTTTTTGCTAGTTCTTCAAATGTTCAATAAAAACATGTATGCTAATTCATAACGAAGAAAGCTTTGTGATGAAGACTGTCATTTCCAAAACACTGCCCGCCCCCCCGCGGTCCACAGCGCTGTTGAAAAGGCTGTGGAAGTCCCTGTATTAAACACGTAGAACTGTGACACAAAAATCACCAAACTTGGACGACCACAGACTGTTTTCCTTCATGATGATGAAGGAAAACACTGGTTTGGCATGTAAAAGGGCACCTGCAGTTCAAAAAAAGCGCCCCTCCGACAGCCAAACCCATCTGTTCTCTGATTGGATTGTTACATTTGTGATTGACATGACATTGATCAATCAGATGGAAGGAAGAAAAATAGGGTCAAAATTCGTACTTGTAACTTGCAGGGTTTTTTTTGGCTAAGTCCACACACAAATCTTTTTTACGCACACACAAATTCTTTTTACACATACAAATCTTTTTTACACACACACAAATTCTTTTTACACATACAAAACTGATTTACAAGTACAAAATATTTATGACCACATTTTGAGCCCATCGATTTGTTTGGTTTTGAAAGTGACAACGAAGGAAAGAAGCTGAGAGTGGATGACGTAGCCATCCTGAGCCTGTTCGTATCCAACACTGGAGAAGAGGACTTGGGTGGTTTTAGTGCGCAGGAAGATGGTGGTGAATGACTGACTTTTCTTCCTGTTAAAGCTGTGTCACTGCACCTGAGCCTAAAAGGTAGTCCGAATCTACTTTTCTGGTGTGCTGTAGGTTATTGTTATGTACTACATTTGTTATTCATTTATGAAGCACAGTACATGTTTCATACTTGTAATTACTGCTACTTGTACATATACCTAAAAAGTTATGCAAATATGTACCCATAACTTGTTTTTCAAAATATTAATAAAAGTGATGTCTCCAAACAGCCATCTCTTTCCTGACAATTCCCTTTGTGCATATTCTCTTACATATGATAAGTCAACATTGAAACACCTGCGGCTTTTAGTCAGGTGCGGCTAATGTATTTACAAAACAGGATTTTCCCCTGATTTGAGCTTGTGCGGCTAATATTCAGGTGCGCTTTGTAGTCCGGGAAATACGGTACATAAAGTTAGATAAGTTGTGATTGCCTGCCTCTATTGGGATCATCATCCTTGCAGTTATGTAGAAACAAAGGGGGAAATGAATCCACATTCTTACTTTTGATAAATTTGTTACTTCACACAGCTGACCTGCTGAACATAAAGCAAAGCCAAATGTCACGGTTATGGGTCATGTTGACCCAGTATTTTCAGTTTCTTATGTTTTTTGGTATTGTTCTGTATTGTGATTTATGTCTGATTCTTTAGTTATCCTGTTTTGATTATTATTACAAATCTGTGTCAGTTTATTCTGGTCTAGGGTTTAGTTCTTAGGTTTTGTGTCCCATGGTTAGTATAGGTCTAGTTCTGTGTCTGCATCTTTGTGAGTTGTTCCCTGTTTTATTTTGAAGGGCTATGTCTTATGTCAGTGTGTCAAGCTTCGCTCCCCGTGTCTCGTTAGCCCTAATCTTTCCCAGCTATGTCTCCCTCTTGTTTTCCATTCTCTGTTTTGCGCCAGTAATAAAGCTGTGGTCTTTGAGTTGCATTCAGTGTCCGAGTCCTGCATTTGGATCCTCACTTCCGCCTGCCCGCACACAGAGCCCTGACACCAAATACCAAAAGTTGTGGAAGTAGATGCTTCTGTAAATTGATACCAATTTAAAGCTATTATAAGTTACAGATATCAGTATTCTAGGTGATGTTTACTGTAAATTGTACAATACAGCACAATTTGTGCTTTTTTTCTGTGGTGTTTTGAGTTCTAGTAGTATTTGCCTGTATTTACTTTACACATTGAGCTTTGTTGTACTTTCTCCACCTCTCTGAGTTAACTACTACAACCTGATACCTGTATCCTTGACACTATTCTGCTATTACACATGCCAGTCAGCAAGCAAGCTCACATACACACTGTTCCTGACTTACCAGATCACTCAAGCAAGAATCCACATACCCGTCGAACTTTATCTTCCTCACGCTTTCCAACTGATTTTGTGTTTCTTGTTTTTCTACGATTTATTTCTGTTCATCAGCTTTTTCTGTTGTCTTCTTCCTTTCGGATTTTCTTGAACTGTTCAGCAGAGGATGGCTTTAAGTGTGTGCACTGTTTGCCTTGGAAGCTTCAGTGCGACAAAGAGAGCTTGAGAGATGGGAGTGTGTCATCTGAAGTGGGAGGAGGATAGATGGTGATAGTAGTAGTAGGTTTTAAATGACACAAAGACTGTAAATGTATTATTTCCAAATAGACAACACAAATTGAACCAAACTAATTTTATGTTTATGTAATTTTTTTGTTACTGACCCCAAGACATGTCCTTACATAGCTATTTCAGCTGTAAATAACTTAATTATGCATGTCAGGGGGAGGAGAAGTCATGTGTAAAATTGCACAAATCAGAGTCAGTACTTATCTTGTGAGCAAGTTGTAAGATAGGATTCATACACATTCAGGTAATGAGCAGACAAGTCTAGCCCATTGTGCTCCTACACATTCTTAGATATAACTAAGTTATAGGAAGTGCTTCAGTTACAGTCTGAGGGCTTTTCCTGAGGCCTGTGCTGTTGTAGCACAAATCTGTAAATCTAGACCAATGACAGAACAGATAAGTCTGGGAGTTTTTTCATACCACTTGGCATAGACATGTTTTGGATTCCTGTCATGGATTACTCAGTGTCTCTTGTTCTAAATACTGACTTCAGATCAATCTTTAAAATGCAACACGCATGGACTTGTAGGAGAGTAGACATAAACAGTCCATGGAATGTCAAGAAATCGTGTAGTTGAATAAAAATCTACCCTCTGCCCACATTGGCTACCTATAACTAATTTTATAGCAATTAACTCAGTGCATCAACATCAGACTGCAAATACATACAATACACGTGAAGACTGGTGAACACAAGTGACTCTCTGTGCTTATTTTTTAGTTTAGTCAGTGTGATAAGAAAAAAAAAAGTTTTTTCTGTTTGCAGGCATATCATGACTGAACTAATTGAAACAGAAAGGCTGTATGTTGAGGAGCTGCAAAGCATCATGGAGGTATAGTATTTCAAGTGACTGAGATCTTTGTATCCGTTTTACATGGTTGTGGCTTATTTGCATCCAAAAAGCTGCCGACCTGAACTGCTTACTTGGAATTGCACCTGTTTTACATCTTGAGAACAAAGCTACTACAGTAAACAGTCCTTAAATCTTCTAATCATCTCCCAGAATTGTTATAGAATTTTAAAAAGTTCTTTAACTGTTAAAGGATCATTCTAGGTAGACACAGTTTACCTATTGTTTTCATACACATTGGATCTAGACTGACATTCTCTCAGTTTCCTGCCACTGCAAAAGTAGTGCAAAGAAAATGTAAAGAAAAAGCAATGCAGAAGTGACTACACCCTTGTACAATGCTGTGGTATGTAATGCAGTAAATGTAATTCGTTTCTCAATCAAAAAAGGAGCAGTGCAAAAGTATTTTTTTAGTGTATTTGTTTTTTTTATACTGATGTCTCTGAAGTGAGACTGACTGATTTTTACATTTCGCTGTTGTTTCTTTATTATTTCATTTTTTGAACCTCCCTCTCACCCTGATTCCCAGGGTTATTTTGCAGAGCTGAATAACTCTGAGCTTAGCCACCTCATGCCACCATCACTGGAGAACAAAAGAGATGTGCTGTTTGGAAACCTGCCGGAGATATATGAATTTCACAACAAGTAGGTGGAATTTACTTTATTTTGCCATTGGCCTCGACATATACACAACTATAACTTGGAAACACTGATGTCAGCAAAGATATATCACAGAAAACTGTGATATATGAACAACTCCTCTTTTAAAGGATTACCAGATGACTGGTAATGTGCCTTCTCTTAAAGTATCTTTTGCCTGGAGAAACATATTTCACTTGATGGCAAATGTGCATCATTCAAATAGCTGTCAGTTTGTACTATTAAATGATATACCGGTTGCACTCAGGTAATCCTGTAATTTTAAACCAAAAGCTCTCCCTAAAGAATTTCTAAAAAACTGGACTAACAGGAAGTCAAAGCATGCACTGCACACAAACCACACCTCCCCATTGCTTCTTGTTAAGGCAATCATGTGTGGTTCATATCAGTATATGTATCTCTGTGAATTTATTTAAATATCAAAACCTGAGAAAATGTGTAAAATGTATTTAAAAACAGAATACACTAATTTGCAAATCTCATGTTTTACTGACAGTAGAAAACAGAAAACATATCAAATGCTGAGAGATTTTATTATTTCATGAATTCAATGGTAGTACGACATCTCTTAACAGATCACTTTGATGATTAGTTAGATTTACCAACTTAACTAAGATCTAATTAAAAGACTAAAGTAACTAGACCTAAAGATTATGTAATTTGCATACACCTAATTAGTTTTAAGTAATTGGGATGCAATGTGTATTGTTTTCTTACTTTGTTTTCATGTATTTTCTGCAGGACATTTCTCATGGAGCTGGAGAACTGTGCAGAGAAACCAGAGCTGGTTGGAACCTGTTTTCTGAAAAGAGTGGGTATTTAGAAATACCCGCAAGTACCTGTAAAAGGGTTTATATTAGTACTTCCTTTACGTTAGTGGTTGCTTTTTTCTCCATGGCTATAACAGTGCACTTTTAACAGTACAAGGAATAACATGATATATTTTGCTCTTACTTTAAATGCACCCACACCAGGGACACTTGAATACTTTTCCTGCCATATCTGAGAAACTAATGACATAATGGAAAAAATATGTCTCTCACTAGCAATATTTTTTGTTCTTTAATGTGAAAAAAAATGTCCAGCCAACAATTCACACATTGACAGAGCAAACATTTGTTCCAGTTTCCAAGTATCAACTCCTCAGTCCAGTGAACCAAATGCTGCTTTGAAATATGAGAAAAGGTACCCGAAGGATCTGAGGACAGGAACTAATGAAACCTTTAAGGTTTTGCAGGTGAAACTGAAAATAGACACCCTCCAGAATCAGGTGTCTGGAAAATGAATTCCTTGCCAGGACCTCAGGTTGTAAACCTTAAACGTCTTTAAGGCTGAGACGTGGCATGGAGATAGCCATTTTTTTTTTTTTTTTACAAAAGAAGTTAAAGGTCGAGACTTGACAATTCTTCAAAAATAGGCAGATAAAGAGTAATGAGATCTTCATTAAAGGTCTGCGGGCTAACAGGCAAGGAGTCTGATTACTGGCGCAAATTCGCACTTCACTGGGCATGTAGAGAAAGTAAGGAGAAGCAGATTTTTGTCACAGATGATCTATTCATGGGCTGAGACTTAACAACAATATAGAGCAATGATAGTTATTCAAAGCCATAATCTTTTGTCATCTAGTTATCATTAGACAGGTAAAACCAGACCTTCCATTCTTTGAAACAGGGAGATCTGATACTGTGAATCGAATTTGTTCATGCTTAGCATTGACATACTTATTGTGTTGTCTTTGGTTTGTGTGAAATCCATCAACAGAGACTTAAGAAAACACACAAAGCTGTAAGTTTTTATGTTAAAAAACTATTTACATAATAGTGAGAAGTTACTGCACACATAATCTAATTTCCCAAGTCGGGGAGGAGCCAAGTCTTTAACTTACAGATTTGAAGTTCTAAAAGTACTAATACACAGAGACTTCAGGTGAGCCATTTATCATAGATCTATCATAAGTCTAGTTTTTTAGTTGGAACCTTTTTCTCCAGGTTTTAAAGTCCAATACTTTGTATTGTTGTACGGTTGTTTTTATTCAGATAACATGCGAAATTACAAAGATGTTCACTCTATTTTTGCACAACAAATTTGTTGTCTCGATTCATATCCTAGAGGGTTCCTTTAATATTCATATAAATTCATAGAAAGGTGGCAAACTTTTAAAACTAAAGATTGAATTGAACAGAAACTGAGAAACCAAATAGCCTTCCCTCTTCTCACTTGGACATGTGTTTGTGCTCTCAGAAAGAAGAGCTTCAGGTGTATGAAAAGTATTGTCAGAATAAACCACGCTCTGAAATCCTCTGGAGGCAGTGTGGGGACAGCCTGTTTTTTCAGGTAAAACACACACATACGCGCACGCACACACACACACACACACACACACACACACACACACACACACACACACACACACACACAATTTCAGGTGACTACAACTGTTAGTTGATTTCTACAACTTCTTCTTAACCTAATCTGAGATGGTAGCTAACTTTACAAATCTGTTAAAAAACTAGGCCGAACCCTGAAGTTGTTTCACTGAACCCTCAGTAATGCTTCATGCTACTGGCCTCTGAGAAAGACTTTAGAGCACAGCACCTACAATGTTGGTGTTCTGTTTGGTGACTTAACCTCACAATGCAGCTGTAACAGGTTAGAGTTCGATGAGGCTTCACGTGCCACTTCTTGATCAACAACATTTGGTTTGTGAGAACAGGAATGCCAGAAGAAGCTGGATCACAAACTGTCTCTGGATGCCTACCTGCTGAAGCCTGTCCAGAGGATCACCAAATACCAACTCATGCTGAAGGTGTGTTATGTGGTTAGAAGATGTAATTTAAAAGGAACTAACCAATTAGTTCAGTACATTAATGTTATTTTTTATTCTTTGTATTTATTAGGCTAGTTATCATGCTTCTAATAGATATCCAGTCTCTATTTACCATGAATAATTTAATTTAAAAGATAATTAAACAACCAAGTATTTGATTTTTCTTCTTTTTTTGGTCAGCCTAACCAAAAAAAAAACATTTTTACTTTTTATAAAATATAACAGAAGCAAGAATATGAAAAACCTTTTATTAGTCACTTACATTTCATCCTGAACCTAAAGAAAAGCCTTCATCACCACTGAAGCTTGCTAAGTCATTGATTTCATTTATTTTAAGTAAAAAAAAAAAAAATTCCCATTGAGTCAATTGTTGGTGAGAATGGAAAATAAATAAAGAAAAAGAAACCTGTGACACAACCAGAGTGATGGTTTATTCAATACTAGAGGAACTGTTCCTGGAAAATGAGCTGATATCCACAACGTGATAGCCCTGTTATCTCAGTCTGTGTTTATTATTAATTCTGCCTTTCACCTGCATCTTCTCTCCTCCCCTTCTCCTCTCCTCCTCTTTGGGACTTTAGAAATATTGATATCCAGTCAATTCAGTCCAAATAATTATACTATTCGCATAACCTAAGAAATGATATGAACTGTTATATTTATGGCAAGAAATTTGCCATTTTCTTAAACAAATGTTGGGTGAAATATTAGCCATGTTCAATGTAGCAATGTGGAACTGTTGTAGCATTTCGAATAATCTGATGGCTTTTTCATTGGGCCATTGGCATGTCCTGATAAGAGGGAGATATAAGAATCGACCCTATAAGTAATAATAATAATAACAATAACAATAATAATAATAATAATAATAATAATAATGATGATAATAATAATAATAATAATAATAATAATAATAATAATAATGATAAGTGCATGTGATTTTTGTTCCACGTCACTGTTAGACAGTAGGGTTATATTTCTGATATGGACTGACAAAAGAAGGCGGTCCTAAAGATAGGGAATTTGTCATTAACTATGATTCTACATCAAGATTGACATAAAGTTTATTTGCTCCTCTGTTCTTCTCTTTCTTTGGTTTGTATTTTGTGCCCTTGATCTTTCTAAACCACTTCCACTTTCCCGTCTAACAGGAGATGTTAAAATGCAGTAACGGTGAGGGGATGGCTGAGTTGGAGGAGGCTTTAGCCACCATGCTGGACATCATTAAGTCTGTCAATGACTCCATGCACCAGATAGCAATCACTGGCTTTGAGGTCAGTGTACAGTAGTCATCATCATCATCATTAAAGTTCTGAATGATTTACACTGTGAAAACGAACTTGAGTTAGAGGGCTGTTATTCCACTCTCGTTACTCAGCCTCTAATTCACCGTGTGATGTCAACTGACTTGACTTTCTTCACTTTAGAGCAATCAGATTACTATAACTTGTCACCTTCCCGTTGTGGTACAGTCATGTGAAAAAGTGATCTAATGGAAAGTGTTTGCTTTCTGAAATATTTTAGTGAGCAAAATTGGAATCCTCTTTGTCATAGAGCCTATTGATGAACAGGAAACACTGAAACACGTGTTCCAGAATGTGGATGATGGACTTTTTCTAAAAGTGTTTTCCTATGTTTTCTTTCCTATGTTTTTGGGCTTGCTGTGCCATTTGAAAGACTTTTTATCCCTGCCAAGAGCGTAGTTCAAGAAACCTGGAAAAACATGTACATCATAAGATGGATCTATTTAGTTATGCAGTAGTACATGTTTTTGTGATTAAAGTCAGTATCATGTAAACCATTTATTCCCATTAAAACAACAACAAACAATGTCTGTTGCTTACATTTTTAAAAGTCACTGGTCACACCATAAATTCAGTGTTAAAACCTGAATCAGATATGTTTAATCAGCAGATTTTTCTGTTTTTTTCACACTACTAATGCTATTATTTTCTATTACAAGTTTAGCACTGAATGTACCTAACTAGGGATAAAGTAAAAAGAGTTTTTGGGCAAGTCTCAACAGCTTTTGCACACCCGGGCCCTATTTCAGGAAGCCAGTTTAGTGCAAACTCTGAGTAAGTATACCCTGAGTTAACGAAAACTCTGGGTTTTTGGTTTCACAAAGTGAGTTTAGATTAATTCTGAGTGAGTTACTATGACGACACACTCCGTGAAGCTAACCTGCCCCCTAGCAGGTTTACTTCAACTAACCCTGACCTTCTCCGCCTCTTTGTCGGAAACCTGACTGTAGGAAGTGTCAGACATGGCGTGCTCCTTCCTTGAAGAGCCAGTAGATGTTGAAGCCCAAATTCTCCGCAGAGCTCTCCGCCGGGAGAGAGTGATTAGAGCGCGTTTGGACATTTTATCATTTCCTGATGATTTTCTGTGTGAACGTTACCGTTTTTCAGCACAATCTATAATTTATTTGAATAACATCCTCAGGCCTAATATTGCTCATGTGACACATCCCGGACATTCTCTCAGTTCTGTACATATTATTTGTATTGCACTTCGTTTTTTTTGCAAACGGGAGCTTTCTGTATAATATTGGTGACGCTGAGCACGTTTCCAAGGCTACCGTCTGTCGGGCAGTCAGGAATGTTACAGTTGCACTGAAACGTCTCGTGTACTCGTTTGTGGTGTTCCCCGGTCATAGACCCACAAGATTTATCAAAGAGGGATGCCACAAAATTGCAGGTATCAGGATGAACAAAACTTAATTCATGATGTGGTGATACTTGAACTACTACTTAAATTTTACATTTATTTTCACGGTTCCCAGGCGTGATTGGCTATATAGATGGCACTCACATTCCAATCATTGCTCCTTCAGTAAATGAAGGAGACTATGTGAACAGGAAGTCTTTCCACAGCATTAATGTACAGGTACATAGTTCCCTGTAGCATTTCAAACTAACAAATTATTCCATTATAGTAATGGATGCTAATTTGTGTTCTCTGCACTGTGAAGATCATATATGATGCTGCCAACATTATCACAAATGTGGAAGCCAACTGCTCAGCCTCTGTGAGTGGTGGTGGTGGAGGACCCCCACCTGTTTTTCGGGCCTCCGCTTTTTTTCTGTTGGCTATAACGGGTCACATTTGATCATACAGAGTAAGCAAATATGTACTTGTAATGTGCTCAGATAATTTCAATAAGTGCTTACAGAAAGAAAATTAATGTAGCCTCTAACTGCAATTGATTTACATCGGACAAACAGACCAAGCACTATGGCTCATAATACAATTACACCTTACCTGTTTGGACTATATTTTTACATTTCATTTTTACTTGCTGCCAGGAACGTTTGGGGCCTGTTGGGTTGCACCTGCGCTCACATCACATCACAAAATCAAATGTATAAATTAAAAAATAAAATAAAATAAAATAACGTGTTATATGGGTGGAAATCCCTAGATCAATGTTTAAATTAACACTCACGCATTGACTCTGTCGGCTATGTTTTGCCATGCATGCTCCCTTTGTTTTGCAGCTGAGGCTGTGTTACTTTTTTTCCGCAAAATTTGCATGTTATCGGCATATGCTGCCATCAGAATTTCGGCCTCAAGCGCTGTAAAATACATTGACCGCGCCTTCTTTCCCTCCGTCTCCATGGTGACTCGCTTAATCTGTGCTCCACTAATCAGGGCTTTATGTATCCTCGTGCGCGCGCTTAACTTGGGGTTAAAGCAACTCCGCGTTGATTGAACTAATTGTTATCAGCCTTTCTGAAACCGAATATTCTGAGTCGGACAGTTTGGGGTTACTCAACCGTGAGTATCGTTTTTCACTCTGAGTTTTCTAAACCGGCTTCCTGAAATAGGGCCCAGGTTTTCAAAATTTAGGTTTAGAATAACTCTTCAAGTTTTAGCAGGTTTAATGGGAATCTTTTGTGACCTGCCATATTCAGGTCTCCTCATAGATGATATCTGGGCTAAGATGTTTGCTCTGGCAAACATCCAAATTCCTTCTTCCCTTAAATGAGTTGTGATTGACTGGGTGTGGGTGGGGTTACATATCACTGGGGGTATCTTACCAGCGCCAGCATGTGCATTCAGATCATTGTTAACACATGGAAGTGTTGTACTGTTCATACAAAAGGTATGCTTAAATAATGAGCTTTTGTTGCCAACTTTTTGTGCCATAACTGAACTGAAGCTGTATTAAAACATTTACTACTGCGAATAGTTATGCCCCCCCCCCACCACCACCACCACCACCACAAAAAAAAAAGTGTTTCACAGATCTGACAGTCTTTTGATGTTTGCAGGGAAATCTGAGTGAACTGGGGAAGCTGCTGATGCAGGGATCCTTCAATGTGTGGACTGACCACAAGAAAGGCCACAGCAAAGTAAATTCCCACACTCCTGTTTTACCAGTGTTGAATATTGCCCTATGGATGTCCTGTCGTTTACCTTAACATTAGTTAGTCGCAATGAACAAGTCTGGATACTTTACATTCATTAAGATGCAAGAAAAATAAATACATCCTTCTTAGCTTTACATATTTCAGAGTGAAATAAAAGCAAATAGGAGACCAGTCTGAGATTACCTGACTGGTTGTCGAGTGGTTGCTGGAGACTGCTGATTGTTGCCAGTGGAAAACAGTTGCAAAGAGGGTGCTGCTGTGAACAATTTTATGCTGCCAACTAGGGATGGGTATCGAAAACCGGTTCTTGTTGAGACCCGGTTCTCACTGTTTCAATTCCTTGGAATTGTTTGCCATTTTTGCAAACGATTCCCTTATCGATTCCAGTCGCCCCGAATGACGTCACCACGTTGCTGAGCGTCATTTACCTGGCAGGAAACACGGCGCCTAAGCGGCTCAAAGTTTGGTTATACTTTACGAGAACGGATGACAACAGGGCAACTTGCAATACTTGCAAAGTAGATATTTCATTTAAGGGAGGAAACACTACGAGTATGCAAAAGCATTTGCTCACAAAACACGCGATAACCTTAAATGAATGTTGTGTTTTTAATTCCGCTCCGGACTCGTGAATCTCAACCCAGCAGCAGCGGTAACGTTTGCACTTCCTCTCCCGTTAATGCGGCAGGTAAATAATCAACTAACAGTGCATTTTATGTTAGCGCGATCTGCCTTATTACAAACCTGCCATTACTCTGCATTTAGGTGACCATGTTGAGAGAGACAGACAGAGTCTGGCTGGCTCAGATGCTGGCAGTTCTCGCTGCAGTCTACCGGTAGCGTCTCCTTTCAGGCCAGGATAGACGAATGTCACCCAGCAGTGACTAAGTTTGTGGTCAAAGGCTTGCACCCATTTGCCACAGCAGATGCCCCCGATTTTTGGTAAGTGAATGTGTTTAATTGTAGGCAGGAACATTACTGGATATTCTTGTGTAATTGCTGCAGAATAATTTATGTTATTTTTGTTATTGCAACAGAAGAATATTTATTTTATTATTTTACATTTACAATTTTTTTCCCGGGGACCCTGTGACACCCCATTAAAGAGCCGTAGGCTGGATCTCTTAAGATCTCACTGCTGGGTTTGTAAGGCCATGTTACTCCTAAATTTCTATCTTGTTTAAAGAGAAGATATAAAACAAAGTTCTAAGCTAATCGACCTTAGTGTTCTCCTTTTTAAAAAGAATCGATAAGAGAATCGATAAAGAATTGAATCGTTAAACATAATCGAAAATGGAATCGGAATCGTGAAAATCTTATCAATACCCATCCCTACTGCCAGCAACTACCAGTCACTTATGGAACACATTTTTCCATCACAAGCAGAGGTTGCCAGATGATTGCTGACAGGTCTCTAGGCTTAATTAATCTGCAGCTACAGTTTACCTTTCATAAACAAGGCTGTGTATGGCCTTTACTGCAGAACCTCGATCACTTTTTTTTTTTCTTTTCAGAGGAAACAGGAGCTCTATAATTTGATGTGTCAAATTATGACAATCACTCTAAAACACTTTGTGGAAACCGGATCAGTTGTGTCCAAAGCACAACCAAACCATAAGCAAGCGCATCTAGAGAAGATCATCACGCTTTCTTGATGAGAAATGGCAAGGCACCTCTATCATCGATACAGAAATTGCTAAATAAGGAATGCAAGAGCACAGCCAGCAGGAGGCCAAAACTCAGGGCTAAACCATGCCAGCATTTCATAGCGAATCATTGGAAAAAAGGACGAGCGTATTTAAGATGAAGAACATGTATTTCATTTCCTCTTTTTCAACATAAAGAACCATCATAGCATTCAAGTTTGTCCTTGGAAGCATTATAATGCAATACTGTTTTGCAGTTTATGTTATCAGTTGATGATTAATAACCGAGACACAATGGAAGCGAAGCTAAAGTGGCTCGGAGTGATGCAGTCATTAATATTTACATCTATAGCTAAATACAAACCCATCCCAAGTGCCTTTGATACTTTGTGTGTTCAGCTCATATTGTTCTGCTCCAGTCAGTGAATTTCTGGTTGAGTCTCATTTCCATTTTTTTTTATAGCTCTGCTGTGGTTGCCAAATCTGTTGTGACCGGCTATTCAGTTTTATTTATGTAGCACCAGTTCACAAACCAGCCATCTCAAAGCACTTTATATTGCGGAGTAAAGACCCTATAATAGTACAGCAGCTGGAATCCAAACAATCAGATGATCCCCTATGATCAAGCATGATTGAGGGTTTGAGGAACTACCTTTCAACAGGAAGTGTCCTCTGGCAGGACCAATGTAAGGGGCAGCCATTTGCTTCAACTGCCCGGGGGCTGCAGCGAAGAGTACCAGAAAAGACAGGCATACGTTTCAGTAGTTTTTTATACACATTTTTACCAACAACATCAAACCATATGCAAGCACATCTAGATATTTGATCAAGCTCTGTTGATGAGAGATAGCAAGGAAACTCTATTGATATAGAACATACCAGCATTTCATAGCAAAAGAATGAAAGAAAGGGTACGTGGCAAAGAAGAGCATATTTAAACTGAAGGACATGAATTTCATTGCCTCTTTTTCAACTTAAACAGGCAGCACAGCATTCAGGTTTGTCCTTGGAAGCATTATAGCGCAGTGCTGTTCTGCTGTTTATGTTATCAGTTGATGATTAATAACCAAGACACAATGGAAACAAAACGTAAACAGCTTAGAGTGATGCAGTCATTAACATTTATATGTATAGCTAAATACAAACCCATCCCATGTGCCTTTGATGTATTCAGGTTTGTTCGAACATTTTTTTGTTTGCTTAAATAATAACAATATGAGTGATGCTACAGGGTCATCTGTCATGGGTCTTTGTTGACATTTAATTTCTGAATGTTACACAGTTATTTACGCATGTGATAAGTGACAGATTACCTGCTCTTAGGTGAAGGACCTGGCGAGGTTTAAGCCTATGCAGAGGCATCTCTTTCTGTATGATAAGATGCTGCTGTTCTGTAAGAAACGAGAGGAGACCACTGATGGACATGAAAAGACCCCGTCCTACAGCTTCAAACACTCACTCAAGGTCAGATAACGATGGGGATGTGTGTGGGTTAAGTGTGCATAGCCTGCACTTTGTTTGAATGAATAAGCCTTTATTTGTCACCTGCAGTTGCCTGCAGCGAAATTAGACATCAAACACCTTCTCATTTAAAGCTGATTTAAATGATATATTGGGATCTATTGAACTCTACTAGATTAGAGTTCAATAGGTCCCAATAGTTGTTATTTATCCACTACTGGGGCATTTTTATTTATTTATTTATTTATTGAAGAACATCAACTAATTTGTCTTCAATAGTTCCTTTTAAGTATTGCAGATAAAGATGATGCTTAATTTTAAAAAGTACCAGATAATGCACATAATTATGCAAATAATAATTAAAAGCTGTTTTATAAAACAGACAAAAACCAAACAGATTTCATTAATGAGAACGTTTCAGAACCACTAGGATAGAGTAACCCTATTAATACCATTAAAATACATCATTTTGGACTTAATGATGGTTATTTGAAGCTATTCTACTGTTTTTTAAGGGAGCAAACCTTTTAACTGAATATTGCTAAATAGCCAGTGGCATCCACTAGTAGTTGTACAGACTTGTTGCCTGTGAAGTCCTGTAGATAGTAGAAAGGACATCTAAGCCTCAAAGTCTGTAATAGTTTAATTTATCTAAAGATATAAGATTAATTCAGCTAAATGCATTTGTCGTATTGTGGGTGAAGAGGGGTCAGCAGTTAAGCTCATGATTACCACTATTATTAGTATACCCCTACTTGTTATTATGATAAATTCACAGTTGGTATTTAAATAGGAATCTCAAAGCTTATTCACATTACTTTATAGCATGGCAATATTTTGGGAATACTGCTAGCCTGAGACGTTTAATGGCTTTAGTTTATGACTCTGGTTTGTTAATGTCCTGGAAAATAATTATCACCTTAAGTGACTGTTATACTTTGGGAGCGTTGTGCCGAATAACATATAAAATGCGTATTTATTGTGTGACTGCTAATGAAAGAGTTTTTTTTCTGTGCATCACTTGACAGAGTTCATCTCTAACATACTGAATCTCAGTGTCTGTGTCCTGTTTCTGTTCAGATGAGTTCTGTGGGGATCACAGAGAATGTCAAAGGTGACAGCAAAAAGTTTGAGGTTTGGTACAACGGCAGAGAGGAAGTTTACATCATCCAGGTATGTTGATGCAACCTTTCCTTTCTGCTTTATGTTCAGATTCATTCAGCTTACCCTTTCCTCTGAAACTGTGATGGAACCCAGCTCACTTTATTTATTTGGAGCAGTACTACATTTCTACCTTTTTATTTCTGATTTTACTAAAAACATCTACTTCTGGTCTCTTGTCACATTTCTTTTGTTTATTAGCTATTCGGTCAACAGGAGCCTTCAAAATGCAGTCCTCTTAAACTGTATTAGGCCATTCTTTTAGTAAATAAAAACAACAATTTTTGGTTTCTTCTGCTTCCTGAAACCATTAATCATGTCACAACCTAAACAGTTTCTTGGCAGCTGGTTGCGGGACTTTTTTCTAAGCTTGGAAGTTACTTTCATGTTGCTGGGTCTGAAATACCAGCAACACGCTCAGACAGAAACTGGTTCACCCGAAAGACAAAACGCCAAAACACAAACTTAACAATGTGGTGTATGCTGTACAGTGCAGCGAGGAATGCCCAGACCTCTACATTGGAGAGACCAAACAGCCACTTCACAAGCGCATGGCACAACATAGAAGAGCCACCTCCACAGGACAAGACTCAGCAGTCCATCTGCATCTTAAGGATAAAGGACACTCTTTCGAGGATGCCAATGTTCACATTTTGGACAGAGAGGACAGATGGTTTGAAAGAGGAGTGAAAGAAGCCATCTATGTCCACTGTAAGCAACCATCTTTGAACAGAGGCGGGGGTTTACAACACCAGCTATCTTCCATTTATAATCCAGTTTTGAGATCCCTTCCCAGACGCCTTAACGCCCACTCACATCCTGGGCCATCTGACCTCAGGAATTCGCATGATAAGGTGGGGCCAGGTTTCACAATGAACACACCCGAAACTCTGGCTGATTGGGACCCACACCCAGTTTCACACCTTGGCTCAGGCGATTAGAGGATCATCAGGGGGTCCTTTTGTCCCTCTGTGGGGGTTTACTCCCACTAGGTTTATATCTGGGACTCTCCACTATTTGACCTTAGAACTGAAGAAGCTTCTCGGATGAGAGGTGAAACGTCTTCAAGCAACTTAAAGAAGTCCAGATGCTTTTCTTTGCAAGCTCCTTTGACTACGATGACCTGGATGACTGAGAACCTTCACAGACACATTGTAGATAATAATGACGGAGGCTAGGGTATTTATGAAACTGCTAAATATGTTTGTGACTGGTTTTTAGAAGTCTGTACATTCATGCATATAAGAACTGGAAAATGATATCCTTATGGCAATGAATTCATATAAAGCATAATGTGTCTAATTTATTGCTTAATGTGACCCCCTGATGTAATTTCAGTGAAATATTCTTCCTGGAAGAAATCCATGATACACAAGGTGTGCTCTTGGGGGCAGTGTTGCACCACACACCTCTCCAATCAGTTTCTCACTCAGCATATGTGCTTGATTTATCTTTGTGTGTATCTATGTATGTATTTATTCCTCCCTAGGCTCCTTCCATGGATGTGAAAAATATGTGGGTGTCAGAGATTCGGAAAGTTCTTACAGGCCAGCTGGAAGCATGCAGAGGTATGTACACACACACACACACCTTTTCATCTGAGAATAATTCTGTTCGTCTGTGTTACCTCATCTTTCACAGGATCACACTTCAGTCCCAGCAGGTGAAGGATGAAGTTTCCTCTCTGCTCGGATAAGTTCACCTGTTAGCATCTGTTAGATTAGTTAAATCATAACTTTTTGGTTTTAGCATGAAAACGTTTACACTCACACATTCTGCTGTTGTGCCATTGTTATTTTTTTAACGTCTTCATGGTACCTCGTGCGTTGATGCACACATTCTAACGAATGAATGAAACTCAGACCTTGAATATATTTATTAGAACTTAAATATATAAAATGACATCAAAAGAAAATCCACATCAAAGCAAGAAGATGTGTGGAGCTTGCATGTTCTCCCCGTGTCCTCCCACAGTCCAAAGAAATGCTTGTTGGTGTTTCTAAACTGCCCATAGGTGTGCATGTGAGAGTGAATGGTTATCTGTCCCTCTGTGTTAGCCTTGGTGACATGTAGCCGTTCTACAAGTACACTGCATTAATACACCATGACAAGCTTTAGCTGCTACAGCACCTTGTATTCAAACAGCTGAGTACTGTCCTTAAAGGATCAAGCATTGTTTTTGACTTAAGTCTTCTGTAGTTTTAAACCTTTATTTAGGTTCTGACCTGACATAAAACTTACATGTAGTTCGAAGCAGGCAATATAATTTTGTCTGTTTTTATACGACTTACATGAAACAAGCAGTGGCTTGCTTCTATATCAATTTTACAACAAGCTGTTTTTTGATTTTATACAATGATGAAGAACTGAACTGATGAAGAATGTAGAGCACAGCTGTCCCAAACATTCACACTGCATGCTGACTAAATGACCCAGATCATTTAGTCAGCATGAAGTTCAATCCTCTATAAAAACATGAACAATTATAGTTCTGTATACTGGCTTCTATGATAGGGGTACCTGTTGGTTTGATTAACTTTTTTTTTTTTTCAAGGAACATTTGCCTTGCTCTCCATTTTTTAACACACTGTGTCATTAATGAAGGCTGTCAGAAAAATGATTTATGTCATCAGTTTTTTTATTTGCTATCGAGCGCTTCTTTTTGTTTCTAATCATGTTAGATTGCTTAGTAGATGGAATTCCATCGAAGACATTAATATATCATCAAACCTCAAATAACCATGTCCAGAGCCGCTAAAAAATGTTGTATAGCATACAAATTGCAATCTAGGTTCTGGTACTTCTTAAATCAAAATCAAAAAATCCTGACCTCATTTTAATTTGGCTGATCTCCTCTTCAAAGTCACCTTTTAGCACACCTCGAGACAGCAGCAGCTATTGTAAGATTATTCTGTGGAAGCCCATTTTCTGTCCCTGTGGGCCCATGAAATGAGCACTGGAACTGTTCCAGTGTGGCAAAGTGGCCAATCTTCAATCTGAATTATATTTTGGAAAAGAGAAAAAAAAAGTAGTTAGTAGCAGTAGTGGGTAAGTCAGCTGGTAGGTGAACATTGTGTTGATGTGGGCAAAAAGTCCCTGATTTCAGTCTGCTATGTGCTATTATGTTACAGTAGTGGTACAGTTCTTTTGCGTTGATAGTCTTTGGATAGTCTGTCCAGTTTTTTCTTCAGGGGAGAATCTGATGTATCTCATGATCATCCGACTGCTGTTGGATCTTTCGTGTATAGTTTGAACAGTAAAAATCATCAGCATCAAAGTCTGGTCGTTTTGACACAGAAGTTGATGCTTACTTTTCATATTAGTTCAGTGGTCAGAACAGAACTTGATATAAAAGTGTGATGAAAAAGTGGACGCAGGAATGGATGTGGGAAACAGATGCAAGAGAAGTTGATCCTAAAGGGTAAATCAGAAAAATTATGCTTTATTTTTTGTATTCTCTTTTGCTTTTAATAGCAAACAAGCAACATTATGATAGCACTTTATATAATGTATGATATAAATTGACTGATATATCTAAAATTAGTGGTTCTCCTTTAATATCTAACAATTTCACTGGCTGATTTATTCAAATTAATTCATCCTCTTGGCAAAAGTACTAAATATTCTACAGTTCCAGATGCTCAAGTGTGAGAATTTAATGCTTTTGTCTCCTTTACATAATTTGAAAATAAATAAATAAAAAGCTCTCTGTGGTTTGTTCAGACAGAATAATTTGAAGAGCTGACTTTAGGCACTATTTTCTGACATTTTATAAACTCAAAAAAATAAAAATAAAAACCCCAAGACAACAATATGTGCTGAAAATATTTTTTATCAATATGAAGCAACACCAAACAATGAGAAAACACAAAACCACATAAACACACGTACACACAGCAACCCACACCCCTCTCTCTCTCCCTCAGTCCTTTCTGTGCCAGTCAGTTCTGCACAGTTCTACTCTGTGGTCCTGACTGACAGCTAAGGCACACTATGTGAGCTGCACACTCTGCCCAGCTGACAACCTGTGTGTACCTGTGTCTGTGTGTGAGCAGACTGGCTAATAGCACACCATTCCTGTCATGAAGCCTGGAGAGTAGAGGCTGTAGGAGGCTCTGACGGTCCAGCGCTGTGAGTTAAACCTCAGACTCCATGCGAGGAAAGACAGAGAGAAGGAATGAAATTAGTCCAGGAAAAAGGGAGGGAGGAGATGGAAAGTGATGGGGAGAAAAAAAAGAGGAAGATGGTGGAATGATGTGAAGAGAGAGACAAAGAGACAGATGGGCAGAGAGAGTCCAAAGGGATTTTCAGAGTGGAGATGGAGGTTGAGAGGCAGCTCAGAGGGAATGAAGGGAGGCTTGAAGGGATGAACATGAAAGGAAGGAGGGGCAATTGTTAGAAGAGAGGAGGGTGGCGAGAAGGAGAAGAGGCATAGCAGTCATCTCAGCTGTGTGCTTGAGAGAAAAGGAGGAGAGATAATAGATGTGATAGGAGAGCGAGAAGAGGAAGGGCTGGATTACAATGTGACTGATTTAAATCATTTAAATCAGGCCACATAATGGCAAATAGGATCTTAGGACAAAATTATTTAAACTCAAGGTCCTGCTTTTTCTGGCACTTTCTTCCAACAGTTAAAGGGCAAAAATGTACTTTCATAGTCATTTCCATGACAACTGAACTCTAGCAATGACCACTGTGTTAAAAACTGGAAAGTTAAAAGTTCACCCTTGATCTATTTCCAAGGTCAAGAAGGATTTTATGCACTACAGAAAGGTTTTATTGTATATTTTGGTGCGTACATTCTACAATAAATGATATTGTCGTGCTTACTTGGTCAACTTTACTCAGTGAAGTCTAAGCAGAGTTTAGAGTAGAAATAATTTTGCTTAAGGAGGGAAGTAGAACTGAACTGCTGTTCCATGCAAGCAAACATAATCTGTGGAGACCAAGGCACACAAGTCTTTCACATGATGAGTCGTGATGGAAAATCATTTACTTGGTGAAGAAAAATGTCTTTCTGTCTGCACAGCAAGAAGGGAGGCGAGTGCATGTCTTCTGGTCAATGACTATGAAAAGGCTTCATGATCACTATTTCAGAGATGTCAGCACACCATGCCAACTCTGGGTTAAACTCAATAAAATCATAAAGTCAGACTGTAGTCGAGAAAAAAAATGTAAAAATGAAGTGAGGATATTTTTTGGACTGATTTAGAAAAAAATCATCCCGATAAGCACAACATATAGGGGTTAGCCTATACAAACAGACCAAGTCATACCACTGTGTTATCTCACAGGTTTTTAGGTCTCTTATGGTGTGGGGTCTTATGGGGTCTCTAATGGAACAGTATTTAGCAGGATGATGATCCTAAAAACCGAACAAAGGAACCAAAAGTGCTTTAGATGTAGAAAGATGGCTAATTCTTGACTGACTGATCTCACCAACCAATGTGCCCATTAGTTAGTTCAAGCATAGCCTTTAAACTTCCCATTACACATCTCATATACCAGCTATTACACAGTTGCTGTTGTCTCTGCAACCTACTTTGCAAGTCAAACGTACCCATCTCCTCCCTTTTACACCATTTCTGACGTTTGCGTATAGTGCATATTTAATACTTCCTGAGCTTCTGAAGAAAACAATCGTCTTTTAACTAAAGTGGTCCTAGCAAAACGGCTCATTGGAAGCAACTGTGATTAGTGATTAAAAGAATGTCTTTATTTTAGAAAATGGCAGCCGAATTATAAGTATGGTTAAACAAAGTTTTTGTACCGCTGGAATTATCTCAGTATGTATCTTACCCTATATTTGTCTAGATCAGGGGTCAGCAACCTTTAACACCCAAAGAGCCATTTGGACCCAGTTTCCATGGAAAAGAAAACACTGGGAGCCGCAAATACTTTTTGACATCTAAAATAAAGATAACACTGTTTTGCTTTGTATAAACAACTAAAGTGTTTTGCTTATGAAATACATTAAGTGCTACAGAGAAAATAACATTTTATTTATGGAATGAACACATTTTGAACTAAACTAAAAATATAACAAAAAGGAAACAAAAACTGTAGTGAGCCGTCATCCTTATGTCACCTTTGGGATTTTGCAGCCTGTAGTGGAGCCTTGATCTGAATATTAAAAATAATTGGAAAAAAGCACTATGCTGCTAAAAAATGAAAAATAAGTATTTGCAAAATATCTGCATAAACATTTATTTTACGTGGTTAATGTGTGTGGCAGGGCGTGGTCTGCAGTGCCGCTGCAGGGGAGGTGGACATCTGCAATCAAGCCTCGCCGGCTTAAATTCTGTGCTCTCTCTGCTGTTGTGTTGGTGTGTGTCGGGCTGCGAGCTGCAAAACTACAGCTGGCTGTATGGCTACAGCAACCATGTGTGAAAAGTAGCCAATAAAGAAAAAAAGCATGTTCATGTAAACATCGTCAGGTGGTATGTTGACAATGGGACTTCTGTTCCTGACCGTCTGCGCACAGCGCCTGCAGAGGCGTGAGCGGTGTTTGTTTTTACCACTTGGCCTGCCTGGGGTTGAAAGTCTGCACGGCATTTCGGCAGGTATGGTTTCTGTGAGTGTGACGCTTATTTTGAGCGATGAAAAATAATAACATAATTTTATTTTTATATTTCAAGATCACAATAATCTTCCAATTTAGAACTACAAGTTAAAAAGAACTAACACAAATGAAATACACTTCAGTTAAATACTTATAATTTTTTTCCAAACCACGTGGAGCCGCAGTATAAGGACTAAAGAGCCGCAGGTTGCCGACCCCTTGTCTAGATGAATGATAAACATGGAGGATGGAGTGTGCATCACATTATAAACTTTGCCATATGCATGGTGTTACTCCTCATTTAAACTCTTGCTGCTGCTGCTGCTCTCTTCTCAGACTGTCTACGCACAATATGACTAGCCTTTATGAATAAAACATCACTTTGTCCATGATGAAAAAATAGATGCTTTTTGCTGAGTACAATATTCGGTGCTATGCTGAGTCTGCACTTCTCCGACAGGCTCATTGGTTGCTTGGTATAAGAGGTAACAAGCCAGATCATTCACAGAGCTTGGTATTTCACTTATGTGAGCTATCCATTTGGCCAAGGCAGCACCTCTTGTGTACAGTTATGTTACTAGATGCTTCTCTAGAGACTTCCTGCCTCAGAGCAGGATTCTTGTGGCAGGCCAGAATTGTTAACGTTGCATTTATGAAGTCTGTTGATTAGATGTAGGTGATGTCTGAAGCTGCATTCCAGGAACTTAAGTGTTTGGATTTTTCTTTCTTTATAGAGCCCGAGCAGGATTTCAGGATATCAGTCCAGTAAAAGCAGCTTATGGAGTTGACACAGCATTCTGGGAGAATTTAAGCATTGAAATAACTCATGAATTATAGAATAAAAGCTTCCAGTTGTAAAAGATGCCAGCAGCATGGCTCTAAAGGATAGGTACTGGAAGTAAAGCTTGAAACCTTGATTTTTTATAGTTTTTCAGAAAACTAGATGGTGTTTTGTATCTTCTTCTGTCTTGTTCTTTTCTGTTTGGTCTTTCTGATATCATCTCTTGACTTGTGTAAAGAGGACTTGTACTGTTGTAGTTCTTCTGCCGCCATGTATTCAGTACAGTGCAGGACACAGATTCAATAGGACCAGACACCAGTGGAGGATTACAAACAAGACACAGAAGCCACCTCAAGGCCTGCATGACATACAAAATCCACAGTGTGGTACCGAAGAAAATATTTGCTAAGAGAAAAATAATGAAATGCTGCCTCTGCTCTGGACAGCAGGAAGAAGGAAACATCGACTGCTTCTAACAGTTAAGATGGCAAAACTGAGCAATTTTGTTAATAAGCAGAGTTTTAATGAATTCAGCAGCTTTTTTCTCAAAAGGGAAAACAAACACAGGCACAGAAAATGGCGACCTTAGAGTAGCAGAATATTTTATGGAAATGCTATCCAAGCCAATTCCTCCTATTCCATTTACCAATCATATTTTACTCATTTACTAAACCAAGTCAAAATCCCTCACGTACCGATGAGCAAAGTAGCTTTGAGCAATGTTTGGGGCCAGATGCCTTGCTCAAAGGTAGCGATTCCAGCAGCAAATCCTTGTTTTAAACCTCACGGTGCTCCAGTTTGACCATCAGTAATTTTCTGTTTCTCTTACATTCACAGAAGCCAGCCAGCTCAACATCTATGGGGCCCCTATGAGGTGAGGAAACAGAGAATCACACAAATTAGAAATTAATCAGCAACCATGATGACCAAGTTGCAGAAAATCTGAAATCTTCTCTCTGAATCTGAAAAAATCTGCTCTCAGAACAGGGATGGAAATGACAAGTGGAAATCTTAGCTATTTCAGTTTCTCACTGATCTGTCTACTCTCAATAGGAATGTGCGGAAGATGGCACTGAAACACTCTGATTCATCAAGCCCAGAGTCAGGCTTCAGGAGGTCCAACCCCAGCCCTAATATGAGGCAGAAGAGAGGTGAGAGCTCACTTGCCAAACTAACCAAAAAGTCAGCATCTCGTATTACTTCCAGAATTGGGTAAAATGAACTGTAGATGGGGTGGTGTGTGAACCTTGAGATTTCAGATTGCAGTCTCCATGGAGTTATTGTAAAATGGAAGAACGGGCAAGGTTACAGCACATGGCCTCTCATGCTAACATGCTGTTCATGCACACATAGTCTCCTCTAAATCTCTGTGCTGTACTTCTGCATGTAGACTCTTAGCCAAAAACAACCTTTCCACATGCAGTTAGGTCAAAAGCATACAGAGAAGCTGTACAGCCTCCTCACACAGAGATGCACGCACTAACACAAATACAATGCTGTCAGCCGCAGTAGGGGATAAGATAACAGGTGCAATTTCAAATTGTACCTGTCTCCTGTGAGAAAGCCCTCTGTGCTGCTTTCTAGTGTGTATGGCTATCAGCAGTCTATCAGCAAGGGTTGTTGATCAAAGTTGTGTCTGTGTGTCTGTGTGCCAACACTAACTTAAGGTGACAGGAAGCATCCCCTATGGCCAATTCCAGGGAGCCACCTTGTCTCTTAACACCCCTTTTTTCTGTCTTTCATCAGTTCTTCCATGTCTCACCCCTTTATCTGTGCTATCTATTTATCTATCACTTTCTTATCTGTAGCCTTTCTACAATGCCCTTTATATCACGCCTTATCTTGTCTTTTCAGTTTCCCTTTATTACTTTAATATCTAAAGTTTGCTGCATAACATCAATATATCAAATTATACTTTTAAATATGCAGCAAAGGTCCAGTAATTTTACAAGGCTGTGAAATATGCTGCTGAAAAGACTGTTGATCTGCATGCAGTCTAGCAGTAGCTATCCTTGTGATGGAAATCTGTTGCCAGCCACAACTGTCATGGTGTCCCACGTTGTCCTTCATTCATTCTGTTTGTTTGACACTATCTTACTCTACTGTCGTTTAAGACATACCACTCCTACCTGTCCTACCCTCCTGCCAGTATTGTCAGCTGAGTGCCTTTCTACTCACCTCTTTCCACTTCGCCAATCAGTTACCGTTGATTAGACACATCATTTGTCAGAGTGGTCTGCCAAAGTGTTGCACTATTCCTTAGTCTGCTTCTTAACCCTGAGTAAATCCTGGAGTGTTGTAAGCTCCCTCTTCTTAGCTGCCTGGTATTCTATTGCTTGTGAAAAAAAACTCGAGTATTAACCTTGCCTTTTTTTGGTCAACGTGAAAAGGGCCATATCTGTGTTTGAGCTCAGGACCTTCTTGCTCTAAAACAGCTGTGTCAACCATTGACCCACTGGGACTTTCTCATTATAATAGAGTGGCATGGCAGTAAAAGAAGCCTGAATAGAAGTCTGTATCATTATGAGATGAGCCATTAATGGAGCCAAACCTTTGTGAACGTTGCATTTTAGTGGTTAAACTAGAACTTACAGTGGAGAAAAGCTTATTAAACCTCATTATAGGGTGAAGTCATTACATTTTTGAAGCTCTTTCTATCAGATCTGATTGAAGGTTCTGGCTCTCTATTCATTCAGATAGAGACTTTAAACTAAAAAAACAGCATTTTTCCCTCGAGGCATTACCAAGTTGGCTCCTAAAAGCCAAATCTTGCTTCTACAAAGACTTTTGTCATGCATTGGCGTTACAGTCTGGCTTGTCTGGACCTAGGCAACACATTCGTGCAAGGAAGGTGCTGCTCACTGAAGTGCATGTGTTTCAAATCCGTAAGCTGCGATTTCCCAGATACCGAGAGTACCTCTGGATCCTCCCTTCAGCTCCAGAGAATTTTTTGGGGGGTGAGTCGAGAGTGTGCCAGCCGTTCCTGTGTTTCCTGGCATTTAGCCGAGCTGAGTGGGAGAGGCATTCTCCATTCTTCAGCTTTTGAAATGATCTAGTGTTATTTAGTCTGACATTGCTGACATTTTAGTGTTAAAACCCTCTAGAGACTGTTTTTGGAAAGCTATGCTTCTGGATATAAGAAAATCAGAGTGATTCTGACAAGGCCTCAAATAGACAGAATAATTCAAATTTAGCTGGTATAGTGTCGACATACTCTTGGAGTGAGTGGGGGCCGATGTCAAAAGCATCCCCTAAGTCCTAAAACACCACTGAAGGTGTGGTTTGCCCTACAGCAGTTTTTCAAAGGTAGGTTTCAGTAACTTAGTAAGTGTTCACTGTTTCTGCTTTCTTTTTATGGATTTTCTCCACCCTGCCATGCTCTCACACTGAATTTTCTTTACCACTCGCACAGTCCCAAATGCTAGCAGGAAGTTAAAGGTTAGGGAATGCTGACAGTGGCTGCTGCTTTGGGTATCGCCCTTCAAATGTGAGGCTGGCCTCTATAATAATAATAATAATAATAATAATAATAATGGATTGCATTTATATAGTGCTTTTCGAGACCCCTCAAAGCGCTTTACAATTCCACTATTCATTCACTCTCACACACTGGTGAAGGCAGCTACAGTTTTAGCCACAGCTGCCCTGGGGCAGACTGACAGAGGCGAGGCTGCCATATTGCGCCATCGGCCCCTCTGGCCATCACCAGTAGGCGGTAGATGAAGTGTCTTGCCCAAGGACACAACGACAGAGACTGTCCAAGCCGGGGCTCGAACCGGCAACCTTCCGATTACAAGACGAACACCCAACTCTTGAGCCACAATCGCCCCGCATATTATAAAACCAACCTGTCTGTCTCCTGGCATCCATTGTCACCTCCTGCTCTATTCTCTCTTTCCCCTACTTCTTTATGTTTCTGTCTTGTGCTGTTTATTCCTTCTTCTGTCAGCTTCCAGCCATTTACTTTTCATCAGTCATCTCTCTTTAATTCACTCTGTGCATCCCTTTTACTTCTCCTTAGTTCTCACATTCCTTCTCGTCTTTGATTCTTACTCAGTTTTCCGTCCTGGATTCCTTCTAATCCCATCTATTTCTTGTTGATAATGCTTTGCATTGAACTGTTATCTGAGTGTAGTTTTATGCTATGAAGTTTTCCTAGACAGACTGAGCAAACAGAAACACTTTGCAGTGACATCTCAGTGCTGATGAACTGCTTTTCACTAATGATTACCCAGAAATCACAGCAGTGATGTACCGTGTGTCACGGTACTTTATCGTCACCAGCTGTTATGTAGTGTGGACCAGAATGTTGCTAAAAAAATTCCAACAAAAATGAAAAAAGCTACATTTAGCTGCTCACAAGGAGTACCAAAAGGTTCAGTTCGATTCAGTTTTATTCATACAGCGCCAAATCCCAACAACAGTCGCCTCAAGGTGCTTTATATTATAAGGTAGATCCTACAATAATACAGAGAAAAACCCAACAATCACATAACCCCCTGTGAGCAAGCACTTTGGCAACAGTGGGAAGGAAAAACTCCCTTTTAACAGGAAGAAACCTCCGGTAGAACCAGGCTCAGGGAGGGGCAGCCATCAGCCGCAACTGGTTGGGGTGAGAGAAGGGTAGCGTTTTCAGATGCCGCATCTGACACAACCCTGAAGGGATTTGTGTTCAAACTAGAGATGTTTTAATTGTTAGGTAAATGTGTAAACTATTGCACCATGGAGTGAAAAAAAAAATAGGGTTTTAAATCGCATGGCTTCTCATATTTCTGATAGTACAGCAAAACATGTGCTATGGTTTTATCTTCTCTACAGTAATCCCCAGTGTGGTGTTTTCTTAGTGCCATTAAAAATTGCATGTATAGGCAAACAGTGATTAGGTGAAATGTGAAATGTGGTGTTGGCTGGGCATACTTATCCCACACAGTAATTAATAGTGGGCTTGCTACATGCACTGGTTCTTATATAGTGCTTTTCTACTCTTAACTGAGCGCTCAAAGCGCTTTTATACAACTTGCCTCACCCAGTCATACAAGCACTTTTTTCTATGCTTTTCCTATGTAAGTTCTTTCTATCTAACATTCACACATTCATACTCTGATGGATGCATTGGAGAGCAACTTGGGGTTAGCATCTTGCTCCATGATATGTGAAATGCAGACTGGAGCTGACTGGGATCAAACTACCAACCTTCCAATTTGTAGGTGACCTGCTCTACCTCCTGTTGCTTATTGAAACCCATATAAGGGTCCAGCTCACTATCCTACATAATAATAATGATAATAATAATAATAATGCTGCATACAGTGACAATTAGAAAACCTTTACAGAATTAACAGTCAAAAATACAAAATAAAACTGAATGTACAATCTTAACAAGGTGTGTTTTAAGAAATGGTTTAAAGATAGAAACAAAGAATACTGTGAATGCAGTGTGGGAGAGCGTTCCAAAGATATGAGGCTGAGAGCTCTGAGGTCCGTGGTAGTCGGACCAGCACTTAGTACTTTATCATGCAGACTTGCTTGAGCAGTTAATCAGGCTGAAAGGCTCATTGTGAAGGTGCAGGAATATATACACTTGTTTTAAACTAAATACAGTATAAAATATTTGATTGCAATATTTGTCATGTATTAGCAGCTCTTTTGTTTGAGTGACAGCATGGACTCAAACATGCAAAATCTGACAACCAATCTCGAGTCTCTGTCTTGGATTTATCAGTAAATCCTTTTTCTTTTTTTAGCAGGACTTTTGCTGATTGCCGACCTGCTTTATTTATCATGTTTATTGTGTATTTAAGATGAAGTAGCTTTTCTGGTCTTCAGTAAACAAAGCTTGATGTATTGATCTTTTGATGGTGTGAGCCATGCACTGCTCCCTTAGAAATCCTCAGTGTAGCCATACTTTGGCGTTGAGAAAGCCAGCCTTTGCTCAGAATAACAATGTGACTACTGACAGTTTCACTTAGTTCTGATGCCATGTTTCCCATGCTTAAAGTGCTACTTGGTAAGCAATGTTCCACTAGAAGCATGAGGCACATACATCTTTCTAATAGGTGAATATAGGGCTTTATGTGTACAAGCCCCTGATGAGTTGTTTAAATCCATGGATCATCTGAGCAATGCTTCATTGGACAAAAAAAACCCCAACATACAAAAATATGACATTTTTTACAAAGCATACACTGTAGATAAAAGATGTAATTAACGGTTGCAGCGAGCACTTTTAGGCCCACAGAACCAGAGGCTTCAATTTTATACAGTGCATAGTCTATGTACAAAGGAGTGAACATGGTCAATGACTTCTAATCTGCTTCAGTATAGCTGCTGACCTAGAAGCAGTGGAGAAACTGAAATATTCTTTTCATTTTACAGGGTAAAAATTATTGTGTGGTTATTATAAATATTTCAAGACCCTGAAACATCTCGCGTTTACATGAAAATATGTCAGATTTTGATGGGGTCTCAATCCTTTTTTTGCTAAAACTCTTTCACATTCCTTAAAAAAATGTCAATTATTGAGTTTCTCTGGACTGATGGCTGTGGTTAGGGAACTTTAGCCATAGTTATTATCTGAGGAAAGTGGCTCAATGTGTTATGTGTTTTCCAAAAAAAAAAACCTCTATGAGGGGAAAATTGAACAGATGTGAAGTGAAGACTTTCATCAAAATCTCCATTTTTGTAAGTCTATGTTTTCATTGTTATTGTCATTTATCTTGTAGTATTAGCTTCTCTTCTTTGGACATAGATGATCCATTCAAGGTTTAAGATGGAAGAATTAAGTCCCTCTTTCACTTAGCTTCCTTTGGCCAGTTGTACCGTTTAACTTCAATGTTTAATATGACATAATTTCATATTTCAACAGCACAAAATACAGATAATAACAAATAGTAATAATCTATAGTAGATTCCTAAATATCAGTCTTAGGAAACAATCTGCTTTTATGACAGACTTTTCTGCTTTCCATCATCTGCACAGTAGTTGGAAGAAGATTTGACTGCCTCACATGATCGAAAGCATCTTGGACAGAATGATGATTTTACACTTTGACAGCAAATGATAAAAAGGTTATCTGAAAGTCGAACCGTAAGTGAGTCAGAATAATGAATGAAAGTTGCAGTGTATGTGAGAAAAATCCTTAAATATCCTGCACGCTTTGCATGGAAGATTGCATAAAATTATCTGCATGCCAATGTCACAAAGTGATGGACAATTATGCCAAATTCTTTCAAGAAGTTAATTCTGGTAAACGAGCCACTATTGACTCCGAGTCCAAGGATACAGTACATTAATTTTAATCTGTTGATATTATTGTTGAATAAACAGTTGAAAAAGTGTTGGCAAATATGTCTTGTGGTGTAGTTCAAGTTTACCACATGTGAGAGGAAAAATCTCTTTTAAGTATTTTATTTTCTAAGGTATAAGTTTGACGTAATGAAACGTTGACTTATGGGGAAAAGGTATGTGTCTCCATATGGTACAGTATACTTGCTTCATAAACAACCTGCAAGTGTTTAGTAAGTCTGCAATTCAAGTCAAGACAAGAAATACTATTAGAGCACTTTGACAGCCATATAAACCCTTTGCATCACTTTATTCTTTTCAAGCAACGCTCAAACTGCTTCTTCTTTCTCTAATGTACTAACTTCTGCTTAATCTCGCTTTGCTACGTAGCTGACGCTTCAGCCAGCCAGTCAGGCTACTCGGCTGTTAATGCTAGGAAGCATTTCACCTTGCAAGGACTTTCCAACAGGAGGTCTCTTCCCGCAGGTAACAGCAATATGCCGAGTGCTCGCTAAATCCACCTGTATCGCCATCTTTATCATCATCACTGGCATCTTTGTCAACATTATCATCTGTTGTTTGCTCTTTTTATCTATAATTGCTGTCACGATAATGTTGATCGTAATGATAATTGTCATCATCATGAACGGCAGCAGCATCTGCCCTTTGTAGTTAAGTCTTTTCGCTCCGGTGCATGCCACGTAGTTCTTGCACGGATTTCTCTACGTGCATTGCAGTGTCTGCCATATCTCACATAATAAGACCGCATCTCCATCCACTCCTCTGTCTGTGCTTTTATCTGTTCACGTCTGTGTCATCGGCCCCTGCTTGCACTGCAACAACTGTGATTTAGAAAAGAATGGGATGGAGTTCTGTCGAAGAGGCATGATTTGACAGCAGGTGATGGACAGATGAAGACAAAGAGTAGCTGGGCAGAAATATATGGTGAAGCATTACACGGCATTTCACCTCACAGTACCAAAGCCCTCTTGACATTGTAATATGTTTAAACATATCTGATGGAAGAAGAGACTTGTTTTGTTTCACAGCAGTATGACCACACGGGTACGCTGATGACACAGTTGGAGGAATGAGAGAGCAGTTTTGAAAGACGGTCAACTCCAGTCACGTTTAAGTCACTAGACGGCAGACACGTCGACTGATAGAAACCTTTCTTTAAAATTAGTGAAAACTATCCCACTGTTGTGTTGCAGTGATGTTGCATCAGGTAAAACAAAACAAAAAAAAATCATACTTATTTCATTAGTGATGACTAAGAGGGAATCCTTCTACTTTAGACTTTTGTATCAGTCCAATTTAATTTTTATTGGCATGTCTAAACTTAGATTCTGAAAGTAAAATCTTAGTAAACTCTCAAAACAATCATTTTTCTTTCTCAGTTGCATTTTATGGTCTTTCCTAGAGAATGTATAGATGATTGGTTATTAAAATGGCAGTGCTAAGAAAGACCGTGAAGGCTGCTTTCTCTTTGTCTTTGATTTGCATTCTATTTAATGCCCAGAGTCGCTGTCCATCCTCCTCTTCCTTGTCATTTCGCCTCTTTTTAAATCCCGTTACTAAAGCTTTCTCTCCCCGTGCTTTTTCCTTTCTTCTTTTCCTCCTGACCCCTTTCCGGCTTTAGAACCTGCTGCTAAAGAGGCTGAGGTCCCCCGCCGCTTCTCTCTCACTTCGTCTCTTGCTTCCTCTTCCTCCTCCTCCTTCGCTACACGGCGCACAAAAGGTACCAGCCTTTGTAGTTCCTTCCTGCTCTTTACAGCCTTTTTCTTATTTTGATCACATTGGCTGCGTTGTTACTGATGTGCATCTCAATAGGTTGAATTCTAATTATTACAGTAAGTAGTTGTGAAGTGTCAAACAAAAAGGATGCATTGCTATATCGTACATATTTTAAAGTGAAAAGAAATTACATGTTTTGTGGGCTGGATCAAAAAGGAAGAATTGAACATTTTGCATTTTTAATATCATTACAATGGCGGTTGTTTGTTTTCTTTATTGCCAGATTTTGATTTGATTTGATTTTCTTTGGTCCACCGTACCAAACCTATTCTCCAAAAATACAGATGCAGGGAGAGGTTTGGAGAACTGAATGTTTTCACAGATTTCAGCAGAGATTTTCTCTCCACACTTCTTTTCCTCCAACCAGTCGAGGCAGATGGGCACCCTGTCTGAGTGTGACTCTGATGGAGGTTTTCTTCCTGATAAAAGTCAGTGGTTTTTCACCCCTCTTGCCAAGAGCTGCCCAAGAGGAATTGTAAGAAAGAGCCAGGGTCCACTTTTCTGTACAATGAGAATTCAAGTGAATCGAAACCGTGACAAATTTGTTTCGTATTGAGGTTATTTTAATGTTTTTCATTGTATTTTAAACAGGTGACTAGGTTATAGTGCATTGCCACACACCTGCCAATTTGTTTTGGGGTTTTGTTTACTCAGCTAAAATAGGATATATAATTAAAGATGTGTTTTAAACATTAACCCATAATTTCACCTATGGAGAAAGGTGGGCTAGAGCTTACCTCTCATTATATCTGAGAGAGCCTAAACATCCAGTCTTTTGTGTGATTTACAGAGTGCCAAACAGAGTTTCTTTGTGTGTCTTTGCTAACAGTAAATCATTTCTAATACAGAGCAACATATGAGTTTGATCAGTACGTGTATGTGTATCACTCCTGTAAGCTTACAGTGATTCTGACCCACAGCAACATACAGACTTGAATCTACAGCTCACTTTAGAGTTCTTGCTCACGTTTCTCTGTTAGCTACAAGCATGGATACATTATGCGCATTAGCTTGCCAAATTAGCTTCCATATGCACATCCCCTGGGAGACAAGTGCACTTCTAGTATCAGCTTGCTGGCTAAATAGCAAATTAGCTGGTCAGCAACTTCACCATATTCTCCTCTCTTGAGATTTGATTCGTGTCTGATAGAGAATTGCTAAAAACACAATGAGAGAAAGAAGAGATGGACGAGAGGTGGGCAGGCATTCAGTACAGATACTTTTTTTAAGCAACTGTAATGAAATAAGAATTTTGATAAGGTGACATTTGGAACGCAGGGTGACATTAAAAGTGGCAATAGAAGTGCAATATCTCTTACGAATACAGATGAGACACTGATTTTCAAGGAGGCAGAGGCAGGAAAAGAATTCAAATTGAACTTTAAAAAAAACTATTTCCATTCAGTCTCACTGTCCTCTTTTTATTGCATTTCTTTTATTATCCCTCATGCAGCTGAGACTGACCGATCAGAGCACTGCAGGCCACAGTGCTCAGCGGAGGTCTGAGCGTGGCTGTTGCTTTTCGGCCTGTATTTTTAATTCTAATCCACACTGTGTGCTAAGCAAGGAACAATATTACTCTATATTGCTTGATATTGTTGAAACAGATATGAAAATCTGTAGCACTACCGTGTAATTTTAATTGCATGCAGCTTTATATTTAAAACTGAGAAATGTGAATTATGAGTAATTGAACATATGGGCTGTATTTTGTTCATCACTCCCTCATAGCGCCTAAAACATTTTTGTAAGATAAACGTGTGGTTTCCATGAAATACAAGCAGGAGAACAGGTGTAAAAATGAAAATGAATGAAGACTGAATTCCATTTAGAGACATTATTTTTACGACTCTGCACTGTTACGTCTTCACTGGACAGACCAGTGCTATCATTAATGTATTTCATAACACTTGTGCTTTTTTCTGGTGTGATAGATATCTGATATGGAAGCAAAAAATAAATAAATAAATAAATGTGGTGTTGAGGCAGTGTTTTTACACAGATGTTAGTGTTACCATGCTGTGTTTCAACATCATGTCTTTATGTTTTGCTTCTAAGGAGCCAGGTTTTATTATTATCTTTTAAAAGTGGTCTTGTAATAGTTCTTCAGCCCTTCTTAAGGTCCCTCAAAGTTTCTTTGGATGTTTTTTCAGTCATTTTCAGTCCCTGTCTCTGACTGGTGTCAGAGGAATATTTTGGGTTTTTTTTAAAGCTGCTTAACACTGACATATGAATCATTCAAGAATAAAAAAAAGACACCCAGTTGAAGGGATGAGCCAACGTTGTGTCTACAAAGAAGCAACTTTAAATTGTATCTTTGGGCATTTTCTTACAAGCAGCCTTTCACAAAAACACATCATTTGTTCCCATTTCTTAATTTGAATCTATGAAAAATGCAAAAGATAACACAGTGTGACAGGCATGAAATAGTATTTCAACAGCATGATTCCCAAAGAGATATTAGCCAAAAATGTGGCGTGTGTGGGCTTCCTGTGCAGAGAGTCCTCAACACACTTGAGGAAACGGGACAAGTAGAGAAGATGAAGCGAAAGGCCTAATAAGGTATTTAAGTCATGTCATTAAGAAATAGGAGGTAAACATCTGGCCATTCAGTTGATACATCTAATGTTCAAAGAACTGTCAGTAGAAATAGTCTCAGTAGAAGGGTGGATGTGGAGAAGCCATTTTTCAGGAAGGGAGACAGGGAAAAAAGGCAGAAGTACTCCAACATTTTACAAAAATGTAACTAAAAATCGGAGGTAATAGGTCTGATGGAGGGATTCATTCAATTTTCAAATATAAGCTGTCGATATGTTTATCAAAGATCAGAAGAGAGGTTTTAGGTTTTTCATTTCAGCCACTGGTCTTGGGGATTTTGTCAAAATTAATTAAATTATGAATGTGTAAAGGTACTGTCAGATTGTGATCCACTGTATAACCGCCTGGAAGTTGTGTGATTAATTTTTTAGCATCACAATGATCCCTAACACACTGACAGTGTATTAGAAGAAATGTCTGGAACATGCAGTAGAACACGATCAGTCGTGGCCTATGACTCCCCAGAACTCTAACTCAACATTGTTGAAGCAACATTGTCATTCAAGTCAAGTCAGTTTATCTATAAGCACATTTAAAAACAAGACACGTTGACCAAAGCGTTGTACAAACTGGAAAAACAATTGTTGGATCATATTGACAGAGAATGGAACAAAACATAGTCAACAGGAGAAGAAAGCTTGCTTAAGCGACTTCAGAGAGAGAGTTCTTGCACAGTACTGTATCAGTAACTACTTGATATAGTTTTTATCTAAAAAAAAGTTGTAGAACTCTTAATCATTAAGTCCAAGTAACATAAAGTATGTATTGTATGATTGATTGTGTCTATTACTGGTAAAAACTAGGGACATGCATACACGTCAGGGGGATTCAAAGCCAGCTTACTCCCTGCAGTGCACAAATTATCACCAGTGGGTAGAAGACATGTTTCCATCTGCATACATTATGGTTGGAGAAACTCACGTATCAAATATGATACCAGGCACATTACAATATTACATGTGGGGCTTTATAGTACGTCAATCAAAACACATTTTCAGTTTGATTTTGTATGTGCAGATTTGTTTTTCAATGAATCAATAATTATAGATGTTTTGTGGTCAAAGGTCAAATATTTCTCACAAAAGATGAAAAAAACAATTCAAACATAACAATAATGTTTGCCAGCATTAAAGATTCAGAAAATACTTTAGTTACAACATATGAGAGATTACATAAGAGTCAGAAGCTACCGGTAACCATGTAGCCTGCATTCTCAGGTTTTAAATGAAGCAGCTGCAGCATCAGTTCTATATTCTGTTTAATTATGCTGATGGTCATGAATTAAACCCTGAAGAAAAGCATCCATTTCATTTATTCTCCAGCAAAAATAATTTTTTTAAATATAGCTGGAAAGATGGAAAAATAATTTTTTGTCAACTAATTGCTCTCATCTTTAGAAACTCTGTATCCAGGTGCCTATTACTGCATGGAAAATATGACTCTTTTCTTTAAAAAAAAATTAAAGTCATAATGGTCTTAAGATGATTCAGCCCACTTATGGCCTATGTCTAAATGACAAAATGGTTTTTAACAGAAAATAATATTACAGCTTCCTAATGTCTAAAAGGGGCTTTAAAAGGTTGATGAAAGGTGATTTGGGATGATGCAACCGTCTTTCTAATATGCTGGTTTCTCATTAATTCTCTTGTTGCATGTTATTTCCTCTGCCCAGGTCCCCTCTCTGCTAGCATAAAGAGCAAAAGGCATGAAATAAAGAGTGATCCCACTCCATTTGGTTATGAAGGTACAAGGAGAAAGATGTTATTTCTTGATTGACTGTGCTTCTTTATTTCTGGATGATGTGTTTCACCGTTTGTAGTTCCATTTCGTGCGTGCTTTGGTGACTTGTAGGTGGTTTGTGATGTTCTTTTTGTCAGTGCATGAGCATCAAATGAAATTGGTATCATTTGTGTGTGTGTGTCTGTGTAGCTTTTGTGTGTTTTGATCACAGATTTTCCCTGGTAGTTGTTTGGTGTTTTCTGTTGCTTGTTTATTTTTTTTTTTCTCGTTGATTCTGCATGGATACAGTTGCATGGTTTTCTTATTAGACAGCACACTGACTGGATGTAATTGTGCAACTTTTAGAAATTGTGCTTTTTAAATACAGGTTTTGGGTTTTTGTGGTGCAGTTTAACGGTTGTGATGACAAAATTGGTATAAAGCAGTTGGCTTCCCTCCAGATACATTGCGCGGCGCTATGGCAGCAGTCAGGAAACGTCAGAGTATGACTAGCAGCACTTCTGCTGGTCCTGGTGGCACCTCAGCTGTCCCTAGATCCACTTCCCAACCAGGTAACTACAGGGGAGGATTCATCTCCTCCAGTCACTTGAGAGACTATCATCCTGTGGAGTTGATTTCAGTTTTATGTGAAAGTATATTTTGTTTTTTGTTTTGTTTTTTAATTGTCCTCCTTTTGCATCGCATTGACTGTCTTCTTTAAAAACATAAACAGAGGCTATGTCTGTCAAATGGCTTCAAACTACTGACCAGTCCAAGTGTCCTTGTAATGATGTGCTTTCATTGAGAGTTTTTATTTTTCTACTCCCTTGTTAAATAAAGCTTAAACAAATTTAAGAAAGAAAGAAAATTCAAATGTCAACTGGTTTGAGGGAAGTGGTAAAAACCTTTCATAAACCCATCAGAGGAACATTTTTACAATGTTAATAATTTAACATGATTAATTTCTTCTGTCTTCCTGTGCACATGCTCGGCCTTGTATAATCTCCTCTCCAGCTTCTCTTAAACGTAAACCTCTAAATAATCAAAAACAACATGATAACAGCACCTATGGCTGTTTCCTAAGCAGGAACAGAGACCCATTTAGAGGCAGATAAGAAAACATGTGCCAAAGATATATTATTAAATAACAGTTAACCTTCAAATTTTAACTTTGAAGCCTTTCAGACAGAAAATCTGTACATGCGACCACATCGGCTCCAAGGCTAAAAATAACTGTTGAATGACGACAGTGTTGGGGAGTAACGGAATACATGTACCGCCGTTACGTATTTAAAATACAAAATATGAGTAACTGTATTCCGTTACAGTTACCGTTTAAAAAGGTGGTATTTAGAATACAGTTACTTTGTTGAAATAAATGGATTACACTGCGGTATTTCACTGTTTCATATTGTGGCGGGTCAGGACTGTTTGGCTTTTGTTTGGCAGCTACGTTCTGTTGTTCCAGGTGGCAGCGTTGCTGTTGCCATGGTTACAGGGTGACGCTCTCTCTCTCTCTGTGTTTCCTGGGTGAGAGAGCGCCTTTTTGTTGTTGTTGTTGTTGTTGTTGTTGTTGTTGTGCTAAGCTAACAGGCAGAATGCTACAGGTATAGCTCTAAGAATGTAGCATCATGGGCAGTGTAGTCCGTGTTGCAGGGAGAATGGACTGCCATACACGTTATGTGTCTGTGAGCACGAGGAGGGAGAAAAAGGAAAAGTATGAGTTGTCATCAAGCAGAAACGGGAGCTGGAAGCATGTAAATATAAAAATAACCACTGCAGCCAAGAAGAGTGCCTGATGAGCCCAGTTGTAAGTAAACTATTAAGACTCGACTGTACACCGTGTTCGTGTTTTCCTCCGAAACAATAAGTTCCGTTGGAGCAGCCTTTCAACGCCGCTCTCTGTCTTTTGCAAGCATAGTTGACCCACACAACAAAGTAAAGCTATTTTTCGGCTACGAGCCCTACATGAAACCCACCTATTAGCCAGAGGTCCCTTTACTACGGTTCGGAGCCGTGGACCTTCAGTAACAGTAATAAATCACAGCAATAGTACATTCACGTAGTTGTAAACAGCATGATAATATATTAAGTAATCCAAAGTATTCAGAATACATTACTCTCATCGAGTAACGTAACGGAATACGTTACAGAATACATTTTGGGGCATGTATTTTGTAATCTGTAATGGAATACATTTTAAAAGTAACCTTCCCAACACTGAATGACGATATATAGATGGGATCTGATGTTGAAGCCAGACACTAAACCAGTAGTGATAAGATAATGGAAAACCACAGACTTGAAAACATACCGAATGTTTGATATGAGTGTAACAAACAAGTGGTTGTTATAGATCACAAAAGAATTTGAAACTGCTCAAAATTATGCAGAATTATTGTAGGCCATATAAAAATGAGAAGGAAAGAGGCTTGTGACCACATTTTGATGACTATTTTGTGCCTTCAGAGATTAAATAAAAAGAAAGAAAGGAGGATAAGAGAGCTTATCACATATGCTGACTCTGGCTTTTTGTCCATAAGTTATACAGCTATGAAGAAAGACTGACTGGACAACGTAGCTACATCATTTCTCAAAAAAGGGGGAGATTTTGCAGCGTTTAGCCTAATTTGCCATACAGAAGAAATGAAGTTTCCCATAAACACTGTGAATATAAATGGATGCTTTTGTTTTCATTTCATTTTGGTTTTTGTGCGTTCCTTATTGTGTTTTTTGTTGTTTTTTCCTTTTTGAGTTTTGGGGACTGAACTCAGCATTCTGTCAGAATTCATCAAGCACAAATAAGCTGTTGTGATTTGGTGCGATATGAATAAAATTGAAGTGAATTTACAAATAAGAAAGTTGGTTTTCAAGCAGCCCTTTCTTGAGATGAATTTCAAACCTCAGCAACCGTAAAATGGAGACGGAAAGTAGATGTGCAGTGGAAGAACCTGCTCACTCCACCTAAACCATGAAGAAAACAGATACTGTTATCAAAGTTAGGTCTGATTATCACTACTGCCTTTGGTGGGGTGTTGTGATGGTGTTAGCTGTGACGTCAAATGGAAAATACCTGGTGCTGGTGGTGACAGACTTGAAACATTCAAATCTCCCTTAGTTTTATAGAACCACAAATTTAATATATAATTCCAAAGGTTTTATATATATATATATCTTTTTTTTTTTAAATAGATCAATAATTAATAAAAGGCTAGTGCAGTAGTTTTATCAAGAACAAAAAGAAAACTGCAACGAAACTTAACCTGATTAAAGAAAAGGTATAAAATATATTGATAAAAAGCTGATAAAAAAAAAAAAAAAAAAACTTTACCAAAAGGAGTAAGCGGCTGCTTTCAGAACCACACTGCTCAATTGCTGTCAAAGCAAAAGGCTCTTTGGCCTGGCCCTCTCTTCTCCCCCGGTCTAAACACCTCAGTGGCTGATTGACTGAGTGCACTCAGCTGTGCACAGGACACTGGCTCCACAGGAGCAGATGCAGTACCTGAAACAGGACGTAGAGAGAGCACAACACCAGCGGCGACTCACAATAGATCTGCGGTGATGTAACAACCAAAATCACATCTTAAGAGCCTTATTCTTTATTTTTACAAAGCACTTTACTTCAACAAATTGTAAAGTTGAAGAATGATGCTTTACAAATGCCAAGCTCTCACAGCTCCTTGCACTATTATAACTGGTGAAGCAGTTTTGGAATTCAAAAGCCTGTGTTCAAAACCCAGGCGTGTGAGAGTGAGTGTTTGGACCCACTGTGCAGCTTTTAAACTGTCTTAAACTGATGCTGGGATAAGCACTGTGTTTTTGTTGTTGTTTGTTTTTTCTTGTGTTTCTTTCTTTTTTCTGCCATTGTGGGAAAAAAGTTCAAATATTTCCCGTGTTGTCATTGAAAACCTCTTACTTTTTTGCTGCCGTTCAACAGTGTGCTGATAGATCAGCAAACTGCACCAGTACTCAAAAAGGTTGTGAGTTCAATTCTTCCCTGAGGCAAGAGTGATGTCTGGATAAGCAGTGTAATCTTTTTACACTGATACCATAAATATTAGACTTATTTTAAAATATGCATGCGCTGTATGTGCTGCTTCAGTCATATGCTAAAGTCGTTATTAACGTGAGAAGTATGGGTAGTGACAGCCTCCCTTGTGCAGGCTGCGACTCGTACGGGGATTGAAGTCATCCTGAATGTGAGAAATTTGGCTTGAGGTTGAATTCTTGGAAACGGAATCATCAAGCTTTCACGATGATGTAACCAATTATTTGACTGCACAGCAACATTACTTTCCCGAAGCGTCATCACCTGCCAAGATGCATATTAATGCCCTCCCTTGTTTATGAGTACATTTTTAATGGTAAATCATGTGTATTGATTCCCCTCAGGCTGGGCCCAGCGGCGTCTTCTTTCCATGGACACAGAGGACTTTGAGACGATTCCCTCCAGCGCAGAGGAATCCTCCAACTCTTCAGACGAGGAAGGCAACAATAAAAATGTAGGCAACATTTAAGTCTGCTGCCCACATCAGCTAAAAAATGTAAAGAAGTGAAGCTCAGATATGATTTGCTACATCACTGGATCATTTTGAAACTTTATTTAAGAGTGAAAGTTAGTAAAACGGAATGTTGCAAATGATTTTGTCCAGAATTGAAACCAGGTGTGACAATTTCAGCAACAATTAGCATTATTAAACTTTTGCCCGAGTGAGGAACGTAACTCAACTGCACTCATTCGACTCCAGCTGAGTCATGTCAGCTGTCAGATAAATCATGACATTTTATGATCATGAACCATCCCCCAACTGCTATACACTCATCTCTCATTGCCTCTTCACCCATTCTTCATTTTCCCTTCTTTTTCACTAAATCCCATTTCAATCCCCCTAAAGGAGGACCCCTCCACAGCTTAATTATTTCCCATGTTCTCCCTTCTTGTTAGCAGCAGGCACTGACCACTTGACATTTAGGAAATGAGGGGAAGATGAAAAAGGGGTAGGATTTTAACTGCACGTGTCTGCCGAATATGGCAGCATTCCCACATCCATTATAATCTGTGTGACGTACACGCACGTGCACACTATCGACACGAGGGCTGAGCACGTTAGTGATGCAGGGAATGTAGCAGCTTAGAACATACATTTGTAGGACACTTTATTAGGTACTTAGCTAGATGTAGGATGGACTACATTTTCCCGTCAGAACTTCACAGTTGCTGCAAATTTGTCAGGTGCATGTCCATGATGTGAATCTCCCGTTCCATCATATCCCAAATGTGATCTGCTAGATTGAGATTTGGTAAATGTGGAGGCCATTTGAGTACAGTGAACTCATTGTCAGCTCACGTCATAAAAGCTCAGATGATCTGAACTTTTATGACGTGGTGTGTTATCCCGCTGGAAACAACCATCAGATGATGGGTAAACTGTGGTCATAAAGGGATGGACAAGATCAGCAACAGTACTCAGGTGGGCCGTTGCACTTAAATGATGCTTCTCAGCAGGTAATAATGGGGCCCAAAATGTGCCAAGAAATCAGCCCCCATTCCATTACACCACAACCACCAGCCTAAACTGTTGATACGTGGAACCATAATGTCTAAAGCATGGATCTTTCTGCTCAGGTCCTGCCATCCAAATGCTGTAGCACAAAATCAAGACTACTCAGATTTGGTGTTTTTCAGATCTTCTGTTGTCCATTTGTAAATTGCCTGTGTATATTGTAGTGTCAGTTTCCTGCCTTTAGTTGACAGTAGTAGTTTTCTGTTGCTGTAGCTCATCTATTTCGAAGTTCAGTGTGTTGTGTATTCAAACGAGCTCTTTTTCATACCTTGGTTGTAATAGTTATCTAACACACTGTTGCTTTCTTATCAGCTTAAAGCAGTCAGAGCATTCTCCTTTGACCTCTGACATTAACAAGGCACTTTCACCCAGAGAACTGCTGCTAACTGGATATTTCTCTCTTTTTCAGACCATTCTCTGTAAACCCTAGAGGAAGTTGTGTGATTAAAATCCCACTAGATCAGCAGTTTCTGAAATACCTAGACCACCCCGTTAACAACCATGCCACATTCAAAGCCGCCTAAATCACCTTTCTTTCCCATTCTGACACTTGGTCAGATCACATCATGTTGATCTTGTTTTGGGTTGCTGCCATGTGATTGGTATATTAGACAAGAGCATATCTGTGTTAACAAGCAGTTAAACAGATGTACTTGACAAAGTGGAGAGTATGTTTGCATCATGCAGTCAATCACAATTTAAATTGTGTTCATCTGCAACAACAACAACTAAATAATCCCACATGTGGATGCAACTCAGATAAGACAAAGAAAAAATTGGGACATTCAATCCCTGTGGTGTGCATGTACTTAAAGACCCTATAAATCTTATAATCATTAACTTATTTATTACTATCTAGTACTACAAGAATAGCAAAATAAATGAAGTCCAATGTCTTGTCATTGGTATATTTAAATTTAAATGCTTTTATCTGCTGTCTTTGTTTCATTTTGTAGGGTATTGTTTATTACTCAGCAGTTAGAGTAGAACAGTACCACAGTACAGTAGAACAACTTTAAGCAGTAGCTTAAAGTCTTGGGATTGGCTAAATGTTGAATTTGAAAACCATTTCTTTCTGCAGGGTGACAGCAGCCGTTTCCGAGTACAGCTAACATACGAGTCTCGTGATCCGCAAGACCTCTCTCTGGAGACAGGTGACCTCGTCCAGTTTGTGGAGGAAGCAAAGAATGGAAACTGGTATGTTTTTGTTTGCTGGCTGAACCACAGGATTATTTAGAATGTCCCCCACCCGCCATCCATTGATTGGCTGCTGTATACCCTCCACACAGCCCTCCCTTCAAGTTTTTAAATTTCTGTTTTTAAGATATTGTATTCCTAAATAAAACTGAGCAAACATTACAGGGAATTTTACAGCATATACCTTTAGGGCATTCATGTTGCAAAAAAAAAAGAAATTGCTTGGAGAATGTTTAAATATTTGATTACTGAGGGACCTAAACAGTGATGTACAAAAAGTGTTGAAAGCAGTATTTTGCATAATTGTGTGGCAACACATTTTTAGGTAATTTATGAGGTGTGATCAAAAAGTTCTGGGAATGGGCCTCTCAGCAGGTGGCAAGCAAAGATTGTGTTGATGTGACTGGAAAACCTTTCAGAATATACTGTGCCAGCACACTATCACACTCTGGCAAGCACCAGTGTTCTGGTCAGTTTCTCCCTCAAGCGTTATGAGGGTACAGTAGAAGTCCATGTTGACAGCCTCAACCTGGAAGATTAATTCATGGTGCACAATCCAGTGAATGTCGCAAAAATAATGAGCGCTGCCTGCTCTCGGTCCTCACCCGAAGCACTGCCTCAGGGCTTGGAAACTGTGGACTCTTCCATTGAAACCTCAGTTGTAACTGGAGACCCAGTTCTCATTACCAGTAATGAGCCTCCACACGAAATTCATGCAAGTTTGTAAGAAAAGTTAACATTGGGTTACTGCGTATGTTTGAGGATTGCAGTAAAACCACAGAGTGGAATTTGGCCAGTGCGAAGGATCAAATCCCTTATATAGATCCAAATGTGGCTTCCTTCAAAAGGGGCCAAATTTAAATAGGGTAGGTTTTGTTTGTTTTTTTTAAAGGCCAGTTATTGAAACCTTTTGTTCACACACAAAAAAGACTGCACATTGAGCTACAACACCTTCTCTGCAGCTCATAAAGACATGCCATACCCCCAAAACTCACACTTGGACACCTTAGACCAGATGTCCATCCCTTGTTGCTTAGAGCCTCTAATTTGATTGTTTAACCAACTTTTGAGAAACTACATTTTCAACCAGTTTCAGCAGAGGTGGACTGTTGGTTTCAAAAAAGTTCAGGCCTTAGCTTTTAAAAGTTAGTACCTGAGTCACGGACACCATGGCATTCCCCAGCACCCTTATTAACCACCTCCAGTCGCTAGAAGCTTAGTTTATACTCTGTTTTCAACACAGACAGAAGACCTGATGGCCGAGCAGCCATTCTTAGTATATTTTCTTGAAGTCCATTTGAACTCCAGTGCCTGGGGCGCAGGCATAGTTTGTGCATTGTAATTTTAATTCTCTGTAGAAAAGTCAGTGCAGTCACAAAAAAGCCAGACAGGCAGACTGCATGCACAGACCCTCACACTTGTTGTCTGATGATTAAATTTAGGTCGTTTGGACATGAGCACAGCTAGGTGGACTTGTGGACATAGTATATACAGTATAATGTAGACTTCAAAAGGTATTTTCTGGGATAGCACAATAGGTCATACAGTAGAGGTATCAATGTTTCTCCAGAAATATATTGTTTGCCTCATTGCTATTTAGCCTGCACTAATCATCCAGCTATCAGTTCTTTAAAAATGGAACCATTCTGTGTCCTTTTATTCATGCATATCTGACACCAAAATCGTGTGCTTGATTGAAATAGTCTTTGTACCAACGGATTTCTATGGAGCTATTTTGTTAATTGTAATTGTGAAATTACCAGTCATTTCTGACAGTGTGTCTTTGTGTCACCCTCATCATTGTTTGTCTTTTGTCTGTTCAGAAAGCATCAGCACAAAGACCAGTAAGTGTTAAAAAAAATATATGAAAAAAGCTGTTAACAGCCTGGTGCAAAAGCTGTTCTGCGCAGTGGGAGTCTTTTGTAAAATAACCCATGAACTTGGGTACTTTTATGGCTTGAAGTTGGGCTATGGTTGCTTTGATTAACACTGAGCCTACCAGGTTTCATTATGTCTTTACAGCAGTAAGGTAATAGCAGTCTACTCAGCCTACAACATAGTGGATGAGTCCGACTACCATCACCATGGGAGTGACAACAGGCAGCAGCCACTTTATGGGCTGATAGCATTTGAAAGAGGGGAAAAGAGCAGAATCAGATAAGCTGAATCTATCCTTACTGACAAAGTACCAAGGAAAAAAGAAAATGAACCTTTCAGAAAGGCAATATTTCCATGCATAGCCCATGTGTTTGAGTGTATGACATTGAATTATTGTTATTGTTGATCTTGTGTATTTTTGCATAAGAATTTTGCAGTTCCACTGCTATCTGTAATCATTACCCACAGCACGGCTTCCCTGTTTAAAACTACCTTCAATTCAACCACATTAATCAAACAAGCTCAAGAGAGGAAATGAGACTTGTGCAACGGGATGCTTCTTTGCTGCCCTGTTCTATCTTCACAAGGATTAAAGGCTGAGAGTGACTCACAAGGAATTAAAATTTCATTGACTGTAACTTTATCCTGATGAAGCAGTAGGAACACAACAAAACGTGTGACTGTTGCTAAATCAAGGAAGGTTGCAGAAAACAATGGCTTCAGATTAATAATAAATCACTGTTTGATTCACCTCACCAACCCCATCTTTGCTTTTGACCTGACAGGGAAGCAGCAGCTACTGCCTGCTTGGATGAGCAGCCTCTAGAAAGTGAGCTGAAAGAATGTTTTGAGCTCATGCAAGCTCCTTGCATTAGAAAGTGATTAATAGTCTACGAGATAAAAGCTCAACTTGCTTTAAATATGCTCATTTTTCATCACCTCATGCATATTTCAGCCCTTAAAACAGTCTCCTGTCGACTCCATCTATGGATTTTTGCCGCTAAAAGGTCTCAGTCACTCATTCTCATCTCTGCTCTACGCTTGAGGAACATGAAGAATTCATAAGTTTTCTCTTTTCTTTGGTTCTATTGCTGTCATATAGAACACGACTGGCACAAAAAGGACTACTGCAGTGTCATATAAAACTCGATGTGTCCTGTATACTAATATATGTCCATTCATTTGTGTATGTCTTTGTTTACCTGGTGCACACTGTTTTTGTGTATTTAGATTGTCCACTGTGCATTTGTGTTGTTATGATTGTGTATGCACTGCTGAAGTCAGTTTTTCCAACAGGAACAGTACCATGCTTACTAACATACCCCCCACCCCCCACCCCGCCCCATGAGTGTCTTGCACCTTTCCAGATTTAGGCTTTCACTTCACGTCTGCACCACACGCAGTGTTCCTGTCCCTGTTCCTGTGGGTTTGTGTGGTATATTTGTCTAAAGGCTAGACAGCACACCCAGCCACACCCTGTCAACACTAATTTACATATGAGAGGAATAAACAGAGACGTACTTCACTCTAATGTGAAAGAGGAGAATCAAGAAACAGCTTCCCTACATCCTCTGTCAAATCTTCAGAACTGCCCATCCAGTGAAAGCCATTGGCACCATAATTCCAGATGGAATTAAAGTCTGTTGTCATACTAGCCTAAGGATTGCCATTCATGTCAGATTACACCTTCAGTGTGCACATATTCTTTTTAAAAACATTCATTAAGGCTTTACCTGGTTCACCTAATCATAATTTATTTGCAAAATTATGGTAAATATACCATAAGTAATATACATATTTCAGATTTCTAGTATGGTCTGTTAATATGACTAACTATATAGTAAGCTATGTTATGTGTCAGATAATAACTTTAAAAAAGCTCACAGGACTTGTAACCTTAAAAAGAAAGAAAATGGATTTTAGGCTCGTGTCTTAAACAGATCTCCTGTCTCCACTGACAGTAATGCATGTTTTGGCCCAGGTGATGATAGTAGTGGGATGCATTGAATGCACAACAGTCATCTTTCTGTCTTGTAAACTGTGTGACCATCACGTTCATTTCAGTGTTTATAAAATGAAAGTTATTATCGATCTGTCTTGGTTTTTTCAATATTTGGCCTAATGACTCAGTTTTCCTGGAGGCAGAAAGCCAGTGCAAAGATAAACATAGTTTCCTTGCACAGGTTGTCATAGGAGCAAATAGGATACCTTGGAAACAATAGGTGAAGAGATGATTTTTTAAATATAAACCACATAAGCATAACCTGGTGGCCTGGCAGTGTTGCTAATGTCCAGTGCTGGATCTTTTTAATGCAACTGATCAACAACGGTAGTCTTCACATAAAATCTAAATCTTTATTGCAATTATACTAAAAATACAATGAAATGATATATGGTTCCATTCAGTGCAAAGAAAGCAACCTAACTATCTTAAACTTTCATTCTAAGAACAAAAAATTAAAAAGAAGACAATTTCTAATAAGTAAATATAGTATAAAAATATAAATAAATATATATGCTGATGTTTATGCATTTGTGCTTGAGTCATTATTGATTGCACAGGTTAGTAAGGCGGGCATACCCTTCAGTTTTCATTTATTGTTTATTACTTATTATTGCAACAGCCCTGTGATTTATGCTGTTTTTCAGTCTTTGTTTTAGCATTCTGAAGAATGCTAATAACACTGATGCTCATATTTCAACTACTGTCTCTAATTTGAGGGAGGCACATGTTTTTTGCAAGGCTGACACAGTAGCAGCTTCAATTATTATCTATTTTTTTTTTTTTGTAATAGGATGACAGAATTTGGTGTGAGGAAAGACAGGAGGGTAATGACTCACAACAATTATCAGGCCAGCCACAAAGCTCATCAATGAAAGCTCAGAAAGAGTCCTGATCACCATCAAACAACAGTAAACTGCATTTATTTTATGTTAAGACGCTACTTACTGTAAAGTTCCTACCTTGCCACCTTCAACACTAAATAAATCAAAAGATGTGTAGAAGTTTAACAATGTGAACCCTGCTTGTGGCCATGAAAAACATCAGCAAACACTACGCTGCAGCACATGAGTCAGTTTTGTTCCCTGACTGATACATTTCATTGCAGTTTGGCAGTGCTGATTGCTGAATCAATGCAAGCACAAATAATGTCTGGGGGAAAAGCTGTTATCCTTCATATTTATGTGCACCACAGACATATTAATGCTTGATGTTACTCATTCATAATACTCTTCCAACTTTCCTGTGCACTAACAGCATCCCAGTCTGCACACCCTGTATATCTTTCCTGAAGAGGTCGAAATAGTTTTTCTGCTTGTAAAGAAGTCCTGCACAGCGTGCCTGCAGGGACATTTAAAAGATCATTGCTACAAAATTTCACTTACACCATGCAAAAATAAGCCTTTGGTAAAAGTTACTAAGGTTCTGATATCTGGGATTAGTAGCAGTGAAAGTCATGATAAAAGGGGTGTGTTATTTTTTTATTTTTTTATTTTTTAGCTAACTTTATAAAAACGCTTGGTTGGCTAGTAGTAGTTCACTGTTTTTATGAGGACCCAAACAGTAAACGGTAAAAAATAAACACATTTAATGTTAATTTTGCAGGATTTATTCCCCTAAAAGGCCTTTATTGGTTCACTTTTTGTTTTTAGTTTGTGTAGCAGCTACCAAAAACTCAGTAAATGACTATAAATTCAGAAAAAGGTCAGTGTAACCCATGCAATAATTCATTTATTTAGTTTCGATATCATTCTTCTTATATATAGGGAGATTATTTTCCTTTGAATTGTATGGAGCTACCAAAAGGTCACAATGGGATTTTTTTATTTTTTTATTTTTTTATTTTTTTGCATTACCTCTAAATAACATTTGCTTTTCTTCTGACTCACAGAGAGAGACTGAGCTGTATGATTATACAGAAGCATGTATTATTTAGTAGGCCACCACTGGTTGTGACAGCTGCAAGAATCAGTGCACCCTCGGCTGTGGCTGCCCTGTACCACCGCATCTAGAACGAAAACACGATCTCTTACTGACTGCTGCTGAGAAAGTCTGTAGTTTCAGCTGTGACTGCAGAAGTGGAATGACACGGCTGTCGCAGTGATTGTATTTGTGTTCATTACTGTGCTATCGTTTTTATAATTATGGCTTAAATTCGTTTTTATTTAATAAGTGAAATAATATGCACCAAGGGCTGTGTGTTATGCTGGAGCTACTGTATACCTGAACTCTTGTGCTTCACATGGTATGACTGCAAATATATAATACTATGTATATTTTTAACTTATTCTTTAAAAATAAGTAATGAATGCAAAATCATCAGGTGTCTCTCTGCACTCTGTGTTCTTTTGATCGGCACACTAGCTACACATATGGATTAAAAGGAACACAAGAATAATAAAAATGCTTCTGAAAGGGGCTGTGACCTTTCACAAGCTGAGCAGAATTGTATGCTTGCTGCTTTACAGGTATTTCATTTACAGTTTTTGACATTAATATAATATTTCAAATAACTTCCTGGCAGAGCCTAAAATAAACATTGGTGACATTTTGAAATCTATATTAAATAAAGTTCTAGCATCATTAGTCATGATTTTGTTTATGCTAAAACCTTCTTGTTCCCCTGTGCTGTCATACTTGGTCATTAATATGAACAGGCATTATCAGGATTCACTGAGAATTCACCATAACAGATAATTTCAGATTAATTTATGTGGTTAGTGGCTTTAATCCACAGACTTATTTTCCTGTAAAGTTATTATTTTTGTTTTTAACTTCCTTTGGTTCAGCAGTTTGCTTCTGGAAATGAATGACCTATAATAAAAAAGTATCGCTGCAATTACCTTACTCCTGTGTTTGAGTGAAGACCTTCCTCTCTATTGTGTTTCATGTCCTAGGCTAGTCAAGAACCTTTTAACAGAGAAGACAGGGTTGGTCCCATCCAGTATACTGCAAACAGCATCAGAAGGAGGTCACTCAATTCAGTAACAACACTGCAGCTTCTGACTAACCACTGGCAGCTTTGCTGTAACACACTCACTCACCACCCCCTCCATACCACCCATTAATCCCACTTCATCTGCTCCTCTCCTCACTCTCCGATGTTAGTTGCACCAAATTAACTGGGTGGTCCACCTGCTGTTGGAGAGGAAGGAGAAAAGGGATGAAGTGGAGGGGGATGGAAGAGTTTTGGCTTGAATGCAAATGCCACTGACTGAAGCACATTCATCTCTCTCTCTCTGTCTCTGTCTCTCTGATTGATGTTAGATAAAACTTCACTTGTTTTTTTGAATTGTCAATTTTAGGTAACTGATGTTTAGATTCAGACTTTGATACCATGAAATTAATAATTACCTGGGACATGGCAGACTATTTCCAGTTGCAACAATAAAGCTGTTACTGGCTTTCAATCAGGTGCTTTCACTCGTCAACTCTTTAGAGCAGTTAAATCAAGCTCTTTGTCATTTCTCCCACTTCGGGCAGGTGTGTAGAGTAGGTATACTTGACTAAGACCCCATAGAGGGAGGCTAGTTATGCTACTCCTGGGCAGATTCTGGGTGGAGCATAACTAAGTGAACATGAGCCAACCCAACTAGCATTAGCATGTTGCGGTTTTGCATAAAGTGGCTCCTGCTGCTAGTCATGCTCGCAGTATAGTTGTAATTTGAAGAATTAACCAGCTAGCTACTATAGCAGCTGGTTACAACTAGCACTGTTTCTGTCACAGATATCGTCTATATTCACTCAGCACACATTATTTTCTTTCCTGTATATCTATTCTTTCTTCCATCCCATTTACATTTGACAAATAAACAGACATTTCTCACGGCATGCTCACGAGGTTTGTGGTGACACGCTTTGTTTGACTAAGATGTTTTTAGTTTATGACAAGAAATTAAGCCAAAGGAAAAACTACTAGAAATCTTATCATTTATATTTGCTTAAAATGCATTCAAATAGTTTCCATATACTTGCCAACATATTTTTAAGCTGACTATTAGTAACATTTTCTGGGCATTAACTATCAGATACATCCATGTAAATCGGTAGCGTGCTGCAAGTAGCATGAGGAGTTTTGTGATTAATATGATTAACACACCAGCTACACGTGATTTAATGTTAATTTATGTTTGGGGAAATGCTTATGAGCTCCTCATACTTTATATCCACATAGAAAGGACTCTATACACAGCTTTAATATATTTCTATCTTTAACTTTGAGCACATATTGTTAATCTTAATACTGGGTTGATGAGATCAGGCATTCATAGACAAAGTGTATGCTTTTCCCACAGGATAGACCCTTCTATTTTTCCCCTCTCTCATTCTTTCCTCATCTCTGTCCTCTCTGTCCTTAATCCATCTCCCTACCATCTCAACGCTCCCATGCCGACTTGAAGGCTTGTCCTTGAAGTGTTTTTTTCTTTTTTTTGCTGTGGCCTTGCTTGTGTTGTTATGGTGTGTTCCCTCTTAAAAAGAACTACCTCTTCTGTCAGGTCACTTACCATCATCCTCTACTCCTTTTTATCATTTTCCTCTTTGTTTCTGTGTTTTTTCATACTTAAGGCAGACCCACTTCCATGCTCTAGCAGTTGACCTTCAGCATTTTAGTTAAGTGGAGCCCATTTACAAAAAGCTCTCTTCACCTGTCTGCACTGAGTGCCCTTATCTGCCTTCCCTATAATTTTCTATGCAACGAACTGGCTGATATTATTGCAGAGTCTGAATATTGCTCTATTATGTCTTCTTTTTTTAATGCTTGATTTTTTTGGGGGGTTCTTTTTTTATTGGAACTGCAGTCTGGGCTGTGCATCCTCATTCTTAAGTGCTGTTTGAATTTTGAATACTACATTTTGTAATGGCATCAACATTGACTTGATGCTTTCTTGTCTTTGCAGATATCTTCAGTGATCTGTGTACAGCAGCTCTCTCCGACTCTGAAAATGAAGCCAGTACATGGGGAGATGTGTCTCAGGACAGCAAATAAACATGGATGACCACTATAGTTCATTATATTTAACTACAAATATGGCTGATGACTATAACTGTAGGTTTTTTTTAACTGTAATTTCCTAAGCTGGACAATTCTAGGTTTTCTACTTGTAGCTCTTATTAAGGAATTTGCAAATATGGCCTGCTATTTGATTTTCAAATGTAGTTTTTTTAGAAAAAAGCCTGCCTGAATGCCACAGAAGAAAAGCCATATAAGGTTTTTAATTCAAGGAAGTGCCAGCATGTCTCTGTGGGGAACTGAAGCTTTCATGGATGCTGAACTGAAAGTTAAATCATTACTTTCTGTGGAGAATGCTGGATGCCTGGAAATGTAAAACCTTTTCTGACCTGGATAACCTTAGGGAAAGTGACAATTTCCATGTGCTGGTTGTAAGCAGGCTTTGGGGAGGCGGCCTGGTTTGCTGTTACCCTGCACTGAAGCAGAACTCTTTAAGATCAAATTCTTACACTGATGCCCAAATGTTTCAGCATTTCATGTTCAAAATATATATAATTAATTGCAAGTTGTTTTCTTTGGTTTTCTCAATCCTAGTGGAGCACGCACACGAATTATATCAAGTATAGAGTTGCTTCAGAGACTATTCTGACTACTCCTATGTTTTCACACTCGTACAGGTTTTCAACCACCATCATGTGTGTCCTTTGCATGTTTTCCCTGTGTTTGCGTGGGTTATCTCCGGATACTCCAGCTTCCTCCCACAGTCCAAAGACATGCAGTTAGTGAGGATAGGTTGACTGGCAACTTAAATTGCCCCTAGGTGTGGTTGCAGATGTGAATGTGAATGCAAATGGTTGTCTGTGTCTATGTGTTAGCCCTGCGACAGATTGGCCACCTGTCCAGGGTGTACCCTGCCTCCCGTCCTAAGACAGCTGGGATAGGCTCCAGCCCCCCTGCGACCTTGAAACGGATAAGCAGAAGAGAACGGATGGATGGAAACTTAAAAATCAAATATTACAAAACCGTCTTTGTCACTTTTAAGTTTGCTTTGTTAAGTTTCCGCAACCATTAGACATTAAGTAAATTTTCCAGACACCAAGCTACTTCTGAGTGTGTGGGAAGGGTCCATAGACCATGTAGATTGTTGCCGACATGGTTCATCTTTTGGCGGATTCTCCCATCAGTGACTGTTCTCACTCGGTTATGTAGTTTGCCTGAAATTATAACTTTAGGAATTGCTGGATTAGTTTTTTTTGTTTGTTTATTTCTTTGTTTTTCCATTTTACAATATTTAATGGCACTGAGGTCAGCTTAATTAATAAAGAAAAGTCTGATCCCCCCCCCCCCCGTGTATATAAATTCCTTGTGTATATTTAAATCTATTTAATAATAGGTCAGTGAATGGATCTGAATACTTTCTGAAGTAACTCTATTGTTTCAACTTCCCCACTGTCTGTTAGACTCACAAACAATGTGTGTAATTTGCCAAATGGCTGGAAATTACTCACCAAACAACCAGAGAGCTAGGGCTGAACACATCGGTTTGCTGAATGCAATAACATATGAATATAGCCTTTGTTTTTATGTCATACGGGGACAGAAACTGGAAGAAGACTTGAAGTCAATTTGTCTTCTGGTAACAAGTAAAGAACTGTGCAGATTGTGTATCATTAACTGTCTAAAAACAGCTTTTTGCTCCATGCAAAAACAAAGTTGATGAGAGTGGTGTGTTGATGAGACCTAAGTGCAAAGAGAAGGCTGTAATACTAAAAGAACTCAGCAGAACTGCAGAGTTGGATGTCACTAGAAGCAAACCCGTTTAATTTACACATATCTGTCTCATTGTTCATATAAAATGCATTCATTTGTTCAGTTTTAGTTCCAAAGTCTGCTGCTGTATCAGGGGTGCAAAATGTGGGGGAAAGTCATTCAAGAAGAATTTCTTTTATCAGTTAATGATAGCTAATTACTCTCTATCAGAAAATACATGAGAAGTAAAACAATCGTGTTTTCCATTTTATGCTCTATATAGCTTCAATGAATAGCACACAGAAGAAGTCAAAAGGCTTTTGATGGAGATGAAGCATTAATGTTTAAGGAAATGGAATTATCTCTACGATGTGTTGAGCTGCATGCCACCGAGATAAAGTAAGACTCATTTTTACATAATGAGATTTTCACTACCAATCTTGTTAAGAACATTTCACATTGATTCCCTGCATGCCAGCTGCTATTCAAAGACAGGACTTATGGTATTCATACATAGTTTCTGATTTGTGTGCATGCACTGTACAATAGCTAGAAAATGTGCTTTCTAAGCAATCTAATCCCAGATATGAGTTTCTGCAAGGGTGACTTCATGCCACTGTGAGAAAGCTCATTTTTAAATTGAGAACATTCCAAATATTGTATTAATTTACGCTCACAGATTCCCTATTGAGGAATTCTTTTATCTCTGTGTTTGTGTTGCCTTAACTAATTCGTAGAAGCATACTCACCGAGAAACCCAATTGATCATATTCCAACCTTGGAATTTATTGAAGGATTTCGTTTTTCTGCTGAATCCAAGCAATAGTTCAGCTTTGCAACATGTTATTGGATTCATGAGAGTTGTTTGAGGTCCAGCTGAAAGTGCTTACACCCGTGTTTTTGCTGCTGAGAAGTTAGCATTTGTTCCCACCTTCAGTTTTGTAGGTGAAATGCATTTCTCTGACAGATAGCACTCATGCCCTTTTTTCTCCCCAAAGTAAACTTCACTATGTTGTAGAAAAAGTCAGGGAAGTTTGTTTTTCTTTTTTCAGGGAAAATATTTTTAGTGAACAGCACCATTTTTTCTAAGGTTTCATAAGGTGTATAATGTTTTTTTGGTGTTGTTGTTCTTTTGGATCTGTAGACTGGACATAGGACTTGGTGAGGGCCACGGACGCATTTGACAAATGTAAACAAACATCAGTGTTAGCATAATTTTGAGGGATCCATTTTATGTATAACTGCTGTATTGCCGTACTCCATTGCTCCCTCACAGGCTTTTCAACACTGTATTGCATTTCTACTGCTAGGATGAATTGTATAGACTAGTCACTGCGGAAGCAGAACTGTAGCTGCAGATAAATGGCATATTATATCACAGCAAGGATAATGCAACACAAACGCTGCCATTCTGTCAAATGCTGCTGGCATTTCACACATGTACATCATGTCCCTTGGTTTGATGCCTCTGTGAATCAGCCATAAAGATATTTGAGACTGAGAGATAACTGTCCTTTTCTAAACAAAGAACACATCTGGAAGTTAAAAATGGAAAGCCATAAGGGTGTACTCACACCAGGCACAGTTTCCTACTACCATGCCTGGGCACAATATCCCCATTTCCTCACTGCCCCATGGTCATGCTGCTCTTAGCAACCTGGTCCAGTTCATCTCAGTATTTCAACTCAACTCTTTCCTGCTCACTCTGTGCATCATTCACACACACTTTTGAAAACAACGTTTAAAGAGCATAATGAGGTTCGTGATTTAATGTAGCTTAAAAGCAATATTTTGGGAGTTATGAGAAACTGCCCCCTCACATGCCTTGCAGATTACCTTACATGGTGATTTTTGCATAAATGATGGAGTTCTTTCTTGGGTGTGGTTTAATGATCGCTCTAGGTGGAATCAAGTACTGATTAACATACTGCTTAATATAACTGATACTCTCATTTTACTTGCACATATTGATTTAAGGACTTGACTATGTTTGACAAAGGTTGTGGTTTAGATTAAATATACCTCTTCATTATCTGAAATCTATGCGTTTAAAAGAAAATGATGGTTACCTAGTGTGGTTAAACACGTGAAATGGTATTTGTAAGTATGTATTATATGTAAATAGTTTAGAGTAAATTCATCTCATAGTTGCCATATATCTATATCATTGTAGCACCAACAACAAAGGAATTTTGAATGTATGTGTGAACTGCCAGTGTCTTTGTCAAAAAGGCATCATTTGACATCCTCTGAATGAGAACTGGCTGGAAAACGACTTATTTGATTTTCATTTAGATGGTAAATCTTAGAAATGGAAACAAGAAAACCAAAAGATATCAAACAGCAAAGTCTTCATACAATACATGTTAGAACATAAGATTGAACCTTGTTACAAACCACAAGTAAGTAGCGTTGATCAGTCTTTGAAAAGACAAGTTTAAGATGAGCAGTGGATGGATAGATGCTTAGAAGGGTTCATGGGTGGATGAGAAGTGAATGGATACATGAGAATTCCAAAGGATGGATGAGAAAAATTGGCTTGACAGACTGCTGTGTGACGGGCGAGGCATGGATAGATTGTTGGTTAGAAGAGTGAATGGACAGATTTGACGACACTGTAAATGGGTTAGCATTTGCAAGAGAAAGCAAAACTAAAGTGAAGTTGATATGCTTTGATATTCTGATTATACAGAAATGCAGTCCTCTTGAATATGCTGTATATTTTGTTCATGCTATGTTTAAAATATATCTTTGCAATGAAAATATTTCTCTTGTACTGCCATATTTAAGCATATTATAGAATGTATCAAGTCTGTATATTGTATCTGTCATCTGATGTACATATTGCATTGCTTTGTTGTGATAATATGCATTTGCAATGTAAATTTTGTCACAGTTTCATTTCTTATTTCAAATATATTCGATTATTCCTAACTTAGGCTAGATTGTTTTACTTCTGCTAAAAAAAAAAGTTTCTACATGTGCAAGAAAAGTATATGCAAAGTCTTTTTATAAAACAGGATAATTTTACTGCTGGCATTTCACAGAGCAATCTCTATTTCAATATCTGTTGTATTAGGGTCTCTCTCTCTCTCTCCCCCCCCCCCCCCCCCCCCCCCCCCCCCCATTATTCATTAGAGAAACCATTTTCACCCAGTAAATTAATGTAATCTACCAAATAACACACAGCAACTTTGGTAAGCACAAACAGAAGGTTCCAATCTATAAAAGAAGTGGCTTTGTTTCTGAATGGCCTCAAAATACATTGTTTGCATCTGTCTTGGGAATAATAAAGATTGTGTTAAAAAGTCCACAGATTGCATTTACCCCACAATCAAAATGAGCAAACAAGTCGTTTTATTTCTTTATTTGATTTAATTTATTAATTTGGTGCCAAATCCCAACGATTGTCATCTCAAGTCACATATAGTTATATGAAGATCTCCCTCATGAGTAAGCAGTTAGAGGCAAAACTCCCACTTAAGAGGCAGAAACTTCCAACAGATCAAGGCTCAGGGAGGGCAGCCATCTGCCATGGCCAGGAAGGTTGAGAGGAATGAGAAGAGAGAAAAGAAGAGCACAGAGAGAACGTAAGCACCAGTTCCACTAATGTAACATTTTCCCAAACTAAAAACTATAGCAGGAAGTGCAGGGCTGGTCAATTGTTCCTGCTTTATAACTATAAATGTAGTAAAACATATCTTTTTAGCCCATGACACAAACTAAAATGCTGAGAAAATGTTACTTACAGTATATCATTAACATTAACGTGACTGCAGCAAACTCATTCTTTTACAAACCTCTAAGAGGAAATCTTTCCCAGTCATCACTGATGTAATTGCAAGGTATCTATACATCCTTGACATTTTTTTATTGTCAGTTGTCAATGTAGATTCATCAGAGGAGTAAAACACATACATTCTACTTGTACTGTAACAGGAAATTTGCCGTGCCTGTAAAAGTAGTTGGATACAGCCTCTTTGTTATCGGTTGAACCGAAGATTGAACCCTGTAGACTAATAATTCAGCAAACATAAGCCCTGAGACTAAGAAAAAAAAAGGCACAGTGAGAATATAAAGGAGATGTGATTTCCAACACCTCACCATGTTCCCGATCTACCAGACAAGACTCGTGTGAAGAAAAGATGGGTGTTCAAACAAGATGTTATTAAAGTCTGTGCCAGCAGGCGGTGAATTCAGGGGCTGTCAGAGAAGAATCCTCTGCTTGTCATCGCAGCTTGTTTTATTTTGATTTAAAACTGTATTAAAATGATTTAAGGCTGTATTGAAATGAAAGGCAATTATTGCAAGTTGGGTTGTTAAAGAGAAAGACAAAGAGATAAAACAGGCAGTATCGTCACTCTTCACACATTAAAGTATGTGATGAAATACAAGCATCATGAAAAACCCTGGTTTATTTCTATTCTGTTGTCAGTGATCGGTGGCTTCTCAGGTATGGTGGAGGGTTGGCATTGCATCATTATCATTCAAACTGAGTCTCTGATCCCCCTTCAAGAGGAAGAGAGCAGGCTATTAATGTTAGACTTGAAGCATAATGTATTCTCTCTGTATTTGACTGGTGTGAACTCTTTTTTTTCCTATTCACTACCCCTAGATGAAAACATAATTTAAAGAGATAAGATGAGTGTTTTAAAGTCTTAAATGCTCCAGATTGTCTTTCTGGCCTCAGACATTGACATGGAATTAAGTTAGGTTCCCATTTTTATCAGAGTGCTCGCGGGTGTCTTCTAAAAACATGCATTATGCAAGAAACATAAAGAAAGAAACCAACTAAAGTGTGTATATTGCTTATATTTAACATTCAATATACATCTTGAACATAGTCTCGATCAATTCTTCTTATTAAAACTAATAAATCATTATCTGAATGCTTTCTAATTCCCAGTAATAGTTCATCTGCTTTTTAGTGCAAGTATCTAATAAGCCATTTAGCAGCTTGCTTAATTTAGGCATGTACACATGGTCGAAAAAAATGGCTGAAACTAAAGAGCAGCATCAGAACAGGGAGAAAAAGCCATGTAAGTGACTTTGATCGTGACATGGTCGTTGGTGCCAAACAGCTGGTGTGACCTACACAACTATCTCTAGGGTTCACAGAAAATATTCAATATTCTTAGAAATCAGAGGTGAATGATAAGGCTGCTTTGAGCTGACAAGAAAGCAACACAAATACTGTAACTGTTACAACCAAGACATGCAGAAGAAGTTCTCTGGCTGCACAACAGAAGAGACAATTAGAAGACCGCACCATGTGACCCTCATGTCAGCTAAAAATTGGACAGTAAAGTTTGAAAAGATATTGCCTAGCCTGATGAGTCTTGATTTCTGCTACAACATTTGGATGGTAGACCTTGAATTTGACATAAACAAGATGACAGCATGGATCCATCCTGCATTGTATCAATGGTTTCACTTGTTGGTGGTGTGATGGTGTATGGCATATTTTCTTGGTACACAGCAACTGAGAATTTTTGAAATGCTAGATCCCACTTGAGTATTGTTGCTGACCATCCCCATCTATTTATGACTACAGTTTACTAATCCCCTGATGGCTGCTGCAAATGACCTCCACAATAACAAGATCGCATTCCAATAGAGCATCTTTGGGATGCGGACGAACATGGACGAAACTTTCTGATGAATGTTTCTAGCACCTTCTTGAATTCACAGACAACTCTGTGGATTCAAACAGTTCTGGCAAAAGAGGTTCTCACCCAGTACTAGCAAGGTGCACTTAATAAAGTGAATGTAGAAATCATAAATAAGAAAACTATCAGGAAAACATTTTTCTGTAAGTTTATGGTCTCGGCCTCTAGCTTCACATCTTCTTCAGTGCACTGTGATATTCATTTTTTAAATAATTGTCTATTTTGCATAAAGTGGTCTTCTGCTGTTATAGCCCACACACCTCTAGCTACAACATTTTTCCGTTTTTTGTTCACCACAATCCCAATAAGTAGTTACCTTTCTGTCACCTATACCAGCCTGGAAACCTCTGCTATCAACTATCCCTCCACAGAACTGCCACCCACAGATTTTTTTTCCCCCACAGGAGAACAGCGGTTTCAGAAACACTGAAAAAAACCTGTCTGTCTGAATATGTAGGTGTGTGTTCATAATGAAGTACTTAGGTTGTGGGTGACAGAGCACTAAAGAGAGGGGACTGAGCTTGAACTTTAAAGGTTTGAGGAAGACAAAGCTGCATAGAAGAAGATAAGGTCCTGACAAAGCTTTGTTCTGTGGCATGAACCTCCTGAGGGCTAAATACAGAAAGACAGAGACCGAATGTGTGTGCATCAGTTAGATGACTGCAGGAGTGGTTCGACAGCTCAGGAATGCGAAAAGCATACTAAGGCTCTCACAAAAGTCAAAGCAGTGGAAGAAAAACAAAGGAATTGCTGGAAGTCACTGTCTTCACTGTCTTCCAGACCAAGTGCTGCTAGCCAAAGGGCCACTGATGTGTGTGTGTGTGTGTGTGTGTGTGTGTGTGTGTGTGTGTGTGTGTGTGTGTGTGTGTGAGAGAGAGAGAGAAGGAGTCTGAACATTTCATTGGGAAAAATATAAAATAAATGTATTTAAATTTGTTTTCCAAGGGAAAGAAAGATGTGGTGCATAGTTCAAACACAGTTCATTCATGTTAGTTATTGCTACTTTTTAAGAGGAATCGTATTGTGGTTATAAGTCACTGGAACAAATCCAATGTTATGCTAAAACAGCTAAGTAGTATATTGTGGCTGGAAACCCAAGCAAAGCAAAGCTAATTTGCAAAGTCTTTTGCTGTTAGTGAGTGTGCTCTTATCAATAATGAATCAGTAGTGGTTCAGGTTAGAGTTCCTCTCCTCACGTTGAAGAAATCCCTGAAAATCTAACTCATCAATTAGATTTTGTTTTTGATAAAAATGTTCATTTCATATGTTAAAGGATTTGGATGTAACTCTGTATCTTTGCACCCTTTAGTATGTGTGGATATAATATTAGCTCAATATTAGTTCTATAGGGTTCTACAGGCTTGTCCCTAGTTTATTATGTAGAAAACCTTGACTGTCTGGATCTGTATATTTGGGAGTGCAGTCGGCATAATTTCATTCCAAAGTGGAAATCCTCACAAATGACAGTTAATGCATATTTTGCTCCCAATATGTTTTAAAACAATGTGGATGTAAAGGTTAACAATTTAATTTCATTGGAGGTTTTTTAAAAGAAGGCCACCGGCAAAAGATAAATAAGTTATTTTTCTGCTGAGAAATGAGCGTTGTCCCCTTCAATGAAAAATGAAAGGGATATATAACATTCTTTGGGTACCATGTATGTCTGCATATACATATGCAGATACTATATCCATAGACAAGAGACACGATTTTTGTAACCAAAGCCTTTCTTCATTTCCATTTGTGGTCTGTTTGCTGTCTGAGTATAACTGACAAATTACATTTTCAGGCTTTGAGTGCCCGCAGGCAAATAGTCTGTGTGTAGAGCAAAGGAAGAAGACCGGCCAATATGCAATTTCAAAACCATCATTTATCATGACAATGATTTAGCTTTTCATCAGTTTTCTTCAACTTTACTTTCATCAACATTAAACTGTGGACAATGAATTATACTTGTATACTCGTTAGTCAAGATATGCGCTGGCTGTACCTAAGCCCCAAAATATTTGCTGTTGTCCCGAGTCATCAGATGAGAGTGGATGGGGTTGCAGATTTGGAACCATGTAGCACACAAAGCTACTTTCTGGAGGATTTACTAATTATTTTATTTTATTTTTTATCCTAAAAAACCCCATCATATTTTTAAAGGCCACTGGGAACACTTGAAAGTGCTAACACAACAACCACATCATTTCTATCAATGGAATGATCCACTTTCCTGTCTAATGGTCCTATAAGAGTTTCCTGAATCATTACTGCTATGAGTTTTGCTTTTTTCTGCTTAGCTAATGGCTCTTTTGTATCTTTTATAACCAGAGGAAGTAGTGTCAGATTACCCAGATAGTTCCTTCAGGTTGTCGGTGGTCTGTGTACTGTTGTCGAGACCCACAAAGATTAACCAAATATCCACACCATTTTGAGTATGGCTATATAAACCCCACAAACCCACATCCAAGGCAGTCCCAGAGGAGAGTTCTTTGGATTACCTTGGAATAATTATGAAAACAAGTTAACTCTTAAAATAATAATAGCTTAAAAAGTGTGACATGCTGCATATGATACTTATGTATAAAGCATAAAATAAATATGTTGGACTGTGCACTTATGAGGATGGATTTGTGTATTTGTGTGTGCATATGTATGAGCCTAACCTAAGGAGCTAAGGCATAGGGGTTAGTATTTTCCTGGGAAGAGTTCACTGTCAGTGTGAACACTTTTGCATTGCTTTTCTTTTTCTCTCTCTCATAATGGAGAGCAAGCAAAAGTGTGAAAGGAGAATTACAAACATTTCACACATATTTTATTACAGAGCTGGATTTTGATATAGGGTTATAGTCACCAGCATAAATGCAACAGGGTGTGTTGTTTTAGATCATTCTGCTATGTTAAGAATAAAATAGCAAAAATCCCCAAAACAAAACAGCAACAACAACAAAAGCATTTTCAGGACTGCACAGGAAACCAACAGCTGTGTAGGTATGCATGAACACATGAAATTAATGCATTTCACATTAAAATTTGTTGTCATTATTAGTGGGTTATGTTTAAACTGTTTAACTAATATTTGTAGGTCAGCAGTAGGCCTATCGCATGTCCCATGTACTGCTTTGGAATATTTTTTAAAAAAAATGCTGGAATAAATAATCAGGATCTGCAGAGAATTTAAAAAAAAAAAATTTTGGAAGCAACGGTTCAGGTTTATTTCTTAAATTAAAAACCAACACAACCTATGTGGAGAGAGAGCGAGAGAGAAAGAGACTTTGAACCTTCTTTTTTGTAAGCGATTCAGTTTCCCATGGAACCTGAATGTAACATCACTGGGTGTATGCAGAGTGCAGACTGTCTGCATACTGCTGTTGTGCGCATCGTTATTTGAATGAGCGGACCAATCAGGGGCCTCGCTGGACGGAAGCGTTCAGCTTCCTGTCACTCTTACCCAATCAGCGCGCTGTCCTGTTGTTTGCCTTGCTTTTTGAATTGAGCTGGAGCAGCACACTGACACCGTCTCTGCAATAGTGTCGAGTAGTTAGCTGTCAACAAACTGAAGTAGTCATTTTGGACTATTGTCATTTATAAAGACCAACATGCATTGATACTAGACCTGTGATTTTACGGAGCGATGTTACAGCTGTTTTAAAGAGCGTTTTGAACCGAAGAGGAATTGTGACGAGTTCTTAATTGTGTTGTTGACTTACTAGCTTGGTGGCTAGCTAGGTCAGCTAGAAAGCTTGTTAAATATTACTGATTCAGCGGCCAATTGAGATTCATTAGCTATTTTTTTTTTTTTAGAAGGCATCAAAACAGTCGGTAAGTCTGCATTTTTATTACTGTACTTTTTGAGAGGCGCCATGTTAAATATTAAACGTTAGTAGCGTAAATAGCTAACGTTAATTGAGCTAGCCCTTTTTTGGATATCATCTTCCTTTGAGTTGTTAGGCTTATTCTGCAGTAATTTGAACTATGCTATTTTTCTAGCTCATGGGTTTAAATTTAGATTTAAACGCAAGAGCTAGAAAAATGAAGCTTCTTTATAAAATATGTGTTTAACAGTGTGGGTTTGAAAGGGATTGTTGTCACGATACTTTTTGTCCTCTTGCAATAAACACTAACATTGGATTCTGTTTTTAATAATATTTCCTTAATTGCTTACAACTTTTATAAAGAAGAAGTTTCACTGTTAACAGCTTTTATGCCAGTTTTGTCCAAATATGTTGCATTGCCTAGAGTTGAACTTAACAAGCACTTCTAGTGTCTGAAATCGTGACAAGTTGTGCCACTTTCTTCAGTTGACATCTTTCTTCTTACTTTCCTAGTTGGTATACCTCTTTTCTCTAGCCTTTCTGCCTCGTTGTGTTGTCTCTCTGTGCCTCTGTTCTACCCTGTAACTTCTGAAAGTTTGGTGCCTCCTTAGGTTCCTGCCATGGCTGACAGCAGCATATTGACTTTAGGGACAGCTCGGAGTCTGTTGGTGGATTCTTCGGTCTATGATTCCAGGATTGCTGAAACCACCAAGGATCATGTATTTCTGGGCATGGGATGTGAAGATGGGGAAGGTCAGTGCATACTTTCTTTTTTTCTTCCTTGCCTAAATTTCTAAAACAGACTCTCAAAGTCAAAATGCAGCTAAGTGATCTTCAGTTTTTTCTCCAAATCAAGTCTTTGGTTACAACAAAGAAATCTTATAGTTAACATTATGCTGTAGAAAAACAAAGGCAAAAGTCACTAGTCCTAGAGACTTAATCTTGGATTTATTGATGCATTCACTTCACTCAGTTGTCACTTTAGTTTCAGCTAGTGTAACCATTTAAATACAACATCACTGAAAAAAAAATTGTACTGTTTAGTTCCCATGGAGTAGGTAAGATTTTCCCATTACCTGGACTTTGATCCTGTCAAAGGTTGGGTTTGTTTTTTTGCTCTTTAGTTTAGCCTACTTGATGACAAATGCATGGGCAAAATATTAAAATTACTTTTAAGTACTCAAAATTAATTTACAAGAGTCACAGTTTAAAATAACTAATGTTAAATGAACACCTCCTTAGCTGTTGTGTTATGCCTCAGGTACTGTGTGAAACTATTACTGTGTACACAGGGTAGTTCTGTTAAGTCTTAAACCTCCTATCCTCCTGTCCTATCCTCACATCTTTGTTTCTGTTTTTGAAAATTTGAGGAAAGACAGTTTTCAAGAAATCAGAAAATCTTTCCTCTAAACTACTCACTAAAGCAACATCTGTTTTTGATTGTCTTTATAAGGCATCCGTGTGCCAAACCACACCCGACGGTTATGCGAAAATAAGCGAAACTTGGCCTGGCCCACTCAGTACATTTGCCAGGGAACCTCAACATTACCTCAGGAGAGCAAGTGCTTATGTTTTTTATTTATTTAGTTCATTTTATTTTTTGTGGCTCATCTGTTCACATTTTTCCGTTTATTACAATTTACTCACCACTGTCAGCCTTTCACATCAAAGCAAACACCGAAAGTGGCTCCATTACTTCTGGTGTTTGGCATATCACCCAGTTTCTTTAACTTGGCACAAACAGTATGCATACTAAGGACATGCTTGAGGCGTGACTATGATATGTCAGTGTGGGAGCCTAGAGATTTCTAGATACAGAAGCAGATCTGGGCACTAATGGAGAATATTTCTATTCCAATGTTTTGTTTAGTTTTTTTTCTTTCCAGTACCACATGAAATTTAGGAGAAACTGTAGTGACTTAAGTACCCCAGTCACAAGTATAAATGGCTTAGGCACCATATTGATGCTGGTGATTGCAGTGAGCAATCCACCAGCCAGTGTATTGGTTTTAATAGAACCGGTTGTTCTTCCTCCAAAGTTACCTACTGACTCCTGAATTTTCCTAAAGGGATTCATTTGACTGTTAAATATGACTTTTTTTGAAAAGCTGCAATAATGAAAACTTGCAAATAATAATAATTAATGATTTCCTGGTTGATTTTTATTTATTTATTTTTATATGGCTGGAGGTTGGGTACAGGTAACTGTCAGGGTTTGGATCAGACACTGATAATAAGCTGCAACTGAGTTCATTTTAGGCTTGTTTGACTGTCACTCAAAATGAGAACGGAAGACAAAAACAACAACTTTTCTTCTCCCCAGAGACAACCTGCTGCCTTGATCAGTCGCTATCACATGGTTCCACATTCTGCTTTGTGTGTATGTGTGTGTGTGTTCAGTTGTTCTTGATTCTCCTTTCCATTTTCCTGTTGCTCACTCTGGCTCTATTCTGTTCATCTCTGTCAGATATGCTGCCAAAAGTGGAGACACGGGTTGTTCTGGTGGGAGAAGCAGGCAGAAATAGAGAGCTGGCCAAAGCACTGCAGGTACATCGTTTTCTCTCAACCTTACACTTCCACTGTGCATCTATTAAGGTTGCAGACCTCCATGATCTGAGCTGGTCAACATCACTGTTCTGTGTTTTTTAAAAAACAAACAAAAAAAGTAGGTCACAGGCCAATACACTGAATCCACTAGACTTTTGTCAATGTGTGGTGTTAGCTGAAATGTTTGGCAGAATGGCCTTGTAATTTATCCAAATATCAGATTTCTTAGATTAGAAAGTCTTCTGGTACAGCACAAATTGGAACATGATGGATGGGTCCTATAGATGTCTTGAAAATGCAAATAATTGTGGCACCAGACTATACGCGTCTGTTTAATTAGATTTATTCTATGTAATTATGCACAAATCAAGAAACATGGCATGTCATTAACTGGTTCATATACTGCATATTTACTGTGTAAATATACATTACAGTACTGTGTAACTGTAGCTGAGGGTGTTCTGACCACTTTTATCTATTAATGAATGACTTGTTGTTTTTTGTCTTCTATTTTAAAACTAGCGTAATATTGTTATTTGGGCTGAAACGATTTATTAAGCAGCCTTGTCCATAATGTTGTCATAATTTAATGTGGAACCAGGGTCTGTATACACACAGCGAAGAGCAAAGAAGCAAAGCTGTTAGGCGGTAACTCCGGTGGAGTTTTTCTAGTGCCCAAATGATAGCGCTTGTTTTTGTCATCCCTATTAATTACTGTGAAATCCTTCATTAAACCAACTGTTTAATAAACTCTAACATAAAGAAACGTGAACTTTGTAAATACTCCAATCCATTGCCGTTTGTAGTTAAATTAGGCAGCTTGCTGAAGGCTGACAGCAGCCATGCAATTTTACATGGCAGAAATACCTGTAAGCAGAACAAAAAGGGGAGAGTCTAAAGGTGGGTGAACTAGACCATATTTATTTCAAGGATTTTATAACATTTTTCAGATAACGATATAAATCACAAATATGTAACATTTTCTGTAAATTATGTGAATCTCGGGCAGCTCGACTTGAGGGAAGTGTTTCCAGCTGCACGTAGTGTACCTGGAGTCGAGTGTTTTAACCGATGCATGAAACGATACATTTTTAGACATAAGTTGTAACAGCCGCCGTTTTCTTTGTGAGTATTTATTACACGGCGTGCTGCGGGGAAAAGCCTGCTCTAACGTTTGAGTCTAAGGTTTATTTTTTAGCACCTGGCGGCTCTTTTTTAATTCTCATCCGTAAATAATCTCTTTCACGTGATTCAGTTTATTTTGAAAAGTGTCAACAGGATCTTGAGCTTTATTGTGAAAGGTTTATGTGGAACATAAACAAGCGGACACGCGATGGTGTTACCGTCGTTGTTGCTAACCACAACGCATAAAACAGGCGCTTGTCCGTCAGTAGTGTGGTTATATTAAATATAAGAGAAAGGGAAAAAGAAGAAATTAATATAGCCACTACAGTGACCATCAAAAGGATGAAAAAATATTGCCATAAACAGTTTATTTTGCGACACCACGAAACAAACGATAGCGTAAAATGAGTAGTTTCGTCATCCGATATATATCGTTATATTGAACGTCAGTTTAATGTCTTGTTTCCAGCAGAACAAAAGTTTGCATCAAAGCACAGGGCAAATGTCAAAATGCTGATATGCTCAGTTTTAGTCACTGCAACCATCACATTCTCCTTTAAAGGCTTATAGACACAAACTCACATCAACACTAGCCAAATCTATTAAGAAGACAGAGTAAAGGTAATTAAAAAAAAAAAAAATCATTTTTTAACCTTTAGTTTAGGTTGCTTGTATGTCTTATTTTATTTTACTTTGACCTTGCACTGTCTTAGAGGTTATATATTTTTGCATTTAAGAAAATGTTTTCTTTAAAAACAAAATTCAATGTGGCTCATAAATGTAATTAAAGGGTTTACGTTTTTACCCCTCAGCTCTAAAAAGCTGATTTTGTACACAGGTAAACTTAAAAACCTTGCAAGTGTTAAAATGGAAACCAATAGCCAGTTAATTTAAAAAACAAAAAAAACCAAAACCCTGTGTATTTTCTCTTTTGAATGTTTATTATTGTTCACTAATTAGACAAAGGTATTTTTTTTATCTAATTAATCAATGGAATAATCAATAGAATGCTCAATTGCTAAATGTCATATTAACTGACTGTTGCATTTGTTTAAAAAAAACAAAACATGATTCATTTTATGACATTTTTGCAAGCAATGAATCATTAATGATAAAGAGGCAGTTGAGGAATAGGTTTTAATTGGTTTTAAACGCATTACCAGAGGCGTGTACTCTGACACAAGTTCATCATAGTTGGCTTTTCTTTGTGGATTCTGTGTATGTGACCTATGCAGAGTTGCTTGCGTGCTGTCCTCCATAAAACCAGCAGCGTGTTGCCTGATGACACTATGCAGTTGTAGAATAATTAGTTAAAAAGTCTGACTACAGGAAAGGGGGCAACAGTGGATTTCTTTACAAAGGATATATGTTTGGAGGGGCGTGGGGTGCTGGTGAAGTCAAAAACACGAAAAACATGGAGTGTAGGCGCAGTGGACGGTTTTATTGTTTTTAACACTCGGTTTCACTTTACTACTAAAAAAATGTTATTTACATGTTATGTCTTAAGCTTCTGCCATGGAAATCTGATCTTTGTTTAAATTGTAAGCTGTTTCCTCAGGAAAGAATCTTTGTTACACTTGGAGCACACTTTTAAAAAAAATTACTGAAAATGTATTGCTGCAAGTTGATTTCAAACGGTAACTGTGAACATAATCCAGTTAGACAAGGTTATGTTTTCATAAGTTGCCATGGTTATCTAGCTGGATACAAAGAGTTGCCTTCATGACCCTCAGTACTGTTTATTTAAGCTCCAAGTACATCTGGCTTACCCATTCATTTTCATATACAACTCTGGGTGTGCACTCATTAAAAAAAAAAATAATAATAATTTGTGACCAGTTAGTCCATGTTGGATTTAAATATTCTGTATTTTTTTCATGTGTGCCGAACCAAGCAAAGCCTGGAGTCGTATTTAAATTCCTTTTAACAAAACAAAAATATGTTGAATAAACAAAACGCTGTACCCCGTAAAAATGTGAATATAGGAATATTTATGTGTCTAGGGCATGTTTGTGTCTGCTTCAGTAAGCTGCATAGTTGAAATAGCAGAGTCTTTGAGTAGCACCATATGAAGGTGATTTGGAGGCGTGGCTGTAGACTAAGTGCTGCTAGAATGACTTCCTTCCCTGGTCTCCTGAGCCCTGTCACTTTTGAAGGCTCCTTTCTTAAATCATCTATTTCTCCCTGCCAATCCTGTAGCGCAGCCACATCCAAAGACATCTGCCAACAGCTCCATCAGAGCACTCCCGATTGCCTGCCTGACCGCCCGCCGCCATTGCTCAGTCATCCCACAGAACAAGGCCCCCACCACCGCAATGTCTTTACTGTTTCTGTCCTCCTCCTCTCTCCTCCTCCCATAGGGCTTTGAACTTTATATTAATTTTTAACTGAAGTTTCTTCTTCCACCCTGCCTACCCCCTCTGGAGCCTGATATTTGTTTGAAGCCACTGTCTTTGCAAGGACACAGACTCCGCCCTGTCTTTTCCTCACTTGCTCCTTGCTGCTTCCATAAACCCAGCCTTGCTCTCTGTTTTTCCTCATGTGGGTTAATTTGTATGCATTTGTCTTCTGTCTCAACCTTCTGTCCTTCTCATGTTTTTTTTGTTTGTTTGTTTTTTTTAAAAATGCTCTTCATCTAAATGCCAGTGTTTGACATCCACTTCCTACTGGTTGATTTTTACAGGCCATCAGAGTAATGGAGGTACCTGTGGTAAAGATAAGAAAAGGCGAGGCGGGTGCCGAGGAGAAAATGATGATAAAATCTATAGTCAATATGGTATAGTACAGTGTCTGCGTATCTGTGTGACTGTCTGACACTTTGATGGGAACTTGGGGAAGTTCTGCATGAGTCTTAATTCACACTGGGTACTCATTCAATCATGGTGCATGTCTAACTCACTGATGTGGAATTGATTTGTGGGGTGAATATTTAAAAATAAGGGATGTAATTGTTGAGATCTGGATCAGCAACTGGAATAGAGATTTGCACTCAAATGCAAATTCCGGCTTCTTGGCTGAGAGATAATATGAAGTCATTTCAAATACTTTCAATTTACCTCAATGGCATTTGAAAATGGTTAATTTCCTGCTGTTAATGGAGACGCTAGAGTTGCAAATGGTGCTATGAAAATCTGTTTGCACACAGAAAAATAAGTGGACCATGCCCTGCAGGGGCATTAATAGTAATGTACCCAAGAAGCTGTGAGTTTTGAGTGTCATCTTCTGTTAAAGACATGGTTTGAAAAGTTCAGAAACATGCAAGTTTGCTTTCTTTCTCAATGAAATGAATAGATTGCAGCCTTGTGTCTTTATGGAGCTTGAGTCAGGACAGGCTGCAGTTACATTAACCTGGGAAGTCTTAAAGCTCAGGGAAACTCATTTTCTTTTCTCATCAACAGTACTCTACTCAACTTTCTGAAAGTGTGTAACTTGCACAAATTTTTTTTATTTATATATATATTAGGGGTGCAACGATACTCGTATCGATATTGAACCGTTCGGTACAGTGCTTTCGGTTCGGTATGCATATGTATGTTTTTAATTTATTTGATCAACTTTCCTTCTGACGATGCTGTCTGTGTTGAGCGCTCAGTGGATCTGCCCTCGACAGTGCAGCCTAGGCGGAGTAGTCGAACGCAGATTCACTGAGCGCAGGGTAAGCTCGGGAGACAGAAGTTAAGCTCTCCTTGCAACATGGCAAATTGAACCTCCCCCACCCTCATTCAGATGTGGTGTTTGGAACTATTTTGGTTTTCATGTGACTATGACTCTGAAGGTAAGCGCGTCATGGACTAAAGTAAAACAGTATGTCGGATGTGCCACGCAATGCTCAATTACATGGGTGGGAATTGGTGCGTTAGCGCAGTTAGCTCGTTAACGTGTTGGCCGTCCAGCCCCACGCACAGGGCGATCCGCGGTAGCTCGTTAACGGAGATTTGCCGTGTTGTGGCGTTAATGTCATTTCAGATTAACGCTGACAGCACTAGTGGGAACACAACGAATATGACTGCACATTTACACCGACATCATCCTAGTGCAAAGACAAGTGGAAGCCGACAAAAACAACAAGCACGCATGCTACAAACTTTACCCGAGTCATTTAGACAGCCGTTAGCACATGATTCTCCTCATGGGGACCTGATATGTTTAATATGCTGCTGAGAATATAGCCCAGAAGAAGCGTATAGTATAGCTTTTATTTTGGAAAGAGCCATTTCTCTGTAATAAACTCTCTTTTCCAAAGATGAGTGACTCCTCGATCAGATAGATTTTTTTTTTTTTTTTTTTTTTTAATTACTTTGTTGTTTCAGCAACATTAAATTTAAAAACTGTACTTTTGAGTTAAAATATATATTTATAATAATATATTTATAATAAATGACAAATTAAAAAGGCATGAACATTTTTTTTGTAACGAAAAAAATATTGAACCGTGACACCAAAGTACCGAACCGTGAATTTTGTGTATCGTTGCGCCCCTAATGTGTATATAGATAGATGGATAGTAACATTTGAAAGAAAGTATGACTTTAGTATTTTTTCATCAACTGGATTTTTTGTTTTTGTTTGTAACAGGCAGGTTTAACAATGGAGTAAATATGTATGAGTAAGCCAAACTGTTAACTTGCAATTACAATTCGCTCTCTCCTCCAGTGTCGATGGGGCAAAAACAAGCAAACGAACCCCAAAAAACAAAAATGCACACATTTTTGGAGGTTTTGTACCTTTCGGCTTGCATTTGATGGTATGGCTAACTGATGTATGTCTCATATGTTTTATAGAGCCTCACCTCTACAAGATCATGTAAATGTGCCATTGAATGGGAGTTAATAAGACTTGTTGTGTTTATTGAGTCTAAGCAGAGCAATTTTTTTTACTGCTGCTAAATAAATGGCAGGATCCAAGATTTCCCAGAAACACTTTGTATTCTCTGAGTGTTTCTATTGACCAGTTGATTATTTTAGAGTCATAGCAACCTGTTAACATATATCAGTAAGGGCTAGGGTTGGTGTTACAGTTGTGCCGATATTTCTTCTAAGATTAGCTGTAAAGACCAAAATTTCTTGTTATTGAAGAAACAAAAAGTTATTTTTTTCAGTTCATTGGATCAGCTAACTTGGACTAAAATTATTAAACCTCACTAACAGACCTAAACACTAACAAGCCTATATGTAGTGTTTTTGTGCTTCTGAATTACACATTAGACTTCACCAGTCTGCCACACACTGATCTGTAACTTCATTTTGTTGTTCTTCCTATTCAGGACATCAACACCCCATTCATAATGACAGATAGCGTCCAGGAGTTTGGGGATGGAGAGAACACTGAGTTTGAGACGGTGTTTGTTCTCACACAATTTGATTCTCCTGAATACAACTACCTCTACAAACATGAACACCGCATTGTTGGGCCTCCTGTTGTGCTGCACTGTGCTGCGAAGGATGAAGTGAGTCTTTGATTGACAACAGATTGATTTTATGCAAAGGTTGTGGGGCATAAAAAGTGTCCGTGTAGATTTGCTGACAATATTATGCAATCAAGAAACAGTTCACTTCATTTTCTCTAGAACAGCATCTCCTCAGCTTCATCTAAAACATGGCTTCTGGAATTCAGCAGATATTTACGTCTTCACTCTGAAATCCTCGCTCGGGGAAATATGTTGTCTGTTTGTTGTGTGGGGGGGATCCAACGGAGATGGCCCTGAAATGGAACTTGATTTAAAAAAGCAGGATGCAGAAATTGCATTGTGACTCAGAACAGGATGATGAACAGGAGCAGCTCCTCCCTGCTGTGCCGTCTGTCTGACAGACTTCACACAGGATACTGTTGTCGAACGATATGCCCCGACTGTGGCTGCTATCAACAAGACGGAGTGCATTTGTCAGTTGAAGACAGCGCACACATGCATGACTACAATTCAGAGCATGAACGAGGTGTACCTGATGACAAGGGAAATGATGTTAAGCTATTGTGCAGTTACAACAGGCTGCTATCTGAAATTAGTAGTCACTTTTACTTAACCATTGCATCCTGCATGCTCTGGCACAATTTGTGTTGTAGATAATGTTTAAATATTGTTAAAGGAAAACTTAAAATTCGAATTTGTTATTAATTCCACTATTTAATTTTACTGTTTCCTTATCGTAGCCTCTCCAGTTTTCATGTCGACCTCTCTACTCCACCACCATGTTAAACCTGTCTCTGTGTTTCACTGGATTCAGGAACAAAGAGGAAATGGTGAGTTCATGAAGCATATACATGGCACTATCTGTTTGTAGTTCTGCTAATAAACAGACAAAAAAACAAAAACCTCTTTAAGTAGAAAAGTTAAATTTCTATCCAACACTTTACACGTGGTGTGTGAGGCCAAAGTAGTTTCTGCTATCATCTGATACGGTGTAAATTAGATTAAAGAACTTCTGGCCTTTCCCACCTTGATATTAATTTTTGTGTTGACCTTGTGGTTTTTCTTTGTTTTTGTAGAAAAACTTGGTGAATCTGGTTCATCACATGGGTGGGACCATACGGAAAGACTTTAGCACAAAGGTCACTCATCTTGTTGCATACTCCACTCATGGAGAGAAATACAGGGTTTGTATATACTTTCCCCTCCTGTCTTTTTACTCTCTGTGCATCCAATATTAATTGCAGTGTGTTGAAGGGATGAGCATTAATTGACAAACTTCTTAACCTATTATATACTCTTTGTTGCTTTTTTTTTTTTTTTTTTTTTTTAAACCTGTTAAGAGACAGCACTTCCAAAGGGGCCTTTTTTCTGCAAAGGAACACTTCACTTTCTAGCTTTTGGAGACTTGATAGGTGAACCACCACCAAATACTATCAAGAGAGATAACTGGCAAATTTTTCCCTACTCTGAAACCAAAGAAAACACAGTGAATCATTTTCTTACAAAATAAAAAACAACAACTCAGAAATAAGGCATGAAGTTTCTGAATCGATCTTCAGTTTAGTTCTGCAGTGTCTAGCTTCAGTGGTTATTGTGAGTAACCGGAGGCGTCACATTCTGCTGGATGCCCCTGATTTGCATTAAGTAGCCTTAAACTGGGGAGCTGGCGACTCATTGCCCTGGTGCTCAAAATAACGCATCAAGGCTTGCATGGAAATGATGGAGCCTACGCACATGTTCTTGACTCCATTAGAATACATGTTTAGAAGACAGGAACATTATTTACAGCTTTTGCAAAGCTAACAAACTTATTATACTTTCTGCTAAATTGTCATTGTTTTGATGCATTAACTAGAAGGATTAAAAAAATAAAAATAGAATAATTATGTTACCCTAAACATGGGGAACAAAATCTCCCCTTTTTGCAACTGAAAACAGAGCTATATGTCAAACTGAAGTCAAGATACCAAAATAATTGAAGCATATATATATATATATATATATATATATATAGATATATAGATATATAGATATATAGATATATAGATATATATAGATATATAGATATATAGATATATATATAGATATATATATAGATATATATATAGATATATAGATATATAGATATATATATATAGATATAGATATAGATATATATATAGATATAGATATATATATATAGATATAGATATATATATATAGATATAGATATATATATATAGATATAGATATATATAGATATATATATATAGATATATATATATATAGATATATATATATATAGATAGATATATATAGATATATAGATATATATAGATATATAGATATATATAGATATATAGATATATAGATATATATATAGATATATATATATAGATATATATATAGATATATAGATATAGATAGATATAGATATATAGATATATATATAGATATAGATATATAGATATATATAGATATAGATATATATATATAGAGAGAGAGAGACTTGAGTGACTTATTTCTTCCTCCTGGCTTTTTCATTGTACACCACTTCTTTTGACTGTGAAACACTGCTCTCTGCTTGAATAAATAGAATGAGCAGGACTGATGTGATGCCCCCCTGCAACCTAGCTTGAATCCTAATGTCTGGGTCTGTCAGAAAGTTGTAATTTAATTGCAGTTAAACAGCAGTTTTCTCTGTTTTGTGCCCTCCGTGGGGATAAATAGAGATCGATGGGTGGGCGGATGAATAGGTTGACACTTGTCATTCTTGTCGTTTTTCCGCTCGGATGAACAGATGCTTGATGCTGTTCTGCTTTTAGTCATCCTCACAATTATTTTCTTATTAATCCATTTCTTCCTTTTCTCTTCCTTCACTGTTATTTCCTCTTTTCAGTTAATTTTTTCATTGTTTTGTGCTTTTCTTTCTCAAAGTACTGTGAAGGGTACATTTTGTTCTAGCAGAAAAGACAAAATGCAGTGAACTTGTTGTGAGAGGCAGTCAAGGCTGTTTTCCATTTGAAAGTGTGACGCTAACTTAAAGAAAAAAAACTGAATTGTTTCAACCCCAGACACTTTTTTTATATTGTGCCTGAAGTAGAAAATGTTTGTACCTGTCGCGTTTTGTATTGTGGTTCTGAGTGACAGGGCGATCAGGAGTAATGAAAACAGATGGGAGAGGTAGTTATGCTGTTATCAGTGACAGCAGAGCTATTTGACGGTCTTTTAGTTGCAAAATTGTGCCTAGATGAATGTCATGTCCTTCTTTTTGTTATTTCTGTCATTTCTGCCTCATTTCTTATTCACCAATTACCCATTTGTGTTCTCCTCTGCTGTGTTTTGTCCTTAGCTGGCAGTGTGCATGGGGACACCCATCCTCACTCCATCATGGATTCTTAAGGCCTGGGAAAGAAGAGATGATGTGTAAGTTGAATGTTGAATACCATGTAAAGGACATGTGCTTCCAACACATGCAGTACTTTGGTAAAGCAGGTAACCAGCTAGTGCCAGCCCATCCTCTCTGGGCTTTCAACGATCAGCTGGCCTGCTAGCCAGGTTGCTATTGTGGTGATCGTCACCAATTCTAGTAGCTGCTTCCCCGAAGAGAATCTCGCCCTAGAGCTGGGACTCAAACCCTGCAGCTGGCTAAAATAATCATCATCCTCCTGCTCTGAAGATTCACTCTAATTGGCAGCTCACAATGCTTATCAAGTAAACAGGAGGAATTTAAGAAAGTAACATGGTATTTAATTAAACTACAAAAGCCTGTGAACTAAAAAACATGTACAGTGGTCTCGCGTTTCTCGTGGGAGTTCCGTTCTAAAAATGACCCGTGATAGGTGAGATCCGCGAAGTAGCCAGCTTTATTTTTTACGATCATTATAGATGTTTGAAGGCTGTAAAACCCCTGACTACACACTTTATATACTTTTCTCAGACAGGCACGAACATTTTCACACTTTTCTCTCTTGTTTAAACAAAGTTAAAAACCTTGTGAATCAATGGTATGGAAGTAGCGGAAGCAAGAAGAATGAGTTAAGTAAAGTTTGACTTTTCTGACTGTTTTGTTTCGCTTAATGCGCCTTATAATCCGGTGTGCCTTATAGTCTGAAAAATATGGTAACTTCTACCTTCCTTTAGCATGTCCAGAAGTCCAACTTTTTGTGCGATGGTTAGCATCTTCTTTGGTTGGTTAGAAAACTTGCAAACATACAGCACATATAGCACTTCAGAGTCACACTGCTAGTGATCGAATCTTTTTTTATTTATTAACCTTTATTTAACCAGGAAAATCCCATTGAGATTAAAAACCTCTTTTTCAAGGGAGACCTGGCCAAGATCTTTATGTAAATTTGACAAGCTGAACACATTCTGTACTTTACAGGAGACACGGCAGGGATGAGATTGATTGACAATGGTCTACAGCCAATCGGGACGCAGAACACAATGTGCTGTTACAAAAAAAAAAATCATGCATAATTGCACAAAAATAAATCAGTGAAGCCACGAAAGGTGAACCGCGTTATAGCAAGGGACCACTGTATATGTATCCCTCCCCCACCATAAAGAAAATCTAAATGTGATTTTTCCCATCCTGAAATGGTATAAAACCAGTGCAAGCTAACAAGCTTTGTTGTTTCTGAATTGTTTCAAGCATGTTCCACCACTGTCTTCATGATGGCAGTGCTGACAAGAGTTCAAATTGGCTGATAATAAGCCATGTCAGGGCATCAAGCGGATGTTTATTACTTTGCTATGTGCCCAGAGGGGATAATTGTAAAACTGTCTTGTTTACTTATTGCTATGCATGATTCATGTCACCTATTATATACTTTGCATATCAGTGTTAGTTAAGGAGCCATTAGATAATTATTTTATGTTTAATTGCATCGCACACTACTGTTACTTACTGCACATACTGTTCAGTGCAGTAAAGTCATTATTAATTTTATTTTTTGTGAAGAAATTTCCACGCAGGTGACGAGGAGTTTCGAACTGAGTTCAAAGTGCCCCCGTTTCAGGACTGCGTTCTCAGTTTTTTGGGGTTTTCTGAGGAAGAGAAGGCCAACATGGAAGAGAGGACTCTTAAACACGGTCAGTGCCACATTTTATGAAAGCTTCATACAAAGTACACTAAAGACATTTAAAATCAGTTTGAGCACCCTCTACTACAGGAAGGTTTTTTGTTTAAAGCCGTGTGGAGAACTTGTGCAGTTTTTCTACAGTTTCTTGTCTGTAATCCCAGACTGGCTCCATATGACTGAGTCTTTCTGACCCTGACTGTAATTTAGAGGTTATTGTCTTATGTTCCAGAATGAATCTGTGATAAGGATTTAGTGTTGTGTGCATTTTATTTATATAATCTCCTGGTTTTTCTTCATGAAAGGTGGCACGTACCTTGAGGTTGGAAATGAAAGATGTACGCACATGGTTGTGGAGGAAAACCTGGTAAAGGAGCTACCATTTTCTCCCTCCAAGAACCTATTTGTGGTCAAACAAGAGGTAGGCCTTTATATGTTTATTTTCTAGTCTTTGGCATTGATTTTTACTTAAAATAGCCTTGGATAATTATTGACATTATCATGGAATGACACACATTATAGACTAGAAACTATCTACTGATGGGATCACACTAGCTTTGATGCTTTTTAACGTACTGATGTTCTGACCCAGAAGAAGCTATTACTCAAGGTAACAGGTAGTCATTACTCTATTATTACTACTTCTCATTGGTCAGCCTTATATGTCATTAAACTCTGCCTTCAATTTGCTCTAAACTGCACATTTAAGTTTTTTTTTCTCTGTTTGCTGCCATGTTTTGTTGTTATTCTTGAGATCAACTACTAAAGCTGCTTAACATCACCCAACAAGCTATTAAAAGTTCAGAACAGCATCTCATACACACAGTAATGTTTCTGTGCAACTTCAAGACAAAAACAAGTTTGATTGGTAGTGGCTAAGACTGTCCAGACATGGCTGAATAATTAGTGTCCACTAGGGTTATGTTGCAGGAGGACAGGGACACCAGAGCAAAATAATGAATGCTCTGAAACAGAGTAATTATCTGATCAGGATTCTGTTAAGGTTAAATCTCAGTCAATACTGTCTCTGCTTCCCCCCTTTTCCTTCCGATGCTGTCAGAGAGGGGGTGAAAAATAGAGTTCCTCTTCCAGTGGATGAAAAGGTTAAATCACCTACATAACTTGGTTTGCCTGTATTGTTAACTACACAGTCAATATAGTGGTATCATTTTCTTTACTTTGTCAGTTTTATTGGTTTCAAAGGAAAGGGTACGATATTAAGTATTGTTAATCTTTTTCTGTCTTTGTCCTAACTCGGGTCAATAAAAACTGCTGTTTCTTCTCGCAGTGGTTCTGGGGAAGTATTCAGATGGATGCTCGAGCTGGAGAATCCATGTACCTCTATGAGAAGGTGAGTACATGATTATTAAATTATTATTTGCGTATCTATAAAAGCAAAAATTATGTACACAATATTTATGTAAGACAACAAACGGTAAATGGAGGATTTTTTTTTTCTAGATGTGCAAGTACAGCATACAGCCAGTATTTAGAAACAGTTCTCCTATTTGTTTTTTAATTCTAAGCTCTTTTATTTGTTTACATTGTCCCTGTTCCTGTTTAAATACTTAATTTTTGTTAGTTTGATGGTTTTAGCTTGCATATTCCTGACCAGTGGTAAACTGCCATCTGTTCTTTTAACCCTTGTGTGGTGTTCATATTTTTGTTACTCAGCCAGTGTTCATGGGTCTGGTGGACCCGCTAGAGTTTTGGCTTTTGAAATTAACACTATCAAACAATTTTATGTTAAATTACTCAACAGATGTTCACTTCATCCCAATTACAAACCATATGAACAGCAAACATGGTTAATTTTTTCCCTTTACCTTTGTTAGATCATATTTATGAATTAATGTGCTTCTCGTTTTTTTTTTTTTTTTATAAAATGTTATAAAAATAAATCAGTTATAATCAAGTGGAGTGAGTGGAAAGACACAACACATTTACACGTGAAGCAATATGTTTCACAACTAAATGGGATCAGCTGCTCATCAATGGTGACATTAGGCCCAGGGTTGTAAAACAGGGGGAGGTGGTGCACACACTTATCCCACACTGTCCTGATGGCAGCTAGCTTGTCTCTCTGCCGTCGAGCTGGTCTGTCGTCTCGGTTATCAAAACGGATAATCCTGGAAATTTTGTGGAAGTTTTCCAGAGACATTGATGCACGGAAAGGTTCGTGCCGGTTTCTGCATCCCACAGGGATTCTGTCGATTCCCCTTTGGACCTGAAAACTCCTGCAAGGATAAAAACCCCAAAGTAGGCCTTTGGGGTTCTTAGATGAATTTGGTCCATCTCCTTCCTTCTTTCCAAAAACACACCTTCCTTCTAGATTACTGCAATCCAGAATAATTTTCTGGATGGAATCTGGGATGAAAAGCTCAAATGAAGACTTGATGTCCTGCACATGAGTAACTGTCAGCCGTGTTGGCCCTGGCTTATCACAGTAACAGCTCTGCATTTCTTGGGCAAGAAGACCATCCAATTTCACCAGTTACTGACATCCATATTTCTTCACTTGCTGACTGGTGGGCTTGTTCTGGTCCTGGAGCTGGCTGCAGATGGGGTGCTCGTCTTCGTTTTGTTACTAAATGGTGCTCAACTTCATCCTCTTCTTCAAAGTCACTGTCAGACTCTGAATTTTCAGAAATGTGAAATATTCTGAAACCTCTTTGTCAACATCATCATCCGAAGCCCCTCTCTCTTCCAAAATCAATTGGATGGCCCTCGCAGCAGATAATCTTTTGCCATCTTGATCAGTTGTGATAAAGAACCACACTGGCAAAGTCTTATTTATAGTATTATGCCCCTAATTAGCAGGAGGGACAGGGAATGAGAAAATAAAATTTGGATCCCTCAAGAAAGAGGGTAAAATGTGTGGGAATGTAAGAGCAGACAACAATGTTGCAACTTTGTGCGGGAGCAGGAGGGGAAGAAAACACTATCAGCAGCACCAGAAAGGAGGAAGACAGAGTGTGGGAACACAGGACCTACACTTTCAACACTTTTATTAGACCTGGGTCCAGTGGACCCGAACACCTTGTATGTAATGTAAATGCGTGGGGGGAGGTACAGTATGAGGTCATTGAAAATTAGTTCGGATTTATGTTCTTCACAGAAAATAAGCCAAAGCCAATGAATTTCAGTTTGAAAAAATAATTAATTGTTTAATTTTTCTTTTGAGAAAAACTGAAAACGGGTCTCACAGACCCGAACACCATACAAGGGTTAAGTCTTGCCATATTAATTCTTACCCCTTTCACTTCATTATGGAGTTTCCTATCACTCTCAAGCTTTATGCTGGATCCAGATTACACAGTATTATCACAAAACTAGCTGAAGCTGTAAAACAAACAAATAAATAATTATTTGAACATTTAAAAACCATGGCTGCCCTACATGACAATCAGTGCTTCATCTTGGACTTCCTCACAATATCGAGGAAGCGACTGTTGTGTCAAAAAACTGTGACAACTTCCAGAAAGTGTCCATGACGAACTGTAAAATCTCAGTGTACCTTTCCACATGCAACATAGAAATGAGGGATAAGATTAAGTGTAGATGATCCATACTGGCCTTTTTGTACTTCTCATTCATTTCATAATTTGCAAGAAATGTTCATGACCTTTTCATTCTTTAGTTTTTACATAGGTTGCTTTGTGTTTACCATGAGCTTTCTTTTTCCTCTCTGCACTTCAGAATGACAGCCCAGCTATGAAGAAAGCAGTGTCCCTCCTTTCCCTCACCACCCCAAACAGTAACCGTAAGCGTCGACGTCTGAAGGACACATTGGCTCAGCTCACCAAAGAAACAGAGATCTCTCCCTTCCCTCCGCGCAAAAGACCGTCAGCAGAGCACTCGTTGTCTATTGGTTCACTGCTGGACATCTCTAATACTCCAGAGACATGCAAGGCTTTGGCAGGTATTGATGGGAGAATGGATGACAGTCTCTTTTATGCAACTCTTAAGCAATTATGTCATATATACATTTTGCTAAATATTAATGGATCCCTGCAGGCAGCGTTTGTTTTTCCCACCGTAGTTGTGCTTTAGTTGAGTTTTTCTTTCTTCAGATGAAAACTGTACACAACTCTTCTTATTTCCAGAAGACAGAGTAGGAGAAAGTTTTGTGGCCAAGACTAGGATAGGAAGAAGGAAAACCAGGGAAAGGAGTAGGACAGACAGGGAGGAGAGGAGAAAAAGGTCCCATCTGACTACAAATGCTTGTCAACAACCAGAAGAAGAGCAGCACCAGGGAACTTATGGAGGTTTGGATTTTGAGCAGGACAGTGGGGATAGTGGTTGGCATTAATTAAGAGCTATTACAAAGTTATTGTTTGATGGATGACAAACTGCTTTTACGGTAATGTAGTTGGTTTTTATCTGTAACACAACCAAATTGTTTCTGATTTTTTTAGTTATATTCTCAATCACTCCCAGGCCAGCTGAGTGTAAAGGAGTACAAATGTGAAGTAGTCACCAGTCACCAGTTTGTCACCCTCAAACAAGCCAAGGTTTAATTTCTGGATAGCTCAGTGGATAGTGTAACTGTGCATGGCTTAACTATAAAAACCCATAATGAAGAGATTACAAGTATCATTGTATACAAAATGAAAATCTTAAGCACTGCAACTGACTAGTCACCAAATATTAGAAAATACTAGCCTTACTTCCACTCAATGCAGTACCTTCATCTAAAGAGCATAGTTTAATACTTTAATTTGGCTTAAAGTGTTTGGGGGGATAAGATAAAAGCAGAACATGTAACAGATGTCAGATGGGGGGGAAAAAAGCCATTGGCAGACATAAACATAACCGCTTAGCTCTGGGACGTTCAGCTTCTGATATCTCAGTTTTAGGAAAAATGCCAAGAAATTTCTCAAGGAGGTCGTCTTCACAGTCAGCACAGAGCAATGTAAGACACGTTTTGTGTGAACGTCTGACTCTCGATTTGGCAAACGGCATGTTCTCTAACGTTGAGAGCACTGGCTTGTAAAGACCAATGAGGTCAGCCAGGCCATGTCAAAGGAAATAATTCTTTAAAGTCAAATAAATATATTTATTAACTCTGTGTACCAACATGAATAAACCAAAACCTATTAAAAACCTATAAACTGTGTTTTTGCATTTACATACTTTTCATTCCATTACATACATTGTGCCATTAACCCGCACAACATAATTGCAGTACATAAAAAATATTTATAATAATAATTTTGTTTTCAGTCAGTTATAGTTGTTAACAAGCTATGATAGTGAATGGACACCTGGCACTCTCTGCCTGTACTTCAGTGCACCATTATAACCTTATGTCTTCCTGCCTGGCTTCTTTGTTCCTCCAGAGAGTTCGAAGCCTTCTAAGAGTTCAACTCCGATTCTCTCCAAGCAGTCAGCCAGGTGGCAGGTCTCCAAGGAGCTCTACCAAACTGAAAGCAACTATGTAGACATTTTAAGCACAATCCTACAGGTAAGTGTGTGTCTGTGTTCACATGGTGTGCACAGTTCTAATATTTCCCCCTCAGGTCAACCTGTGTGTTGTCCCTGGCGACAGTTTGAGGCTAAACTATAATCATTAAAGGTTTGTATGTGTGTATTTGCAAGCTGCAACTTGGCCTGTCTTATCAGTTGGTCCCAGCAGAGAGTCAGACAGCTGACCAGTGAGGGAGAAAATGACCTGCCTGACCATTTCTCTCTCTGTCTCCGCTTGAGAATCTTTTACTCTTTTTTTGCTTCTTTTCTTTATCTTCTTTGGATTTCCTCCATTTTGATGTTGCTTACCTTCAGGTTGCTTCTGTGGCTCCTCCACTGTGATTTTTTTTTTTTTTTTTTTTTATCTTTATCAAAGAAAAACAGCAGAAACTGACTCCATTATCCAGAGATTCAGAATTTCATGCATGCCTAAAAAAGATGTAGTGCTGTTTATTACGGCATGTTTCATTGTTGGGTCATGTTTCTTTTTCTTTAGTATTTATAGATAATTGGATTTCATTTTTCAACCTGAAACAACAATGGCACAGTTGATTGGAGATGGGAAAAACAGATAAAGATAAAATGTATTATACCTTTTCTGTTTTTTCTCACAAGTGATGTTCACATTTACATGAATTAACTTGGACACAACATGATGGCATAAAAGCTTGAAAATACTAAAGCTTCAAGCCATTTTCTTCATGTATGATTAGAAGACAATTGAAAAATAATATCCAGAAAATATCCCCATCTCTGGGTACGTTGCTCTGGATTGTCATTTCATCTAAAATGTTGGTCTTTGATCTTTTGACATGTGAATCATTCTTGGTTCTTCATGGTGTATAATAAAGTATTTCCCATATTTACTTTAATCTTTAGCTTTTCAAGCATCCATTGGAAAAAGAGGGACAGGTGGGTGGACCTATCCTGGCTCAAGAGGAGATTAAGACAATATTTGGCAGCATCCCAGACATCTATGAAGTTCATACCAGAATAAAGGTAATGTATCCCCAAACGTTTGTCTTATGCAAAAATCGGAGAAAAGTTTTGTTGTTAACCTTCTGGTCTGTTGATCAGAATGATCTTGAGGAGCTCCTCACAGACTGGTCAGAAAACAGAAGTGTTGGAAACATCATTCTGAAATACGTGAGTTTCTACGTGTTTATACATGATGTATACATGCTATAAAAGTTCACACATGCTTGGTGGTCAAGGCTGGTCAAAGTCAGAGAGAAATAATATCGGCGTCATGGTGTGTCAAATTACTTAATGAGACTAGTATTTTGGATTCTCACGTAAACTTTATTCTTCTGTGTGACTCTTCCTTTTTTCCCCTTCCTTATAGTCTAAAGAGCTGGTGAAGGCCTACCCCCCCTTTGTCAACTTCTTTGAAATGAGCAAAGAGACCATTGTTCGGTGTGAGAAACAAAAACCACGGTTTCATGCATTCCTCAAGGTATGACCTTTTATGTTTGTGTTTTTTTTTGCCTGTCTAGTGGATTTCATGACATGAGCAAAAAAAAAAAATCTGATACATGAAAAAACCCCAACTTGATTAAAATGTGACAGATGTTTGTATCCACAGCCTTTTGACTGTTTACCACTGCAAATACTAAATCTTTCAGAGGAAGTCACATTATGTCCCCTTGCACCTGTCCATCTATGACTGACACTGACTCTTCAATTTTTATCAAAAGTACGATCCTTCAACTTGAGTTTTAATTTTGAGAATTTGGCAGGCAACTCCCTCCCTGCAACTTGCCGAATCTGGTGAGTGGGTCAGGTGGTGAGGTGAAGATTGTGTTGGTATGCATAAAAGACTTTTGCTTTCATTGTGCACTCAACATGGCGCACACCTTCAGTTTAGATTATTTCCTCTGAATGTTCACTGTCACATCCCAGTAGATTTTGCACATTATAGTAGAATCTCTTGTTGACAGTCTGACCCAAGGGGACAAGTTCACAGTGCACAACGAATGCTGAGAGGGGGGAAAAAAAAGAGATAATGTGACCATACTCCCAGTGTCGCTCTTCACTTAATGTGCTACCCTCAGGCTTATAAACTGGACTCTTCAACTGAAAATTACAGTGGTTGTAGCGGGAGACCAGACTCTCATCACCAGCAATATTTCATCTCATGAATTCAAAACAGAAGCTGATGTTGGCTGTCTGCGTTGCAGTTTCACTGCAGACCTCGAACTTGCGCAAACAGTGCAAGTGGTAAGAACTGAGCTTCCAGGGAACAACATAACAAAAGCTGGCACACTGGATGCTGTCTGAACATGATGACAAGATGACCTTAAACACCCTAATTTTACTGGCCTGTTTCCAGAATTTTTTAATCACGCCTCATAAGTCTAAAGACTTTTCGCTGGCTTAGAAAATCAGATTCTCAGAAGAAGGCTCACAGATTAATAAAACATAAACACCACCTCAGATTACCTAACTATTAAATTGTTTAGTACTTGCATAGCATTTTTCTACTCAAGTACTCAAAATGCTTTTATTACAAGCTTCAGTCACCCATTCACATACACATTGATACAAACACTTTTTTTTTATGTGCCTAAGCTCTTTTAACTTAACACATATACACTCCAATGGCTGCATCAGGGGCAGCTTGGGGTTCAGTCTCATGCCCAGAGATACTCCAACAAGCTTGACTACAGACAAGAGGAGCTGGGGATTGAACCACCAACCTTCTGAATGATCAACCTGCTTCTTGAGCCAGGCCTAAACTGGCTTTCTCCAGTGCATGTAAACATATAAGCAACAGATAAAACAGACATAGCATTTATTACATGTGTTGTGATGTGGACATGTCCTTGTTTTTTATGTTTTGGTTATTTATTTATTTATTCTTTTATTTTATTAACTTTTTAAGAATAAATTTTCCAGTTATCACGTAAATTAGGATTTAAATAACCAGCAGAAGTCTAAATCAAGCTTCAATTTTATTTGCTTCTATTATACAGATTAACCAGGCCAAGCCAGAATGTGGCAGGCAGACACTGGTGGAGCTGCTCATAAGACCAGTACAGAGACTGCCTAGCGTGGCCCTTCTTCTTAATGGTAACGCATAAATATATAACCCTTTGTCAAAATAGTTTAGATGAACTTTTTGCAGCAACTCTCCTTGTCTTTTTTTTTTTTTTTTTTTTTTTTAAATCTTTCCCCGTCTACATCTGCCACCATTTTTCTTTATGTCCTGTTGATTCCCTTTTGTAACTTCTCTTCCTCTGTTCTTTTCTGTTCATATTTCTGTGATTTTCATCTCTTCTCTCCCGTCTACTTCTTACGAAATTTTTTCCATTCTTTTCTCTATTCCAGACATAAAGAAACATACATCGGATGACAACCCAGACAAGATAACACTGGAGAAAGCAATTGAGTCTCTGAAAGAAGTCATGACGTGAGTTGGCGTGACCTTAACCTTGCTTTTGTGACAATTTCTCGGCTAGCGTTGTTTGATCATTTATACATTTTAACACTTTCTTGTGAATTCTCTTTTATCATAATGAGTCTTGACCATCATGCATATTCAAATTGTAGTAATTGACCATTGTTCAGTAAAGATTCGGCAATAATTGAAGCTGTTTAAATCTTGACACATCTGAAGAACTGCTGCAGATATTGATGGAGCCATAGTCTGAAAAAACAGCTACCTTTTAATACAGGTGTATGCTGGTAAAGCATGAAATGTGCAATAGTAGAGAATAATAAAACCGTTTGTATAGTCGTGGTTATGCTACTTAAATTAATTAGACTTGGCAGTTTAACTTTAAGGTCACACCTCTGGACTTTGATCATCTCCAGCCGGAGACGCATTCTATCCAACAGTGCAAACATCTGTGATAACCAGTCTCATTTTACATTCTCATGTGGCTTTAACTGGGTCAGATGTTCTAAACAGTTGGCTATAATAATATCCCCTGAAATTAGCAGAAGTAGTCTGCAAGGTGGAATTCAGTGGAGTGCCACCTTGTGAACTTTTCTTAATGCTCAAAACAGCATTTTAACCAACAGCCAACTGGGTTTTTAATTTTCTGTTATGTACTTGTCCAAGAGAAATGTATTCTCTAACCATTTCGAAGTACTTCACCTCCTCATTACATTCCTAAATGTCCAGCGAACGCACAATCGATCCAATACCGGCTTCCAGTGACTGTATTTGTCAGTACTCCAATATCGGCATACACTGATGCATGGATTCATAAAAGGAAAAATATGCAGCACTAACATGATTTAATACCATTTAAAGGGACCTTCAAGACGGAGGAATGATTTCATATATTGTTGACCTTTTTTTTCCCCTAACTGGCTCAACTTTTTGTTGCAGTTGTTAGCAAATTGCCGTGTTCTGTATTTGTGGTTATGATTGACTTTTATCAATAATTAAAACAGAAATAAATACTATCCTTGTAAAACTAAGACAGTTGATAAATTATGAAGCAATTTTGCTTTTTTCCAGTGGCCCACTGAATGATTTTGATTTTTTTCTTTTCTTCTTAAGCATTAATCACATTTTTTTTTTGATGTCTCTCTTTTTAGCCACATTAATGAGGACAAAAGGAAAACTGAAGGCCAGAAGCAAATCTTTGATGTTGTTTATGAAGTTGATGGTTGTCCTGTAAGTTTGAAGATTGCTGCTGTTTACCTGTGTGTGATTGCTACACTCATTTTAGTGCAGATTGTGTACTAATTCATTTCTATGCAAAAATATTTTTTTTTAAAAAATTGTGACGGTGAACGTCTGTCTTCTAGTTTTCCTCCAGAAGGCAGGCCCTAACCACTAAACAGACCAGGCAGTCTATTTCAGTCATGTGGAGAGGAACAATAGTATTTGTACTTTTGCAGTTAAAATGTAGTTGTTTTATAATGCATCCTAATGTTTTGGGAAGTGGGTTTGTAAGAATAATAATAATTTAACATTTTAAAGGGACTCGAGAGAAACCAAAAATAAACCACTGGCAAGTCTAAATAACCTGTAAGTGCAAATGGGACCTTGACAGTTTGTCTTCGTCTGTGTCAGGCCTGTGATTGGCTGCCTGTCTACGGCTACTACCATCTAAACTATGAGCTAGTTGAGCTGTTGGACATGCCTGCCTCCCTCTTTAACATGCACTCACCATTTTTCTCTTCACCTTCTTGCTACTTATCGTGCTTTCTCTTTCCAGGCCAACCTGCTGTCCTCCCATCGTAGCCTCGTTTACCGAGTAGAAACCATTGCTCTGGGAGATCAGCCATGTGACCGTGGTGAAAATGTCACATTGTTCCTCTTCAATGACTGTCTTGAGGTGAAAATGCATCAACACACGATTAAAGTTTTGGTCATTCAAAGACCCAGATTCACACTTATTAACCCCTGAACCCACTGTCAGTGTAAAGGTTACCTTTATCACACCAGATCTGAAACCTAGGCTGTATTTAAATCTACCTTTGGGCTTAATTAAAAATGTATAAACATTTCTTCATATTTATATGTTGTTAGGTAAAGCTCTTTCGCAGCTAAATTAATAATTTCAGTTCAGGTTTATTTATATAGCACCAAATCATAATAACAGTTGCTTCAAGGCACTTTGCATTGTAAGGTAAAGAGCCTACAATAGTACAAAGACAACTGACAAAACCCCTATGAGCAAGTGCTTCGGCGACACTGGGAAGGAAAATATAGGAATATATTGCCACCTGTTGCTTTGGCATGTTCCTAGCAGCGTTTTGCTTCATTTTTGCATTTACGTGTGGACGGGATTATTTTTTTTTAAAATGAAAACGGAAAATCTCAGTTTTCAAAAATACCCGTGGACGTAGCCTCAGATGCAGACATTACCATTTCTTTTGTCTGTTTTTTTTGGACTTATATGAATCTACTTGAGACAATAGGGTGACAGTGGAGTTTGAAATTGATACCGTAGGTGTTTCTACTAGGGGCAGCACTGGCAGCAGTCGGTATTTTTAATTGGGTAATTACTCCCTGTTAAAACACTTATTGTAAGTGTTGGTCTGCTATTGTGATTAAGAATAAGCAAATGATACATTAATAGTAATCGGTGCAGAAGTTATGGTCTTTCAGCTGTAATGCGTGGTTTAAAGTTACATAGTCATAGTATGATGCAGATTCTTTGTCACACAGGGGGCCGGCTAGATATACTTTTGCTGTTAGTGGTGTTTTCCATCTGTGACTTTAGTCTTGTCATATTCTTTTCAGAATTCTCCTAAAATATCCCTTGCACCCAAGATTGCTTATCTGGCCTTGTATATGTTGAGCTGTTATGTTTCCCAACAAAAATGATAAAGATAAAAAGAAGCTAAAGGCTTCAGAGGTTTTGGGAGAGTCTCTCAGCGTGTCTCAGAATATGCTGTGCAAGTCTCTTGCCAAATCAGGAATGTGCAGTCTATCACTGCTGACACAAAGTGTGTGTGTTAATTAGCAGTGGGTCAGCATGGGAACATGGCAGGCAATCATGAAAGAGACGAGGTTAGCGGCTGCGCTGATTCAGAAGTGTCAGTGACGCCTCCTAATGAGCCTGTCTGTGTGTGTTCAGCAGCTACACTGTGTGTGTTTTAATATATAGAATGGCCATTGTCATGGGTGGCCTCACTACTCTCTATCATCAGCAGCCATTGATTAACTCTTGACCTGGAATGTTGCGTTGTATTTTATCCTCTCCCACATCTCCCTCCTTTCTTCTCTGCCTCTTCTATCTTCCTTCTCATCTCCTAATTAACGTGACATTAATGAGTTGCATCGTTTACCTCTATGAAGGCATCATTGATTTATTGCCAAGCAATCGATAGCAGCTTCACCCACATACTGCAAAATGCACCCACACTCAAGGGATGTTACTTTGAAGTTGACTTTCACACTTACCTGCAAAGTTGGTGTCTGCATCTCTACAGATTGCAAGGAAGCGACACAAGGTGATCAATACGTTCAAGAGTCCGCTGGGACAGACGAGACCACCGCCCCCCCTGAAACACATAGCATTAATGCCGCTGTCTCAGATTCGACGAGTGCTGGACTTGCAAGACACAGAAGGTAAAATTGGCAAAATACACAGTTGCATCTTAACATTTCATCTGCAAGTCATCTCAGTGTCCATATGATCAGTCGTAAGTGGAGCAGAAGATTAAATAATTTCATTTCTAAGTTGTATTTTTGAAAAATCCTGTATCGTGCTTGATAAAATTTTAAAGAAACTGTCAGCTTCCAACTAACTGAAAATGTTAGTTATCTTTAATTAATTAATGTAATTTGTTGTTTTTCCCTCAAACAGTCCATCTGAATAATCACAGCTTCTGTTTGTTGTTATAATCAATTTCCTTCATTTGCTTTTAAGAGAGTACTTTGTTTACTTGCACTGCAGCTAAAGAAGGACACCCTGGCTGTAGAAGTACAGAGCTAACTAACTTTAGAAGATATCCACTCAGTCTGTCTGACTTGGACGCTGAGGCCTCATTAGATGAACTTTTGAATATTCTTTTGCACAAGATGACTCTGGCTTCTGTAACCCATCACCCCCAGCAGTCTTAAGTGTTCCCATCATTTCTTCCTGCTCATCTCTTTTCAACAGTTTCTTCTCCCATCTCCTCTTCCCACACACTCCCTTGATCTTCCTTTTTTCTTTCTTATATCTTTCTCTTCTCACCGCCTGATTTCTTTTTTTCTTTTTTTAAACCCTCTTACTTTTGTCACTGTTAATTATCTTCCCTCTTGCACCGTCACTGTCTGTCCTGGTCTCACTCTTTCAATTCCTCCCTTCAGAGTGTGTGAATGCATTCGCCTTGGTGGTTCGCCCTCCGACTGAACAGGAGAACTTGTTGTTCAGCTTCCAACTGGCGGGAGAGGAAACGGTTAAAAGCGCCTGGCTGCGAACACTTTGCCGCCATGTAGCCAACACCATCTGCAGGGCTGATGCGGTGAGAAGCAGCACACTCGTACATAAAGAGAAAGAAAGCAATGGAGGACATTTTTTGTTCGAATGTATTTGTTTCATACATTTGTATATGAGAAGACAGGGCATGTTTATGACATGCGGTTAGATGTGGGAATGCATATCGTAGTTATTGTTCATGGAAACAAAAATGAGAAATTACATAAAAGATTAAGTTATTTAGTGCTTGTGGAAAATGGTAGAAATCAGACTTCTCTGGTGTTGATTAAGCTCATGCATTGTTGAGCTCACTGGAAGATGTTAATTTGAGATGCCGCAGTTTGCAGAGTACTCAGCAGGGGGCGATGTTGGCATCTGTTCTGCCTAAACGGCACACAGCTGCATTCCTAATGCTTTTTTCACTGGGTCAGAGCTGCAATGTGAATACCAATGAGAGGACTTCAGTTTGTTAAAAAGCCCACTGCAGGGTAAGGGAGAGAAGGAAATAAAGACTGTGTTAATCCTCCTCCACATACCAGCCTACTAGTTCGACAACAGAGTAAAATGTATCCATCTGTACTGATTACTTGAATTGCACTCTTCAGGTCATGATTTACTATACTGAGTTTGGATCTTTTTTTATTTATTTATTTATTTTTGTATTTTGTCATCTTGTCTTGCAAACAGGAAGACCTTATTCAGTGTACAGACCCAGACTCACTGCAGGTCAGCACCAAGGATATGGACAGCACCTTGAGCAAAGCCTCCAGGGCCATCAAGAAAACCTCTAAAAAGGTAAAGGTCGAAGAAGTGGCTTTTAATAAGGAACCCTTCCAATATTGACCCCTAAATATTAATGATTTTAGTGGTATTGTAAAGCGCTTTGGGTGCCTTGAAAAGCGCTATATAAATCCAATCCATTATCATTATTATTATTATCATTAATATTTGGTGGAAGGCTCCAAAAATTGACTCAGCGGGAGGAAAGAGATGGGCAACATGAGTATAAAACCTTGCATTCTTAGCAATTTTTATTTATTTATTTACTTTTTTGGATGTTCTAAAGAGTAAAGTAGGTGTGATGGAAATAGAAAGGGCTAAGTAAAAGACAGCAGCACGATGCAAAAACCGTGCAACTCGTTTCCCTCTCTGATGTCACACCTGCTTTTGTGGAAGATTTTCTTCTGCTGATGCCCTGCATGTTTGAACCTATAGCTCAGGGAGTTTTCTCTAGCTGCAAAGCTTCAGAAGCAGGTTGATCAGAAAGTGCCAGAAATGGTCCAATAAAAATCAAAAAACATACCTACTTCATCTCAATCACCTGTACTGTTGTTAATATGGCTGGTAGTAACCTGGAAGTCCCTTACACGTCTCCTTGCACTTCTGTAGTGTGTGCTGGATTTATTCCAGGGTGTCAAAATGGTCATTTTTCAACTTGATTTTTATTTTTCAGAAATGGATGAAAAGCTTGTTTTGGCCAAAATAAAAAAGTTAGTTTGAAAAAGAAGCTTACGTCTGCAGTCATGTTTGATTGAACTACAAAGTAATAGCATTGTGGATACTGGAAGGCCTTCTAGAGTTATCTGAAAACAGTTGGTGTGCTGGGATCTGTCTGAACGTGTCTGAGTAGATGATCTTGAATGGGAGGTTGTCAGTTATTGTTTATCTGTTAGTCCAGGTTCTATATACTAATTTATGTTAGTTTTGACACAGTATATGATAATGATTTAACAAATTGAACAAAATGTAAATCAAAGAACACCAAATTACCAGATGTTGACTAAATGCCTGCTCATTAGATGAGCAATGGTTTTTGTTGTGGGCACTTCTTGTCATAAGTGTTTTTGTAATTATTGAGGCCTTTGCCCTTTTTAAAAAAATGAAATGTGATCATTTAACAGACTGTACTTGATAATGACAGCTTTTACATATTTGTACCCATGCTCTGCCTGGTACAGATGCTTCAATGCCAGAAAAACTGCATACAGGTTTTTTTCACTGCGTTTGGAAGAAATAAATCCTCTAGTTATGCAGGTGGCTTCAGCAGTGATGGACACTAAGAGCAAATGCAAAATGAGCTACAGCTACAGATACTCAAAATGAAGTGGCTGAAAATAGAACCTGTTGAATGCAAAAATATCATGCGGCGCCTATGACAAAGATGAAGAGCAGGTGTTCTAGAAGTGTTAGTTTTCATGGTGCAACAAGTGGACAAAAGTGGAGCTTTGTTTTTTTTTTCTTTTACCATTACAAATATGACAGAGACCTGCCAACAAAACTGAAATTATTGACGTTTCCTGTGTGTGTGTGTGTGTGTGTGTGTGTGTGTGTGTGTGTGTGTGTGTGTGTGTGTGTACACTAGGTGACAAGAGCGTTTTCTTTCACCAAGACCCCAAAGCGTGTGATCCAGAGGGCTTTCATGGCCAACAGTCCTTCAGATGAGAAAAGCCAGAGGCTGAGCTGTGAAAACCGCGTCGGCAGCAGCACCACGTTGGCTGTAAGTTCATTTATCTATATGGCGTTATTAAGTCTGGTACTAGCTAACACAAGGTGTATTAATGATGTAGCCAAACTGAGATCATCTAATTTCTTGTATTATAATACTCACATTCACCGTCTGTATAACTCAGTTACTACATTTTGGTGTGTGTACGTGTGTGCTAAATGATGAAAGTGATGGATACTAAGAGGTTGTCCGTCTCTAACAATCTATCTGTCCACCTGTTCCTTATTGCTTTTCTGTTTTCTCCATCTCTCTCCCTTTGCTGAGAATCAGGTAATTGATCTCTCCATCAGACCCATCCAATTGGTGTCAGTTACTTTCATCTAACTTGATTAGAAAGCAGAAAAAGGGCTCGCGGTCTTAAATGTGCTGCGACTTTCTTCTCTTTGGCAAAGAAAAATAGTCCTATAATCTTCTTTCTTGTTTTCCTTTTTGTGCGCGTTTCAGTGGTTAATTTAATCGTAATGTATTCTAAAACCCTTGAGTGTGTAGTATTGGTACAACATTATCACATTTTTACCTTTTTGATAAGTATCTCGGGTAACATGCCTCTTTTTAATGGTATATGCATGTAAATGCAGACTGCAGAGTAATCCATGGGTAAATGCTCAAAGCTTATCGAGTCAGATTAATGGCAGTATGCAGAGTTCCTCTTGTAAACAGCAAGTGAAAAAGATTTTAGAAACTAGACAAAATATAACTTTTGCTGCTGGCTTATGAGGACTAGAGATTTATATGTCATTATTTTATTTATTTATTTATTTATTACTATTTTTTTAATCAGATGGAGTTTCTTTCCTGTAACCCCATAAATTATTTTCAATAGTGGCTAAGAATAGTTTTTTGTGCGAGGTGTTGAATGTTATCTTTCTGACTGAACAAAAAAAAACAAGCAAAGCTAGTATTTGCACATTGTGTAGTTAGAAGAGATTAGGATTTAGTGACTTCTACCAGAAGTTGGCATTGCAGATTGCAGCTAAGTGAACTCGCCTCAAGGTCCCAGTATACCTGCCTTGCTGGTTGCTTTGCACACCGCCAGTAATGCTATTGCACAGCCGCATGCTCACTGTTGTGCTGCAGTATTCTCCTGAATAATGGGTGTCAGAGAAAACCTCTTCGTCAGTGCTGATAAATGGAAGAAATCACAATTGGAAGCAAAAGAGTTGCTTAGGGGGGTTTGTGTGAGGTTTTGTCTTTCCCCCCACAAAGTCTCATCTTTTCAAACTGTTGCAAGTTTGAAAAGGTGAATCTCTGAGCTTGTATGTCATATGTCAACCCATATGTCATTAAAATGGCAAGAAAACCGACACAAATGTATGGTAGCGCCATAGGTTATAGAAATTGAGAGGTGCTTGGGTGACAGGTGGTGGATGTGGGATCAATTTGACGTCAGCTTTGTCGTACAGTGTCATTCGCACTGTACGATGCAGCATGGCAGGTATAATGGGGCCCTTGCCTTTCCAGGCATATAGGAAAACTCATCTGTTCTGTAATGTAGAACCACTATGATACTACATGGTAGGATTTGCCTTCAGATGATTATACACTAATGAAAACATGATTATTTTCCATTTCTGCCAGTTCATCCACAAAGAAATCCTATAAACAGCCTTCAGTTACTGTACTGATCTGTGTTTCCTTGTAATGTTTTAGCTCGTCTGTTTTCTTGCCGTCCCCCCCCTTCATTAAATGTAAAACCCTGCTCCGTTTGTTTCTCCCTTTTGTTATGTACTTTAGATCCCTCGCGCTGCCTCAACATTCAGTTTGAATGATTCTACCAAAAGCAGTGCCGTGGTGCAGCGCTCTAACTCTCTGGACCACCCTCCAATCAGATTCAACATCCCTGATCGTATGCGAACCCCCTGCACTCCCCCCAAAAATCCTGTCCCCAAAATTGCTTCTGAGTTGAGCCAAGACCCCTAGCTTAATGCTTGCTCTGTCACCAGAAAATCTAAGCCCATTTTTAATGATTCTTTATTTAATCAACCAGCACTAACTCATTCCAGCCTCCCTGTTTCCTGGGAGTCGTCCTGTTTAAATCCTCCCACCTCTGCTTCTACTTCAGCTGTCCAAAACTCCACACAGCTCAACTCTAAACATTCCCGATCCAAATCTCGACTACATTTGTCCAGACCGCTGCCCTCTGTAGGATTCTAAGCAAGCTCCCCAGGTCCTCAACCTTTTAATGCCAAACGTAGGGGCTTTCCTGAGTCATGCAGAAATCCTCAAGTTCCCATGGATCCACAGAAGGCTGTCGTGACCAGTCCTTGCAAAGAGACTCTGCTTTAAATGATCGCTGAGCTTTGTCCTGGAGTTTGACGTGAGCAGACATTATTGTTGTTGTTGTCCACTTTCAGTCTCGGGTGCACCAATTCATTTTCCATTTTAAACTAATCCTCATTAAACTGTCTTGGCACATTTGCCTTTTTAATATCAGAGTATCACTGGTGCATTTCTAGTCCCAAATCAACTCCTTAGAAGCTGAGACCCTGCAAAATGAAAAATACAAATAAAAGATTTGCTCCACAGCCCAAGTCGGATCGACACAGACGGGATTCCATCAGTTTGCGTATAATGCTTCTCTCCACTGGAGATTGGTATAGGTGTAAAGGGTGGAGATTTTAAGGGTTGATTTGGAGTAATTTTTCTGACGAATTTCTTAGATTACAGAGTGGTGGTGGTGTTGGTGGTGGATGGGAATATTCACCAGGTGGTGTACAGTGTACATGTTAGTAATGAGGAGGGGTCACGAAGAGCTGGGACTGTCATTCCAGATTGATACCTCTTATTTTGGGGGAGAGATTTAGATGTGAAGTCTTGATTTCACAAACAGATTGTTTCATTTTGCATTGAGCCAACTCATGAATATTAAAAAGGAATGATTCAGTTACCGTTACAACTATAAGACAGGATGATTTGTCTCTTATCGATCTTTGTTTTGATCAAAGCCGTTCTTTTTAGTGCCACTTGAAGAAAATATCAAGAATAAAAATCAAAATGTCAAAGTCTTCAGTTTTTGTATGCAGTGAGCTTTGTGTATTTGGGCTAGTTTACACACAAACATGACACTAAAATTAAAATGTCAATGTATTCACAATGTCAGTGTGACTTTTTATGTGAGCTTTAGTGTTTAGTGGCAGGTCAACTGTTATCTGTAATACATTTTAACCACATGTGATGCCTGAGTCACTAGGCACACAATGCCTCATATTAGCTGAAGCCATTTAAGGACCAGTATGAAGGATTTTTGTGGCATTGAGGTTGCAGACACTCGTGGTGTTGCCCTTACCTGATGCCCCTTTTTTCTGGCACATATTCTACAGAACTCGATTAAAATGCACCGTTTCGTCTCTGGTTTGTGTTTGTGCTTTGTTTTGGGGTTTTGTTTTTTCTTACATGGGCATTTTGCTCAGTCACAAATTGTCAGATGGGAAAGAATTGCAAATGAAGTGAGAATTGCACTGATGCAAAAGGAGAATTCCTTGATAATGATACCAGCTTTTTATAGAAAGTGTTGTTTTGATTAGGTGCACTTAAAAAAAAAAAAAAAACACCCATCGCATCTTAAATGCAGGCATCATGTAGATAATGATACATGTGTGGCAACATTCCTGCATAGGCAACCCAAAAGCAATGAGCAGGGGTTTTTTTTGTTTTGTTTTGTTTTTTCCTTGAATCTGCCATCATTGTTTTGCTAGATCTGAAATGAGAAACTATAGATACAACAATAGTAGCTGTTGTCGAGTGTATTCAAGAAGTGTCTCTTCTGGATCAAGAAGAAACAACTTTATCGACAAAGAAAGCAAAATGTAGACACATTTGTACCTTAACAGAAAGCTTGAAATACTTAAGTTTTCACAGGGAAAACTGACTTATAGGCTTGAAATATTTTTGAATTCATTGCTTTGGTTCTCACCATTATCATACTACTTGTAGTGATCAAACTAATCAAACTAAAACTTGAAGAAGTCTTGATTCTTGAAACTTCAACTGCCCTCACAGATTGGGGGAACAAAAAAGCTTCTGTATCACTGTTATGATGAACTCTGCTTAATTTATTCCAATAAGAGACACATCTATGCAAACTGTAATGTTTAGAGTAAAAATGCTTTGTATGACACTGGCGCTATATCACTGTAAATAGGCGTAAATCTGCTGATGTGCATTTTCACACAGGGTATTTGGAAAAACTGTGGCTCTGATGAAATGCTTATAAAGAGCACTTGCCATGTGTGTAAAAGCCAGGTGGAAAGCTGCTGAAGTGTGATTGCATTGGCAAAGGTTGCACATCTCAATTAGTTTGGTGCCAGGTTTGGACTGAAAGGCATAGAGACTTGAGTAACAATGTTTGTCTCTTTGCATTCAGTAATTAAAATGAGGCTGCACCACATAAACTAAACTTTGTACTTGGTGCATACGCGTACGCACTGACTCACATTCCCAGTCTTAACTCTGAGTCAAGCTTGAGTATACAATGCCTTTAGAAAGTATTTTAAGTACGTCTTTGCAGGCGTTGTTTAAATTAAAATTGATTTAAAAGTTGTTAAATACCAGTGTTGATCACCAGTCTACATCCAGCAAAATGTATATGAGTCTGTGAAAAGCATTTTGCAACAAAGAGAAATTGCTTTAAGAACACAAATTTTAGAAGAAACACACTCTGTCTGGTGCTTAAACATATTAAATAGAATATATGTGAAACGATGAGGAAAAATAAGATGATTGTCTAGTAAAATGTTTGAGAACTCCAGCACAGACAAGTCTACATCACCTGGCCTTATACCATCTATCAGTGATTACCTCTGTAAGAGATTCTATGAAGTACTTGCTTGGGATTCTGCATACTTAATGTGAATGATAAATTTAAGAATTTACAATATTGTTTTCAAACTGTTGCTGTGGATTAATGGGCAAACATAGAATTTATATCAACTTCATTATATCAGATTAAGAACTATGCATTCAAAAACTGAGAGAACCTGAATATTTTCTGAATTCAAAGATAACACAAGTAAACACAAAATGCAGTTTATATATAAAGGTGTTTATTAAATATTTATTATATATTTATTAAATGAGAAAAAAAAACCTAAGCCTGTATGGCCTGTGTGGAAAAAGTGATAACCCCCTAAACCTAATAACGGAAGTGTTTGATAACTGATGATTCTTTTAGCACTGTGGAGCAATGTTGGCTCACTCGTCTTTGCAGAATTGTTGGAGTTGTGCCACATTGGATGGTTTTTGAGCATGAACTGCCTTTTTAAGGTCATGTCACAGCATCTCAATCGGATTCGGGACAGGATTTTGACTAGGCCACTCCAAAGTCTTCAATTTGTTTTTCTTAAGCCATTCAGGGGTGGACGTGCTGGTGTTTTTCGGATCCTTGACCTGCTGCAGGACCCAAGTGCGTTTTCAGCTTAAAGTCATGAACAGATGGCTGGATACTCTTGTTCTCGATGTTTTGGTAGACAGCAGATTTCACGGTTCCATTTACCACAGCAAGTCAAGGTCCAAACAACCCCAGACCATCAAACTACCACAGTCGCCATATTTTATGGTTTGTATGATGTTCTGTGTCTGAAATACTTGACCTCTTGGATGAGTCGTCATCCAAGAGATCATGAGTGGTAAACCTGGGAAGGTCTGTTACTTTGTTAGTTTGTTCCTGAATCTCCTGGGATTGTGACATGATGTCTGGCTTTTGATGATCTTTTGGTCTACTCCACTTTGTCAGCCAGGTCTGATTTAAGTGATTTCTTGATTGACAACAGGTGTGGCAGTAATCAGGCGTTTGGGTGGCTAGAGAAGTTGAACTCGGCTTTCCAAAGACGTGATACACCACTGTCAACTTTTCACACAGGGCAGTGTAGGTTTGGATTTTTTCTCCCTTAATAATAAACATTTTCATTTAGAAACTGCATTTTGTGTTTACTTCTGTTACCTTTGTCTAATATTTGGATTTGTTTGATCTGAAACATTTAAGTGTGACAAACATACAAACTGTACATGTAAGCGGTTGTAAGCTGTTTAATTATCCAAATTGCAATTTCTGCAATATTTTCAGTTTATTAGAGCTTATTGCTTTGTTTATGTCAGCTTTCAGTGATTATGTAGTGATTTCATTGTACACTTGTTACAATGAGTGTAGAGTAATTGTAATCAGGAAAACAAATGCAAGCAGTCAGATAATCAACAGATTATCTAAATTACCTTAGTGGGAGGTGAAACATTAAATTGCCATTTAATTGTGGGAAAGGTTAAATATCCAATTGATACAGATCTTCATTCATATTTATGAGTACCCAAATACAAAGTCTAATAATAAACATTTCAAACTGCCTTCTCAAAAAAGAAAAAACTTGGTACCTGCAAGAATTGATTTCTTCATATTTGAATAAAAACTAAGGTGATTACCACCTCTTGCAGAGCTAATAATCATACTGAAAGCACCGTGGAGGCTACTTGGGCAGTTGAAAAACCCAGTTACTAATAACTGCTTGCCCTTCCCTTTCTTGTCTTTTAGTTTGATTGGTTAGATTGTCGTTGTCAAGATCTTCAAAATTATTCAGGTGCTTCTGGTCTTGTGGTTAGACACTTCACTCCCATCCTCTTGGACTGCATCTGGGGATGGTCCTTGTTCTGCGCTGAAAATCAACTGCAGTTTGGAGATTCAAGGATTTTCTGAAGTCATAGATCAACAGACTCGAGGGCTATTTTGTTTTTTATTTTCCCTTCTGTAGACGTCTGTACTGTGGGATGTGTTTTTGAAACTGAAGGAGTCACCTCCTGCCTACGATTAGACTGGATTTAATAATGCACTTGCTTACTGGCTTCACTTTTCAGGCCCTTTAACGCCTTTTGTGGTTTGTTTGTTGTTGTTTTGGTTTTTTTTAGTTTGTTTTTAAATGGACAGTAAGGGCAAGTGCAATATTTGGTCATCTTTCCCCCTCACCCCCAACAGCCAGTTCTGGCAGATGACTTGTCCCTCTTTGAGTCTAGTTCTGCCAAACGCTCTTCCTTTCTGCTGTTGCCAACAGATCGGTTCTGTTTCTAATATTTTAGCATTTTCTTCATATAGAGCACCTTGAGGTGTCTGCTGTTAAGGTACTATATAAATAATGTTGACTGTGTACAAACACATAATAGGTAAAACTGCCATTCTCATATTCCCTTGCTGAAACCTATTTTTCCAAGTTGTATGAAATACCTCCACCCATATTAGATTTTTCTTGTAGCAGATCCAGTTTCCTATATGATAACAAGCTCAGTTACAAACATAAATATAGAAAGTAGTGTTTCAAGAAACCTGAATCACTCTTTAACGGGGATGTTGTGTATTAACATATAACTAACTATAAGTACTTTTTCTTCCATGTCTGTCATTTTCTTTTAAAAAAATAAATAAATCTCTCTTCCATTTACAGGCACACCACTCACCCTCCATGGTCCATCTGCCTACCATGTTTGAGAGGAAGTATCACACATTCAGTCGTTCCACCACCCACCTCTTCTGAAATGCTTCTTTTTGAAGGCACCAGCAGGAGTCATTGCTAGCCTTTTCCACCTCGTTTGCCTTGACTGACACTAACAGCAAGATTTGACCACATAGGTCGATTTGCATAAAGTTAAAGCTACCTGTAAATACGACAAACTTATATTTGTCCAAACCGGTGCTTCAGGCTTACACAGATTTAGCCTATCCAGAAGAAATGGCTTTAAGCCATCATAATGCACTGAATGTAGGGACTTACTGATATTTGCCAGTATCAGAACTGTCCTGCAGCTGTCTGTGGCTTCCCATCTGAAATATGAGCAGCAGTGGGGGCAAGCTGGTCATAATTTTTATGCTTTATCCAGCTAATATTAGTCATTTGCTGCGAACTTCCAGGACTTCCTTTCTTTTTCCAAACTCACAATGTTTGAATTGAGACGGCATCACTAGGGCCTAACTGGAACGGTACTGTGCCATGTTTGTGTTTGATAGCCACTGCTTTGGTCAAGTTTGACTTAATTTAAAAAATATGAAGGACAAATTTTTAGTTTTTCTTGACATTTTCTGTGTGTGTTTGTGTACTAGTTACATTTTCAGTGTTTCTGTTTCCCTATTCAGCTTCCTGATTTCTAAGCAACTGCTCAGTGCCGTTCGTGGTTATAGGCATATACCAAGTTTCATCATGTTTGTATACATGTGGTTTAAATGGGAATTTAATCGCATCTACGTTTGTTGCTAAATGCTATGGTAAAATAAATTAACATTAATTTTGAAGTTAGGTTTTTTATTTAACAGGGGAAAATAGTTAATCTATTGTGTTGACTTTTTTTGCCCTTCAATGTTATGTTTTTTTTTTTGTTTTGTTTTTTTAATTAACTCACTTTAACTGACAATTGTCATTGTTTTATTGTAGTGTTGTAGATTTTCTCTCTCCGCATGTAATAATATTCTAATTAACTCACCTTGTTAATGTAAACTTAAGCTTCCAGCTTTTATAAAGCTTCTATTTTAACATTTGAGAGGTTCAGTTCCACAGATCACAACCATATGTTTCTTCCCAGTACACTTGTACCTGTTTTAAAAGCCTTTTTACACAACATCTGTATCTGTGCGTATATTCGAGAAGTGATGCTGCCTTGGTGTACATATTTATTCTTAGTACTTTTTTTGTGTTTTGTTTTTTCCCTGAATTACATTATTTATGTTTGTTCTCTCGTATCTTTAAGGCTCTTCTCACCAAGCCTAATCATTTCTACTTCTTTTATCTCAACATTAAATGCACTTAAAAATGTATGTTTTCATTTCATGAAGATGTAGGGGTTGGTGGCTAAATACGTTAAGTCATTTGTGTTAAAATAAATTTATTTACTATATCCCTGAAAATGTTCATGTCTCTGAATAAACATGACAAAAGTTAAATGTAACGCATCTTAAACCTTTAAAGTCAAGTGTATCATATTTGAGCAGTGTTTTTTTTTTTTTTTTTTTTTTTTTTTTTTTTTTTTTTTGTCCCACCAGTAAAAACAAAATAACACGATAATTAATAAACTGGGGAGAATATGTAGCAAATATGATGCAAGTTAATCCATATGTAAATTAATATTTATGTGGTTTTTGTAATTCATCAGAAGGTTGAGTAAAAAAAAAATTTGGTAGTTATTTCATGGTTCAGGTTTTAAAGGGTCAAATTCTTGTCGTTTTTACAAAAAAAATAAAATAAAATAACCCCAAGTCAAGCTACTACTAAATGAGTTTCAGGGCTTGAAATGCTCAATTCTCAAAATATTCACTTGAAGGCCTGTTTATCATTTGCATACTACTTTGAAAGAAGCTCATGAATGTTCCTCAGCACTCATCTATACTCATTTGATGTAGGAGTTAGTTTAGAAGTTTCTGGATCCCCCTAGACAAAAAGTGCCTTTCCCCTGTTTCCTTTCCCCCTTAAATCAGAGCTGCTGCTTTAAATTCATTTTTGAACCAACAAAATCAGTTGGTTCTTTGAAGAAAGTAAATCTAGTCCAGAAATACTGACAAATAGGGAAAACTGGATAACCAGGAGGTCTTTTGCTTAAGGTGAGATTTTTAAATGTGCACAATCTGGCAACAATGAGGCCAGTAAGCAGCACTACTTCAACACCGATCTCATATCGATCACTGATGACTAAACTCTACATGTAGGTTTTCCACTGCAAGAACTGGGAGCCTGCTTCACAGACCATAGCATAGCATTAGCTCTCTCCCCTTTACAAAAATGTGATTATGCCATTAGTATCCATTCTCCGTGGTACTCTATTGTAAAGCTGTAATTGTGCCTAATTACTTAATGAATTTCTTTAAAGTCGTCCCTTTATGTTAGCAGTTGTGATTTGCTGGCTGTTAATGTTCATGAAATCCAAAATAGCAAAGCCAAAAAAGAAAAGGCTTTCTGAACTTTGACGCAGCTTAAAAGTTCTAATTAAAAAGATGCTAAAATTCTCTCTGAGTTCATACTCCCAGCACACACTCAGACCTCAGCTGCATGTCCTCTTGCCCTTAGCTTAACTATAATCACATTAGCTACCGCAGACTTTCTCACACTGAGTGGAGGTGCGATTTGAATGGTGAACATTTAATTTTAGCCACATTAGTATTTCATGTCATGGCAGTGGGTTGAGAAGGGTGTTCCTGTTTAGTGCTCTTTACGTGAAACCTCTTCAAAGTATTAGAGAATAATCTGTCTAGTCTGGATAAGTGTGATGCGCCAGTCTGCCAGCTAGCAACTGGAGGTGGTGTCATGCAGGCCGGAGGCAAGGCGAGGCTGGGGAATAGCCACAACCAAAAGCCACCTCTTCATGGAGGACACTCACTCTTTTTATATTTGCCTTTACCTTCACTTCAAAGTAACTCTTCCTGGCCATTTAGGGATGAAACAAACAAAAAAAAAAAAGGCATGCCAGAAGAAGTTGGTGGGGGCTGCAGTTGGAGTTTTAAGGGTCTGCAGAGGCTAAGCTACCATCAGAGCAGATAAATACTATTCAGCTCAGTCTACCTAAATGCTGCAATTGGGAAAGAATTCTTCATGGGAATATTCCGTACTCTGCATGGATATGAGAGAAATACATTTCATTCTACAAACGGATTTCATAGTGGAGACACAACCAGAAAGAGAGAGCAGTTTGACATTGAAATTCCTCAGTGAAATGTGAAGGTGTGGAAATTGGACGTGTTTCATATAAAGGAGTTCCATGCTGTGAGAGAAGTTTTCGTTTTCACTCAAAGTTTGTCTTATTGAACTGTGACCCAAAACTTTGCCTAACTTTTACAGAAATCTGGGTGTGTTCCAGGCAGGAGGATTAGGAGTTTTGGGAATATGAAGCACACACACACACACACACGTCTGTAAACCCCAGGTCGCCAAGAGAATTGATTGGGCATCGTGTTGTCCATAATGAACATGAATGAATGAACTGCTGTCAGTGTTTGTCCAGCAGGTGCACCAGTCATACAGGTCCATTGGCCTAAAAGTGTGCCGTATGTCAGATAACCAGTACAGTCCTCTATCCTCTATCACAGAAAAAGCTTCCACATTTCTGCTTAATGCTGCTGAACATTGTTGCTTTTGGCTCTTAAAAACTCAAACATTTAATGGAAACTGGCAGTTTTTATCAGATGAAAGTTTATATGAAAGATGGTTCAATGCTTTGTTATTCATGGACCTTTTAGACCAAAGGCAGTCATCAAAAGACTCTCTTTGACAGCTGTAGATGGGATTTTTGTGTTGTGTTATCGTAGCCCTTTGTTTTTGTAGGTGTGACCAAGTGGTCGGCGGGGTTATGAACAAAATAAATAAACTTGACAACGCCACCTAGGGGAATTACACCCCCAGGAAATATATTTAAGAAAAATAAATAAAAGGAATAAAAGAAGACCGCACAGATTCAAGGATGCACACTGAGGCAGGTTGGCTTCCAATATTAAAACAGTTTTATTTATAGAAATAAATAAAATATTATAAATAATATTTTATAAATAAAATATTAAAAGTCAAGATGTAGCGTCATTATTGACAGTGTCCTACAGTAAAAATAAACAATCGTGGAACTTGGACTTACCAGCAGCCGTGGAACCAAAAGAAAATCACACCAAAAGAATCACTGCAGACCACCCAGTGCTGTACAAAAGAAAGTGTGAAAACGACCCACCACCTGAGGTCCCAGGGCCACTGGCTCGTCCTCCTTCACTGAAATAAAACACAGAAAAGTATGTTAAAAGAATAAAAGGACACTGAGCGTCAGGCTCGCTACAAATCATAAAAAGACTAAAACACACTTTAATAACTTTAATAAAAGAAATCACACACACACACACACACACACACACACGGGAAAGGCTTATTCCCCACGGGTCAAACTACCACTCGTGCTGGTAATAATTATTCTCAGGCGTAGGCCGGTCTGGCTCCCCACCGGCTGAGACCGGCCACCCAGGCGATTTAGAGTCCCAGCACGACACTCGGGCAGAGAATCACTTCAGCCCGATCATAGAAGTGTGGGTACGAGCAACAGTCCAGGGTAAAATAGAACACCAGGCGAACCCAAAAAAAGGTAAGCCTACTTAATAAAAACAAGATAAGACAAAACGAGACAAGACAGCAGACTCCACCAAGGAGGAGTTCACAACAGCAACTGAGAAGGCAGTCCACTCTTCCAATTTAGGTTGGACAATTTACCATGGAGAGGTGAGTACAGCAGTGAACCCTGAAACAGATAAGTGTAACCTTAAACTCTTATAGCTATGAATGCTAATAAAAGTAGTTCTAACAGCTTACCCCAGGACCGGAGGCACTATACTCTCATTGGTGGAGATACCACGAACACCTCTCTCCGCAATGGCAGAATTAAACAGACTGCTGCGCTACAACAGGCCGGAAAAGGATATTAACACCAATTCCAGTATTCGGAGGGAATCCAAGGTTAAGCGAGAGCATACCTGTAGCTGTCGTATAATCGGCTCTTGCTGATCAGTCCGTCGCAGTACGCCAGCATTTACTGCTGTATCGTACCAGAAGCTCGGGAGGAATTAATCCAACAAGACATCGGCTTAGCTTTATACAGGCTAGCGCCACCCTGCAATCAATGTGCAGGTGGGTTCCCAATTAACCCGATCACCTGATACAAGGAGCGAGTGCAGTGGAAAGAGAGCGAGGGTGGTAGAGCGAGCGAGAGAGAGAGAGAATGAGAGAAGAAAAACAACGGAAGGCGAGTAGCCCATCTGGCTACATCTACCCCCCTTTTTTTGTATTGGCGCCCCGACAATAACTCAAGGAACCTAACACCATGGCCTGAATATGGCAAGCTGAGCATTAGCAACTGACGCAGATTCAACAGGACGTGACAAGTGATAAACATTTGAGTGATGACCAGCTGTTGAACGTGCTGTTCTCCGCAAATGTGGCCCACTCACCTCAGACTGTTCAACAGAGCCTGAGGAAGAACCTGGGGGAGCAGAGGTCGAGGGTGCTACAATCACACTGGGAGTAGACCTGAGCTCCACCGATGGAACTCTAGAGGCATCGGGAAGTGACACCACAGGTGCGACAGGGTGTGAGGGTACCTCAGGGACAAGGAGCCACAACTCGTCGTCACTCAGAGAGGTCTGCTCTGAGTCAGCGGGTACAGGTGGGGGTGGAACCGGTGGACCAGGTGTAGGTGGCCCTAGGCTGACCTGTGCCTTTAACATGTCACGATGGACATGTCGAACCTTCTCCAAGTCTCCCACGGGGGCAATGGTATAAACAGCCCCGTTCTCTTGGGGTGCCCTCAACACCTGATAGACCACAGAGCTCCAAAGGTCCTGGATCTTGTGCCGGCCCCGGGTGCTATGATCTCGAAGATACACCAGCTGACCGACCTTTAAAGGAACAGGGTGGACTCTCTGGTCATGCCGTTCCTTACGGCGGTCAGCGGCCAGCGACAACCGTGCCCGAGCTCCCTCAAAAGCCACCATTAACCTGGCTTGGTGCTCGGCCACCCAGTCCTGTACCTCTCCAGGCACTGGGTCCTGAACGCGGCCTAGAAGGAAATCAATAGGCAGCCTAGGATCCCTGCCAAACATCAAGAGAAACGGTGACTCTCCGGTGCCCTGATGTGGCGTGCTATTATAGCAAAAGAGCACATGCGGTAAGCATGCAGCCCAGTCGCGTTTCTGAGATGATGGCAGAGTCCGGAGGAGGTTATGGAGGGTTCGGTTAAACCGTTCGCACTGCCCATTACCCGCTGGGTGGTAAGGGGTTGTACGGGACTTGGCTACCCGATACAATTCGCATAACTGTTGCATCACCAAACTCTCAAAATTTCTACCCTGGTCAGAGTGGAGGCGGCTTGGAACGCCAAACTTAAAAAACCACTCTGTTAACAGGGCCTGGGCCACAGTAGAGGCCCGCTGGTCCCGGGTAGGGACTGCAACAGTGTATTTGCTAAAAACGTCAGTCATAACCAAGACGTTTTCAACTCCACTACGGGAAGGTTCCAACACCGTGAAGTCTATGGCCAGGATTTCATTTGGCCTAGACACCAACAGGTGACCCATATAACTATGAGGCCCCAACCCTGAGTCCTTTGCGACCTGACAGCGTTCACAACGCTGAACCCATTGCTTGATGTCAGAGGACATCCCGGGCCAATAGCAACGCTGCCTGACCAGTTCAGTGGTGCGCTCAATACCTTGGTGCCCATGGTCCTGGTGCAGCTGCCTCAAGGTCTCAGGCTTCAGAGCCTCTGGGAGAACAAGTTGGAGGGCTTCCTCACCTCCACCTGGACGCAAAATACGGCGATAAAGGATGCCATCCTTCTCCACCAGACGATCCCACTGACGCAGCAGAACCATGACTGGTTTGGGGAGCTGATTCCTTTCCTCCGAAGAGGGCAGGGTGTGCCTCCTCCAGTGTACCAAGAAATCCTTGAGGAGGGGGTCAGCCTCCTGCAAAGCACGAATATCCTCCAGGGAGTGAGATGGAAAGGCCCCAATCTCCAACTGAGTAACGGAGGGCAAAACGGCTGGACACTGAGCCTGCCGAAGTGAAGTCGGGACACAAGTCCCAGGCAACACACCCTCGGCCAAGCTGGAGCTCGTCTCATACTGTCGAGAGAGAGCATCAGCATTCCTATTACTGCGGCCTGAGCGATACTTGATCTCAAAATCGAATGCCGCCAGCTGGGAGGCCCACCTCTGCTCGGTGGCACCCAGCTTAGCTGAAGAGAGGTAACTGAGTGGATTGTTATCGGTGTAAACCACACACTTCTGCCCCAGCAGGTACTCCTGGAACTTCTCGGCCATGGCCCACTTGAGTGCAAGAAACTCCAGCTTCATGGAGCTGTAATTGTCCATATTGCGCTCATGTGGCCGAAGACCTCGACTAGCATAAGCCACTGGCCTAACGACACCTTCTACATCTTGGGAGAGAACTGCACCTAAACCACTGTGGCTGGCGTCAATCTCCAAGATAAATGGGCGCGTAAAGTCAGCATATGCTAGCACAGGTGCAGACACAAGCTTTGCTTTCAGGGCCTCAAAGCTCTCCTCACACTGAGGGGTCCACATAGCACTCAAACTCTGTCCCGAGCCCTTCTTTGTCTTTGTGCCAGCCGATTTAGCCACCACTTGATGCAGGGGAGCCGCCAATGCGGCAAACCCCTCCACAAAGCGCCGGTAATAGCTGGCGAAACCCAAAAAGGATCGCAACTCTGACACGGAACGAGGACACTGCCATTTGGCTACTGCGTCAACCTTGGCTGGATCGGTCGAGACACCCTCACAGGAGATTACATGGCCCAAGTAGTTAACCTTCTGCTGGAAAAAGGCACACTTTTCTAACTTAGCCTTGAGCCCCTGTTGCTGCAGCCTTGCCATCACCATCTCTAGCCGTTGCAGGTGCTGAGAGACAGATGAGGAGAACACAATGATGTCGTCTAGGTACAGCAGTAATGACTGGCACTGCTGATCCCCGAACATCCTCTGCATTAGGCGCTGAAAGGTACCAGGAGCATTGCACAGCCCGAATGGCATACGATTCCACTCGAACAGGCCAAACGGCGTGCAAAAAGCGGTCTTGGGCTTATCCTGCTCAGAAACTGGCACCTGGTTGTACCCGCTGGCCAGGTCGATGGTAGAAAACCAGCGTGCGCCAGCTAGGGCATCCAGACTTTCCTCGATGCGAGGTAAGGGGAAGGCGTCCTTCCTTGTTTTGCTATTCAGCAAACGATAGTCAACGCACAGCCGGAGGCTTCCATCCTTCTTGCGGACCAACACGATGGGAGAGGCATAAGGGCTGCTACTTTCCCTAATTACCTGGGCCTCCAGTAGCTGGTTGATATGAGCCCTGACAGCCTCATAATCAGAAGGAGGAATTCGCCTGTACCTCTGCCGGACAGGTGCGTCATCGAGTAGCGGTATGTCGTGCGAAATGAGGTTTGTGCAGCCCAAGTCTCCCTCATAAGTGGAGAAAACAGAGCGGTACTTCCGCAAAAGTAACCGTACCTCGTGTTGCTCTGACTCAGCGAGAGCAGACAGGTCAATCGTATCCACCATCTCTTGAGCAGGGCTGCTGGTTGTATGGGAAGAAACGGTAACGGGAAAAGAGTGTTCCTCGCTAACACCGGCAGGGAGGCTAACAACAGTAGCTTTGCTTATCACTCCCAAACGGGTCCGCGGGTGGAGAACAGCTTCCGCTGTCCCTACATTGGTGACTGGGATGTAGGCAACGCCCTTATCCACCTGAACCAAACATGGAGAGGCCAGCAACCCAACTGGCAACCCGGACTCAGAAGGTTCAAAAAGCACAGCCTGACCTGACAACTGCTGAGAACAAGTAGTGGCCACCAGCTGCATAACACCACCAGGTATCCGCACGGCCCGCGGGCCCTGTACCTTAACGGTACCGACAGGGTCCTCTGGGGCTTGGGCTGCAGACTGGTGACACTGATGTAAGGCCTCCAAAACTGGTCTCGGTGCCTGTGACACAGAAGGAGAATTAAACAAGGAGCCACCGAAAGCCCCAAACAGTTCTTGATAACAGCGGCGGATTACGTTCATTCCTAAGATGCCAGGGACAGAGGGCGTAGCCCCAGGAGGGTCCTTCACTATAAGGATTCCACAAGAGGGCATTTCCTTGCCACACAGGAGTACACTGAGCTCCAAATAGCCAATGTAAGGGATGGCAAGCCCATTGGCAGCCCGAAGCTGTAGCCAATGACATGACTGAAGGCGTTCTTGTCCCCAAGGGGCAAAATGTGCCAAAAAGAAACTTTCTGTGATGGTGGAAACCATGGACCCAGTATCCACCAAACAAGGGACAGTTACCCCACTAATAAGCACATCCATCTTTGGACACGATGAAATTAGCCTGCCAATCCTATCTTTCTGTGAGCCAGTGAACTCCCCACCTGAACTGTGACTCTGCAGCACAGATGGCGTTAGTTTTCCGACTGGGTAGCGGGAAGATGATTGCCAACTGCGGCATAAGGAGGGCCTGAATCAGAACCTGCTCTAGGGCGGCGTGAAGCCCGCTCCCCAGTGCACTCCCTAGCACTCCTGGCTGCTGACACCGGCGACAAATCACCGAGCCAGCCTGTGAAGGCCAAACACTTCTTCGGGGGTTCTGTAAAGAAGCCACTGTCTCAGTGAGCCGATTTAACTGTTCTTGTTGGCGCTTTAGGAGTTCCTTTAGCTCACGCCACTCGGACTCGGGTGTACCAACAGGAGCGAACCTAGGGCTAGTGTGCACTCCACACTGAAAACCATATGCCGATGGTTGAGAATAGCCACGGTCGCGAACACCGCCTGAAAACCCTTCTCTTTCCCATCTAATTGCTTCCCCGCGCACCTCTAACAAGGTGGCAGTGGGCACACGGCGAACGTATTGTTTAAGCTCTCTGCGGAGACCACTATCAACAACATGTTCTACAAATTGGTCTCGGAGCAGCACCTCTGCGTTACGCATACCATCAGGTGCACTTTGTTTTACTTGCTCCATCAGAGCCATTAGCGCTAAGGAAAACTCCTGCAAAGTCTCTTCCTCCCGTTGTCTCCTCGAAAAGAAAGCCTGCTGCAGAGTGACATAGGACTGCGCATTGCCATACAGTTCCTTTAAAATGGTCAACACCCGAGCAGGATCCCCTCGCTCTAAATTAGGGCGAAATTTGATCTCCTCCCTTGCTTCTCCCTCTAAATGGTCAAAAATAAAGAAAGCTTGATCAGCAACAGACAGGTGCCGGGCACGCATGCATGCTTGAACCTCTTCGACCCATTCAGCTATATTGATGCCTGTTCTACCATTGAACATGGGACATTTACGGTCCCTAGGCACCACCACCAGACGCTCTGTAACGGCGGCCTGGCTACCAACATTTGGTATGCAACCAGCTGGTACGAAAGAGGACGACGCGGCCCCGCCACCAGACTCGAGCACAGCGCCCCCATCCCGGCGCAATTGCTCATTATCTGCCCTTAACTGCGCTACCAAGTCTCTAAGTTGCTGCAATTCTTCCTCCATAATAAATTTTGACCCAAAAAAAAGAGAAAATTAAATCAGCAAGGTGCTAAAATCCTATTACTCTTCCTTCTACCTGGATACTGCTGTCTTGTCTATAATCACACTCTAAAACAAATAGAGCCTTCAAACAGGTGAACTAGACTCGTTGCAAAAAAATAAAACAATTTACAAAACCAAACATCTACCTCAAACGTGCATCCTGTCGACAACGCCAACAAAATATGAACAAAATAAATAAACTTGACAACGCCACCTAGGGGAATTACACCCCCAGGAAATATATTTAAGAAAAATAAATAAAAGGAATAAAAGAAGACCGCACAGATTCAAGGATGCACACTGAGGCAGGTTGGCTTCCAATATTAAAACAGTTTTATTTATAGAAATAAATAAAATATTATAAATAATATTTTATAAATAAAATATTAAAAGTCAAGATGTAGCATCATTATTGACAGTGTCCTACAGTAAAAATAAACAATCGTGGAACTTGGACTTACCAGCAGCCGTGGAACCAAAAGAAAATCACACCAAAAGAATCACTGCAGACCACCCAGTGCTGTACAAAAGAAAGTGTGAAAACGACCCACCACCTGAGGTCCCAGGGCCACTGGCTCGTCCTCCTTCACTGAAATAAAACACAGAAAAGTATGTTAAAAGAATAAAAGGACACTGAGCGTCAGGCTCGCTACAAATCATAAAAAGACTAAAACACACTTTAATAACTTTAATAAAAGAAATCACACACACACACACACGGGAAAGGCTTATTCCCCACGGGTCAAACTACCACTCGTGCTGGTAATAATTATTCTCAGGCGTAGGCCGGTCTGGCTCCCCACCGGCTGAGACCGGCCACCCAGGCGATTTAGAGTCCCAGCACGACACTCGGGCAGAGAATCACTTCAGCCCGATCATAGAAGTGTGGGTACGAGCAACAGTCCAGGGTAAAATAGAACACCAGGCGAACCCAAAAAAAGGTAAGCCTACTTAATAAAAACAAGATAAGACAAAACGAGACAAGACAGCAGACTCCACCAAGGAGGAGTTCACAACAGCAACTGAGAAGGCAGTCCACTCTTCCAATTTAGGTTGGACAATTTACCATGGAGAGGTGAGTACAGCAGTGAACCCTGAAACAGATAAGTGTAACCTTAAACTCTTATAGCTATGAATGCTAATAAAAGTAGTTCTAACAGCTTACCCCAGGACCGGAGGCACTATACTCTCATTGGTGGAGATACCACGAACACCTCTCTCCGCAATGGCAGAATTAAACAGACTGCATTTACTGCTGTATCGTACCAGAAGCTCGGGAGGAATTAATCCAACAAGACATCGGCTTAGCTTTATACAGGCTAGCGCCACCCTGCAATCAATGTGCAGGTGGGTTCCCAATTAACCCGATCACCTGATACAAGGAGCGAGTGCAGTGGAAAGAGAGTGAGGGTGGTAGAGCGAGCGAGAGAGAGAGAGAATGAGAGAAGAAAAACAACGGAAGGCGAGTAGCCCATCTGGCTACATAGGCAGTGACAAAGAATGGCGTGCTTCAGACCAACTTGTCAGTTCTGTCGTAAATCTAAAAGTAGAGAACATTTCAGATATCATGGTCACCAAAGCTGAAGAAAATGTATGAACTGATGAACAAGTGTATAATATAGAAGTTTCTTTTTATCCAGCTGAGTGATCAAGCCAGTTAAACCAATTTAAATCCTGCCAGTAGAGGCAAAACACTACACACCTGCCTGTGCCGGAATAGATTTAATTTCCAGCTTGTTTGTGTTTGATTTGGTTCAGGCGATACCACATTTAACTCCAACCATATGGCAGACAGGTCAGGTGGTCACCACACAGAAAATTCACCCTCAAATTGTGAAGTGCTGTCATAGCAAAGTTCCTAAATCAATTCATTGTGTTCTGCTAGTGGCAACTTCCAGATTTCTCCCAGGACTGAAGAGGATATTGTCTCTACGGGTCCCTCTAATAAGGCTCAATGAATTCATCTGGGCTGAAGACTTAATTAGGACACGGTCCTATTTTTCTCTTGCACTGTCACTCAGAGCGCTTTTGTCCTTTATTTCAAGTCTCTGAATATTTTTTTGTTGTTGTACTGTTTCATCTGTGCTTTTAAATGAATTTTTCAGCTGAAGCGATGAGCTGAAAACGATGACACAGGACCGTCTACTGGAGCCTCACAGGAAGAGATTCTGGAGATTCAGAAATGACTGTTGATCGCAGTCTCAAATTAAGCAGAATGACTGTAGCTTCCAGGTACTTCTGAGCCCTTAAACAGGTGAGAATCACTGCTGGGACCTAGCTGTTTACTCACTACAGAGGACATCAAAGGAAGAGAGAAGCTAATGTTATTTACATGTTTTACCATAGTAATGATAAGCAAGAATTGTAACAGTATGTGTGTACGTGCATATAAACTTGTTTTGGCATGTTCTTCATGATAAGCTCATAGCTCAGAGGGAATTGCAAAACAACATATCCATTTCCATCCATTTCAGCAGATCTCTTATTCAACTTTACTGCAAACATGCCATTTTTTCTTGCTCTGCAGATACCTGTATACAGTGTAGCTACATTTGAAGTGATACTGAACAGGTAGCTGTTTATCATCTAGCTTCATATTTGTGACAATTTCTGAAAAAAGATATTTGTTGAGAGCAATAAATTGGAAAAAGGGGGATGAAGGATGGAGAGAAGGATGCTCTCCCCCTGAGGTAACACTGTGTCTAGAGCTAACCAGATATCTATTTACATAAGCTAGTTGTGCAGCGTGAATACAGCACATGCTGTGCAAGCTTGCCTGCTGGGTATTTACTGCAGGTTATAGGACCTTAAGCCGCTCACTGTGTGATTTCAATAAGAATCCTCTGAAAAATGACTAAAATCCACCAAGGATCTCCGTTTCAACAAAGGACAGCAGCAGCTTACCAGGAAAGAGATTTAATTCAAATGTACTGCCACAAAGTCTACTGTATATTTGATGATGCCTACAGTAACTGCATACGTTTTTGGACAATGACACTTTTTAATATATATATTTTACTTTACTATTATTATTTATTTATTTTTAAATTTTTCCCATGTTAAAAAAAAACATGTATCAAGAATATAGTTGTATTTGTTTAGGAATTATGGCAATTTTTCAGATGCAAAACAGTAACTGGACAAAATAACAAAATTAGAAATATAAGGAATGTTTTTAATATTGTGATAAAAATCCTTGGTGCTCAGTGCCTCCCTAAATCCAGAACCTGTACTGCTGCCACCTTGAGCTGTTGCTTCTTGGGCAAGATACTAACCCCAAGGTGCTCTCCAATACGGCAGCGGAGTATCAATGTGTGTGAATGTTAGATAGCAAGCTTTTACATAGAAAAAGCATGAAAAAAATGCTGTATGAATGGACGAATGAGGCAATTTGTGTATAGCGCTTTGTGTGCACTTTTTTAAAAAACGGACCAACCAGTGTGGTGTGATTTTTGACCCCTTTGCACATTATGGTACTGCAATGCAATGAGGTTCTGCAGTTTCAAAGAAAGCATTATAGCGAGACAGCTTACTCAGAAGGTCCTTTGTGTCCTTACAAATCTATCATTCTTTCTTAATAAAGTTATAAGTGGAGACCACTTCAGTGCTTGCTAATGGATTTTTAAATGATGCTTCTTTTATTTATTCTTGAGAGTACCGGATGGACATGCTAGAAGTAGACGTGCTGGATATAGGATACAGAAGGGTTTGGTTCAAGCTGTACCACTGTCAAAGCAAAGCTATCTTAACTTTTGCTTGACATGGGTGCTGGCTGGGCTCTCCCTTTTAAATAGGGTAAGGAGCTCGGTCATTTGAAAGGAACTGAGAGTAGAGCTACTACTCCATATAAAAGGAGCCTTTTAAGGTGGTACAGACATCTGATGACGATGCCTCCTGGACGCCTCCTAGGTGAGGTATTATGGGCACGTCCTACTGGGAGGATGCCCCAGGGCAGATCCAAGTCTCTTTGGAGAGTACATCTTTTGGCTGGCTTGGGAATGTCTCAGTGTTTCCCCAGATGAGCTGGAAGAACTGGTTGGATCAGGGAAGTCTGGGCTTCTCTGCTGAGACTGATGCCTCCACAACCCGAATTGAGATAAGCAGCAGGATGGATGGATGGAGCTGCTGGCTTGAGAGTGCCAAAGTGAATCAGACTGTAAGAGGTCTGTCTAAAATGGTAATAAGAAGAAGAGGAGTTGCATCATCTTACCTCCACTGCAATCCTATCATTTCAGTCCACTGAATATTAGGGCTGACCATTGCTAAGGTGGGTTGACCATAAATTGGGATTTTTAGGTTTTTAGGGTTTTTTTATCCCCATACCCTACACGTGTCAAAGTAACCACAAGCAAGCTACTGAATGTTATGTGTTTTTCATGCCTTCAGCTGCACTTTCTGTGTGTGTGTGTGTAAGTGAATGAATATATGAGAAGCACATTTTAATTTTTCTGTAGAACCTCTAAAGTTAAAAAGTGTTATTTAGTTGTAGACATTTAGTAACAGAACATTAATCACTAAATCATCTCTAAAACTCACACAACTTTTGCAAAGGCAGACTCAAATGGAGATGTTATTGTACACATAACTCACACAGATTAGCCAAATTAGGGCACAGAGAATCAAATATATGGACCAAATGGATTTACAAGAACCAGTGTTGTCATGAAAGAACATGTTGGTCCTTTCTCAAGCAACAATGAAATAGTCCAGTAGCCCAAAATGCCTTACCTGCCAAAAGAGAAGCAAACATAAAGATGGCTGAGAACTCTTATCAGAGGTAACCAGACCATTCCCAGTGTAGATCTGTATAGTGTTCTCTTGTTCCAAATGAAGGATTGGGAGACAATGCTTGGTCTGGTCCTTTTACTGGCATTCTGGTTAAGATAGTAACAAAGCTCAGTGGTGTCCAGCTTGGCTTCCTTGTTTACAGATAGAGAAAAGCTTCCAGTGTATGAAGCTGCTCAGAGTTTTTGTTTCAGTATTGAACTACAGTTTCTTTGATAACCAAAACATCTGAAATATAATCATCGGTCTTAATGATTTAGAATGTTTTTCTTTTTAAAATCCTGGTAAAGCACTTATGTTTTTGAGAATTTATACATTTGACCTGATGACCTCTATTTGCATGAAACTGTGATATAAATGATCAAATGCTCATTCCCTTTCATAAACATTCAAGGTGAGGCACTTGACATCCATCCCAGAATATGTTTTATAACCTGCAGCCCTTCTCTTGTTAGAAGCACGAAGCTGATGCAAAAGGCACACGGCAACATGCGAAGACAGGACTGTCAAGCTGATCAAGTGCACCAAGGCTCGAGACGAGGGTAAAGGAGGACTAGACTGACACAGGATCATCTGTGTGGTTTTCTACCTGTGTGCTTTGTACAATACGCCCGGGAAAGATAAGGTCCTCTAATGTGTGTTTGTTTTTATGAGTCACTGATTAGCATTCAGTGCAATGGTGACACACGCACAAATGTATTCATATGTAAAGTTCTCACTGCTCTTCCTGTAAGCAAACACATACACGTTCTGTTGTTCTTCTTCAATTTGTTCTTTGAATACACACAAAAGGCTCCATCCTTCTTTATCTACTCGCACAGCACGTGCATCTTCCCTTCTGCACAAACACATTTGCACACACACTCATGCTTTTTTTTTTTTTTTTTGAAGTGTGAAAAGGTCAGTGCTCCTAGGAAGCCGCACTGCCGCTGCTGAAAGTCGAGACGCAGCAGATGAATTGACCTGTCATTGGCTCAGTGCTTCAGTTCCAGACGAGATCTAACTGATGGGGTGTCTGTTTCTAATTTTGCTCTCTGCCTTCTTGCTGTAAAGCACGCACACAGTGTTTCACAGTGAGTGTTTTTCACTTGTTTTCCTCAGGGACTGCATTTTTTTCTGCTCTGTGAAAGGATTTGAGAGAAGTGCCTCTTACCATTTGTATAGATTTATTAATAGGCCAGGTGTAAAGCTACAGCTACAGCCAATGACACACGGTCATCAAAATAAAGAAAGCTTCATCTTTTTATTCCGAGGGCGGGTAGTAATAAAGCTTCAATTCAGCTTCAGTGTCTGCATGGAAAGCATTTATGAAAGGAAGCGTTAATGTGCATTATTTAGCCATAAGATTGAAATTCTGACCGTAATTATGATTCAGCTTGTGAACTGAAATATTCACAGCAGATCTAATGGGAAACTAGAAAAGTACCGTTGTTGAACCAAAATGTTTACATTTTTGGGGGGTTTTGTCACCTCATAGTAGCTGGGACAGGATGCCAACCCCCTCCTCCAAGTAACCTCGAATCAGATAAGCAGAAGGCAATTGATGGATGGGTGGATGGATGGGTTTTGGTTTGGTATTTTTTCCTTCTTAGAATTTGTTCTCGTAAACAGTTGTAACTTTGGAAAATAATGCATTTGTCACACCTTTTGTCTTCTGGCAAAGTGTGCTTGAATGACAGAAAAGTGAAAAGTGATGTTGAGAGGTGGTTTTGAAGCTCTGAGAGCTTGTTGAGATCTGATAAGGAATTTTGAGGGAGTATACAAATACATACGGATATATTTGATCGGTTCTCAAGAGAATTCACATTGGGATTTTACCTGCAGTGTTAGAGGTGTGATCTAAACAATAGTAGGATCTACCCAATAAAAATCAAATATCATATCTGTTAAAAATTTCTTTTGTTTTTTTCCATAGGTCTCATTGATCTTAGCGCTTGAAAAAACTAGTGAGCATACTCCTGGTCGCTCTCTAGTCTCAACTGAGAACTGTTGGGTTTTAGCTGGAGACCCAGCTTTCAGCAGCAGCAGTGACCTTACACACTTAGGAAGATACTGGCTGTCTAGCTTGATTAACAAGATGCACCTGTACTATGATACTGAGCAGGAGTGATTTGGATTAATGAAATAATGTGTTTAAACAAAATGTACAGCAGACTCTTTGGAGTGCACTTTACCGTAAGCCCACGTCATTCAGTAAGCGCAAAATGGCACAAAATTACTTTACATTTATCTAGTTTTCATTTTGGGGGGAAATTTGCAAAAGAAATCAAACTTTCTTTTAAATGCGAACACATTTATTACTGATGTAAAACGTGATATTTTAACAATCTATGTTTATGTCACCACTGGATTATGGAGCCAGCTTTTCATATGTAACATCGAGGAACATCCATGTTGAATGTCAGTAATATTGGATGTGTGTCATGTTAAGTCTCATAACATGACACACCATATACCTGTTTCCACCTGTTTCTTAATGTAGCATCTTAGCTGTCCTTCTCTTCATGTTTACAGGGTGAATAGAGAGTGAATCAGTATTAATAAAAATGGTTTCCACCCATTTCGTAATTGTGTTTTTATCAAAAGCCATTCAACCAGCCATCATCAAACTGCTTATTGTCTGAGTGTGTGTGTGTGTGTGTGTGTGTGTGTGTGTGTGTGTGTGTGTGTGTGTGTCTGTGTGTGTTTGAGGGAAAATGAGAGAGAAAGAGATGAAACATAAGGATGCTAATGGCTTATTGATGATGTAATCCTGGAGGGGCCTATTGAAGTTTTTACGCGTCACCACAAGGGGACGAACAAAGAAAGACAGAGTGAGAGACGGTGAGTTAAACCTTGATGTGGTAATGAGTTTGGACCAAAGGACAGACAAGCTGGGACCACTTCTGCTCTGTAACATCATATGACCTTCACACCTAATACACCTAATATAATAACTTCCAACATATTTCTATAGGTTATTATACATCCAGCCTCTGATGGCTGTATTGTATTGGGCTGGATGCTCTATTTCCTCCCTCAGACGCACGCTGTCATTTCTCTTTTTCAAATTTGTTTTCTCCTAAAATGGACTGAATATAGTTTCAAATATGTCTAACTCAGGCACCAGCACTCCCAGCATTTTATCCGGGTATTTTAGATGGATTGAAAATTAATTTATAAATATTTAAAATGAAATTTTATTTAGTTTTTTTTTTTTTAGTTTTCTTTAGTTTCTTTAGTTTCTTTAGTTTTAGTTTCCTAAAGGCAGAGAAAACAGCAAAATATAATAAAACAAGCAAAACAAAATAAAATCAGACAAAAATAAATATATCTATTGAGTGTAGGTATGTGTAAATTAAAAGGTTTTTAGTGTTTTTAAATTTATGCAGAGATCTAATTGATCTCATGTCTGATCTCTCATCAAACAACCTTTTTCAGAGACTTGGGCCACAGTAAGCTTTATCACTTTCAGCACTCTTAGTCTTAGTCAGCCCACTCTAATCCTGGGAACAGTCTGCACCTGAAAACCTGAGAGGTCCGACTGGACTGGAAACAGCAAGTCAGTCCATTGAGACTCTTATGAACCAGTAAAAGTATTTTAAAGGTAATTCTATATTGCACTGGGGGCCAATAAGTTGGTCAAATGTCCATGTTTTTTGTATGTTAGTGTATGCTACAGTATGGTACTGCTTGGTAGTGTGTTTGTGCCGCATTCACCTTTGCAGATGAACATGCTATACTGTTGTATTTGCCTTTTAACCTGTGGCAAATCTTTGCACAAATTTGCATTTGGGCTCAGTATAATGACATCGATTGTACATGAAAGATAGATGTTGCTCCCATGACACTACTATTACACTAGTAAGACCCAGATACAAAACCTCAAGCTTAGCATCTTCTTCAATGTCATCTCACTGTTTTGAAACCAGATGTGATGAGAGATGGGCGGATATGACAGAAAAACCAAGGACACTGCATGCCCATATGGTAGCAACCTGTCAATCACAAGAAATGCCCAATCTTAGGCGTGCCCTTCTTTTTGTCCTTCTAAATATTAACAGCGGACATAATTTCCAAAGTGAACAGTGTCGGATTGAGTCAGACTTGAAAGTAGGGATGACTTTATGGTTATAAAGTTATCCATTTACTGGTGTCAAGGTGCATGGAACCTGATGTATTATTTTCTACAGAATTTTATGAAATCAGACTTCATTTCAACAGCTGCTATCCCCTGCTGGGGTAGAATACACATTTAAAGGACTTGCATTGGTTTCACATTGCAGATCCAGTACCTACAACTATCTTTTATACACTCTCTGGCCTTCTCACTGCACACACCATGCAAACAGATACCAACTGAGAGCCATAAATCAGCCTTCAGTGCGCTGCAGTGGTGTCCCTGTTTTCTGGTGTTTTACCACCTAATCTGAATCTTTCATGATATTCTGTAGCATTGTTTTCCTCTGATTCCTTTGTTGCAAGATATACTGTATGCAGGTCAGTAACGGTGAGTCAGGTTCAGGAGTTCCAACTATACTAAACAATATAGATGTAGACTTGATTGAATGGAATTCGTATGTAACAGCTGAACACTATTGTCTGTTAGCATGACAGTGCTGCAGACTCCTGATCTCAACCCCAAATTATTCCTTTAATTGAAGCGAAACACAGAAGTTATAATTTTGAGACGGCATATGTGTGGAATATTTGGTCAGTTTTTTCCTTAAATTTTTATGTCTCTAAGTCAGTCCTTAAATAACTTATTTAATGCTAGGAAGATAATGCACTCATATTAGGTGGCCTTTAGACTGAATTATGGTTTAATTTGACTGGTTAGGAATGTAGGAATTCAAGTATGCGAGGTAGTCACATCTTCAGGTTTTCTCAGCATGTGCAGCATATAAATGTCTCTAGATTTGCTGTCTAAGTGTTTGTGCAGAAGCAGAAACAGGCAAGGATCCAACATGTAGTCTGAGTGCAGCTGCTGAGACATCGCAAGCTTTAAAAAAAAAAAGAAGGTACAAAATGTGGCCATCAGCCAGAAATCCAGTGTTGCTAAAAACCAGTTGTATGTTCACCTATTATGGGCTGTAATTAAGCAAAGATGTGACAACTGTAGTCTTTACAATCTTTTTCCTGTTTTGAGATGGTAAACTATGAAATGACACGATGTAAACTGCTCACATTAGAATGTGGTTCAGTTATGTTATGTAACAACAGTCCTTTTTTAATTAAAGCCAAGTGTTCCCACACTTGTTCTCTCGGGAAATAAAAAAAAAATCTTTAACTCAATGCACGCATAAGGAAGCATTACTTTACATAAAAATACAATATATATAATATAATTTATACTTACAGGATATATTGTCGTCATCTTCTTCTTCTTCTATCACACCACCCTCTTCATATCTTACTTCAGAACGGAATCTGCCTGGTAGCTCCAACTTTCTTGAATACATCCACTATCCCTCCTATGTACATGTCAAGACCCTCTCTACCTTGCCTCTCAGCTGATTTACTGATTTTTCATCCTGTTGTCCTGTTTATGCCTAACAGAAATCCTCAGAATCATGTGTTTTTCTCAGTGGCACCATCACTAAACTATACAACAAAGCAGGTCTCACTACTGTCTTGTAAATCTTCCTGTTAAGTCTAATTGTCAAATGTTGTCATTGGGCTTCTTAAATTTGTAAGTCTGAGTTCAATCTATGGGATCAAGACATTCCTTTGATCCTGACCACCTCTCTAGCCACTCTGTGCTGGGGGAGGTTTTATTGTAGATACACCCTATCTGACAGATCTGTTTCTTCTGTTGTAAGCTTCCTGCTTTTATGACCCTTTGTCACACACACACACACACACACACATTCTCAAATGACACACACACACACACATTCTTGCACATGCATATACGTGCTTACACATACACACACATAGTGCCTTGTCTTAGAACCATTGGGGGGTTTACAGAGGGAGGTGCTTGTGCTGTGATGTTTATTGTAACAGTTTGTCAATAAATAGCTGCGAGGGAAGCTGCTCTTGAAAGGATTTTGGGCATGAGACAGGTTAGGAGCTGGTTCTTTACCAAAAACTTCCCTCGTTAGCGAGTGAAAAACCAGTTGAGGATGTTCTGTTATGTCTTGTTTTCTTCATGATGAATAAGTCTCTAAACTAGCGGGGTTTGTGGAAACACAGACCCAACACTTCCAATACACTCTTGCTGCTATTTTTCTGTCACAAATCACTCCAACATCCATCCCCACCCTATCTGCACTCTGATCTTCACCTCTCTTGTGTACCACCTGTTGCGTCGGATTGTTGATCCCAGTTATTTAAAATTGTCCACCTTTCATTATCTGTACTCCTTGCAGCTTCACCTTCTCACACATGTGTTTTGTCTTGCTTCTACTGACGTTCATTCCTCATCTCTCCAGTACATACATCCACCGGGCTCTCTTCTACCTGCTCCCTACTCTCACTTGAAGAAATGAGTGCATAGCACTGCTGACTGCAAACAGATGGCCTGACGATTGTAGAACGTTTTTCACTGACAAATAAAAGAATTGTATGAACAAATTATCTTGACCCATTTCTTTTAAATCTGGTGCACATTTTTCCCTTCACACTGACTATTCTGTGTACAAATGAGTAAATGATGTACAGTGTGTTTTTCAGTACTTGACACTGAAAAACAGGCAGTGCCAAAGAGCTCACTACTCTGATGCTGGTATGATGCTGGTGTTGTCAGCTGCCACAAAGAGCTGATGTGATTTTCGCACTTATGTGAAACGGCCGCAATGATTACAGCCGTATGTTTGTGTAAATAAAAACTGTTAGGAAGCTGATTACAGAGAGGGAAGGGATTCTGAGCACTGGGCCTCTTCCCAGGGCCATGAATATTTGATTCCCTCCATTGTTCAGGAAAAAATATTCATGAAATCAGAGCTTCACCTGTCCCCTTTCCCTCCTCTGATGCGCTACTCTCACCCTCCTCTTCTTTCCCTCAGCTTCTCTGACCCCCTTTCACCTTTCATTGCTCTATGCAGTTGACACTCCCCAACCCACCCCACTCTCTCTTTCTCTTGCTGTTGTTTTACATCTTGGCCTGGCTCCAATCTCCTCTCCAGTAATTGCCTCATCCAAAAACTTTCTGCAGAAGAGTAGAGGAGCTTTGTGCGCTCCTTTGTGTTCTGACGACACTGATTGTTCGCAAATGAGCTGGCAGCACATTCATTCAGCAGGAGGTGATAAGGAGGTCCTGCCAGAGGCCAGAGGACAAGGGGAGATAGGAAGAAGGGAGAATGAGAGAGGGAATGGCAAAGATAGAGAAGGGGGAGCAAGGGGGATGCAGGGAGAGAGTCAAAATTAGGTGGAGAAAAAAGTGAAGAGGAAGACACTATGGTAGAGGGCAGGAGCCAAAGAAGTGCTTACTTAAAAAAAGACATGAAAGAATCAAGCTGTAGTCTCCCAGCACAACCAATTAAATGGATGAAAAGCAGCCGTCTTAGTTAGTAAAGTGAGTATTCTCAGTCCACGCTTTTATTGAACACCATCAGACTGAGCTGTTCATTTTCAGAACTGCAGATTACTAGAAATTTGACTCTTTTTTCAAATCTTGTTATGTCTATTGAAAGCTATGGCTTAAATGGATATTTTGCTATTAAATATGACAGAGGTTCAACAAGGTGCTGTTTTTACTTATCTGGTGAAATATTTCAGTGTTTAGTCGGCAGTTACACACGGGCCACAGAATTAGCACTCAAATTCATGGTTCACAGATGATATATTTTAATCACTTTGGCTGATCCCCTCTTGTGCAATCAGCAGAGAATTTTGGTTCGAAATGAATGGTTGTGATTTAATGAACGCAGATTTCCATGAAATTCTTGCAAAAATTCATGCTTCCAACAGGATGATTCACTGACTTTGATACGATGATGATTTGTCATCTGTTGCCACAATGACATTGACATTTTGGTTATTTATTCAGACAATTATTGATGAGTAAAATTTTAAATTTGGTACTTGCTGCCAACAGTATTTGGGTAATTCCTTTAGAGAAGGACTTGTCAACGTGTTATCATTCTATAAATGAAACTGGTACTGGTTCACTGCTTCTGGTTGGCTGGCAGGTGCTCTGTTCTGCACCTTTTCTCTTCTACTTTCTTTATTACGTTTGTTTGCTTCCTTGGTTCCTGGGGGCACATCTGGAGTTTCGTTTGCTTCCTTTAAACTGAAAAAACCAATCACTGCTTGCGAGCGGCTCTCCCCTGTGTTCTGACCCTTTGTTTATATCAATGACGTTTGCTCAAGTTTGCAGTTCTCCTGTCCCTCTTGTCTGGCCCCACCCAGCACCATGGACCAGCTCTGCAGCAGTTGTTGAGTGGTGCGACTCCTAGTTGGTTATCAAGAGCAAATTGATGGTGGTGACCTTCTGCACCACTGTCTGTGGTTCATCAGTAAAAATCATAAAGGAGTACAAGTACTTGGGGACCATCTTCAGTGACCACCTGAGGTACTCCTCCAACACTCAGGGGTGCCACCACAGGATCTCCCTCTTTAAGAAATTGAACTTTTCTCCCAGTAATAACATCCTGGTGACCGTCTACCAGAGATGGCGACTTGCACTTAGGCTTGAATTCTACTTAAGTTGCAAAAACCAAAGACTTTAGATTTGCCTTGGAGCTTGTAGCCACCACAAAATCAAAACGCTGGCGGCGGCTGAAGGAGCTGTGTGATTTGTTATTGAATTTAGGTACACTTCCATCCTTCAGACTACAAACAAATGAATGACAGCTTGCAGTGTGCTGCATTAAGATAACAGATGCAGATTCAACAATGTCCAGTTTCATAAGTCATCTCAAATCACACCCTAGAGGTCAGTCACTTAGTATTTGGCTCCTATTGTCAGTTCTTAAACCAACTAGTTATGTCAGCCGTAGTTGGATTATATCTTCATTGTTAATAGCATGACATTTTTCACTTTTATTACTTTAACGTGTTACTGCTCAGCTTTAACTTTGGCTGCCCATATTTTTATTTCATAAAAGAGCTAAGATGTTGCAATATTAGTTTAGAACTATTCCTCTCAGAACAACTTAAAATACGTTTTACATGAAAATGTAAGATTTATCATTCCATGGTTTTTTTTATATGTTTATCTGCAGGTTTATAAAGTTCAACAAAGAAAGAGACACGTGCAGAGGGACGGAGCCGCATTGACTCTTTCCTAAATCAAGTGTTTACTGAAATATTTCAGAGCTTGTCTTGGTAGACGTGTGGAGAGCCACCATACCGGACAGCAGTAGTGGCAAGGAGGATCGGAAGGCTTTTTCATCACCTGCTAAAATTCCACATCTCTTCTCTGGCTACGGGAAGAAAGCCAGCTAAAGAAAAGGGTGGCCCATGACTCATCAGGAAAGGATGAACTTATTCACTACATCAAGGTGGCATCTTATGAAGTTGAATGTCTGGCAGCCTGGTAAATGTATTAAAAGGTCTTTCTAAGAGTTTATCATGTAGCTATGAAAATACTTGCTGTACCAGCCACCAGTGCACCAGTCGAGTGGGACTTGACTTGGACTTCCAAAAAATGACTTGTGAACATTTCTGCCTTCTACCACATGACATGCCATTTTCTATGGTCTGCTGGTTCCGTTCCATCACCCAGCAGTAAAAGAACAACTTACACAACATTCCCAATGTATGTTCCAATATTATTAGACTTACTACCTGTTCCCTGACATCTGTATATGGGCTGCAGGTTTGCGCTGGCTGCCCGACTTCTCAAGGACTCCTGAAATGCTCTTTTTCCTGTATTTTAGCAGCTGCCATCTGGTCGCAGACTCCACCGTCTGGCCTGTAGGAGCAAGAAGAGAGAGGGACCTTAGTTCCTCAAGCTGTTCTCCTCCTCAACTGTCATAACCCTCAAGGATTTATTTTTTGGTTTCACTTTATTAAAGGCACACACGGGTCCATAGCAAATAAAAATAAATACATGCAAAATACATAAAGAAGAAAAGAAAATATAATTCATCAAGTGACGAGAAGGAAAAAAGTCCACACAAATTCTTTAAAGACACCCTTTGTATGTACAGTGGGGCAAAAAAGTATTTAGTCAGCCACCGATTGTGCAAGTTCCCCCACGTAAAATGATGACAGAGGTCAGTAATTTGCACCAGAGGTACACTTCAACTGTGAGAGACAGAATGTGAAAAAAAATCCATGAATTCACATGGTAGGATTTGTAAAGAATTTATTCGTAAATCAGGGTGGAAAATAAGTATTTGGTCACCTCAAACAAGGAAAATCTCTGGCTCTCACAGACCTGTAACGTCTTCTGTAAGAAGCTTTTCTGTCCCCCACTCGTTACCTGTATGAATGGCACCTGTTTGAACTCATCATCTGTATAAAAGACACCTGTCCACAGCCTCAAACAGTCAGACTCCAAACTCCGCCATGGCCAAGACCAAAGAGCTTTCGAAGGACACCAGGAAAAGTATTGTAGACCTGCACCAGACTGGGAAGAGTGAATCTACAATAGGCAAGCAGCTTGGTGTGAAAAAATCAACTGTGGGAGCAATCATCAGAAAATGGAAGACATACAAGACCACTGATAATCTCCCTCCATCTGGGGCTCCACGCAAGATCTCATCCCGTGGGGTCAAAATGATCATGAGAACGGTGAGCAAAGATCCCAGAACCACACGGGGGGACCTGGTGAATGACCTGCAGAGAGCTGGGACCTAAGTAACAAAGGTCACCATCAGTAACACACTACAACGGCAGGGAATCAAATCCCGCAGTGCCAGACGTGTTCCGCTGCTGAAGCCAGTGCACGTCCAGGCCCGTCTGAAGTTTGCCAGAGAGCACATGGATGATACAGCAGAGGATTGGGAGAATGTCATGTGGTCAGATGAAACCAAAGTAGAACTTTTTGGTATAAACTCAACTTGTCGTGTTTGGAGGAAGAAGAATACTGAGTTGCATCCCAAGAACACCATACCTACTGTGAAGCATGGGGGTGGAAACATCATGCTATGGGGCTGTTTTTCTGCCAAGGGGACAGGACGACTGATCCGTGTTAAGGACAGAATGAATGGGGCCATGTATCGTGAGATTTTGAGCCAAAACCTCCTTCCATCAGTGAGAACTTTGAAGATGAAACGAGGCTGGGTCTTCCAACATGACAATGATCCAAAACACACCGCCCGGGCAACAAAGGAGTGGCTCCGTAAGAAGCATTTGAAAGTCCTGTAGTGGCCTAGCCAGTCTCCAGACCTCAACCCCATAGAAAATCTGTGGCGGGAGTTGAAAGTCCGTGTTGCTCGGCGACAGCCCCAAAACATCACTGCTCTCGAGAAGATCTGCATGGAGGAATGGGCCAAAATACCAGCTACTGTGTGTGCAAACCTGGTAAAGACCTATAGTAAACGTTTGACCTCTGTTATTGCCAACAAAGGTTATGTTACAAAGTATTGAGTTGTATTTTTGTTATTGACCAAATACTTATTTTCCACCCTGATTTACGAATAAATTCTTTACAAATCCTACCATGTGGATTCATGGATTTTTTTTTCACATTCTCTCTCTCACAGTTGAAGTGTACCTCTGGTGCAAATTACTGACCTCTGTCATCATTTTACGTGGGGGAACTTGCACAATCGGTGGCTGACTAAATACTTTTTTGCCCCACTGTATGTATATTATCAACTTTCTGCAAGTGTAATATTTTTGTCAATATTTCTCATTATTTCAAATTCGTGTCATATATATTTACCACTACTGGCAGCTCGTTCTTACTATCTTTATTATCATTACCATCACATTAACTTATTTATTGTATACAACCCGCTGATTATCGCTTTAATTACTGTATATTAGCAGCTGCTTTAGTGCTGCACTGTATTTCATTGTATATGTTGCTCTCTGCACTCTCAATCGCCCCGTGGAGATAAATAAAGTTACCTGAATCTCAATAAGCAGCTTGTTTTTTACTGATTTGACAGAAATTCTTGATCAGCCATTTTAAGCTGCAGTCGGCCTTAAACTGATTCAGAGTCTATTGAACCTATTGGCAATATTAGTGTCACTGTTACACTAGTATTTATTTAAAATGGCAGTTAGGTTATTTGATTGTGGTTATGTATGTATTAAAAAATGTTTGACAAAATTACAACAAACATGAATGGTCAAAGCACAAGGTACATTTTTTAGGCTTCTCTTTGCTTTTTACAAGCAAGAGCAGAATTCAGCTCCCCTGTCCCCTGTTCATGTTCCACAGCTAAAAAGAAAAAAGGCAGGCTGTTTAGTTGGATGTTTCCACTTTTATACTGTGTGTCCAGATATACCCAATCAGAGAAATATGTCAAAGCTTAAGGCTCTGTAAAACAGGAGGTGCAAAAAGCTGAGTTTGTCCTCTCCTTTGTGCTCAGAAATGATTATACAATAAAGTTTGACTTCTTTTATTTTCGCTACCATTTAACACACACACACACACACACACACACACACACACACACACACACACACACACACACACACACAGTGTGTTTTAGTGCACTACAAAAAACCTTGTTATCTGAATATAAATTAACAGCATTTCTTTGATCTTTTATTAATGTTTCCTCCACATTTATCTACATTGTGTAGATACATACGTGTCTGAATTCTGATTGTAATGTACCCCAGGGTTTCTCAAACTTTTGATGACTGAGTGGCAATTTAGGAAGCCCACATTGAAGGTTACGGAAGAAAAATGCACACATCAAAGTGTTACGTTTGTGTTTGGGATGGTTTTGTTCAGGAAATGTGGTTTATGTTCGTAATCATCATTTTTGTACCATTAACTACTGGTGGGGTGACATTTCTTGTGTAATTGCTAATGTTGGATGTTTAGCAATGATGGCTACAACATATGCGTTAAAATGTTAGATAAATGCAGCTGTACTCTCATTCTGTGTGTCCCCCCCCCACACACACATCAGTGGCTTAGGATTTACAGTTTTTTACAGACGCTAGGACACATTTCTCAATACTTAGGTCACGTTTGCAAAACTCCTCACACAGTGAGCACAACAGAAGTCTATGTGGGCTAAACTGAGGACCAGTTATCATTGTTTTGGCACAAAATGCATTCAATGACTACATCTCTCAAATTTCATGAATTATCTTCTCACTCAGACACAACAACTGCCAAAAATCTTTGTACATACAGGACATTTTGCATGTGCTTACATACTGTTTTCAAAACTGTTAAACTTATGGCCAAAACAATAACACAATGCAAAACTTGAAAAGACAGCAAAATCCAACAGCAATATTTTATTGAAACATATTCTAAATCTAAAAATGCAGTTTAACCAGCCACAGCTGATTCTCATTGTAGATGAACCTCTACACAGGTGTTACTCCTTCAATTCCATTACAAAAGGAGACAACTGCTGAATAGGTTTGTTTTGTGACGTAAACATGGACCCAGCCAGAAATGGAGAAGTGGCTGAAAGAGGAAGAAGAGTGGCTGGGAGGGGGCGAGGAATATGTATGCGTGGTGGAAGAAGAATAAGAGGAAGATCAAGAGCTGTAGTCTCAGATGAGATCAGAGCTACTGCAATTGATCATGTAGTAAATCATGGTCACTCAATGAGAGAGGCTGGTCAGAGAGTGCAGCCAAATCTGCAACGCTCTACAGTGGCATCTATTGTTAGAGTTTTCCGGCAAACCAACAGGTAACTTGTATTCTGCAAGGGCATTTGCACATTTCAGAAGTAAATAAGCTTTTGTGTAATTGTTGTTGCATTCCTGCTTAGGACTCAACGGTTACCTCACACAGGAGGGAGAGGACGGATGTTCACTGATGTGCAGGAAACTGCCATTGTTGATATGGTCATCAGAAACAATGGGATAAAACTCACTGAAATTAGACAAAGAGTCTTGGCAGACAACGTTACCTTCGCAAATATTCACAGTGTAAGCGTAACAACAATTTCTAGAGTCCTGAAAAAACATCAGGTCAGGATGAAGCAGTTGTACACTGTGCCTTTTGAGAGGAACTCTGAACATGTCAAGCAACTCAGGAACCAGTATGTCCAGGTAAGATCAGAATAAAATACAGATCTGTTTTTGAACAAAACCAAACACACACAAAGACAATTATACAAATTTACTACTGTAACAGCTTATGTTGCCTTGTGGATTTATGTTAGAGAGTCATGGAGATTGAAGGCAGGCAAACGCACCACATTTTCATCTTTGTGGATGAGGCAGGTTTCAACTTGGCCAAAGCACAGCGACGAGGGAGGAATGTGATTGGGAAGAGAGCCACAGTGAATGTCCCGGGCCAGAGGGGTGCCAACATCACAATGTGCGCAGCAATATCCACTGATGGACTGCTGCTACACAGACCACTGATTGGGCCATACAACACTGAACGGCTCCTTGCGTTCCTGCATGATCTCTATGGAAGGGTTGTGCTAGGTGAGGAAAGGGATGCGGAGAGAAGGAATCAGCCAACATTTATAATTGTATGGGACAATGTGGCATTTCATCACTCCCGTGCAGTCACCGAGTGGTTTGCAGCCCATCCCAGAATGGAGTCTCTTTTCCTCCCACCTTACTCTCCATTCCTCAACCTCATAGAGGAATTCTTTTCCTCATGGCGGTGGAAGGTTTACGACCATCATCCACATGATCAAATGTCCCTCCTGGATGCAATGAATGCTGGATGCCTGGAGATATCAGCAGAAGATTGCCAGGGATGGATCAGGCATGCCAGGAGATTCTTTCCTAGGTGTGTTGCCCTAGATGACATTAGATGTGATGTGGATGAGAACCTGTGGCCAAATGGAGAAGACCGGGTTGATGTGCATCAGTGGATGGTGTGTATATAAATACTTGTATTTTGGGATTTCTTAGTGCAAAAAAATAAAAATACATAAACAAATATTAACGAATTCTGCATGATGTCTGATTCATTCCAGTAACATATATTGAAATTATAAACAGAGATGTGTCCTTGTTTTACACAAGAAAACACTGTGTAATGCTACATGTTGTTAGTGTTTTTAGGTCATTGTTTTGTGGGTGACAAAGTGTGTTTGTCGGCTGTCAACCTTTGCTAGTGTTCTGGAAGAATGAGTTTATTTGAGACCTGAATAAAGTGTTTTGGTAGTTGTAGTGCATTTTGAATGTGAAATGAACTGCTTTGCCAAGCTGACGGTCAGTTAGAAGGATTGTGTGAAGAGTTTTGCAAAAGTGACCTAAGTATTGAGAAATGTGTCCTAGCGTCTGTAAAAAACTGTAATAGGGCAGTGCAAGAAGTTTGCAAAAGTGGATGTGAAAAATCTACAGTGTGTGCCATTGTCATCTTTGTTGTTCAGCCTGCTGTAGCTTCAGACTGGATTTACTTTGAAATTCAAACATAACAGACAGAAATACATAATTGGAAATGTCAGATTGAACCATAGGTTAGGTTTTTGCTTTTACTACATATCTTTGTGTATTGTTTGAATATTTTTTGCAAGAAGAATATTCACAAAGAAGAGGTGAAATAAATTATAACTTCAAAATAACAATGATGTACAACACTTTTCTCTGCTCTTGTTTTAATAAAGTTTGAGGACTAAAATCTGGAGAAGGCTGCAGAGACAGTTCTCTAATGAGCATCAGCCAATTATAGCTCCACTCCATCTCTCCTGCTCTCGATTACTTTACTGTGATTTAATGCAGTCAAGTTGATGATATAGTCATTGCTATGTACTTATTTTTCATTTTTCTGCTGTTAAACAATGTAACAAGGAAGAATTAGCCCAGTGATTTAATGGTGGCACAAATGTTATCCAAGCTGGTGCAGTGCGATGAGAAGAAAATCACTTTTTTTCATAAGCACTACATAATCAGAAGAAATCAACATGCAAAGATGAATGATAACAGCTGTGTGATAAATTAACATTAATAATGAGATATTACAAGAAAAAACAACTTCACTGCCATGCAAAGAACCCAGAATCAAGCCTCTAAAGTACATGCTCTCTTCACCCGTATGCATTTTAGCTATTAGTACTTACTTTTTCACAATAGACATAGTATGATAGCTCTTCATAAGGAACTTTATAAGATCAAAGGCTCTATAAGGTTGACTAACCACTTAAAGTAAACTGAGTTCTGTGAAAAAATTCCATCCACTTCCACTCTGTCTTTCCTGACCTATGATCTATTGCCAAAGCAGGGATGGTGGAAATACAGTTAGTTCTATAATTTGTTTAACAAAGATGAAATTTTGCCTCTGTACACATTCACAGTGGATTTCAGATCAAACACAAACACATTTGCGGCCAATAACTGTCTGAAGTCGACACGTACTGGGCATGCACTGGTACTCTGCTTCACCTTTACTGTAGCCACCTTCAGTTTCAGTTTCTTGTTTGTGCGTCTCTCTGCATTCAGATTTGTCTTTAATAACTGAAAATCATGCTTTATTGGGTTGAGATCAGGTAGCTGACTAAGTCATTAAAATATCCCATATATATATATATATATATATATATATATATATATATATATATATATATATCCCATTTCTTTGCACTGGGAAACTCTTGGGTTGCTCTTGTTGTCTCGTTAGCAGAGCATAGCTCTGTACACTTAAGATTTCATCCTGTTACTTCTATCAGCAGTCACATCATCAATAAACAAATTGCAGTGCTGATGCAAAAACATTGCCTCTGCCATGTTTGACAGATGATATGGCATGCTTTGCATTATGAGCGGCTTCGCTCTTCTCTAGCCGACAGTATGAAGTTATATTTGCTTCACATTCCCTGCATTCTTTTTATGAACTTAAAACTTAAACTATAACTTAATTTGAACTTAAATCTATTCATATAGTCTTTGTCATCTTTAAAATGATTGTTATGTGTGTATTCTTCTCCCTGTCTTTTTCACTAACCTAGTGAGTTTTTTGTGCGGCCTGTTGTCCTGGTTCTGAATTAAACAATATGATAGAACAAAAATCATTGTTTGGCCCAAAGGGAGGTACTACAACTTTAAAAAAGGACCAGAAATGCTAGACTAAAACATTCATATATTAGACAATAAAACCAGCTATGCAAAAACAACTCAACACTTCTTGTAGGTAGTATACTCTGTATGAAACTGTATGGGCTAGTAGTATTGCTTGATGGCAGTAACAACTTACATTTCCTCGATTTTGTTTCCAGTTTAACTGTTAATGTACTTTTCTATTGTGTACTGTCTTTGTAAGATGGTGTACTTGCTGAACTACTACTTAGTTTATCCTTTACATAATGTAGTACATGTAGTCTGTGTCTTGCAGCACTTGAAATTAAATGTTAAGAAGTTCACCTACTGTAACCTGTACTAGGCTCTTGTATTGTTTCACCCAGTGAAGGAAACGGAGGCCTTGCATCAGCCGTTTAATCCGCTCATTAATTATACATGAAGCTTGCAGAATTATAATAATTGTTTACCAATTGGAAACCACCTTGGGCACAATTAATCTTTTTAAGATGCCAATACAGTAACAATGCCAACACAGTCTCCTCCACTATGTCTCACCACTCGATAAAATGCCACTAATTTATTCAGCTGTGAAATAAATGCATGCCCATATTGCTGATTGCCTCAGTGTATATCATGGCCATCCCGCAGGATTAAGAGGAGGACGGGAAAAGGCACAGAGCTGAAAAGCGAAGCATGGGCAGACAATGAGGTCATTGAAACAGGACCTCTGGGCAAACATATGTAAAAATGTGTCCCACACCTCCTACATAAGGGTAAGGGCACAAATTTAGAGAGACATAAAATTAGTGTTAACAGTCTTCTTTATGCCTATTAAATTTTTTTTTTTTAATGTGCATAATTTTCATCATTGCCATATTGTTGAAGCATTTTTATGCCTCTTTGTACACATATGAATCTTTTTGTTGTTGCTGTTGTTTCTGTGCCTTTGATTTTGTATTTGTATCCACTTTGTATTTGTTCTTTTGTACTTTGTACTATTCTGCAAAAATTCTAATTACTCATTATGACAGGGACTGATAAAAACAATAATAGACTTCTACATCCAGGTTAGCATAATTATTCATTTACTAATGGGAGCAGTATTGTATAGTGGAGGAAACAAGTAGATCTGTTGGTGTGATTATTTGGAAATGGAAGAAATATAAAATGACCATTAATTACCCTCAGTATGTAGGTCCATACACGGCCTTGCCTACTGGTGTGAGGATGATCATGTGAAAGTGGTGGATCAGCCCAAAATCTACAAGGGAGGAGCTTGTTAATGATCTGCAGGCAGTTGGAACCACAGTCACCAAGAACACCACTGGTAACATCCTATGCCATACTGGACTGAAATCTTGCAGTGCCTGCAAAGTTCTCCTGCTCAGGAACACACATGTACTGTATAGGCCTCTCTTAAGTTTGGAAGTGAACATTTAAATGATTCAGAGAAGGCTTGGGAGAAAGTGCTTTGATCAGATCAATCCAAAATTGAGCTCTTTGGCATCAGCTCAATCCACCACGTTTAAAGGAAGCCAATAGATGGGGCATCGGATGAAGCCATAAAGACATGGGATGAGAACCTCCTTCCCTCAGCCAGAACACAGAAAACAGGTCTTCAAGCTGGACAATTACCCTAAATATACCATGAACGCAACAAAGAAATTGTTTAAGTAGAAGCACATTAACCCTTGTGTGGTGTTCGTATTTTTGTTACTCAGCCAGTGTTCATGGGTCTGGTGGACCCGCTAGAGTTTTGGCTTTCCAAATTAACACTATCAAACAATTTTATGTTAAATTACTCAACAGATGTTTACTTCATCCCAATTACAAGACATATGAACAGCAAACATGGTTAATTTTTTCCCTTTACCTTTGTTAGATCACATTTATGAATTAATGTGCTTCTCGTTTTTCTTTTATATAAAATGTTATAAATAAATCCATTATAATCAAGTGGAGTGAGTGGAAAGACACAACACATTTACACGTGAAAAAATAATTAATTGTTTAATTTTTCTTTTGAAAAAAACTGAACACGGGTCTCACAGACCCGAACACCATACAAGGGTTAAAGTCATGGAATGGCCAGTCTCCAGTTTTCAATAGTCTAATAATCTGTGGAGAGAGCTAAAGTTCCAAGTTGCCAAATGCAAACAAAGAAAACCAAAGGATTTCGAGAGTTTCTGTGAAGAGAAGTGGCCCAGAATCCCTCGTGAGATGTGTACAAACCTTCTAACCAACTATAAGAAATATCTTACTGCTGCGTTTTCCAACAACACTTTTTGCACCAAGCACTACATCATGTTTTCCTTGGGGATAAAATACTCGTTTCAACTAGTGACATCTACCACACAGTTGAATGTCTTTTGTGTACTGACATTTTTCTGATCACCACAGCTGTAAAGAGCTGCTGAATTGGATCACATTTGATTTTACCAGTATAGATCTGTTGAAACTGACAGCATCTTTTGCTATTTGCAGTCCATCCACCTCAAGGCTGAATGTGTTCAGTCTATCTACAGAACTTTCTGTGAAGTGTCGCTATCTAAAATATTTTATAATTATTTGGATAAACTTTTCTTGACATCACCCAAAACAGTGCATGTGATAATGCAAATGTGTTGGCCATTTACATCAAACTTCTGTTTATCATTAACCTGCCAGTTCTCTAGATCAATGTCCATGTAATGTTGGATTGTTGCAATTTACAAATAGCATTACATAGCTGCTAGAGAGTGGGCATCATGTGGGCTGCCTCCTGAATGCAGATCCCTCACCTAAACCTAATAGATCAAATGCATGTGGAGTACTTGCTGTTCGATATTAGGACAGACAACCCTGGAAAACATTCTGATCTTATTCTCCCAAAACTGTTCAAAGTTCTTGTGTGGAAACAGCCTAATATAACTAATAATATGAACCAGAGCCTGAAAATAACATGACACATTAGTTCAATGTGTCATCCCTTCTATAGATTCAGAATATAAAGTGGACACAGAAAGGTAAAACACGAGAGACAGAGAGACCGTGTGTTGATGTCACATGATGCAGTGTGATTGGAAATTCCAGTTGCTGAGTAACCAGTGATTATCTGCTGGGCCCAAGATTCTGTTTTAGTGAGCAATGTCTTGTGCACATAAAGTGGTAAAGTCGGAGCACATTCTCCCACTGTTTTCTCCAAGTAATCCCTCCAAATACAAAAATGTACACAGCTATACACATGCATGAACACAAGACACCCGGACACTCAGCAGTTACTTTCAGCTGTGTCAGGAGAAAGACGGGCTGCTTGATGTGTATCTGCCGAAGGTTTCAGTCCATGGGAAATGAGCACGGCTTGAGTCTTGTGGAGCAATCAAAACCTTTAGGTAGGCTATTTGTCCTCTATCTGACTGGGGAGAACAGTAACACTTTGCTCAGTATTGATGAACAGATGCTAAGATCCAAAAACAAACCCATTATTAACTGTTGCCAAAGGCTGGAAAGACTAATTATAGAAATTATATTCCCCATTTACACTGACAGCACATTGTCCATGATAAAGTGCATTTGTTTTCTTTTTATTGACATGCAACTTGGGGTTTCCTTCTGGTAAGAACAGAAGGCTTAATTTATGTTCAAATTACATTATCAGCAAATCTGTTATTAGTTCACATGATGGTACTTATTTCATAGTAAAGCATCGAATGGGACACTAACTCAAGTCTTCTACAGTTAGTTTTTTCTTTACACTAAAATTCATCAGTCCATTCAGAGATCTCTGCAAAAGTAACAGACTCTTCCTTATGTGTGACAACGTCATTAAAAAAAGTGATATCAGAAAATATTATTCAGGATTTTTGAATTTGTGGCGTTTACCTTTTAGTAGTTCACTTTAAATTGCCACATTTGATTTTAACATTTTAACGACGTAAAGGAGGCAGACTTCTCAGGCTGTTTTTATAAATGTCAAAATTATAGTGAAACAATAATGACTATTAGTCATAAATCCTCTTCTTAAAATAAACCTAGCACAAAAAGGAAGAAAATTTGCATTTGGCTGATTTCATATTTCTGTGTTGTAACAATGCTTCTGGGCAATAAACCTCATACTGTTGGAAAGCCCATTTATTTCTCCTTAAGTGGTGCTACATTTATAAGGGATATGTATTTGTTGGTTGAGCAGCAGAGTTGAGGAAAGGATTTTTCATGGGCGGAGCCACATACTCAACTGCTCAGTCCAATGGGGTTTGTGGAAGCAGCCATGTTGACCCAATACAGTGAATTCAGTGGCTAAGATGGACGTCGGCATTACCGATGAGGTCTGAGGTAAACAGTGACAGTGATTCACTGACAGCCTACATGGAAAGGCTTCCAGAGTTAATTGTGCTACAGTGGCCACCGTAGCAAGGATTATGCACTTGAACTGGGAGGGGCTAAGAAGCAGAACTCAGTTGACGGAAATCTGTAATCTACTGACACCTAATGTTGTACACACTGTAACTTGTAATTTGCGCATGCAATGGAAAAGGAGCTAGTGAGAGGAGAAGAAGAGGTGCTTTTTTTTTGTTTATTTTACTGTCAAGATCACAGAAATACCAATGTTCTGTTGAAAAGTCAGACAAGTGGAAAATCAGTTTTTCAGTTCTTTTTTTGCTTAATATTTTTCCATCGCAAGGCAATACAAAACGCTTCATATCAGCCAAAAAAGAAAGAAAATAAAAGACTCAAGGATAAATAAAATAAAAGCTTTAGACATGTGAATAAAAAATAACAGTAAAGGAGATGTAATCTTAATTAAAATCTACCGTTAAAAGAGAGGTGTTTAGCTTCAATTTAATTGTAGCCTTCTGGTAGTTTGTTCCTGAAGGCATACAAACTGAAGGCAGTTTCACCATCTTTAGTAGAGGATTCAAAAATGGTCAATATGTCTGAGATGTAGAGTTGGATGTCTCGAGATCACTTTTACGTGGTCTTGGTCTCGACGGACTTTTGTCTTGGTCTCGGTCTCGCTCTCTCGGTCTTGCGTTCTCAAATCGACGTACTGTTCGGGAGATTTGGAGTCAACCATCAGCAGAGCAGGGGGGCGCTTACTGGGCTTAAGCCCAGTAAATTTTTTCAGAAGCATGGGGTCTTTCGGAGTGTAATTTGTTAGTTAGATGCCTGACTGACAACTGTATAAAACAAAAAACACACGAAGCACATAGCGCACCATCGTAAATTCCCCCTAAATTTGGTATGATCCGAGCTGGGCAACTGAGCACAGCACTTACACATGTGAGGGGGGAGAAGCTGCTGCCTGCGAGTTTGCTGTAGACAGTAGTGATGGGATTTCCGGCTCTTTTTAGAGAACCAGCTCTTTCGGCTCGGCTCACTAAAAAGAGCCGGCTCTTTCGGCTCCGAACCGGCTCTTCAGGTTGTTTTGTTGCTTTAATTTATTTATTATTGACAACAATATAAAATTATGCACAAAAGGAATTACTAATGCAAAAAAAAAAGTGGCTTTATTTATAATATATGTTTATATATAAATATATGCGGTGGCCCCTACAGACAAAACATGTACAAACGCCAAAACACATTTCTAGCATGAAGTGAACTTCCAAACAGAGCTACCTAGATCACTTAAATTACACAATCAAAAGCATGTGTGTATTGTTTGTGTATTTATACACAAGCATTCATATATATTCAAATAATAAAAAAAAAGAAAAAGTTCATTTACCTGTTACTACCACACACCAAATCTGGTTGTTGGTGCTTCCTGGCTTGTGTAGCCACTAGCTAACAAAAGCTCAACACTGCACCCAGCATCCTGGAGCACTTCTGTTGTCTTTTTTACGTGTTTTGAAGTTTGTACGTGCTTTGTCTGTAGGGGCCACCGTAAATATACTTTTATTTATTCACGCCACATAAAATGTAATAAATAAATCATATAATACAAAAACCAACTATTCACATTTCAACTTTTAACTATTTAAATTTTCAGCTTTTTCCTTTTAAGTGAAACAACACGAAACACTGCAAACCACAACACAATTAAATATAAATTAAAATATGAAAACAAAAAGAAGATGCACATTCTCTGTCATATGGACCTGCATGAATAAACTTTTAGAATCCTTTATCATCTGCAACTGAAAATAGTTGTGGATGATTACTATACCTTTCTAATGTGATGTTGTTGTCCATGGCTCTCTTTCTCTCTCTCCCTCCCGTTCTGTTCCTGTGCTACTGTCATTTCTACCCTCACTTAATTTCTTTTCGCTGCTCAGCTCTCACACAGTGGCTCAACTATGCTCCAATCACTCCATATTGTGGCCAATTACATGTGAGGATATAGGATAATATCATTATGTGAAAAACAGAGAGGGTGAGAGACACGACAGTCAAGTGGACCATGTGTCTGTCCTCTCAGTAAGTGAGTGAGACAGTAGACAGCGGTGAGGAGGGCTGTGCGAAAGCAAAAACACATAAATATGCCTGACACCCGTAAACGAAGCAGCATCTGGCTGCAGTTTAAAGACTTTTTTGTCTCGGTCTTGGTCTTGGTCTCGTCTCAACTTGGTCTCAGTCTTGGTCTTGGTCTCGATACCCTCTGGTCTTGGTCTTGTCTTGGTCTCGGATTAGGTGGTCTTGACTACAAGTCTACTGAGATGTACTGTCAAAACCAATTATGAACAAAGAGTAACATTTTAATTTCAGTTAAGTTACAGCCTGGTATACTGTGAAGTGGGTTTTTTAAAAGTATTTTTCTGTCTTTAAGCAACAGCATTTTAGATCAGCTAAAGCCGTTTTCACTTCTTAGGTAGACTATTGCAATAGTTGTCATGGTCTCCGTGTCTCCCCAGCTGGCTCAGTGCCATATGTTTTTGTTATTGTTTTTGCCCTCCCCCTCTCTCTCTCCTGTCCTCTGTCTGCCTGAGCGGAGTTTATCATGGGTTCCCGCCCACACACCTGGCCTGATTGACCACCTGCCGCTAATTTACCTGATTACCTGGCTACTACTTAAGGTGGTATCTCAGTGCTTCTTGTTGCTGGACTGTTGAATAAACTGAGTTAGTGCAGCCCTGGCAAATCCTAGTCTCCTTGTGAATCTCTTGCTTGTTTCTGACCATGTGTTTCTTTGTACATTGATACCTTGGACCTGTCCCTGTTACCCTTCCCTTGATCCCTGAGTTTGGCAGTGTGGCGTAGTGCGAGTGGAGGGAGAGCGTGAGTGTCTGAAGAGGACCGTGGTATGTGTGATCTTGGCTGTGTGTACGGACATTTCCCCCTCCTTCCCATGGATCCCTGGAAACCTCGACCCTTGCACATTGTACATATTGCACCTGGTGTTTTTGTAAATAAACTTTTGACTCTTCATTCTAAGAACTCTGGGTCTGAGTCTCTTCACTCCCATGACAGTAGTCTAATAGGCTTGACAATGAATTATCTATCCTACCTACTGATACTGGGGAGGATTTATTTAAGACAATACAAAATATGGTTTAGCAAACTAGGCACAATAATGCAATCACTGCCTCAGACATCATGTGATAAATTACAGAGCTTGGATATACCCTCTGTGGAAACCATTAAGGATTCCTACAAGGAAAACCTTGGAGAAACAATCTCTTAAAAACTATGGAAAGAAACTCAGGGAATCATAAATTCTTACCTCAAAAATGAAAGGCTTTGCTTATGTAACAGCTCATTTACACTAAACTGTAAGTGTCTTGTTAAAGAAAGCCCTTACTCTGTGCTCTGTGATAAATGAGGAGGGTGGGAGGCTTGACTCTATTTCTGTTCTACAATTCATTGTCTGGAGGAGCAGAATGTGTTTGGGTCAGTTTATAGTTGACAAGCTTAGACAGTTAGTCCATTACTGCCCACTAATAAAATCTATCGTTTAGTGCAATAGATAACTAGCTAGCTTCTGGTTTTCTCTGTCATATGGAACGTCTTGCAAAATGCACAAATCCCATCTATCTATCTATCTATCTATCTATCTATCTATCTATCTATCTATCTATCTATCTATCTATCTATCTATCTATCTATCTATCTATCTATCTATCTATATATATATATATATATATATATATATATATATATATATATGGATATATATATATATATATATATATATATATGGATATATATATATATATATGGATGGATTTGGATGACATTTTAGGACTAATGCACAATATTAACAATCAATAGGCAGGTCATATGAACTGGCAATATTTCACTATTCCCAATGGCATTTGTTTAATATGAGAAGGGACCTTTTAGCTAATAAATCTTTCCGGATACATGAATATGAAATGTTGTCAGTTATAGTGAATTGATTTGCGTACTGAACAAACTCTGTTACGGTGAAGTTCCACATAAGCTATCCTGTGCTCAAACCACTTTATATTACTGGTCTATTGAGCAAATTCATACAGACACCGTAGGGTGTGTTGCACTCACCGCAGAAGGTGATAATTCTTAAAGCACGCTAAAAGTTTGCTTCATTAAAAAAAACCCAAACATAATGAAATAAGCAAAAAGGAAAATGCTAATTTTATTACTTACATATTCTGGGAATATCAGTGAATATACAGGATATCAGAATGTTTGCAACTTATACTGATTAGATGAAGATGGCAAAAAATAAATGCTAGAAGGGTTTTTATGCCTGAATGTGGTTATGACATAGTTTTAAACAAGATTTTTGCTGCAAAGTTAACACCCTGACACAAAAAATCAAATTACAGGAAGCCAGAGTTCACAAAGAATAAAAATCCATAAAAGGAAACTTGAATCTGAGAAATTCCAAACCATGAACTGAGTAACAGGAGGGGGATTAAAGATACACTGACAAGGACCGATAGGAGGCCGAGGCTATAAACAGCTTCATGAGGCATCCAGATTGTCTCAAATGAATGACTTTCTGAATAACTAAATTAACTTATCATTTGTTCATTTTCAACAAAAGACAGCACCTTTCATGTCATCGTAAGGTTTACTGAGGTATAAATGTTTTGCATGTATTTCTATATTTCCATGCACTGACTTTTCAATTCAATTCAATTCAATTCAATTCAATTCAATTTTATTTATATAGCGCCAAATCACAACATAAGTCGCCTCAAGGTGCTTCATAGATACAGAGAAAAACCCAACAATCATATGACCCCCTATGAGCAAGCACTTTGGCAACAGTGGGAAGGAAAAACTCCCTTTTAACAGGAAGAAACCTCCGGCAGAACCAGGCTGCGACCGGTTGGGATGAGAGAAGGAAGACAGGATAAAAGACATGCTGTGGAAGAGAGACAGAGGTTAATAACAGATATGATTCAATGCAGAGAGGTCTGTTAATACATAGTGAGTGAGAAAGGTGACTGGAAAGGAAAAACTCAATGCATCATGGGAATCCCCCGGCAGCCTATGTCTATTGCAGCATAACTAAGGGAGGATTCAGGGTCACCTGGTCCAGCCCTAACTATATGCTTTAGCAAAAAGGAAAGTTTTAAGCCTAATCTTAAAAGTAGAGATAGTGTCTGTCTCCTCAATCCAAACTGGAAGCTGGTTCCACAGAAGAGGGGCCTGAAGGCTCTCCCTCCCATTCTACTTTTAAATACTCTAGGAACAACAAGTAGGCCTGCAGAGCGAGAGCGAAGTGCTCTAATAGGGTGATATGGTACTACAAGGTCATTAAGATAAGATGGGGCCTGATTATTTAAGACCTTGTATGTGAGGAGCAGGATTTTGAATTCAATTCTGGATTTAAAAGGAAGCCAATGAAGGGAAGCCAAAACAGGAGAAATATGCTCTCTCTTTCTAGTCCCTGTCAGGACTCTTGCTGCAGCATTTTGGATTAGCTAAAGGCTTTTCAGTGAGTTTTTTGGACATCCTGATACTAATGAATTACAGTAGTCCAGCCTGGAAGTAATAAATGCATGAACTAGTTTTTCAGCGTCACTCTGAGACAAATGGAAGAACGCAGTCTTACATATTTGTTTACAGTTTTTTCTGATTGCTTAAGCACATTTTTTGTAACTATTGGCTAATTTTGCAAAACTCTTCACACAAATAAGAAAACCTGTCACCCAATAATCCAAACATTGTAGTTCTCTTGCAAAAGCAAACACAGCTAGATTAACTCTTCACGCCTTCGTAAAAATGGTGTTTCCGTATCAAACAGTACACACAAGCCATCATCTACTAAGCACACAATGCGCCAACTGCACACTGATGGTATGAATACAAAACACTTCTGGCTTTTGCTTTCTCTGTGCACAAGGTAGGCTATGTCAGTTTGAGCTCATACTTCTGTCATAGATCCATAAGCATAGAGGGATCCAAACTTCAAGTTCTGGTGTTTATTCAAACACATCAAAACAAACACAAGTGTTTATTTCCAAGTATAGGATTATTTGCAATCACCATAATGACTATATGGGTTACTTGGTCTGCAGTGAACATGCTTCCTCTGCCCCCAGCATCTGGTCATCTAGCAATTCTGTAAAGTAACAATTTCAGTATTTTTACATCAATGGTATTGGTGTGTTTCTCATTGGCATATGGCAGTGCTACAAATCTTTGTGCGAAGTGACTGTACTAACCGATTCTCATTTCAAGATGTCCTTATGATGCTTGCTACAGTGTAGCGGCTCGAGTTAGGCTGGACCCGTTGGCCAGCTACCCTCAGGGTCATTCCACGGTTGATTACATGGTCCACTATTGTAGCTCTGATGTCATCAGCAATTCTATTTCTTACTCTTCCTACCCTTCCTCTCCCCCCTCCTCGTCTTCCTCTTGCTCCTCCTTGTCCTTGTCGTCCTCTTCATCCTACTTCTTCACCTCCACGTCCTCTTCCTCGGCCTCCTCTACTTCTCACTCTTTCTGCTCCCTCCATTGTACTCCGCACACACAGCTTACCTGTATTATAGTGCTTAGGCTGATTGCAAAGTGAACTAATTATCTAAAAAAGTTTTCACATGTGAAAGTGTGCCAGACAGTTGGCAAATTAGTGTTAATGATAGCCATACATGTGTATACTTTTGCTAGGAGTGTGTTGGAAATTTGGTAATTTAGTGTTGTGCAGTGAATTGTGCCTACAGTTTTGCAAAGTGTGTGTTACAAAATTGCAAACTGAGTGCAAAGCAGTTTTTATGCTTTTAGTTTTGCAAACTCAGTGAGTGGTTTTGCTATAAGTCTGAATAGTTTTAGAGATTGTGCTACAGGAATCACAGTTAGGGTCTAAGCAATCAGAAAAAACTGTAATATGTGCATTGAAGGACATGTCCTGGTCAAAAATGACTCCAAGGTTCCTCACAGCGTTACTGGAGGCCAAGGTAATGCCACCCAGAGTAAGAATCTGGTTAGATACCATATTTCTAAGCTTTTCAGGGCCGAGTACAATAACCTCAGTTTTATCTGAATTAAGAAGCAGAAAGTTAGCGGCCATCCAGGTCTTTATGTCTTTAAGACATTCCTGCAGTTTAACTAATTGGTGTGTGTTATCTGGCTTCATGGATAGATAGAGCTGGGTGTCATCAGCATAGCAGTGAAAATGTATGCTATGTCTTCTAATGATGCTGCCTAAGGGAAGCATGTATAATGTAAACAGAATTGGTCCTAGCACCGAACCCTGTGGAACTCCATAATTAACCTCAGTGTGTGAAGAGGACTCTCCATTTACATGCACAAATTGGAGTCTATTAGATAGATATGATACAAACCACTGCAGTGCAGTACCTGTAATACCTACAGCATGTTCTAATCGCTCTAATAGGATATTATGGTCGACAGTATCGAATGCTGCACTAAGGTCTAGCAGGACAAGTACAGAGATGAGTCCACTGTCAGAGGCCATAAGAAGATCATTTGTAACCTTCACTAAAGCTGTTTCTGTGCTGTGATGAGCTCTGAAACCTGACTGAAACTCTTCAAATAAACCATTCCTCTGCAGATGATCTGTTAGCTGTTTGACAACTACTCGTTCAAGGATTTTTGATATGAAAGGAAGGTTGGAGATTGGCCTATAATTAGCTAAGACTGCTAGGTCTAGAGATGGCTTTTTGAGTAAAGGTTTAACTACAGCTAGCTTGAAGGCCTGTGGTACATAGCCGATCATTAGAGATAGGTTGATCATATTTAAGATCGAAGAATTAATTAATGGCAGGACTTCTTTGAGCAGTTTTGTAGGAATGGGGTCTAAAAGACACGTTGATGGCTTGGAGGAAGTAATTATTGAAGTTAACTCAGACTCTTTTTCTCTAATTGATCTTTCTAACTTAACATCAATGGTACTAAGAGTAGCTGTAGATAATATTACATCTGTGGGATGATTACTGGTAATTTTTTCTCTAATGATAAAAATTTTATTTGTGAAGAAGTTCATGAAGTCATTACTAGTTAACGTTAAAGGGATTGTTGGCTCAAAAGAGCTCTGACTTTTTGTCAGCCTGGCTACAGTGCTGAAGAGAAACCTGGGGTTGTTCTTATTTACTTCAATCAGTGATGAATAGTAAGATGTTCTGGCTTTGCGGAGGGCTTTCTTATAAAGCAGCAAACTATTTCTCCAGGCTAAATGATGATCCTCTAAATTTGTGACACGCCATTTCCTCTCCAGATTACAAGTCATCTGCTTTAGGGTACGTGTTTGAGAATTATACCACGGAGTCAATACTTTTGACTGGCATTTAACCCTTTAAGACCTATCATAGAACCAAGTCCGCCAGAGCTTATATTATATTTTTACATTCTGTGGAGCCATTTTTGGGAGCATTTCAGGTTGATATACATCAATACAACCATTACAGCCCAAATTTTAATAATATGCATGCATTAAGTGCATAGTAATTACATAAGTTGCAAAAAAGTGCAATAAACTACAAAAAAAATTGAAAATCGTTTTTGTTTTTTTAACATATATTTCTAGTTAGAGAAGTTTAAGAGGCTTATCCCTCAAAACTGTAAATACAAAAAAGTTGCACAAAATAGTTTCCCACCACAGGAAATTTATTGTAAGTGTCTTCATAGTTTTATTTTTGAAACACACCAATTTTTATATACTGCAGGAAAAACGAAAATGAATATTATAATGCAAATTTGCAAAAAAACAGCATATGCATCAAAATAAACTATTTCCAGCAGTGCAATATGAGTCCTAAGCATCCCAGAAACGACACAGAAAGTCATAAAGTCAAACATAACTTTTAAAAACACCAGTATAGGCTCATAAGACTCATGGTAAAAAACTACATTTCCGCAAAATGACACCACTTCCGGTTTATGGTAGGTCATGGCGGACATGCGATAGTTCGCGCTGATGGACGTAGGAAGTGTTATGAACAGCTGATCGGATCGGCAAAGTGTGTTTCTGGAATATTATGTTTTTGTTCCTGCAAGTGCTGTTTATGCAGTTTTTGCAAAGCTATATGTGGAAGGAAACTGTGACTTAGGACAAGCTGATGGCATAAGATGTAAGTACAACTCCTCCAGTTTCATATGCAAAAAAAAATTATTGCGCTAGCTTACAGTTTTTTACAGACGCTAGGACACATTTCCCAATACTTAGGTCACGTTTGCAAAACTCCTCACACAGTGAGCACAACAGGAGTCTATGTGGGCTAAACTGAGGACCAGTTATCATTGTCTTGGCTCAAAATGCATTCAATGACTACATCTCTCAAATTTCATGAATCATCTTCTCACTCAGACACAACAACTGCCAAAAATCTTTGTACGGACAGGACATTTTGCATGTGCTTACATACTGTTTTCAAAACTGTTAAACTTATGGCCAAAACAATAACACAATGCAAAACTTGAAAAGACAGCAAAATCCAATGGCAATATTTTATTGAAACATATTTTAAATCTAACAATGCAGTTTAACCAGACACAGCTGATTCTCATTGTGGATGAACATCTACACAGTTGTTACTCCTTCAATTTTTCAACTCCTTCAATTCTGGCATGCCAGAAGATTCTTTCCTAGGTGTATTACCCTAGATGACATAAGATGTGATGTGGATGAGAACCTGTGGCCAAATGGAGGAGACCGAGTAGATTAGCATTACTATTGTATGTGTATCAGTGGATGGTGTGTATACAAATTCTTGTATTTTGGGATTACTTAGTGCAAAAAAATAAAAATACATAAACATAAATACATGATGTCTGATTCATTCCAGTAACATATATTGAAATTATAAACAGAGATGTGTCCTTGTTTTACACAGGAAAACACTGTGTAATGCTACATGTTGTTAGTGTTTTTTAGGTCATTGTTTTGTGGGTGACAAAGTGTGTTTGTCGGCTGTCAACCTTTGCTAGTGTTCTGGAGGAATGTGTTCATTTGAGACCTGAATGAAGTGTTTTGGTAGTTGTAGTGCATTTTGAATGTGAAATGAACTGCTTTGCCAGGCTGAGGGTCAGTTAGGAGAAATGTGTGAAGAGTTTTGCAAAAGTGACTTAAGTATTGAGAAATGTGTCCTAGCGTCTGTAAAAAACTGTAAGTGGTTGGAGTGCTGCCGGGATTTAAAAATAGTTACGCAAAATGGAGCGTGCCCGCTCTGACCGGCTTTAAAGGGTTAAACCAATGGGGCAATACTACGGCCATTAACCAAATATTATCTGGTTTAAAAATTATTAGTAAATGGTTAAAAATATGATCATAATATTTAAAATATATGAAATGAATATGAAGAAGAAACATTAACTTATTTGCACATATTTTTTTACAGTAATACTTCCATATTGTATAGGTTGGCACCGATAATATAAAAGTTCACGTGTGAAATTGGTGACAATAAAATATTAAATTCAATTCTTTCATGTGCTCTAATCTGGCAATTTTAGTAAAAGTGAAAAATATTTTTTCTTTTTCTTTTCTTTCATTTCTTTTCTGATCATGTAACATTCATAAAAAGTAAAAATAAACAATGAGGTCATATTTGTGACGTATTTTCACTAGTTTAAAAAGTCCAACATTTTGGCATGCTTAAACTTCTTTATATATTGGCTTTAAAATGTGTTTACTATTAAATCCTTTTTCGTTTATTTCCCCATCATATGTAACAAAAATCAGGCAAAAATGTAAAAACAAATGTTCTTTTTTGATTCTTCTTTTTCATCTCGTGGTATTCATTAAAACATCGCTATAGAGATTGGCAGCAAATGGCATCCATTCATGGTTCCCAGGGGATGTGTTTTAATGACACTGATGATTCCCCAGAGAGACTGTACAGCAGCAGATTGATAATTTGGGTTCAGAGTGCAATTTCTGGAGAACCATGTGATGAATTGGCTTGGCATTTGCTATAGGCATTAATGTCACCCAGAGAAAGAATTGCAAAGGCCTGGATCCCCCAACTTTTTATTTAGCTCCATCAGGTCAATATGTTGATTTGTCCACATCTTTGGCTTATGACAAAATGCCTTTAGTGTTGGGTTAGCTGGATTACACAGATGGATTACGTGGCAGAAACACACACGGACGCAGAATAGTTGGTGATGCAAGTTTTATATATACACGAGTAAGGGGGAATATTTACAAGGGAAAGGGGCTATATACAGTGATAAATAAAAATGTGCCAGCAGGAAAACACCGAGGCGATGAGATGGAGCCGAAGCATACAGGTAGGTAGCAGACGCACCGGAGCTACCTGACAACAGGGAACAAAACAGGGTTTATGGCATACCGTTGATAGCCGAACGTTAAACACAAGTGGACGGAGAGAGTTGGAGAGCTTACTTGACCACCCAAATCACAGCCGCTGCGGTGATCGCCGCCTGATGGTACGTAGCACTCCGTCGCGGATCCAGAATAGCCAACACAAAATCCTAGGTAGGCGGGCAGGCGATGGAACAGGCTAAGACAAAGAAAAGTAGGCGAAACGTGGATCCTTTAAAACATACAGCTCCACAGCGTAAAATCAACAGATGCAGCCTGTGCTAACTCGTTACCACTTGTGACAGCGATAATACTCCGACACCAGACGTCCGTGACTCTGCTCCCTAAAAGCGCTCACTGATGACGTCCGATGCGTCGCAGGTGTGTTGGAATGCCATCAAGCCCCGCCTCGCCTACCTATAACCAAAAGGAAAACAAAACCCAAACAACAACAGTACACCTACCGACCACCTCCTAACAGTATCCCCCCCTCAAGGAACGCCACCCGGCGGTCCTCCAGGCTTGTCAGGATGCCTCCTGTAAAAATCCACAATAAGCGCTGGGTCCACAATGAAGGCCCTCGAGACCCAAGAGCGCTCCTCCGGGCCATACCCCTCCCAGTCCACCAGAAACTGGAAACCTCGGCCACGACGGCGCACATCCAGCAGCCGCCGGACTGAATAGACAGGACCCGCGTCCACCACCCGGGATGGCGGAGGAGGTTCCACGGGTGGGCACAGCGGGCTGTGAGAGACTGGCTGCAGTTGAGAAACATGGAACGTAGGATGAATCCTCATAGAAGCCGGTAGTTGCAGCCTCACAGAAACAGGATTGATGATGCGTTGGATGGTGAAAGGACCCAGGAAGCGAGGGGCAAGCTTCCTGGCCACGCACTTCAAAGGAACATTCGCAGAGGACAGCCAAACCTGTTGGCCCACGGTGTATGGAGGCGCAGGCGTTCTCCTCCGATCAGCAGCCCGGCGAGTCTGAGACACGGTCCGGAGCAGCGCCGCCTTGGTCCGGCGCCAAATCCTCCGACTGCGACATAGATGATCCCGCACGGCCGGAACCGCAATCTCCGCCTCCTGAGTAGGAAACAATGGCGGCTGATATCCCAGACAGACCTCAAACGGAGAAAACCCCGTAGCTGCCGAGGTGAGAGAGTTATAAGCATACTCAATCCAAGCAAGATGACCACTCCAGGAAGCGGGGTCAGAGGAGGCCACACAGCGCAAGGCGGACTCCAGCTGCTGATTGGCCCTTTCAGTCTGTCCATTAGACTGTGGGTGATAGCCCGAGGAAAGGCTCACCCCCACTCCCAACGCGGTACAAAAAGCCTTCCACACCCGAGAAACAAACTGAGGCCCCCGGTCCGACACAATGTCCAAAGGAAGTCCATGTAACCGAAAAACATGATCCACGAGCACGCGAGCAGTCTCCAGGGCAGAAGGAAGTTTAGACAGAGGGACAAAATGCGCCGCCTTGGAGAACCTGTCCACAATGGTGAGGATCACTGAGTGACCAGCGGAACGCGGCAACCCGGTAACAAAGTCAACTGCAATATGCGACCAAGGTCGACCAGGGACAGGCAGGGGATGCAGCAACCCGGGGGGGGGGGGGGGCCAGGTGACGGCTCTTATTGCGCGCACAAGTGTCACAGGCCAGCACATACTCGCATCCCTCGCCAAAGCGGGCCACCAAAAGGAGCGCCGTAGCAGGGAAACCGTACGACGCACGCCAGGATGACAAGCAAAACGAGACGCGTGCGCCCAGTGCAAGACACGCGCGCGCACGGCCGCCGGAACAAACAGTTTACCCTGCGGGCCCGAACCCGGGTCCGGATCCTGCCGCTGTGCCTGGCGCACCAAGCTCTCGATCTCCCATGTCACGGCCCCCACCACGCAAGACGAGGGGATGATCGGAACCACCCCCGTAGACTCAGACGCGGGGGAAAACTGACGGGACAAAGCGTCCGGCTTAACATTGCGAGAACCCGGGCGAAACGAGATCGTAAAATGGAACCGGCTAAAAAACAGCTGCCACCTGGCCTGCCTGGAGTTAAGCCGCTTCGCACTCCGAATATAAGAGAGGTTCCTATGGTCCGTCCAAACCACAAACGGCTGTTCCGCCCCCTCCAACCAGTGACGCCACTCCTCCAAAGCCAGCTTAACTGCCAGCAGCTCACGATTACCCACGTCATAGTTCCGCTCAGCCGGAGAAAACCGCCGCGAAAAAAATGCGCATGGATGGAGACGGCCATCATCGGGCGAGCGCTGCGACAACACCGCCCCCGCACCCACATCAGAAGCATCCACCTCCACCACAAACTGTCTGGCACCATCCGGGTGGGCGAGAACGGGCGCGGAACAAAACAACTCCTTCAACCGAGCAAACGCCTGCTCGGCCTCAGGAGACCAACAGAAAACTCGAGCCGAGGACGTAAGCCGGGTGAGTGGAAGGGTGATCTGACTGAAGTTCTTAATAAATCGGCGATAAAAATTAGCAAACCCCAAAAACCTCTGCAGGTGTTTGCGCGAGGAAGGAGTCGGCCAATCAGCAATCGCCCTGATTTTGCCAGGATCCGGCCCCACCCACCCCTTAGCAAAGACATAGCCCAGGAACGACACAGAATGAGCATGAAACTCGCACTTCTCCGCTTTCACAAAAAGTTTGTTTTCCAGGAGGCGCTGCAAAACGCTGCGCACCTGCTGAACATGGTCCTCAAACGACCGCGAAAAAACAAGGATGTCATCCAAATAAACGAACACACACCGATTCAAAAAGTCCCGAAGCACATCATTAATCAACGCCTGAAACACTGCCGGCGCATTCGTCAGACCAAAAGGCATTACCAAGTATTTGTAATGTCCACGGTGAGTGTTAAAGGCCGTCTTCCACTCATCTCCCTGGCGCATGCGCACCAGATGGTACGCATTGCGAAGGTCCAGCTTCGTAAAAATGACCGCGTCCTGTAAAGGTTAAAAAGCAGAAGAGATCAGGGGAAGAGGATATTTGTTCTTCACAGTAATGTCATTAAGACCCCGAAAATCAATGCAGGGTCGGAGAGATCCATCTTTCTTATCCACAAAGAAAAAACCCACCGCCAACGGCGAAGATGATGGACGAATCAGGCCCGCCTCCAGTGACTCCGTAATATACCTCTCCATGGCTGCCTTCTCTGGACCAGAGAGGTTATACAGCCGGCTGGTGGGCAAAGGAGCTCCAGGTAACAGTTCAATGCCACAATCATAAGGGCGATGGGGGGGAAGCGAGAGCGCACAGCGTTTACTGAAAACCGCCGACAGATCATGATATTGTTCGGGTACAGACGAAAGATCCACCTCCTCGGGCGCCAGCTTAGACGAGCAGACAGGCGAAGGCGGAAGAGCAGACTGTAAACAGTGAGACAAGCAGTGGCTACTCCAACTCTCAATGCGACGGGAGGACCAATTGATATGAGGATTATGACGCTCGAACCACGGATAACCTAAAACGATGGGAGACTCCGGGGAGGAAAAAACAAAAAAAAAGAAGAACCTCACGATGATTACCAGAAAGAATCAACGAAACCGGTTCAGTCTCATGAGTGACGGAGGGCAGTAACTGACCGGTGAGAGCCACAACAGAGACGGGAACCCGCAAGGGTATAATCTTAATCCCGAGGCGCCTCGTGAGACCGCCGTCAATAAAATTCTGCTCAGCGCCAGAATCCAAAAGCGCGTTAGTAGAGAAAGCGCCAGACGCGGCATTCACGACAGCAGGAAGTTGCATGCGGGGAATTTGGGAAAGAAAGGAAGTGCCACCCACCAGTACCCCCACAGTTACTGGTGGGCACCGCCTTTTGACCGCAACGGGCAGGTGGACACAAAATGGCCCGACTGGCCACAATACAAACACAACCGTCCTTCAAACCGCCTCCGACGCTCCTCCAGCGTCAGCCGTGTATGACCCAACTGCACAGGCTCCTCAGCGGCGGACGCCGGAGGAGACCGTGCGCGGGCCGGACCGGGAGGAAGAGGACGGAATATTGTGCGCACCGCGGCGCGCTCAGCACTTCCAGCACAGACCCGGCCACCCCTCTCCCTCTCACGCTCGCGAAGGCGATTATCGATACGAATAGCCAGATTAACTAGAGCCTCGAAACTCTCCGGTTCGTCACGAGTGGCGAGCTCATCCTTCATGCGATCGTCCAATCCAATGACGAAAGCCCCGCGCAACGCGTCCTCACCCCACCCCGTCTCCGCGGCCTTAACCCGGAAATCAATAGAAAACTCCGCCACCGACCGGCCCCCTTGGCGGAGCCCGTGCAGTTGCCGCGCGGCCTCATCCGAGCGCAGGGGGTGGTGAAAAACCGCCTTAAAATCCTGAACAAACTGCTCATACGTGACAGTCTCCACGGGATGCAAAGCGAGATAAGCCTCGGCCCAGTCCAAAGCACGATCACGAAGGGCACCGATAACATGAGAAATCTTAACAGCATCATTGGAAAATGCTTGGGGATAACGCTGAAAAAGCAAAGAAACCTGAATCAAAAAACCCCCGCAACGGCCCAACTCTCCCGTAAAAGGCACCAGAGCCGGGGGAGCGGGGTCACGAACAGAGCCCACACTCAGTGAGGCAGACGGTACGGGCGGGGGAGCAGGAACAACGGGAGCAGTAGGAGGAACTAGCCGAGCCAAAGTCTCTTGAATGGCCGACAGGGTCTCATTAACTCGGCCTGCCCATTGCTCGGACGCCGCCAACTGCCGAGACAAACTAGACAAAGACTCCTCGTGTTTCTGGAGTAAATCGCCGGACGCGGGACCTGTGTGTTCTGCCGAATCCATCAAAAATGGTCGGAGTATTCTGTTGGGTTAGCTGGATTACACAGATGGATTACGTGGCAGAAACACACACGGACGCAGAATAGTTGGTGATGCAAGTTTTATATATACACGAGTAAGGGGGAATATTTACAAGGGAAAGGGGCTATATACAGTGATAAATAAAAATGTGCCAGCAGGAAAACACCGAGGCGATGAGATGGAGCTGAAGCATACAGGTAGGTAGCAGACGCACCGGAGCTACCTGACAACAGGGAACAAAACAGGGTTTATGGCATACCGTTGATAGCCGAACGTTAAACACAAGTGGACGGAGAGAGTTGGAGAGCTTACTTGACCACCCAAACCACAGCCGCTGCGGTGATCGCCGCCTGATGGTATGTAGCACTCCGTCGCGGATCCAGAATAGCCAACACAAAATCCTAGGTAGGCGGGCAGGCGATGGAACAGGCTAAGACAAAGAAAAGTAGGCGAAACGTGGATCCTTTAAAACATACAGCTCCACAGCGTAAAATCAACAGATGCAGCCTGTGCTAACTCGTTACCACTTGTGACAGCGATAATACTCCGACACCAGACGTCCGTGACTCTGCTCCCTAAAAGCGCTCACTGATGACGTCCGATGCGTCGCAGGTGTGTTGGAATGCCATCAAGCCCCACCTCGCCTACCTATAACCAAAAGGAAAACAAAACCCAAACAACAACAGTACACCTACCCACCACCTCCTAACATTTAGTGCTAATGACACTGGCTACAGTATTGTTTTAATATGTGAATTTAGACAATCCTTAAAGTTGCGCCTTCGATAAAAAGTACAAGGTTGTATGTTCTAGCCAGAGCAAGTTTGTTCTGTATCAGCCTGTTGTTGAGCACTCACTTGTATTGTGTAATTTCTATTTTATTCTTAGTTACTAGTTCCAAAGTTCACACACGCTAGAAAATTCAATTTAAAGATTCCTCAATAATAAAACAAATCACCTGTGGTTTAACAGTACTGTCAAACCAATACACAATGCACAAACAACAGTTTTATTTTATTACACTTACGCTAACATAATGACTTGTTGTCAACTCGATTAATGTCATCTTCACTTCACCTGCTCAACTCAATGAATGTGGGGAGGGGAAGACAACAGAGATCAGAAGAGAGCACAGAAACTGCTCTGATTGTCGATAGCAGGAAAATGTAGCAGAATCTCCCAAGCTAAAATAAAACGAGTGCAAATAATTTGGTGAATAAAATAATAATTAATATTTTTTCCTTGTTAAAGAAAACAATGATTCAGTACTTTCATTTTGTAGTTATATGTTAAAAAATATTGTTTCACAAAGTTAAGAAGTAATGGTTTAATTATACCAGACTGTAAACGACGCACAATATTATAATGAAAGAATTCATTTCATATTGTGTTCAGTGAATACAGTGAATCTCTATATTGTATCCAGTACATAATGTACTCATTGAATTTGCTGTGCTACTTTTAGATACAAAACATAACTGTATTGTGTATGTGCATCTTGGACAATAGATGAGACTTCTGGTTGATTCATGCAAAATAGGCTTCTGTATAGCAGGGACAACCCAATCAGCCAGTCACTGATGATGACTGATTCTGCAATTTCCACAACCCTGTATTGATCAACACTGGGTCGTGTAAATGAAACAAATGCAAAACATCAAATTGAACAAAAAGCAAATGGCTTTGATCACAACCATAAATTTCAAATATAGATACATTATTTACAAATGTTTAATATTAGCTGCAGGGTATCATATTACATTGCGAGGTGCAAAATATCAAACTTGGCAATGCTACACACAGATGTGACCCCGGTCACACTGAACAATAAAATAATAAAATCTTGTTGGTGTGTCGACTTCTCATAAATATTCATGGATAGGTGAGCGAACAGGTCGACACGGGCCGCACTTAGTTTTTCTGTCACATCAGTTGTCAGAGCAAAACATGCTGACCATAAATATGCAGCAAGTGAACAAGGTGAAACTATAAATATTCAATATTGTCTTTAAATATCATGGATTTGATACACATTCACTCTCAAACAGTCCAGCACTGCTGTTGCTGAGGTTTGATGGAATTAATGTTAACATACAATGCTTGAATCTCACTGTTGTTAAGCATATTTAATGAAACTCCATTATATACTGCTATGCAATTTAGACTTTTAAAAGAAAACATGTCATGAAGACAGAAATAATGCAGCGGTGCATTTCGTTACCTTTCTGCTTTCTGTGTTGATACATCTGAGCTCTCTTTTGAAGGTCATTTCTCTCCATTGACCAAAGCAGATCCTCCAGCCACCTCACTTAGACACACAACAGACATCAAAATCAAACAGCCTTTTTCTTAATATCTTGTTTTGATCATGTTGACATGTCTTACATTTTTTGGGCCAATCTGTTTCTCATTTTAACAAATTACATAAAAAATATTGGTTTGTTTTGGCAGTTTTTTCTGAGTTGTGGATATTAAAATGAATCATCCTTGCTTTCTACAAAAAAATATTTATTTCTAGACAAACAGTTTAGCTATTTAAAAAGTGAAACATCTCTTACTTGTCCACAGCCAGGATGCTTTTACTCGTTATGGTTCACTGATTCTGAAGATGCTTATAATTTTGGCTGTTTCTATGATTTGCTTATATGTTAGGTGTAAGACCAAAAGTTTAAACCAGAAATGACTAAAATACACTTAAACACTTGAATTTTGGCAAAAAAATAAAATAAAAAAAAATAAACAAATCACTAAAAAATAGTGAGCTAAGTCCACATTAATTTTCTTTTTTGTCTGATTTTTAACCTGTTATGTGTTGAAATTTGAAGCAATCATAAATAGATAAGATTAAGTGGCTTTAGTTCAAGAGGTAGAGCAGGTCATCTGCTAATTGGAACGTATATGGTTCAATGCTCCAGTCTGCATGCCAAAATATCCTTGGGCAAGACACTGAACGCCAAGCTGCTCTGCACTGCAGTCATCAGAGTATGAATGTGTGTGAATGTTAGGTACAAATCAATTACATGTATAAAAAGTGCTTCTATGAACGGTTGTGAATCGGGCATGTTATATAAAGACCTTCTTACAATTCTTAAAAATTAAATATTTTGTTTACCGTGTTTGTCATATGTGCATTCAGCATAAAAAAATCCATAAGAAATGGCACATTTAATTTCAGAGGCAACTTTTGAAAGAAATGCTGACCAGTGAAATAATTATAAAAACCCAGATTATCCCACATCTGCCCACACGAGGTATCCTAGTAGTAGCAGTAGGATGCTGATTGTGGTGACAAATAAACTGAATACAAACTTTGCTTGCAAGGTTATAAAATAATATACAACCAAGTGATTCCACAATTTTGATTTAGCCTAATTAGGACCAATGACTCATTGTCAGAACTGATTAAGTTGATTTATAATTAATTAATGGCTGGTGGGTCACATGCTGAACTTATGCTTAGCGATACACATCTGGATTGCACCAGAAGAACGACCCCTACAAACACATGAAAACAACAACTTCAGTTCTTGTTAATGTTTCGTCAGCACAAGATGAGCAAGAATTAAAAGTTTATTGTCAGCATTGACATGACTGGAAGTACTTTCACAGGCTCTCCTGGATAATAAGCTGCTGGAAGGTGCTCCACCTGGAGACTCTGTTGTCCTGCTGGGAGACTTCAATGCTCACGTGGGTAACGACAGCGAGACCTGGAGGGGCGTGATTGGGAGGAACGGCCTCCCTGATCTGAACCCGAGCGGTGCTTTGTTATTGGACTTCTGTGCTAATCACAGTTTGGCCATAACAAACACCCTATTCGAACATAAGAGTGTCCATAAGTGCACGTGGCACCAGGAGGCTCTAGGCCGTAGGTCGATGATCGATTTTGTAATCGTATCACCAGACCTGTCAACTGATCACCACCTGGTGGTGAGTTGGATCAGGTGGCGGGGGAGGACACTGGACAGACCCGGTGCACCTAAACGCGTAGTGAGGGTGTGCTGGGAACGTCTAGCAGAGGTCCCAGTCCGCGAGATCTTCAACACACACCTCCAGCAGAGCTTCAACAGCATTCCGAGGGAGACTGGGGACATTGAGTCTGAATGAACCACATTCAGCGTCTCCATTGCCGAAGCTGCTGCATTGAGCTGCGGCCGCAAGGTGGTTGGTGCCTGCCTTGGTGGTAATCCCCAAACCAAATGGTGGACACCAGAGATGAAGGGAGCCACCAGGCTGAAGAAAGAGTCCTATCGGGCTTGGTTAGCCTGTGGGACTCCGGAGGCAGCCGACAGGTATCGACGGGCCAAGCGGAATGCGGCTCGGGCAGTGGCTGAAACAAAAACTCGGGTGTGGGAGGAGTGCAGAGAGGCCATGGAAAAAGACTTTCGGACTGCCTCGAAGAGATTCTGGCAAACCGTCAGGCGTCTCAGGAGGGGAAAGCGGTGCTCTACCTGCACTGTGTATAGTGCTGGCGGAGCGCTGCTGACGTCGACTGAGAAAATTGTCAGGCGGTGGAAGGAATACTTCGAGGACCTCCTTAATCCCACTGACACGTCTTCCGAGGAGGAAGCAGAGTCTGGGGATGAGGGGAATGACCCGCCAATTTCCGGGGGCCAAGTCACTGAGGCAGTTAAACAACTCCTTGGTGGCAGAGCCCCTGGTATTGATGAGGTCCGCCCCGAGTTCCTGAAGGCTCTGGACGTTGTAGGGCTGTCCTGGTTGACACGCCTCTGCAATGTTGCGTGGAGATCAGGGGCAGTACCTGTGGACTGGCAGACCGGGGTGGTGGTCCCCATCTTTAAGAAGGGGGACCGGAGGGTGTGTTCCAACTACAGGGGGATCACACTCCTCAGCCTACCTGGGAAAGTCTATGCCAGGGTGCTGGAAAGGAGAGTTAGTCCGCTAGTCGAACCTCAGAGGAGGAACAATGCGGTTTTCGTCCTGGTCGCGGAACACTGGACCAGCTCTTTATCCTCTCGAGGACACTTGAGGGTGCATGGGAGTCTACATGTGTTTTGTGGACTTGGAGAAGGCATTCGACCGTGTCCCTGGAGGTGTCCTGTGGGAGGTGTTGCGGGAATATGGGGTGTCTGGCCCATTGCTACGGGCCATTCGATCCCTATACAACCGTCGCAAGAGCTTGGTTCGCATTGGCGGCAATAAGTCGGACTCGTTCCCGGTGGGCTCCGCCAGGGCTGCCCTTTGTCTCCGGTTCTGTTCATAATTTTTATGGACAGGATTTCTAGGCGCAGCCAAGTGGCGGAGGGCTTTCGCTTTGGTGGCCTCAGAATCTCATCTCTGATTTTTGCGGATGATGTGGTTCTGTTGGCTTCATCGGGTGAGGGCCTCCAGCTCGCACTGGAACGGTTCGCAGCCAAGTGTGAAGCAGTGGGAATGAGGATCAGCACCTCCAAATCTGAGGCCATGGTTCTCAGCTGGAAAAGGGTGGAGTGCCCACTCCGGGTCGGGGATGAGTTTCTGCTCCAAGTGGGAGGAGTTCAAGTATCTCGGGGTCTTGTTTGCGAGTGATGGGAGAAGGGAGCCGGAGATCGACAGACAGATTGGGGCTGCAGCTGCAGTAATGCAGACGCTGCACCGGTCCGTCGTGGTGAAGAGAAAGCTGGGTGTAAAAGCAAAGCTCTCAATCTACGTCCCTACCCTCACCTATGGCCACGAGCTGTGGGTAGTGACCGAAAGAACGAGATCGCGGATACAAGCGGCAGAAATGAGCTTCCTCCGAAGGGTGGCTGGCCTCTCCCTTAGAGATAGGGTGAGAAGTTCGGCCATCCGGGAGGGGCTCAGAGTAGAGCAGCTGCTGCTCTACATCGAAAGGAGCCAGCTGAGGTGGTTCGGGCATCTGACAAGGATGCCCCCTGGGCGCCGCCTGGGTGAGGTGTTCCAGGCATGTCCCACCAGGAGGAGGCCCCGGGGCAGACCCAGGACACGCTGGAGAGATTATATCTCTCGGCTGGCCTGGGAATGCCTTGGTGTTCCCCCGGATAAACTGGAGGAGGTGGCTGGGGAGAGGGAGGTCTGGGCCTCTTTGCTTAGCCTGCTGCCCCCGCGACCCGGCCTCGGATAAAGCGGATGAAGATGGATGGATGGATGGATGGATGGAGATGCATTTATTGGGTTTTGTGGAATGGAAACTAAGCATGATTGCAAGCGTGACTGCAGGTATGCACACACACACACACACACACACACACACACACACACACACACACACTAAGTATCTAAGTAGTTTCTAAGTATAGATCATCTTCTGCGTCTCTGTCTTTTGGTGTGCCACAAGGCTCTGTGCTGGGGCCATTAGTGTTTTTAGTTTATTTACTCCCTCTCCAGCACATTCTGAGCCCTTTTGAGGATATTTGTTACCATTGTTATGCGGACGATATCCAACTCTATATATCTTTTAAGCCGGAGGAGGTTTCTAAGCTGCGGCTTTTAAATGTGTGCTTGGAAACCATTAAAGGCTGGATGGCTGAAAACTTCCTCCAACTAAATGATAACAAAACCGAAGTCCTCTTATGTGCCCCAGATAGACATAGACCCAGTATAATAAATGCTCTTGGTCCTCTTTCAGCGTTTGTAAAACCATCTGTCAGGAACTTAGGGATTATCCTTGATCCTGCTCTTACGTTAGATAGTCATGTTAAATCTCTTGTTCGGTCCTGCTTTTATCATTTAAGAAATATCTCTAAATTGAGCTCTATAATATCCTATACCGAACTCGAGATTGTTATTCATGCTTTTATTTCATCACGATTGGACTATTGCAATTCCCTGTTTACTTGTTTAAACAAAGGTTCCTTGGAGCGTCTGCAGATCGTTCAGAATGCTGCAGCAAGACTTTTGACGAAAGTTTCTAAATATTCACATATAACACCGTTGCTTAAGCAGTTACATTGGCTTCCTGTCGAATCTAGAGTCCATTTTAAGATTTTGGTTTTAACTTTTAAGGCTCTTCGACAACAAGCACCACCATATATTATTGAACTTTTGCAGCCCTATGCCCCTAGTAGGTCTCTGAGGTCGAGTAGTCAGGGCCTACTTGTCATTCAGTATACGAGACTGAAAACTAGGGGTGATAGAGCTTTTGCTACTGTGGCCGCTCGACTTTGGAACTCCCTTCCTCAGGACCTACGATCCGTTGATTCATTGATTACTTTTAAAAAACAGCTAAAAACTTATCTTTTTAAAATTGCTTTTTGTTAACTTTGTTTGTTTTTTGTCTTTTAATCTGTTATATCTGTAAAGCACTTTGTGATGTCTATCTAGAAATGTGCTATATAAATAAAATTTTACTTACTTACACACACACAACAGTAATATAGACATTTCACTGCACTAGTGTTCTATATATCAGTAATAACCAAGGTATTTAAAAAATGAAATATTGATTTCAAGTTAATAAATAGTTGTAGAACTGTTCTTTTGTATCCTTTGTACAATTATGGCTGCTCCTTTCATCGCCCTACACTTTCACTTTGCATTTTGAATACAATTAATTTGCCAAAATGAACACATGAAACACAAAATAGACAAGATTAACAGTAATATTAATAAAGTAAGTTACATAATTATCGATTCGGGTCATATAGGGATTCAGGGACACACAGGTATCCTTGTTGTGTTTGTGCCTTGACACTAGCCACAGCAGTATTAGATTCCCTGAGATAATCCTTCTATTTGGAGTGGAAAATGGTTCAGTGTCAAGCCCACATTACAAGGTTGCAGTGGTAAAGTAGAAGCGCTGTGGTATTGTGGTCATCACATTCACCTTATATACCAAAGATAGTTTGACTTGAGGAGGAGACACAAACCTAGTCTCAAGGTTCCCAAGCTTGTGTACTGTTAGTGCAAGTACCAAGTCTGGATAAATCAGACAGAAAACATTTTATCAAATCAAACATGTGGATCCATCCACTGCCTCCTGGGAAATAAGGGAGCAGCCTAAAGTGGCTGTGGGGAAGCAATCTGTAAGCTCCAGCCACAGAGCTGGAGTCTATGTCCTGGTGGGAACTTTGTTTTTTTGTTGTTGTTTTTATTAATTAGTTAAAAATGTTTGTTTAGGTTTAGAAAAAGATATTTCTCTATGTATTTATTTTGTAAGTATTTTCACAGCATTATCACTGCACATGATTCTTCACAATATGTAATATCCTTTACATGCATCTATTAAACCACTGCTGACATGTCACAGCACTAATGTTAAGGATACGCGCACGTTTTTAAGACAACAATGATTTTGACCAAACACGCTGAAACAGGAACAGGCTAACTGCTACTGAAATATGAACACTAGATTTTATGTTGTGAATGTTAAAATGATCATTACAATAATGTAGTGCATGATTTTTGATTCATAGAGGATTTAAGTCCCTGACATACTATGCAGGTTTAGAGATGGTTTAAATATGTTGATAATTTTACAGGCTGGGCATCATGGTAGTACCCACATGCAAGCAGTGTTCCAAGTTTTCAGCTCTTTCATGAACTGAAAGAAAATCTGTATGAAAATATAAAAGTATAATGTTGAAAAAACAAAAACAAGTAAAAATCTTGATACACACACTCTACTCTCTCTCTATATATATTTTATATATAATCTATTTTCCCAGACAAGGAAAGGATAGAAGAAAGCAGTAGAAAAACCAAGGGGGCAGAAGGAACAGATGAAGGTGAACTGGGAAAGGGACTAAAGCAAGAGTCAGGTGGTGCTGGAGACAGTGTCTGGAAATAAACCCAATACAGATGGAGAAAAAAAAAAACTAGAAAAAGCACCCACATCTCTACTGCATCAGAGCAGCACGGCCTGCAAATTCCCTTATAGATAGTTTATGGAGTGGAAAACATTCAATTGCACCCTCACTGTTCTGGTCAGAAGTGAAATGGAAAAAAGGACACAAAGGGCAGGAGAGGGGAAAGAATCAAAGGGAAGAGGGAGAGAGAGAAGGTGTAGGAGTCTGCAGTTATTTTCATGTAATGGTATTTTAATGAATCCTCTGTTAATTCATAATGGAGTCATCAAGAAATATATGACGCCACAGTAAAACACATTATCGATAACTTTGTTTTTATCAGAGAGGTGGCTTTGCCATGGAGTCTGAAGTCTTCTTTTCTTCTTCCTTTCCAGTCAGTATACTGGTTAAATACAGAAAGACCTGAGGACCACACAGTTTGGATTGATCCTGTGGTTACCAGGGTGTGTTTGAGCTTTTTTGTATGATTGTGTGTATCATGCAGTGGCCGATGGCGTGATTAATAAAGCTTATCAGTAACTGCAGCAGCTTTGCTTCACTGAGTGCCATACAGACTCGCCTGGCAATTCCACCTTCTCACAACACACACATGAGTGAATGCACAGCTAAAGAAACATACACACAAAAGTCAAGCTGATGCCATTTATCATCTGAGCTGCAGGAGAGCTGTAACTACTTTTTTCTTTTCTCCTACTCTTCTTTTTCACTATACACTGCCCCAGAAGGCATCAACTCCGCTCCACTGCCATCTTTCTGCCTATCTTTCTCTGCTGTCTTTCTAAATCACTTAAATGTACTACTTCAAAAGATGAAAAAAAAAAATCCTCCCCATCTTTTCCTTTTCGTCCACTTTCCACTTCCAGGCTTTTAACCTGACTGTTTCACCTTCTTTCATTCAAGTAGGTGAAAAAGAACGGTTTCACAGTTCCCTGTGTAGTCCTCTGAAAAATCAAGTACACTATTACTGTTTCCATAGTAATTAAAAGGGTAAGTAGAAGTTAGATGCTGAAATGCGCTTGATTAAGTGATCATCAGCAAGTGTGACCACATATATAAAAGTAGAAGTTTGGGCAGTTTGCCGTCAGGTGTGTGTTAACACAGTGCCACAATCTTCCTAGGAGTGGACGTCTCAGCAAATTAACCCAAGGTCAGACGGAGCTACATCTCAGACTCTACAGTGAAAGTGAAACTTCATGTCGGTACAAATTGAAAAAGACTGAAACAGAAGAGAAACAACAGTGGAGATGTCTGCTCTAACGCACAACCATTGGTGGAAACAAAACAAAGCATATCAGCAAATTACCTCATACCAAGCATGCAAGCATGGAGGTAGAGGGGTGATGATTTGGTTTTGTTTTGCAGCTAACAGTCATTGAGTATCTGTCCAATAGCTGTAGCTTGGCCCATACACAAAAATGTTGTGGCATGACCTTAATGTAGCTTTGCACAAATAAATGTCTGCAAATCGCAAAGAATTGAGTAGAGAGTTGGCCAATTTCCTCCATAATGATGTGAGAGCTTGATAACCTCAAACACAAAATGATTACTTGCTGTTCAGTAGTTTTTCACAACACTGTACAGAGTTAAAACTTTATTTTTCACAATCCTGTATGTCTAAGACAATGTTTGTTTTTTCTCTCACATCTATTAGAGTGATGTGCTTCATACAAAAGATTCAGTTTTGGTTGTTGTAGGGAATAATCCTATTTATTTCTTGAAAGCATGTGATCATATTCAGGGAAGACATATTTCTAATTTCATCGTAATGGATGTAGTGGATGTGGGCAAAGGTCTAAACAGACCTTTGCCCACATCCAGTTATTATTACTGGTGTGCAAGATGTAACCAGAAGGTTTTATTAATTTTTCCACAGAGTGTAAACAAATCTAACCTTCTTAAACTTTAACTACTGTCCTTGCGTGCACCTCGGGACTGTTTCCACTGCTTTTGCTCCGAACCTTTGCTTACTGGTGTTGGGTCATATCAAAACTTGAAAACTTCTAATTTCATTTTCTAGAAAATGATGACATTTCACAGGGTCAAATTTCAGCATGCTGGGTTCAGGTGCATATTGGCAAGACAGCAAAAACATCAGTTTCCTTTAACATAACTCTTTGCACACAGTCAGACGCTGAGGGATGAACTCACCGGACAAAACCCTGTAAATGTCACAGTTTGACAATAGGCTCCTGATCTTGTGTGTGCCACCTTCAGCCTTGGACACTGCAGACTCTTCCGCTGAATGCTGCAAATGCTTCCTGTGAACACTGTTGTCTCTATAACAGGTGAAGACTAAGCTCTCATCATCATCAATGATGTGACAGTTTAAATCAGAAGAGGGTTTTTGCTTTCTCCAGTTTGAGGTTGACAGCAAAACTGGAAATGTGGAAAAGCAAATGTGATCACTACACTTTGAGAGGTGAAGGATAACCTTGCAATTGACAACGGCAACATTTAAATCAGGTATGGCTGTTTTTATGGACAAAGCTGCAGAACATTTAGACACAGAAATGGTAGTTCCAAAATTTATTCATTTTTCAGTAGCATTTTTCTAACACTTCTAATTATGAATCTGAAATAAAGCCACAAAATGTTACTAAAAGTGCTTCTTTGTCCGCCATAAGTCCAGTAGTGCAAACTGGTATCCAGGTCTCTACTGTAGTATGTGTATAAATGTAATAATTTTAATAATTTTGAGTAATTTTACTTGCTTACTTTGAATCACTTTTCTTATTTTATATTTAAAAGCAGATTTTAACACTAAGTGATAGCCAGTAAGTCAGTGACACTGGGATTAAATAATCATCTGCATTTCTGTCAATTTTCCTAAAAGCACAATAATGCTGCACACATTTTGGTACATCCTTGTCAGTTAATGCGTCTTGCTGAAGGATGTTTTACTTTAACTGATATAAACTGGGCCTGGTACATAAACTCTTGTACTGATTATCAGTACAAGTATCAGTCTATTGCATTAGAACTGTCATGGTCCTGGGTAGGTGACCCAGTGTTTTGGTTTTTGTATTATTACTGATCTTTGTTTTCATATGTGTTTCGACTGCTAGTGTGATGGTTTCTGTTTTGTATTTCCAGTTCTTAGGTTTTGGTCCCTGTACTCCGTGTAGTATCAAGTCCGTGCCCTTGAGCCAGTTGTATTTCCTGTTTTACTTTGAAGGTCCGTGTCTCAGGTCATGTATTCTGTGTTCCCTGCCTGTCTTCCATTTCCTTGTTACCTTGTGTGTATATTTAGTGTGTAGTTACCTCTGTTCTTTGTCAGAGCGTCTGTGTATAATCCCCGGTGTTTCTCTGCCCAAGTGTGTCTCCAGCTATGTTTCCAGGTTCTAGCTTGTTAGCTCTAAGTTTCCAGATTCATGTTTAGTGTCCCCAATTTAGCATTCTTGCAGGTTGTTTTGTAGTTTTTCTTTTCAGCCACAAATAAAGGCTTGTTTTCTGTTAAACACTCTCCTTCATCTCCATTGCCTGCATTTGGGTCCGTTTCTCTATCTCCACAACCTTGGGAGATGAGTACCTAGCTTTTGTTCAGCATCATATCATGAATATGAGTTTAGAGAAACTTCAAAAACACATTTTAAGTGTGGAAATGTGCGCAATGTTTCAGTGTAATTTAAACTATACAGATTTTGTGGAGTTTGTTTTGCCAGCAAAGACTTATTTCTTTGATTGTATTATGTGTAAAATGCACAGTTCTCAATACATTACTATACTGGCATGTCTAGCAAATGTACAGCTTTGCTAACTGATCCAAACAGTAGTTTATGAAAACAAGTCCTTAAGATGAATAAATTTAAAAAAGTGTTTGGAAAAGGTCCAAAATATATGTATGTATTGCAAAAAAAAAAAAAAAGCACATGTAGCACGCACTGACAGCAGAGATTTCAGTCTACTGGGCATCTGGTTTGATACCTCTCACTGCTGTTTCACACACTTGGACACTTGACTGCACCCGACTATTTTATCTCCCACGGTGTTGGAGGTGATGCTCTGAATAAATGAACAAGGATTTGGACAGACCACTGAATTCATCAGCAGTCCGGTTTGGTATGAGAAAGCTTTTTGACAAGTGCACTAGTGACACAGAGAACATATTAAACATTCGCTCAACATTCCAGTTTTGATATTTCCAACACAGTGAAATACAGCCTGCTGATGAGGTTGTGTTAAATGTTGGAAAAAAACAAGATGTGGTGCTGCCAATCTTGCTCTTGTTGCTTGCTCTTGTATTGTTTAATATGATAGATTGTTAAACTTGTTTGTTTATTGCTGTATTTGAGTTGGATTCCCCTTTAACTTAAGCTGCCGTTTTATAGATTGAAGATCACTCAACCAGAAAACTCAACACTTGCTTGTTTATTTCAAACTCTGATTCTGAAGATGATCAATAAATAAGTAGAGCATTTCATCACGGACCAAACTGGATATTCAGGCCTTGATTCAGGCTGCCAACCTGTGCATGCACGCAAGCACACCTCTACTTTTTAAATTTTAAATTTATTTTTTTTCCTAGGCTGGAAAGACAGACTGCCATAACAGATGTTTTTGTGTTTGTAGGAATTCCTGGTATTACACGTGTGGTAGAATCAAATAAGTACTCTTCAGATCGTATCTAAAACATTATTGCTAGTACTTTAAGTAGTTTAAGAACTACTAAAATACTACTATAAATGCATGTCTAATTAAAAGATATGACGTTTTCACTAATTAAAGAAGCCACACTGCAGCTATGCTGTTATTTGTATTTTTACTGTCTTACAGTACATTTGACCATTTTATTGATCTATTAGCCTATCCTGTGGAAACATCTTCTCACTTGGTTTTAAATGGACATCTTGTTTCACACTAAGATTTTCCACATAACGGATAAATCAAGAGACCTTGAATATCAATCTACAGGTCTCCTTCTTAGATCTTCAGTGAGGTCCTTGGACTTTCACGTAGTTCTGAGTATTGGTAAATTCAGGCAGTGGTTCAAAGAGAAACTACCAGCTGTAGTCAATTATGATTTCTGATGAGAATAAACCCTGGATTTGGCAAGTTAAAAGACACTGGAAGACTCTGGGCAACACTTATAGAAATATTAAACGAGGATATGAAACACTGCACATATAAAGGCTAATTTAGATCATAGAGCCCTGCCTTGAAAAACTCACATAGATGTAACACTGTCTGTGAAGCTGGATTTAAAAGAATCGGTGCTTAAGTGTTTAAGTATTGAGAACATAGGTAGCACCATCATCTGTCAGTACAGAACGTTACTTCATATGGTTGATTGGTTGGCTGGTTACGGCTAATAGACTTACATGAGTTTATCGAATCAATAAGTCAGAGGAAAATAAGGAGAGTCAAAGTAAAAATCAGTTTAAAGGGATCACTTTTGTGCTGCCAATAGCTGCAGCAATAAGTTTTATGTTAAGAAACTGAGGATATACTGTCCACTTTCACTGACTCGTTAGCAGTATCTGGCTCTCCATTGTTTGACTAGCTGCACACATGCGGAAAATTCCAGCTGACAACCACTTACTACTAAAGAGACAGACAGTAAAAGAGGACAGTATATCCTCAGTTTCCTAACATAAAACTCCTGCAGCAGGAGTTAGCACAAAAGTGATCCCCTTAAACTGATTTTAAATGAACCTTTATATGTATAGCGTTTTATGTCCTCTTTAAGTACATACATTTAAATATTTGACACTTATGTATACTTGTGTATGTGGATTAGAGAAAATCCAAAATAAAATAAAATGTATGTCCCCAGTTCTTTTTCTTTTAAATAATTAAAGATGTATACTGTAAGATTATTTCACCTTGGAAAAAGAACAGTTCCAAGAAATCATTAAATGCCCGAATTACCACGACATCCATGCCCGTGATGACGGTGTATGCAAACATTTGACCTGAATTGCAAGAGATGGATAATAGCTGTTTTGATGAAAAAGTCCTTTAACACACACACACACACACACACACACACACACACACACACACACACACACAAACAAACAAACAAACAAACAACAACAACAACAAATAAAAACATTCATCACATCATAAATGTAAAGCTAATATATGACACGACCTTGTCAGGACTAATTTGACATAAAAATTTTATCTCGTATTTTTAACATAGTTTGCAGAGATGTAAAGCGTATTTTGAAAAGCTTTTCAAATGATTAGAAAAAAGACCTTCAGGGTGTTTATACTGAAGACAACTGTCAAAGTTAAAATCAGGCTACTTACTTGCCTGAATTACTAAATTAGAACAAATATATTATATACATTTTATAGGCAGTACAAAACACCTCACGTAAAAATGAAAAAAAAAAAAAGACATGAAGACATTTTACTGTGGTTATGTATAACTAGCACAAAGGAAAGAATATAAAGTTGCATCAGTTGCATCATAGATATTAGAAGTTATAACGTGTGTCTTGCTAGAAACAGTTGAACTAATTCTGATTCATTAAAAAAAATGTAATTTATTGGTTAAATGGTTCTACCAATGGAGAGGTTCTGTGTCAAGCTCAAGGGAAGTGGTAACACCTTTGTGGTTATATGACAGCTGTTTAGAGGTAACACACAACAAAACAGTGATGAGAATAGTGTTATGGTGTTAAGAACAGCTACATACCGTAAGTGTAGTAATATTGGTTTCAGTAATATTTCTTTTTTAGAATGCATTTTTCTTAAGTCAGGCCACGATAGTTGCACAATGTTTTAGTAATGCAAATGAAAATAAAATTGACTAATAATTACAAAAAGAGCAATAAGAAAATTGGCATAAAATCAATATACAATATAAAAATACAACTTTACAGAGTAATATAGTTTCGGAAGCTTCATCTTGTTTTAACCACATGAGGTGTGATATTTTGGCAGTGCTACTTTTTTAGAAGTTGTTGCAACTGAATGTTATGCAGGGTTTTGTTTTGCTTGTTGCGCAAGCAGTGGAGTAGGAATTGCAACACTGAGCATCTCTCTGTCTCTCTCTTACGCAGACACAGGCGCACACACACACACACACACACACAAACAACTTTACTTCTTTTACCTTGAGCAATTTATTCCAGACACGTTCAGTTGAACTCCTCCATCCTCCTAGTTCATCCATGATATCTGTCAATAGAGCCTGGAGCCTGCAGCTGTGGAAGTTTACACACAGGCACTCGCACAGGATCAGAGGCTGTAGCATAACATTACACTTTCTATCTAAGAGACACAACCAAACATACAGTTTCTCTATGTATACACACACACACACACGCGCACACACACACACATAAATCCCTAATTACAAATCTACAGCAATGTGTAACTTTCCATACCATGGTGATCTCTGTACAGGGTGTATCAGACAGTCGCAGTGCTGACTGACAGTGTTGGGAAGGTTACTTTTAAAATGTATTCCACTACAGATTATGTTACTCAATGAGAGGAACGTATTCTGAATACTTTGGATTACTTAATATTCTATCCTGCTTTTTACAACTACATGAATGTACTATTGCTGTGTGATTTATTATTATTACTGAAGGTTACTCGCCATACCAATATCAACTAGATTTTTAAATCTTAATATAAAATGAGTAACAGTAGGGTGGACATTAGGTAAGGCTGCACTTTTTTGCAGCGTTCTCGTATAGAAAACTATTCCGCGCGTATATAAAACAGGTCCGCGGCGCCGAACCGTAGTAAAGGGACCTCTGGATAATACGTCGGGTTCCTGTCATGGTCCTGGGTCGTGCGACCCAGTGTTTTGAGTTTTAGTCTATTTTGATGTTTATTGTTTGTTTAGGTTCATTAAGTTATTCTAGCTCATTTGTAAGTTAAGTCTCCCTTGCCCTTCATGTGTTTGTGTCTGTGTGTCTTATGTTGCCAAGTTCATGTTGTCGTTTCTGTCATCTTCCCCTGTACATGCAGTCTGTGTTGCGCCGTCTGTGTTCCCACCCTACATGTTTTCACGGTCAGTCTTTGCAGTTATCACCATAGTCTCTGAGTCTTCTTAGTCTGTCACAGTACTAGTTTTCCCAGTTTAGTTATAGCACTCTTTTTGGCTGCAGTGGTTATTATTATATTTACATGCTTCCATCTCCCGTTTCTGCTTGGTGACAACTGGTACTTTCCGACTCTCTCCTTTCTTCCTCCCTAGTGCTCACAGACACATAACGGATATGGCAGTCCATTCTCTCTGCAGCACGGACTACACTGCCCACGAGGCTACATTCTTTAGGGCTATGCCTGTAACACTCTGCCTATTGCCTTCATATTAAATAATTTTTAAAATAATTTAAAAAAATATTTCTTCACATCATTATGCGGGCCGCAAGTAGAGGTGACATGGGCTGCAAGATTGAGATCCAGGCATTAGAGCATCAACGTATTCATCATTAAATACGTAACTCCGGTACATGTATTCCGTTACTCTCCAACACTGCTAACTGAGAGGCAAACATGTACACATGCAGTTCCACTGGTACTGATATTTTCATCTTAAATTTTCAGATTGTACCCTGGAAGTACTGGAAGGTCAAAGTTCACAGTCACTTGCAAAGTAGTTGACCCTGCTTTGGAAGTGACTGCGCGATCTATGCCTCTGAGTCTTGATATCTGGGGGCATGGGATAGATATCGTGGATATTTTACAGGCTGTGTCATTTAATTGGCGCCAGTGTCCGGCAGCTTCGCCTCTGTCAGTGTGCCCCAGGGCAGCTGTGGCTACAATGCAGCTTGCCATCGCCAGTGTGTGAATGGGTGAATGACTGAATGTAGTGTGAAGTGCTTTGGGGTCCTTAGGGGCTAGAAAAGCGCTATACAAATGCAGGCCATTTACCATTTAATTATTTTGTTATCTGTTCAGGACAGAACAGGTGCTTTGTTTGTTTTGAATGCTTTCCCCCCTGTTTAGTAGTTTTCCCTCTGGGCAAACTACTAAACACAAACAGAGTTGTAAAGAGGACATACTCTGAGAGTTGCTTCCTATCTAGTGTGCAGAAAACCAACTATAATGAAAATAATTATAACTAATGTTTTCTGATATTTCCTATTACTCCCTCTTGTAAATGATCATTTTAAATATTCTTTTGGTGTCCTCGGTGATTCACAACATTAAAAGAGCATTCTGAATGACTTCAGGCCGTCACATTTGACCCTTTTCACTTTCACGCTCCCTGTACTTTTTCTAAAAACCAAACCAAACACATTTTTTAAAGGTTATCAGAAGTGACACATTCACTGAAGTGGCTGCTTATGACAAAAACTTTGATGCGGAATTTGTTTTGTTACAATTAATTTGCATTAAATGCGAGAGAGAGGTATTGAACTTAGAACAAGTTCAACAATATTTACTGATTCTTCATGAAAATCCCTTTATTTCTCAACTTATTGTTTTGTTTCTGCTGAGGTTAAAAATGTCAAATTTTGGGTTTTTTTGTTTTTAACTCTCACTCTTTGGCTCATATGAGTTTTTCCTTTTAATTATTTACGACTTGTCAGTAAAGATTCCATTCAATTCAATGTTATTTATACAGTGCCAGATCCAGGGATTTGAAGTAATGAAGTACAAATGTTTTATTACTGTACTTAAGTAAAATTTTCAGGTTTCTGTACTGTACTTCAGTTTTTATTTTTCTAACCATTTTTTCACTTTTACTCACTACATTTTCACACAAATATCTGTACTTTACATTCTCCTAGCATTAAAAAACAAAACGGGGAAATGACAATTTAGGTTTTTAGGACATTGAAGGGGAGTTATTATTATTATTATTGTTATTGTGTGCACATTTAAACATCATTTAAACAGTGATATATAAAAGACAATCCTATTGGCGTATCCATCACCAGTGCTTATTGCAGGGACGAAGGAAGAATGACAAAATAAATGGCAATTTATGTTTAGAGCACTTTACTCAGGGGTTAAAGTGGGCTGGAATTATCTGGAACAGCGTTTCTGGCATTGATGTTAATAAGGTGTGGTCTTTGTACTTCAGCGTCAAGCTAGCACAACAGCACAAAAGCAAGTATAAAGGAAGTAACGTTTTTCTAAAAGTGGCAGGTCATTTCTATCAGCTCGACAAACAACAGTAACCACACAAAATGTTTCTCTGCAGTCTGTCGCACATCGTGTCTGCTACACTGTTAAAAAAAACATCTTAAAAAAACGGTAATATTCCGGCAGCTGGGGCGCCAAAATACGACAGAAAATAACTGTCCCATAAAAATACAGTTATTTTCAGTAATGAAAATAGAGTTTGTTGCGCTAATTTGACATGGGATTCTGCCTTTTCCAAATGCTTTTAGACATTAAATTAGGAACATTTTTACGTGATCAAACAATGAAATTACCTATAAACAAGGTCACTGAATGTGGAAATATGAATCATAATATGTAAATGTACAGAAATATACAGTTAACAGTTGGTTTGAATAATAATTGATTGCATGCCCTGGGACAGACTGACAGAGGCGAGGCTGCCATATCGCACCATCGGCCATCACTAGTAGGCGGTAGGTGAAGATTCTTCACCACGGCCACAACGACGGAGAGTGTCCGAGCCGGGGCGCGAACCGGCAATCTTCTAGATCACAAGGCGAACTGCCAACTCTTGAGCCACGATCGCCCTAACTAGCAATGATAATAATATTCATGTGATGTAACACAAGCTTATAGGGATCATGTTATATACTTTTCCATAGCATTACATTTGAATTCAACAGTTCAATCTTTCAAATAACGGACAGATATTTGTGAAACCATGATACATTTGTGAATGTATTTTAACAATCTAAATATGCATATGTACAGACAGATACATTTAATAATCATGACAATTATGTTGTATTACATTACAGTGATTTAACGTTAATTTACATTCAAAATGTGAAGTCAAAGTCTATTTACGTAACTTTAATGATATTCTAGAAGAACAGAACATTACTTTAAAATGCACAGTAAAATACCTTCATATTAGGATTTTTTCCTACGGTCGCAGACAACCTTGTTGTTAGTTCACATTCATTGGCCGATGCTTCGCGTCATGTTATTTATATTAATTGCAATTCCTACCTCTACATTTCTTTTTCAAAATATATAATTAGCACAGCGTGGCCGTGCAATGTTTTACATTGTGGCATGCAGAGAAATCTTAACAAAGAAGCTCACAGAGAGACATTGAGCTTGTTATTTAACCCCGAGCTGGTAGGGGGAGCTCTATATTAAAACACTTGCTGGTGATATAATGTGCCTCAAGGTTCAACAACAGCACAACAGAAGTCACTCATGGTACAGCACTCTCTCTACAAAACAACTGTCAGTGACTCTGCACCACGGTGTAAACACAACATTCAAGATAACAGTTAAAAGTAACATAATCATAAACAATAAAACAAGAACATCTAAACAGCAGCACATGTCCCAAGGCATGATGGGAGACATTTCTGGATGTATTTTTACAATCTAAATATTAGGGGTGCAACGATATTCGTATCGATATTGAACCGTTCGATACAGTGCTTTCGGTTCGGTACGCATATGTATCGAACAATACAACATTTGTAATTTATTTTATCAACTTTCCTTCTGACGATGCTGTCTGTGTTGAGCGCTCAGTGAATCTGCGTTCGACTACTCCGCCTAGGCTGCACTGTCGAGCGCAGATCCACTGAGCGCTCAACACAGACAGCATAGTCAGGAGGAAGAGCGCAGGGCAAGCTAGCGAGACAGAAGTTAAGCTCTCCTTGCAAGATGGACCTCCCCCACCCTCATTCAGATCTGGCGTTTGGAATTATTTTGGTTTTCATGTGACGTATGACCCTGAAGGTAAGCGAGTCATGGACTAAAGTAAAACAGTATGTTGGATGTGCCATGCAATGCTTAATTACATTGGTGTGAACTAGTGTGTTAGCGCAGTTAGCTCGTTAACGTGTTGGCCGTCTAGCCCCATGCACGGGGCGATCGGCGGTAGCTCGTTAACGGAGATTTGCCGTGTTGTGGCGTTAAGGTCATTTCAACGAGATTAACCTGAAAGCACTAGTGGGAACACAACGAATATGACTGCACATTTACGCCGACATCATCCTAGTGCAAAGACAAAAACAACAAGCATGCTACTAACTTTAGCTGAGTCATTTAGACAGCTGTTAGCACGTGATTCTCCTTATGCTGCTGAGAATATAGCCCAGAAGAAGCGGATAGTATAGCTTTTATTTTGGAAAGAGACATTTCTCTGTAATAAACTCTCTTTTCCAAAGATGAGTGATTCCTCAATCAGATACAGGGCTTGCAAAATCGCTAGCCCGACGTCCCGGAGCTAGCGATCTTTCCAGTCGGGCTACAAAAATCTCTCTGCCCTGCCCGTCGGGCTATTGTAGGAAAAATATATGTCAATGCTTTTGCATTCTTTCAGAAATGTAGCTGGGTAATTATGTCATTGGCATCGGTGAGCCACTGTCAATATGTGACATATTGAAATCGCGTTTGAATTTGTGCTTGTTTTTTTGCTTTCACTTTGCAATGACAGCACTGATCTGTGAGTGATGATAATTTGTGCACCAATTCCTCTGACATCGTCTTATTAATCGTTAGCTTACTATGCAAACATAACAAGTGAAATCTCCCGCAGCAAGCTTAAACATGTGAGAGGTTGATCGCGCAGAGAATCGCTGAGCTTATGTGAGTCCGTGTGTAAAAGTAGCAGTATATATATTTTAGTTCTGCTGAGCCAAATAAGACAGGTCGGGGTGAAGAAGTGACAGCCAAAGAAAAGCTTACCACAAAACGGAGAAGTTATGACAAATGAGACTATAAGGCAAAAAGAAAGTGCAGCTTTATGGTTTCATGGACAAAAGAATTTCTGTGGCTGCAATATGACGAGCTAAATAACCAGGGGTGCACATAAGTGGTCCGCAGGTGCGCATTCGCTGTCAAAATAAAAAACGCGCACAAGGGTTAGGGTTAAATTTAAAAACTGTACTTTTGAGTTAAAATATATATTTATAATTTTAATAAATGACAAATTAAAAAGGCATGAACATATCGAAAAAATATCGAACCGTGACACCAAAGTATCGAACCGAACCGAACCGTGAATTTTGTGTATCGTTGCACCCCTACTAAATATGCATATGTACAAAAACTATATTTAAAAAACAAGTAAATTGTGTTTTATTACATTTACAGTGATGTTATGTTATTGTACATTTGACGTGTCAGATCACAGTCTACTTATGTAAATGTAATGATATTCTAGAAAAACAGTACACAACTGTAACATACACAGTAACATAATTTGACATTACTATTTTTTGGAACAGTGTAGATAAAGGTAAAGCTGCTGCTAAAGCACCTTCTCATGGCCTTCTCCAGTCCAATCAGCTCACTGCGCCACTGTTATTCTCCTTTCCAGACTCCTTTGTGCAACCCACCTTCTGCCTGTCTCCACCTCTCATCACTCAAGCTCCATTTCAGCTACCTTCATCTCCACCACTAGTGTCTAGGCTCCTTCTCTGATCCCTTTCACAGCTGGGGTTCCCTTCCACCAAGACGGGCCATTAGAGTCTAACTGCCAAACACCTATCTATATTCTGCTCATCAATAAATCATGTTCATTCTTTCTAATGATCTCCCCTTTTTGAAATATAGTTATATAGTTATGAAGGTAAAGACTGCTCAGGGGCATTTGAAAAACTAGAGCTTAAAATATTACGTGTAATGTGCTCATTTTTTAAATCAAAAAAGTGAAATGATGTTTTTTCATATTGTGAAACATCCTGCAAAAGAACCTGAGGTTTATACTTTGTGTGATTCTGACGTTGCATGAAAATTTCCTGCAGTTTAGTGTAAGACACACACGTCTGTTTAACCGGACCGGTGCACAAGGATTTAGTATTCATAATCAGTGTTAGGTTACATTAAGAATATGATCAATTTGAGTTTAAGCTGATGATAGTTGGATTCAGTCATTGAATTCAACCTTTATACTAACCTTATATTGTCTAGTATAAAGTTGGTGTAAACAGTATGGCATCAGTGTGGGGAATTTAAATTAGCCAAGATAACTTGTAAAATATGGCATTACAGCCCGTTGGATTTGACTGCATAAATCCAGTAAACCTGAGAGCAGCAGGAGCAGCAGCACAGGTCAGCTGATCACAGCCTGTACACAAAACAAATCTACTGGACCTCTGCAAAGATTGTGATTCTTTTCAACACCCTGAGCCACTACAACCAGTCTCAGGGTTCTACTACCTGCCGAATCCCACTTTTTATTTTATTGGTTTGTGACATTTGCAAATAGTTACATTCCATTTTTATTTACGTTTTCCAGAGATTGCCAGTTTTTGTGATTTTTTTATTTTTTTTGGCAACTGTGTTTGTAAATGCATCGGTAGTGAAAAGAGGGGAGTGGCGAATCAATGTTAAGTACACGATAAGTGCATAAATTATATTCTGGATTTAACTCAGAAGCGCTGAGGGGAGACTAATAAGTGAGAAATATGGTCTCTGCCTAGTTCTGGTCAGTGTTCTCTGTGAATGGGTTGTGTATATATTGTATGTATGTTGTTTGCACTTTGTATTAGATGTCACACTGCGTTGCATCGTTTGAGTTACATATTTTTTCAATTACATTCAATTTAAAATAGTTGTACATGCCCAAACCATGTTATCCTTGCCTCTCTAACTGTGTCTCCAAACTGCTCAACCTGAGGTATCTCTCATTTCTAATTATACAATTTCTCTTGTAACATTACAGATTAAACAACCTAACAGCTGCCAATACAACTTTGTAATATTGACACAGCTTGGCTGGCAGAGTACACAAATCAGCCACCAGATTTGTTTATTGTGAGTTGACATAAAATAAATATTTCAGTTATTCCCCTGCTTCTTTCCATCTCCCTGTTCTGAGAACTATCTTGAGGCAAGATTTCGAACAGTGCTCTTTAATATTCAAAAAACTGTCCAAAAGCTGTATTTAAATCAAAAAATGTGATTAGCACACTCTCACAAATAAACGGTCACTCAAACTGTTATTTCAGATTAGATGGGGAATGCCTCACAGTCATGCATTTTTAGGAAAAAGAACTGTAAATTAACTTCTATAACAAGGCCTGCCATTACTGTGCCATGCACACTAAATGCTCTTAACTGAGAGCCACAACATGACTCTGGGAAAACTTTGGCTAGCGGGAAACAAGATGTCTGCTATTAGATGGAGACCTCTGCACACTTTCTCTCCTTGCACCAGTGGAGTGTATCATTAATTGACAACCTAGTCATGGAGCTACCCACTGCTAGGATGAATAAGGCTGGCCGGGATGTGCTCGAGGCCTGGAAAGCAACACTTGAAGCGGCAAAGAGTCCACTCACATGAAAATTAACTTCCTGCGCTATCTTCACAGCAACAGAGAAAATGGTGGGGCGGGAAATAGTTCTGAGGGGAGGTGGGGACAGGTGGGGAGAGGATCAGAGAAAACGGACTGGAAGCAGAAGCAGAGGACTAGGGTGGAAAATAAATGAAGAAAAGCAAACAAGGTGGTGGTGGGAAGGAAAGAAAGGAATAAGTTTTCTTGGACTGGGAGTTTTTACCTTTAAATAGGATGATTGATATTGTGTGAGTGTGTGTTTAAGAAGGCTGTCAATGCCTGGGCATGGTGCTGTAATAGTGAGCTTTATTTGGCCTACTGAAAGTCTGAATTTTTTTTTAATGGTTGGTGATACGTGTAACCAGTGTCATAATATACACACTCTGTTGATGCAGCAGCTTTATATAAAATATATACATATGTGCCTGAAATAAATGTAGTTAACTGCTTATAGGGCCCGTCTAACCAACCCAACTTTGGTCAGGTTTTGGTGCTACTTTTGTTGTATTTGTTGTGGTAAACTGAAACAGCCCTGCTAGCGCATTCTGAAAGTGGATAAACATCAGAAAAGTGAAACTTTCCAAAGTCTACAATGACTATAAAGTTCATTGATAATCTTGGGTATTTCCAGTGTTTTCATGCAGTCTTTAATCTCAACTATAATTTTTGGAAATCATAAACTATTTGACACTATCACATTACTTTTATTGGCAGCACGGTGGCACGGTGGTTAGCACTGTTGCCGCACAGCAAGAAGGTCCTGAGGTCCGGGGTCTTTCTGTGTGGGGTTTGCATGTTCTCCCTGTGTTTGCGTGGGTTACCTCCGGGTACTCCGGCTTCCTCCCACTGTCCAAAGACATGCAGCTTGTGGGGATAGGTTAATTGGATAATCCAAATTGCCACTAGGTGTGAGTGTGAATGGTTGTCTGTCCCTGTGCGTTAGCCCTGCGACAGACTGGCGACCTGTCCAGGGTGTACCCCGCCTCTCACCCTATGACAGCTGGGATAGGCTCCAGCGCCCCCCCGTGACCCTGAAAAGGATAAGCGAATGGATGGACTTTTATTAGTTGCTTTGTTATAAGTGAGTTTCCTTTGGCTCTGGCTAAAGGTTACTGGTTGAGGTATTTTATTTATATATTTTTGTGTTCTTTCTGCCTTATCCATTAATTAAACTGACCAGTCAAGCCAACTACTGGAGTTGCAGAAACATGTGATGAAGAAAGAGATTTCCAAGAAGTACAGCAAGCTGCCTATACCTGAGGCCTTTGAAACTGCTAAGCAAAGACACACACCCTTGGCCAGCTATTTGAATAGGTAGACCAGAGAGGTAGAAGCCAGGAAAATAAACCAGCTGTAGTCCACTGAACCATCCAAGGTATACTCTCGATGCAGGAGAACAATATGAGAATAGCTCCACCAAGGCTAGAGACTGAGCAATACTGGAAGAACATATGGGAGATGGCCAGCAATGCTCAGTGGTTAGCAGAGCTATGAGCAGACCTCCCTGAACAAGATCAAGTAACTCGGTACATGAGTGGGGCACAGAAAGGAAGTGGCAGGGGAGGAGAAAACCCCCACCTACCGGTAAATAGAGCCATTGCTTGAGACCAGAGTGACCAACCTGTGCACCGCCTGGGTTAACTACAAAAAAGCCTGTGATTCAGTGCCTCCACACATGGATCCTGGAATGCTGAATGGATACTGGCTGCAGAATGTAACAATTGTTAGCCACCTCCTCTACATGAATGATATTACAGTTTTTTCTGATTGCTTAAGCACATTTTTTGTAACTATTGGCTAATTTTGCAAAACTCTTCACACAAATAAGAAAACCTGTCACCCAATAATCAAAACATTGTAGTTCTCTTGCAAAAGCAAACACAGCTAGATTAACTCTTCACACCTTTGTAAAAATGGTGTTTCCGTATCAAACAGTACACACAAGCCATCATCTACTAAGCACACAATGCGCCAACTGCACACTGATGGTATGAATACAAAACACATCTGGCTTTTGCTTTCTCTGTGCACAAGGTAGGCTATGTCAGTTTGAGCTCATACTTCTGTCATAGATCCATAAGCATAGAGGGATCCAAACTTCAAGTACTGGTGTTTATTCAAACACATCAAAACAAACACAAGTGTTCATTTCCAAGTATAGGATTATTTGCAATCGCCATAATGACTATATGGGTTACTTGGTCTGCAGTGAACATGCTTCCTCTGCCCCCAGCATCTGGTCATCTAGCAATTCTGTAAAGTAACAATTTCAGTATTTGTACATCAATGGTATTGGTGTGTTTCTCATTGGCATATGCCAGTGCTACAAATCTTTGTGCGAAGTGACTGTGCTAACCGATTCTCATTTCAAGATGTCCTTATGGTACTTGCTACAGTGTAGCGGCTCGAGTTAGGCTGGACCCGTTGGCCAGCTACCCTCAGGGTATTGTAGCTCTGATGTCATCAGCAATTCTATTTCTTACTCTTCCTACCCTTCCTCTCCCCCCTCCTCATCTTCCTCTCCCCCCTCCTCGTCTTCCTCTTGCTCCTCCTTGTCCTTGTCGTCCTCTTCGTCCTACTTCTTCACCTCCACGTCCTCTTCCTCGGCCTCCTCTACTTCTCACTCTTTCTGCTCCCTCCATTGTACTCCGCACACACAGCTTACCTGTATTATAGTGCTTAGGCTGATTGCAAAGTGAACTAATTATCTAAAAAAGTTTTCACATGTGAAAGTGTGCCAGACAGTTGGCAAATTAGTGTTAATGATAGCCATACATGTGTATACTTTTGCTAGGAGTGTGTTGGAAATTTGGTAATTGAGTGTTGTGCAGTGAATTGTGCATACAGTTTTGCAAAGTGTGTGTTACAAAATTGCAAACTGAGTGCAAAGCAGTTTTTGTGCTTTTAGTTTTGCAAACTCAGTGAGTGGTTTTGCTATAAGTCTGAATAGTTTTAGAGATTGTGCTACAGGAATCACAGTTAGGGTTTAAGCATTCAGAAAAAACTGTAAACTGTATGCCAGAAGTGAATAAGACATTGATTCACTGATCCACACAACTAGGATCTATGGAAACAACACCAAAATTTCATTTGTACTGGAGAGGTTTTGTAAGATTGTAACAAAGAGAGGGAAGGTAGTCAGGATTGAGGGGGTTGTATTACTTGAAGGCAACATTGCAGACACTGAGTACCCAGGAAACCCACTGACAAATGGTGACCATAAAGAGGCCACTAGGAAAGCAGCAACCACCAAACACCTGCACAGAGTAAGGCAAGTCCTACACACCAGGCAATACCCCATGTGCATGTTGAGCAGTTGTCCAGGCTGGTTGAGAATGATCAAGCTAAAATTCTGTGGGATAAAAAGGGAAAAACTGGTGATGGTGATTGTGCACAGAGAAAGCAAAAGCCAGATGTGTTTTGTATTCATACCACCAGTGTGCATTTGGCGCATTGTGTGCTTAGTAGACGATGGCTTGTGTGTACTGTTTGATACGGAAACACCATTTTTACGAAGGTGTGAAGAGTTAATCTAGCTGTGTTTGCTTTTGCAAGAGAACTACAATGTTTTGATAATTGGGTGACAGGTTTTTTTATTTGTGTGTAGAGTTTTGCAAAATTAGCCAATAGTTACAACAAATGTGCTTAAGCAATCAGAAAAAACTGTAATCTGTCATGCTTTCAACAATGCAGTAAATTGAGGGGTTCCTTATTATTTCTAATAACCATACAAGCAGTAATATTTGGTCATATTTATCCTCAAGATGTTTAAGCTTTAATATTTTAAACATACAGATACAATCGTGCTTATAGTCTAATTTCACACAAGTCAACCCAGCTGCAGAGTGGATATTCACTTGCATCGTTTTCCCTTATGCACACAGGGTAACACACACACACACACACACACACACACACACACACACACACACACACACACACACACACACACACACACACACATTTCATTTCTGCCTAAGACTACTTTTTCAAACCCCCCACCCCCCTACCTCAATATACCCCACTCATTACTTGGTTTTTCTCAGATGCACAGAATCACAAACATGTGAAAAGATTAGGAACAGTCTCTGCCTTTTTTTTCCTCTCTTTCAGTGAGTTCATAAATATTCAAAACCAGGCTCTGCTTATTGCTTTGCATAATACAAGACTTTATTAAAACTATGGTGCTGCTTAAAAGTATTCCTTGATGATGGTTCACTGGAGGCCATGTTGGGTTTCTCTCTCTCTCACACACACACACACACACACACACACACACACACACACACTTACACACACACACACACACTTACCCTTTACCAAAAACTGACCTTAATTCAGATACTTGTAAACCTAGACCTCACTGTCTCCTATTATATTTTGATATTAGAACAGCTACTGTGTGACAAAATGGGTGAGACTCCAGGAGTTGTCTCATTTCCACCATTGAACCATGCTGCTTACTTCTTGATGATATAGAGGAATATTTGCACTGGTGAAAGAAAATGTGCTTCCTTACTGACAACAGCCACATTTTGCACTTACCACACCACTGCATATGTTATAGTATAGTGACAGTTGGTCATTGATTTGGGAGTGACGTTATATTTATCTGAAGCTTGACTGGCACCACTGGCTTAAATTAGTTTCTGACCTATTAGAATAATACCCATAGGATAAAACACTCAAACCATTTGAATGGTGACCTGGTCCAGACCTCTGCACTGGGTTAACTGGGATCTAACAGGTGTCACTGCGATTAAGGTATTCCTTAAAGTATTCCTTCTATCACCAGACTATGTCCACAGTTGAAGTCAGCAGTGCCCCTTTCCCCTCCTGAGTTGCCTGACGGTTTGCCAAAATCACTTAAAGGCAGTCCGAAAGTCTTGTTCCATGACCTCACTGAACTCCTCCCCTTGTCAACTGATCCAACTCACCACCCTGAACTAGTATTTCATATACAAAGTTATATATATACACAAAGGCATACAGTACAACAAAGCCAGACATTTTCTTTCTCTAACCATAACTTAAGATGATGTTAATCCCCTTGGATAAATAAGAACATTTCCATCTGAAACTTACCTACATGGATATACTGTATGTGAGGGATCCGTGGTGCTTAACCATTGTAGACATTTGTGAGGATGGTGTTATACATCTTTTTTGTTAACTGACAGGAAAACAACAGAAAGAAATGAAAAGGAACTTTAATGGTCAACGCTTATTTTACAATTTTCTGGCTGAGTAAATGAAATTAGGAATGAGATATGTTCTTCCAATGTGCCAATTTATCAGCATAGTATAGATATCTGCTTACTTCTTTACTACACTTATCAACCAACATGGCCCCATCCCCCCAAACTTTCCTTGCCTACACAATCAATGCTGATGGTTACAGGGCCAGATTTTAATCAATAATAATACCTAAAAAAAAATACAGTTAGCTCTTACACATGTGCCAGTATTCAATTTATCTCCTGATATATTAATTTGTCCTTCTGAATAAATTAAGCTACCTTCTGCTGGAGTGGTAGGCTGGTTTACCCATAAACCTAGTGATAATTATTCAAAAAACATTTAGAAAAATGCCTGATTTAAGTCACTTATCAAAGAAAATCACATTTCATATTTCTCAATAATTTGCTGTTCCCTCTCACATGTTCATTTAACAGCAAAAATGTTTATCAAAATTAGAGTGGACATTTAAAAGAAAAATCACAAAAGTAAACACAATAATTACTATTTAAATGTTTGCCCCTTAAAAGAATTTAATCCTTGGAGGAAACATCAAGCCTCAAGTTCTTCACAGCAGAATCACCTGAAGGAGGAATGACTGACACCAAGCACAAAAAATAAATAAATGAAAAACAAAAGAACAGACTCAGTCTTATGGCTATTTTTAAACCATCTAACTATAAAAAAAGAAGTGAGATATTGATTAGTATTTTATGTAAATTGTCATGATGTGCAACTCCTGAACTACAAGCATTTGTAACAAATGTTATTATGCTTGCAGTTTCATGTGATCCCAGAGGCTTGTTAAATCCAGATTTAGTACAACTCATCAAAAACCCACATCTTTAAGGGCTAAAGCATAAATATTTGGGTATTACATACCTATCCACAGATTATACAGATGTTTACCAATATATTTTCCTTCTGTGTGGTGACCTGTAACAGGTAGGGAGTGGTGGCAAGCTGATTGTGGCAGCAGTGCATTATGGTACTGTGGGCTCTGTGGTAGCCCAGTTTAACCAGCAGACTGCCATAGTAAAGGCACTCAATCAGCCCCGAGCCACATACACACCTCACTGGGGGAGGAACACAATGAATAATACACACAGGTTAGAGTTGGTGCAAGTGAATGGATGGCATAAATGGACCATAAGTGACAACTGATAAGACGATGCACAAATAGTAAGATACATATACAACTACACAAACACAGATGGGAAAAACCGTATTGGCATTGCACCACTCTTGTAAAGCTGTAATGATTTAAATGCAGAAATAAAGGCACACATTGCAGGATAGACACCCCCAGTGTTGCAGCCAGTGGTATATAGAATAAGTGATGTGTGTAAAGTGTGTAAAGAATGTCAAAGAGAGGGTTCCTCCGACAGCCACTTTTGACAGAGTATCCTATGAATGGCAGAGTCTGTTGCTGTGTTTGCAGAAAAGTTCACAACTGATTAAAGAGGAAAAATATCCAGTCGCAGATTTTGTTCAATGCTCTTGTGGAATGAGCAGAAATTTGGTTCATATCAGCACTTTGGCTTGAGCAGTTAATGAAGCTGTGTGGTATGGGTATAACTTGATCTTTAACGCTTATTTTTGTGCAAAGCCAACAAACTTTCAGAGATTTTTTAAGTTGAATTTGACTGTGGATTATCCAGACACATATAATTTCCATGTTTTGGTGACCACCAAAGACAAAGTTATGGCTCTCTCCCACACTCATTTCAGATGGAGGTGTTTAAAGCCAGCTGGCTAGTTGTGAGACTTGCTTCTAGAAGGACATTGGTGTAAATCTGGTTTCATTACAAATATCCCCAACTTGTTTTTAACATATTAATATCCACTAGAGCAGGGCTGCCCAATCCCAGTCCTCGAGAGCTACTATCCTGCAGCTTTTAGATGCATCCCTACTCCAACACAGCTGAATCAAATGGTTTGATTACCTCTTCAGCATGCCATCATGTTTAGCAAAGGCCTGATAACAAGCCATTCATTTGATTCGGGTGTGTGGGAACAAGGATGCATCTAAAAGCTGCAGGACGGTAGCTCTCGAGGACCGGGATTGGGCACCCCTGCACTAGAGTATTGGTGATTTATCTAGACTTTGGTCTATGGTTGATTTTTTTGCTCAAAGGAAAGGGAAGCTCAGCTGTTGAACATGCTGATGCTGGAGCAGTTCATGGAGGAGCTCCCAGCGGGAACAGTGGAGTAGGTCTGCTTTCAGCCATGGGTCACATGTTGGGGCTGTTGGGGCAGCCACAGCTGGTGGCAGGAAGTCAGTCAATCCCGGCCCCGAGGAGGAGGCCCTGTGGTGTGTCCCCATTGCAGCCGCAGAGCAGTGGTCGCCAACACTTAATGACGCTTCCCCTTCTGCTGTCTCTCCACTGGTCCCAGTGGCTATGGACACTGCACCCCACTCACCGGGAGGATCGTGGCAGGAGTCTTAGAGGTGAGGACGACCAGGACACGTCCGCTGTGTCTGTCCACAGATGGAGGCGAGACAGGTGCCTGTCTGGGGCATTGTTGGAAGCAGGGTGGGTGGAGGTTCGGTGTATGCTTGGGGAAATCCACAAATACTGTATCCTATAGTGCAGCTGCAAATTAAATACAAGTCTTCAGACTGAAGAAGTCATCCAAGTGACTTCACTACGACGAAACGTTTCTCCACTGAAAACGCTATGTCCAGACGAACAGGATCAACCTTTTGGGATTTACTTACCTGGGTGATTGAGCATGGATCAAGACAAATCGGTTTAATGTTTGAAGGCTCGCAGTACTAACAGATTTCCTCCTATGCCTTAAACCACGGGTGTCAAACTCCAGGCCTCAAGGGCCGGTGTCCTGCAGGTTTTAGATGTGTCTGTGATCCAACACAGCTGATTTAAATGACTAAATTACCTCCTCAACGTGTCTTGCAGTTCTCCAAAAGCCTGATAATGAACTAATCATTTGATTCAGGTTTGTTGACCCAGGGTGTTATCTAAAATCTGCTGAACACCGGCCCTCGAGGCCCGGAGTTCGACACCCCTGCCTTAAACCAAAAGTAACGAGCCTGTTTTGGAAATGTGAGGAGTAGAAAGTACAGATACTTGTTTAAAAATGTAGGGAGTAAAAGTAAAAAGTTGTCAGAAAGTAAAATACTTAAGTAAAGTAGAGAAAATGTAGAGCGTAGGCTAGGCCCAATGGCTCCCGCCCAATGGCTCCCGCCCTAGGTCGGGTGATGGGGGTGTGTGGCTAGTTAGGTTAACCCTGTTAACTGTTCTCAATCACCTGGTCTGGAGAGAGAGTCGGCTAAAAAGCCTTCCACTGACTGTGTTGGAAATTGTTTGCAAAAAAAGACATTAACGTGTGAGAAAAACTGTCTGTCGGTCTGGGTCCTTGCTACACATACATGTAACATACATAGGTTAATTGGTGATTTTAGCCTGGCTGTAGGTATACAGTATATGTTAGTGTCACCTCAACTTTGTACATTTTTTGATATCTATAAAACAGCCTCACAGAGATACTAGCTGTAGACTGCAGGCTTGTTTCCAGACCACTTATTGTTATTCACATAAGCTGCTGCCAACTTGATGACTCTGTTGCCACATTTAGCAGATTTCAGACATTGTAAGTAAGTTTTGACAAATAACCACAGGGAACATCGTTAATGTGCTCAGTCTTCGAGCATTTGGTGACAAATTGGAAAGGCTGATGCTGCTGCATGTAGATATGTACAGCTTTCTTAACAAATCTATAAAGGTCTCAATGCAGCATTTCCTGTAAACAGTAAATCTTTATTTCTGCTTAAAGAGATTTTTAGCATACTACGGACAGTATTATATGCAAATTAGCATATAATGTCTTTTGGCTTCTTTTGGCAAGTTTTTTTCAGCAGCCAAAAGCTAGTCTCAACGGGAGCGAGCTGGCACCACCTGGTCAGGGAGTTGTTCAGGGCAGACATGATGGCGAGTGTTTCAGATTACAAAGCCAAAGAAAAAAAGCTGTTTCTTTGTTGATGACAGCAACAGATTTCCTCAGATGAATCCATCCCATATTGTTTTTCAGCTAAGTCTCAGCGAGGCTGGGAGAACTGGCTCAGTTTTAAAGGAGTCAATAATTACTGAAAAACACACAGATGATGCCTGCAGTGAAGCTCCAGCAGCACCAAGTCCAAATGTTGGCAAAGCGTCTGGATGACACCACCTCATAATGTCTGATTAATGCACTGGCAAGATGGGCGAATAGAGATTTACCTGCCTAATCAGTTTCTGCTCTGCTCTTTTTTCCCACGAATTTGGTTAATTGAACAGAAAGGCTTCTGTCGTAAATTCTGTACCCTTATTACTTATGAGGCTTATCAGCAAACTCAATGAGGGCAACAAAGGCTAAGTTGTAATTAGGATAAGGGAGTGTTTCAATTTTAAAATCACAATTGCTTATTTATGCCTTTTTAAGGCATAAATAAGCAATTGCCCTTCTACTGTCTATCCATATATTCATGTATTGGCCTTCTACTGTCTATCCATATATTCATGTATTTATTCACATAATGGAAAGTAAATTAAAAACCTCAGGTACCACCCCAAACACAAACATGTTGAACACAAAGCTGTGATTAAACTCGAGATGTTGCATTGTAACTCTTGTCTGCTGTGTCTTCTACCCCCTCCCCTTATGTTTATCCTGCTGGGTGACAGTTTTCCACCACTTTGCAGCTCTTTGATGTTTTTTGATTCCTGCTGTTAAGTGTTCTGATTATGTTTTTATGCCTGTATGCTGGGCTTTTGAAAGGCTGCATGCTATTCTGAACAAAAGGCCCATAGCTTGAGTAACAAAGGGACTACAGTGACATTGATATGAGTGAGCGGACAGCTGCTGATGTATAAGGATGCATCACTGATATGAATGAGGACTGTTGGACAACATTTCCACACAGTTCACAGAAGGCCAACTCCCAGTAAGAAAAGCTCAGGTGTTTACATGAGCTCTGTTCTACTCAAGTGTCCCAGTGTGCCATTAAGCGTGGCAGTCTCTCAGCTTTTACAGTACCCAAACACAGAAACTGAAGTGGCTAAACAACATTGCGCTTTTATTCATGTTGTTATTTATACCCCTTCTATTCATATTGCCATTTTCTATCTGAGACCAGAAGATTGCACGTTTGAAGTAAATTTAGACATAAAATCTTAAGTAAACAGCTTCACTTTTCACAACTTCATTGGTTACCAAATTGCTCACTGAGCAGAAAAAAAATGTGCAAACAACCACATTTTGCAGACAGACTTGCTGGATCAAAGATTTCCTTCATACTCTGTCAAACAGACTAAATATTTAACTAATCTACTGCAAACATTAATCTCCTCTTTTCAAACAAAAAAACCTTTTGTCCAGTCGAATACTGAAACAAATAAATGCATTTAATTTGTGACATAATATCGTATACAGTATTTTAAGGAACTCAGGTTTTGTTTGAAAATGATTTCTGTAATTTAAGCTGCATTAGGCATAAATTTGAAAAAGGGCAAAAAACATTACTGACTGCACTCATCCTGCTCTTCCCTCACATACCCAAGCATAGGCCCATATATACACATTTCATATGCACTCTAAATAGCTGAAAGTACAGTGCATGCGCTTAACACATAATCAAAATCCTGCTTTACTGTGTTAAAGTTCTCTGTTGACTCTCTTCACCTTAGTACCGTTATACCTCATCTGATCTCATCGGAAAAGATCCACATTTTTTCAAAGGCCAGAGGAGGTGCAATGGTTTAGCTCCCAAATCACTTCAATTACAAAATGCTGAAGGGTTAAGTGTATAATGCGGTCAAAGGCAGGAGGGTGTCCTGTTTAATGGTCTCAGAACCGCGTGTCTGCGTTTTTGCAGAAGATGTGGTCCTGCTGGTTCCACTGAATAATAATCCAGTTCACATTGGAGCAATTTTCAGTTAAGTGTGGTGGGACGTCAAAGAGAATTAGCACCTCCAAGTTATAGGAAATGGTTCTCAACTGCCATGTCTGCAGTGGTACCAGTGGCATGTAAAGAACAGCAGAAGAAAAGCTGTCGGTTTACTGATAGATCACCAGTCCTACCATCCACGGCCATGGACTGAGAGAAGTGACCAAAATAATGAATTGCGCATATAATTGGCAGAAATCCACCTGAGGAGCTCAGACATTCTTAGAGTAGATCCACTGCTCCTCTCCACCGAAAGCAGCCAGTTAAGGAAGATCACATTAGGATGTCTTTAAGTTGAAGATTATCATTTTACTTTATCTGAATTCCCTCATCATTTAATAATTTACTGATGAATTTGAATTCAGTAACTTGATATGGATCTGTTTGTTGGTATGTACTGCATTTTAAAAAAGAGTCAGGGAAAGAGAGTTTACTGTCATGGTTCTGGGTCCTTTTGACCCAGCATTTTGAGTTTCTTGGGTTTTTATGACAATTTGTGTTATGATTTATTATTTAAGGTTCACATAGGTAATCCTGAGTTTATTCTATGTTAGAGTTTGTACTTTTAGGCTCCCCTTGTGTCTTTCCCCTCTGTGCCTCTCCTTGTGTTTATATGAGTTCTCGTGCCTCGTTTCCCCTCCTTGTGTTTTATTCCATCATGTTTATCTCCTCTCCTCCTCCTCTCCTGCGTCATGTTACTCCATTTCCTGTTTTATTGTGAAAGTCTCGTGTTTTCGTGTTCGATGTGCCTCGCCTGTGGCGTGATGTTAATTCGTGTCAGCTGTGTGTCCCGTGTGTTCTCACGTCCCTCGTTATCCTTCTGTATATTTATGTCAGCGTCTCCCTCGGTCCTTTGTTGCAATCTCCCTCATGGTTGTGCGGTTCCTTGTGTGTTAATGTGTCATTGTATTGTGTCAGTGTAGTTTATATGATTTTTCCCCCCCCAATCTTCAGCAAATAAAGCTGTTTTGATTTCTCGTTCCGCCTACGAGTCTGCGTTTGAGACCTGCCTGCTGCGCAAAGCCGAATCATGACAGTCTACATCAAACCTAATGATTTCCAGTCACCTTCTCAGTAAGTAACACAGCTTCTACATTTAAATTTGATCTTTGAGCTTGAGTGTATGAATGTGAGAGTGAATGAATAGTGGAATTGTAAAGTGCTTTGAGGGGTCCCGAAAAGCGCTATATAAATGCAATCCATTATTATTATCATTATAAAGTATTTACATATGTGCTTTAAAACTACTCTACCATTATTTATAGTACATATTTTGTTGCAGCACAGTGGCACGGTGGTTAGCACTTTTGCCGCACAGCAAGAAGGTCCTGAGTTCAATTCCAACATCAGGCCGGGGTCTTTCTGTGTGGAGTTTGCATGTTCTCCCCGTGTTTGCATGGGCTCCCTCCGGGTACTCCGGCTTCCTCCCACCGTCCAAAGACATGCAGCTTGTGGGGATAGGTTAATTGGATAATCCAAATTGCCACTAGGTGTGAATGTGCGAGTGAATGTGAGTGGGAATGGTTGTCTTTCCTGGTGTGTTGGCCCTGCGACAGACTGGCGACCTGTCCAGAGTGTACCCCCTCCCCTTCGCCCTATGACAGCTGGGATAGGCTCCAGTGCCCCCCGTGACCCTGAAAAGGATAAGCGGAAGCGACTGGATGGATGGATATTTTGTTGCTTGCTTCTTGTATTTTTGTTTTTTTTATGTTGCTTTTTACATTTAATAAGAAGAGTTTGATAGACTTCTGTTTGTTTTTCTTCTAAATGTTGAACTTGAGATTCTGCAGACAATGAAACCGCAAAGAGTGGGTCACTGTGCCATGCCCTGGGGTCAGTGCACCCGCCCGCACACACAGATTTTCCCACTCAGTGCTGTAATAATTAAAGAATCCGCTGGAAAATCTGATGTTCTTTTTCTGTCTTCAGGTCCCAAACAACTCCAAGTTAGAGGTTAATGGAGTCTAAATAACGTGTAATGTATGAACAAAGACATGAGCACATGCATGTTCCCCGAGGTCTGTGTGTTACAGGGAACAGTACTATTATTGAGAAGTAAGAGCAGAACAAACATCAGAAAAAGCAAAGATACATGGACATTTGGGGAGGGCGTTAGAGTTCAAAGGCAATTTTTTTTATATTTCTTAGTACATAAAGCGAACAAGAAAAGCCATTTTCCCTATCCAGTGTATCCTGTGGCTGCCTCAGGGTAGAGACACACAAACGCACTAAGGCTCAAACTCATTACATGAAGCAATGTCCTCACACAAATACAGAAACTTAGTTTGGCATTTAAAGAAAAAGCTGTCCTGAGCATTCAAGCATATCTGCATCAAGAATAAACAAACTGGTAACTAAAAATTCCCCCTTTACACAACAGTTTCAACAGTCCAGAATGCTACAAGATAATTACTGAGCCCACTGGTTTAACAGATGTTCCCATTGTTCTTGCACTGTGAAAACTGGGGAAACCACAGCAGAGCTTGAGAAGCTATAGACCTTTTATTCAGTCCTCTAGGTGATATGCTTTGCCATATAGGTTTTTTGTTGTTGTTTTTGTTATTTTTAACCATGGTGGATGAGTTTGGTTTTTTTGGTTGAATTCATAAATTCTTTTATTTGGGCAGCTGGCTCATTAGTGTGGTTTTTCTTCAGTAGGCTACATTAACTTTCTGTGAAAAACCATTTGCATTAACTGTATTTGTTTGGATCGAATGTTCTTCATGTGCCTTTTTACTACACCGTGGCATACAACATTTCCTGTGGTCTAAAGTCCAGAACAAAAAAGACGTGTGAAGGATTAAAGTCTGTGTTCAAGTGTCTATGGATGTATTTTCTGTGTTGAGAGCTTTTCATTGGTTCATTATCACCTCTGTGTTGCAAACTGAAACACTGGCCACATTATTTTGATATTCCTCTGTGCTGCACTGCACTTTTATTTTGCTTTGATCTGTCTTTAACCCTCATGTATTTTAGTCTCCATTACCTGCTCTGAAGCAGTTGTATTTGGCTAGGCACTACTGCTGAACTCACTGTGTACCATAAATTCCATTTTCAGTGGAATGAAATGCACTGAATACACAATATACATGAACATGATTTTGAGATTAACCAGTCATTTTGATTTTTCGCTGCAGGACATGAAACCTTACTAAAGGCTCCACTCCAACAAATACAGCATGCCTGGTGACAAATCTGAATTCTGGGGAGAAAAACTGGATCAACATTTGGTAAGTAGACGGGTTTAAGTAAACGACTATAATGTAGGTGCCTTATTGCAATTTTGTAATAGTGTGAAAGTATTAAATTGATTTTGGACTTGAGGCTTGCTGTGTAACAGCCAACAATAAGAATTACTCATTTAAAAAGGAAATCTGAGTATCTGGCTATGATTAAAAGCAGGAGCACAAGAATTTAAATGGCTAAATATGTAAATTATATTAGCATCTGAATTTGTGTCTGAGGGACAACAACAGGGAAAGTGAGGACAAAGAGGAGAAGAACCCAAGACCTCTGAAAATACAGAGACGTAAGGAGGTCATAGGTTAAAAGAGTGAGAAGTAAAGTGCCTACAAGCATCTGTATTTAAGATAACATCGCGTTGCCCTTTCACAATATTGCAGATTGAAAGATGCCACGTACAGATTGCATTTAAATGTGATGCGAAAGGACCAATTATCCATATGTGACAATTTAGCTGTAAGACCCATTTAATGATTTCCATTTACATAGTCCTATAAAAGATTCTAAAGGATGTGTGGATTGTATCAGTCTGGCTTTGAGAACAGGTTGGTTATAGAGGCGAGTTGTGACACTCTGTTTGAAAGACAGTGTAAAAAAAAAAAAATAATAATAATAATAAATTAAACAATCGTGCAATAATATGAGACTCAAGCAATCGGTACATTTCTCTATGTCATGAAATTTTGATGTTTAGAAAACTCATGGTAAAAGTCATTAAAAGACCACGGCAGATTTAAATCACATTTAAATTGGATCAATCTAAAAAAGACTGAAAAGCATTACCAACCTGAAAAAATTCTAACTTTTGGTAAAATTATTCAAATGTAACACTGTTATTACTGAATTCCTTTTTTCCTGTAGCATTTTCTTTTTTTGTGAGTGTAAATGGCTCTACTTCCCTTGGTAATTAGGTTTCTGATGGCATTTTTTATTTTTTTTACCTGCTTTATTTCTACCAAATAAACAAATATTCACAAAATATTTTTAATAATTAACACTCTCTAACTCAGTTTTACTCTTTGGTGGTACCTCGTTGCTTGTTTGTCATTATTGAGTTGTCTATATTTTTATCTGAAGTAAGCAGAGGTGTTTCATCACAGCATGCTTGGGGTGCATGGTTACATCATCAGTCAAAGAGCTTTTATAATTGAATTCAGCCTTGGGGCCCGGCTTTACCAAGGGTGTGATTTTGTGTTTATTTAAAACCTTTGAGACTCTTGGCAGTAACCTGAGCTGTTTGCATGTTTGTTCTTGTACTAACATTAATCTGTGTTGCTTGCAAGAGATCCAGGATGGGCAGAATTGTACAAAGAGGTTTCATTTCTTCTTTCTGTTGTTGATTTGGTGGCAACATCATTCCATTTGCACCTTTTTCTTTTCACAGAGCAGACAAAGACGGCAGTGATCAGCTGAATATCATATTCAGGTTACTTACAAATTCCAGCAGTAGCTCAGATAAGCTTTGCCGGGAGCCTTGTGAACTCATATATTCTTCACATTGTTAACTTGTGCATGTTATAAGTCATGTAAGAGACTGCTAATGTGTAATACTACAGCCTCTAAACTGCCAGCAGGCATTGCAGTGCAAAACCCTAATATACACATGTGCACAACTGTGTTTTTATCAAATGAAAGAAAAGAGTCACACATGTGCAGTGACTTACTCTAAACCTTGAACCATGTCACAACCAAATGCTATTTTAAATTATGGTGACCTCAAAGAGAAACCACTTTCCTCAAAATGACTCCGCAAACAGATTTCTGCTTAACGCAGACATGTCTTGGTATGCCTGGCTAACCAGGTTAAGACACACAATAGGATGTATCTTATGGCCATTTCTTTTTAAATCATGCTTGCTTCCCTTTTTGGAGCAGATAACCCCATTACCCCCAACCCGAGCAGCTCTGACCCACTTAACTGCTTTCTGTGTAAAGTAAAGGGGGCAGTGAGGCGTGGCTATGCAGCCTACTCTAAGTGATGTAGGGTGGGTGGGGCTGGGAAGTAAAATAGGTCTCTAGAATGCTTAAAAATAATGTGGTTGAAGGTATTTATTTTGGCAAAATTAGTTATTGTGTAACAGTTTCATTTCAACTCAATTTTTTTCTCTTTTCAGATCCACTTGATGACAAAGTGGACATTGAAATAAATAATATATATATATTAAAAAAAGGAAACTATGAGCTTTTTGACTGCATGAATATTTTACTTGAAGTTCATTCTTATCTTACGAGACATTATTCTTGCACTTCATCAGCATCAGATTCACTCTAAACAGATTAGCGCTTGTGTCTACATCCAGAATTTGTAGTTTTCCACATAACTGTCTATATCGGTTCAGTGAATTGTGATATACTGCTTGGTTATATTTATTTATTGGTGGAATAAATATGTATATAATAGTGTACTGCCATCATACACAAGTACAGGTGATCTGTTTAACAGTATATGGTACACAAACCTGTGTGATAGGGACATATATTTGAGTAAATCTTCAAACCCAGGTTGATCCTAAAACCCAGAGTTATGAGGTACTGTTGGGGTAGAACAGAACGCGTTAGGACAACTTGCATTAGAATCTGCCTCGATTTAAGGAGTTAAATCTTTTGGCTAATTAACAGAATGCAGCTTGTTGATTCTAGTCCAGGCAGTACATTAACATTTAAAGTGAACAGTGAACTTTAAAGCACCCAGTGTGATGCTGACTGTAATTTATCACCTGAGTCACAGTAGGCTAGCCTATATTAACTCCAAGGCATAATATTTGTTAAAATACAACTGTAAGCTTTTGTCAGGGAATGTATTATTTATTTAATGCTTTATTTTAAAAATATGTGGCATAAAATGGGGAAATCAGATGAATCTGAATTCTTTTCTTTCCATGGACTAAATGGGTATAGTAGCAGTTTGTACAAAACCATTGGAACAAACTATTGCTAATCACTGTTCAAAAACCTGGATCATTATAAGATTGTGAACTATGAATATGGCTTAAGTGATATATCAAACAGTAAGACATTTTACTTCAAGAAGTATCACTAGAAGTGTTTAAAAACCAGCCGCAGAACTGAATGTGCAAGCTTTACTGCTTTTGTTATGAAGTAATTTGAAGATCATCGCTAATAACTTCCACAGTCTTGGGTGTTTTTGATCTAGATCAAGTTTTACCTGCTTTGAAATGACAGTTTTGGAGGATGGTGAAGTTGTTAATTCAAACAAAATAGAAGGATGGAAGAAATACACAACAAAAGAATATACATTTGCATGTATATGAGGCTCCTATTTGAGTTGGATGTCCTCTCTTTTCCTTCAGTCACGATGACTGTTGAGTATAGGAGGAGTATAGGAGCTAGTGTCATAGTTCTTATGATAGTGGACGTGATAGTACCAGAAGTTTGAGATTCTACTCCTGCAGAGGGACACAGATTGAGTACCCTCCAGAGGAACTGGATAACAAGAGAAATCCAATCTATGATAAATGGGATTGTTGGAAAAGTTCATGTTAAGGTCTGAGGGGCAGTGCAAATGAGTAAAGTGGGGGGAAGAAGGAGAGAAAGAGGAGAGGTGAAAAATATCATCATAGTCTATTAAAGAAAAATGTGAAACAGAGAAAAAAGTCAAGATGGATCAGAGATGTGCAGCAAAGGACAAAAAGGAGGCAGGGGGTAGTAGGAAGGAGTCTGGGGCTTAAGGCTTATACTGGGGGATTTATGATCTCTGGTTGTGAGGCGGACACATCGCCATCTCTTCCACTATAATTTCATTACAATTCACAGGGGAGAGTTTCAGATTCCCAAGGTAGAGATGCCATTTCTCAGGACTCCACTGATGCATTCAAGTGTTTCAGTGGGGTGTTCTGAAATTACATCAGAACTTGACTCCTATATCAGTAGAAGTGTCCTGAAATAAGAAAATAATAGTACATTGAGGTGAGAAACACCTCTACTTTGTGTAGTATGCACTGAACTCAGGCCTTTTCCCCCAGTATTTGTGTTCTACTGCAACAAAGTTGTCCAAAACTTTTATCCTCTTGCTATTTCTGAAATGGAGAGCTTTCAAAAACTGAGGTACACTAAGTGATTATTATCATTGCCTTATTTTCTGTTGCCATTTCTATTTGTCATTCCTGTTTAAATTTGAAACCGCTCACCTTGTTTTATTTCATTCAGCTGTGCCTTATGTCTTTTTCTTCCTGCCAGCTTTCTCCATCCCCTCTCATCAATAATGCAAGCAGTATATCAGAATATTTACTCCTTTTTCGGTTCACTGATAGACAGTCATGGTTGTCATTTGTTTGCTTTTCTTTGGGGCAGATGGGGAATTTGTCATTTTGCCTACCACTGTTCTGTATTATTTTTCACTTTGAGTGATAAACAAAGTAAGACCTAAAGCTACTACATTAAAGATTTGGATTTTAGACTTCAGATCCTATTTTATTTTACTTACCTACTGAGCGTTGCAGCAGTTACTTCTCAGCAATAATCATCAAGCAATTTAACACCAAGAAGGAACATGTTTTATAATGATTTTTTTGTTTTTAAATATATATAGATATATAAATATATATTTCAATTTAGGCTTTACAACATAATCATATGAGGCCTAAATATGCAAATCAAGTTCTGAGTATAAAATTTATATCACACTGCTTTAGCTGGAGAAGCAAGTTATTTATGGATGCTGGAGTTCTAGTATTACTGATCCTGTTCATTTTCTCTGTAGTCATGTTTATGGCTGATTCAACACAAACCCTGTCTATATCTACTTGTTAGCTCATTGTTGTGGCATCCTTATCCATTTTCAGTGTTCCCAAACAAAGTACATGAAGAAGACAAGACGTATATGAATAGTGTAAACTCAAAACTGCAGTTGCCTAGAGAGAGTACCAGGCAGTTTTATTGCCTTCTGTCAATTAAAAAAAAAAATGAACAATGCACAACACACAAAAGAAGAAATTCTGAATTTTGTGACAAAAGTTCCCGAAGAACTACCTTGTAGGATATCTTTTTAGTGCAAAAAATAATGTGCCCTTAGTATGGACATTAGATGTTTTTGTACAGTGTGTCACAAATGTAGGACAATTATTTAAGGAATACCTCCAACTTTAAAAAAAAATCTGGAATTTATAATTTTTGTAGAACCTCATTCTTATTCTGTTTTCCTTTCTGCTCTGCTTTTCACACCACTCCTTATCTCTCTCCTTATTTTTACTAACATCTTAACTTCTTTGCTTTGCTCTGGCTATTCTCTCTGCTCCTCATAACTCTCTGATTTGCTGCAGTTTGCGATGTTTGAGCGCCTGGTCATGCCTTAGTCCTTACCATTTGTTTCTAATCATCATTTTTCTGTTTTCTTCACACATTTTCTGGAAAACTGATGTTGCAGATTACTGATTGGAAACAATAAGTGACTCAGCGGCTGAGCGATTGTAGTATAATCTATTGAGATGCTGTCCCGTCAACAAGTTAAAAGTGTAAACAAGAATCAATAGCCAGGAACTGTGGGGTGGTGTTTGGGCAATATGACCATGAAACATTTAAGCTAAGGCTATACTTTCAGTTTTCGACTGTTTAGAAAACCATTAATGGTCATCATATGAGAAACATGAATGTCCAAATATTTAATATTCCACCATTTCAGTTTAAACTAAAATGGTGGAATAGCCATCAGCAAACTCATCGTAATCACGTATCATCATGTTTTCCAAAGTATGGCATGTACATCACACAGATGTCATTCTCCATAAGTTTAATCTCATGTAGCATAGCCTACGAGAGGAACCAGAATGAAACCTGAACATGTTCTTGTAAGAATAAATGTATGAAAGGAAAATAAGGCTGTACCTCTTAGTTACATCAGTGAAATAAACTTACATAAAAATGCACTTTTAAATTATTGTTTGTTAGGTAAAACTGGTCACAATTTTGGTTCTTTGTGTTAAGACTGGTAACAAAATGCTAAAAGGCAATGAGAATGTCATGTATTAGTTTATAAATCAAAGTGTTCAAATATTAAAACATAGAGGGATACAGCATTTAGTTCTGTATGAGTCTTACAAAGAAGCACAGACATCCAACTCTGTACTCACACACAGGCCTCAAAGCCCAGATCAAATCAGGTTTACATTTTCTCATCATTTTAATAAGCCTCTCAAAAATACACTTTCGATTGCTCCAATCATACTGGAAAACTACAAATAAAGCTTGAATAATTTTGTGGCTGTGAGGAGTAAGGTTTACACTTTGCAAATGAGTAGCTTCTGATGCTATACCAGCCAGAATCATAGGGTATATTGTAGCAAGTACTTCAGAGGATCCATGATATGTACAGAATTATATATGAATGTTCTTAAAGTGTGAAGCAGAAGCCTTCCTGGAAGTAAAGTTGGCAAGAGACTTCCTTGGCATGTGTTTGTTTAAGCTAAATGGCACATTACCAACACATAACTAGCTGAACAGTTTGAACCTATATACATACTGCATCCTGAAAGTTGCTAAGGACTGAAAGGATGGGGTGGCTGGGTGAGAGAAGGATGCACACCAGAAGTCTCTTGATGTGCTGTATGCTAAAATCTCTCCATGCACTTATCTCACATCAAGCAAATGCAAATGACCAGGCTTGGATGGCATAAACACAGACATCCACACACTGAGGGGCACATGTCCTTAAAACAGTCATGAACACAAAGAGACGGCAATGTTCCAGGTGGAAGCATTGAGTGAGCCTTCATATTGTCCTAGGAGCTGCAGCCATCTTCCCTTCCTGGCTTCAGATATAGAGAAGAAGAAAGAAAAAGGCTAGCCAAGAGAGAGGGGGGAAAAATTAGTCTGAACTTGAGTTCTGTCACTGAGGATGTCCTTTCACTCTGCCTTGCTCTTCTTTCTCATTTTCAAGGCAGATGAACCTGGGACTACCTGCCTGAAATGCTAGGTTTACTTCTGTTGGCTAATTTAAAGACACATCCTGCAACTTCTCCTCTCCCCTGTATTTTGTTTCAGAAATGTCCCATTCTTCAGAGTCTGCAATCATCACTGTGGAATGCACAGACAGACATGCTGCTGGAATCAACTGAGGCACTAATAAGGGTTAAATATCCATATACTTAGAACATAATATGAAAAAGCACTTTAATGGCATATACAACTTGAATTCTAAAATAATGTCTTTTAATAACATGTGCTGTCTTTATATATGAAGCCTCATCTATCTTATTCCTTTTTGTCATAGAGCTCCATCGTTGTCTAAAAAAGCATTAAAAACACATTAATGAGCAACATTATTCCACTGGGAGACACATTTATGCAGCAGAATATACAAAGCACCAAAAACAGCCCCAGTGCAGGCTTTACTCCCATTTATCATCTCAGAAAAATGCACTGATGAACCTGTAATAAAGTCAAGCTAAGATAAAAGTATATATCCATGAGCAATTTTTAAACTTGAACATCTTCAGTGGGAAGTTCCAGTTTGAGGTTATTATGAACTGAGACCCGAACGTGGTTTTGTTTTTCGTGGTGTTTAAATCAATGAAACAGATCGATAATAATGAATGTACTCGGGTTTTGTGATGGGCTTTCAACTGGTAGCACACTAAGATCAGCATCAAGTAACTACAATCAATTTTGTTTTTATTATACCAACATATTCATTGTAAAAACAATGTGGCAATAAGAATTATCACCCCAATCTGCAGCTCACCTCAGGTTTATGGAGCTTCACAGGGAGTTTCTGCTCATTATTTAGCTGTCAGTCTGCAACTTCACTGTTTTGGTTAACCCTCAGCCCTCAGTCATTTTTTTTCTGACTGCAGCTTGTATCAATGCATTCTCAGGCAGTTACTTAGACAAGCCTATGCTGACTGATGCCAAACAATCTGAACAAAAAGAAAATGTATTAGCTGTCAGTTTCTAATGACAACTCTCGACCTGCTCCTAATTACTCTATCAAGGCCTAATAAGTAACTTGGTGAGAATATAATATTTAAAGAAAAGATTGGTGGTTTTTGCTCTGTTTCTGTCTAGTCTTGTAATATTTTTGATATTATGTCTTGAGTTTCTGCAGCTTATTCTGTTCTGTCAAAACTATTTTGTATACACGACATTTCACTAATGAACATTTTTGCTGTAATTCTCATATTTTTCTGAGATTATCACGGCTTTATCTTATTTCTTATGGAGTACCTAATTAAAGGCTGTGTTTATGGTAAACCCCTGCATTTTCTTCACATGAACGAGTTAACTGAACCAGATAATGACCTACTTTCTGATTGCACTTATCCAAGACTGCAACTCAAAAGGAGTAAGACTAAGGGCTTCATTTTTTGCAGAGAGCTTTTGGAATACTTTAAGAACACTATTGCCAAAGATGAACAAACATGAGACTTGCCACCAGTGTTGGTCAAGTTACTTGAAAAAAGTAATCAGTAACTAATTACTGATTACTTCCCCCCAAAAGTAATGCCATTACTTTACTGATCACTTATTTTCAAAAGTAATTAGTAACTTAGTTACTTTTTAAAAACATGATTTACAACCTGAATAGGCGATACAGTGATAGATCTTTCAGCCCAATTCTACTTTTTCTGCATAATCAATCATATAAAATGTAATCAAATGAAAAAGTTTCTTTTTAAAACTTGTTTTATTAGTTTGAATTTTTTAATTTTATGCATCAAGCAAAAATTAAATTATATGCAACATTCTCTAACTGGAAGAAATTTGTTTAACATTTAAACCTATTTTCTGCACCTTCCAGCATGTAAAATAAAATAGTTTTGTCTTAGTCTTAGTTTTGTCTCCATACGTCATCCATCCGTGCTTGGTGCCAAGGCTGAGATAAACGAGGAGTTATCTCATAAAGAGGAACAAACAGTACTCCAAGAACAGACAAAGCCCAGCAGAAACCTTGAGGAGGAGCTCCATTTGCCCCCACCCGGGAAGAGCCTCAGAAAGGAGAGACATCCATGGCATCTGAGGAAGAGCCTCAGAAAGGAGAGACATCTAAGGCAAGAAGAGGGGTCCCTATTTGCCTCCAACTCTCTCAACAACACCAACGACCAGGACAAGGGACCACGACCTTCCCCAGTCCCCCAAACCCCTGACAGGCCATCACCCTCCTCCCCCTCCCTTTCTCCCTCCTCCCCACACCTGAAATTCACTGAGGAGATGATGGAGCGGGTCAATGCTGGGCTCAGATCTACCCCCCGTCCCAATCCCTTTTTGTCCCCCATAAACCCCCCACCAGAGCGGCCAAAGGTTCGCCATCGAGCCCCACCCTCAACAGAGCAATCGAAGTCACATTGCCCAGCCTCGCCCCCCTTAGTTCCTCTTCATGCCCTGTCTCCGCAGTCTGATGCGTGATGTGTGAAGGGTCCGGGCTGTGAGGATTATGGCAGTGATGACTTTTCCCAGGAGAAGCTGGGACCCTGTTTACTAGAAGGTTTTAAAATTTCTGTACTTTTAGGTGACAGGAGACATGTGGCCTGGTCAAAACACAGAGAGCTGCACTCTAAAAGATCTTTAAACATAGTAAACATACCTTGTGTGCCACAGACTGCTCCCAAACACGAGGGGACAAGTAATACCTCTAAAACACTTAAGTTGGCTTTATTAAACATTAGATCTCTAGCTGGGAAAACATTTTTAATTAATGATTTAATCACTGAGCACAGCCTTGATTTTATGTTTTTAACTGAAACTTGGTTGGACCAAAGTAACAGTGGAGCTGTTCTCATCGAGACGACCCCTCCTAACTACAGTTTTATCAGTGAGGTCAGGGCGAGCAGGAGAGGAGGAGGGGTTGCTGTCTTATTTAATGAATCATTTCAATGTAAGCAGCTATCTCCTGGAAGTTTTCAGTCTTTTGAATATGTGGCTTTACAGCTGAAGGCCCCATCCAAAGTTGTGTTTCTTAATGTTTACAGGCCTCCCAAATACTGCACAGACTTTTTTAATGACCTCAGTGAACTGCTGTCTGTGATCTGTGTTGATTTTGACTGTGTAATTATTGCTGGGGATTTTAACATTCATGTGGACAACCCTCAGGACAAAGGGACTAAAGACCTGAGTAACACTCTGGGCAACTTTGGGCTGACTCAGCATGTAACAGAGGCCACACATAGTAGAGGACACACTCTTGACCTACTGATCTCCAAAGGCCTGAGCATTTCAAAGGTTACTGTGTCTGATGTGGGCCTGTCTGATCATTACTGTGTTTTCTTTGAAAGTAAAATCTCAGCCCACACAAATATATCAACAACAGTGATCACAAAACGGTGTATAACTGAACACAGTAGTGCAATTTTTAACCAGGTCTTCCCATTAACACCTGACCTGCCCAGAGGGTCAGTCAATGAGCTCGTCAATAGCTTCAATGCTAACATGTTAAATGTAATGGACACTATTGCTCCCATTAAGGTGAAGGTTATCTCTGGAAGGAAAAAGTCTCCATGGAGAAACTCCACACTGGTGAAAAATGAAAAAAGAGAGTGTAGGAAAGCTGAGCGCAGATGGAGAAAAACGAACCTCCAGGTTCATTATGACATTTATAAAGAGAAACTTCACAATTATAATTTACAACTGAGGAATGCAAGGAGGTCCTACTTCTCTGACATCATCACTAAAAACAGCCATAATGCTCGGGTCTTATTTTCTACAGTTGACAGGCTAACAAACCCTCCTGTGTCAGTGGCAGCTGAACTTCATTCGACCATGGCCTGCAATGACTTTGCCAAATTCTTCACTGAAAAAATCCAAAAAATTAGACAAGCAATTGGTACATCAACAGCAGATCCAGGATATGTACTGTGTCCACCAAAAAACTGTTTAAACACCATGAAACAGTTTCAACCTATTAACAGCAAAGACCTGGAGGACATCTTAGGTCAACTGAACTCCTCCTCCTGCTGTTTAGATGTCCTGCCAACAAGTTTTTTCAAAAAGGTCTCAAAGACTTTAGAGTCAGACCTGTTACAGATCGTCAACTTTTCTTTATTATCAGGTGTGTTTCCAGAATCACTAAAAACTGCTGTAATCAAACCTATACTGAAAAAGGACAATCTTGACAAGACACAAATGAACAACTACAGGCCGATCTCAAATCTCCCGTTTTTAAGTAAGATCATTGAAAAAGCAGTTTCTCAACAGCTCAGTTACTTCTTAAAACAGAATAATTGCTACGATGCCTTCCAGTCAGGTTTTAGACAGAACCACAGCACTGAAACCGCTCTGACCAAAGTGTTTAATGACATATGTCTGAATACAGACAGTGGAAAAATGTCAGTCCTAGTTTTACTGGATCTCAGTGCAGCATTTGATACAGTTGACCACAACATATTACTCAAACGACTGGAGAACTGGACAGGTCTTTCAGGAACTGTACTAAACTGGTTCAAAACATACGTAGAAAACAGGAAATACTTTGTATCAATAGGTAACTTCACATCTGAGCAGACAAGTATCACATGTGGAGTTCCCCAAGGTTCCATCTTGGGACCCCTTCTGTTTAACATCTACATGCTCCCACTGGCACAGATTATAAACAACAACAAAATAAACTATCACAGCTATGCAGATGACACACAAATATATATCACAATGTCACCAGGAGACCGAGGCCCTGTACAGGCTCTTGGTAAATGCATTGAGGAAATCAATGACTGGTTGTGCCACAATTTTCTCCAGCTAAACAAAAACAAAACTGAGGTAATAGTCTTTGGCGCCAAAGAAAAACGATTACAGGTCACCAGAGAACTTCAATCTATACATCTAAAAACCACAAACCAGGTGAGAAATTTGGGTGTAGTGATGGATGCAGACCTAAACTTAGAAAAACACATTAAGACAATAACAAAGTCAGCTTACTATCACCTCAAGAATATATCAAGGATAAAAGATCTGATGTCTCAACAGGACCTGGAAAAACTAGTCCATGCATTCATCTTTAGTAGGCTTGATTACTGTAACAGCATCTTTACAGGTCTACCTAAAAAATCAGTCAGACAACTACAGCTCATTCAGAACTCTGCTGCTCGAGTCCTCACTAAGACCAAAAAAGTGGACCACATCAGTCCAGCTCTGAGGTCCTTACACTGGCTGCCTGTCCGTCAGAGGATAGACTTTAAAGTTCTGATGCTGGCCTATAAAGCTCTGAATGGTTTAGGACCAAAATACATCAATGACCTCCTGACCCAGTATGAACCTTCCAGATCCCTCAGGTCATCTGGATCCGGTCTTTTATCAGTTCCCAGAGTCAGAACCAGACACGGAGAAGCTGCATTCAGCTTTTATGCTCCTTATATCTGGAACAAACTCCCAGAAAGCCTCAGATCAGCTGAAACACTCAGTTTATTTAAATCCAGGTTGAAGACTCACCTGTTCTCAGCTGCATTTGAATAAAGCACCAAATCCACACTTTAAGCTTAAATTTCAAAACTTACATTTAACTACTGATTTTATCTACTGTTCTGATTCTATCTGTTTTGATTTTATATACTGTTGTTTGTTTGTTTGTTTGTTAATTAGTTAGTTAGTTTATTTGCTTGTTTTATTCAATTTTAAATCATGCTTTTTATTTGTTCTTGTTTCTAATGTCTCTGTAAAGCACTTTGAATCACCTTGTTGTTGAATTGTGCTATACAAATAAACTTGCCTTGCCTTGCCTTGCCTTAGTTTTTTTTTTGTTTACACTCACTCTTTCCAATAGATGCAAGTAAAACACAGCAGAAACTAAATAAAATCAAAGACTCGGTGGTCCTGTTGCTCTATTTTCACCTGTATAGCAGGAGTGGGGCAGGCGGATGTTTGCCCTGGTGCAGGTGTGTCACAGCAGTCAGTGGAAGAATCTGGGAGTTTCTCTGTGAATTTCACATTCCCGTGGCAGAGTACTCGGTGCTTGCACGGAAGTTTGGGGGGTTGTTGTAAAAAGAAGTTTTCTTCCCACGCAGTGAACAGCGGGTGATTATGTTTTTTTTTTTTTTTGTCACGTTTTACAGAATCAAACTCAAAGTCTCTGCTCTTGCTCTTGACAAAGGCGGTCACACTTTTCTCCTCTCCTCCTCCTCTCCCTTAGCTTCCCTGCTTATCCTCTTATGTCCTTGTCTAGTCTCATGTTTTTTGTATTACTTTTCCCTGGAACACTCTCTCACATTCTGTTCTTTAAAACCTAAAAGAGGAATTATGGATTGGATCAACTGGTCTCTGAATGCAATTGACACCCCTTCTCAACGAGAAGTTTGGGCTTGGGTGAGCCTGAGTGCTGAAGATATCTACCTATTCGGAACCATGGTAACAGGGTTCTGGCTGACTTGGCCCTGACTTATCAAAGAATTAAGAAAGCGGAACCGGCTGTTCAAACCCCCACAAGGCTGCCCACTGGGATTGAAACGATGGGAGACGCGTGAGTTTCTCAAAATGGGCTCATTGAGCGCAGCACGGATAAGATCTTGGAGAGGCTACGGCTGCTGTGAATACTCAGAATAAGATCTCTGACTGCAGACTGGATACATCTCGGAAGGGCTAGCTCGGAATAGCCGTGAGTTCTCAGAATCGGCTCCTTGAGCACAAGAAATGACAACATCACAGAACGTAAGTATGGTGAAGCTCGCGGCTCTCCAACGGGAGATTGAGAGACCAGTGTTGGACTGTAGAACTGCTTTGAAATTCATATGAGCTGTTCGCACTAAAGTAAAAACCACCATCACTTATGCGGACACCCCTTTGGCGCCAGCTGCGGTCTCAAGGCTGGAGCTGAACAACAACACCCTGATAACGACTGTGTTTAGTCTGTTCCTTCCCATTCCATGCAAGGCCACCTGGGTTGGCTGGATGACTGTTTACTTAGCCTAGCAGGGCGAAGGACACTGTCTCAGCTGAACTCTGGACACGCACACACATACATATATACACTGATATGCACACACTCATCCCCCCTCCCTTTCCAAACGCCTTCGACGCTTATTCCCTTCTGATGCTGCACCCTTTACCCACCCCTGTTGCTTGTCATGTGTTTCTTTGGTGTATTAAGAGTTTTTTTTTTTCATGTGCTATGTGCAGAGGTGTTTTTTTTTTTTCTGTTCTCAAACTGATCTCCCTGTTGGAGCTCAGTCTGGGGGGAGTTTTTTTTTTCTCCTTATCTTTCCTTATGTGGTGCATTTTCCATTGTTATACCTCTCTTCCCCATGTAATGTATGTATGGTCGGAGGGTAAGATGGCGCCGCCATTCCGTGCAATAGGTCGGCAGCCTTATGAAATTTCCCCTTGTGGGACTAATAAAGGTATATCAAATCAAATATGTTTGTTTGTGTTTTTGTTTTTTTTAAATGTAGGGCTGTTTTAATTTTAATTATGTTTTATTTTTTCCTGTATTGTCTTATTTTATTGTTCTTAACTTATTTACCGTACAGCACTTTGGTCCCGTGCTGGCTATTTTAAAGAGTTTTATAACTAAAGCTGGATTGGGTAAAGCAAGAACATTTACATTCTGAGCTGTACAAAGTTTAGTTTAGTCCTGGCCGTATTCATGAAAAGTAGCAATTTAAGAAATTGCAATGGCCAAATCAAAAGAACACTTTAAATGCCAACCATTCAATACACCTTCAGCAGTTTACTCAAACCAGACGACAAACAAATTATGTCTGCCTTACTACACTGCTTCAGACAACATGCCAGCGCTGAAGAAAATAGTTCAGAAAGTAGCTTTCCCACAAGAGAAATGGAATAAATTCTTTGTCTCTATCTGTGATATTTTATATACAGTATTTCACTAACGAGAGGTGTAGACATTATCAATCTCAAACAGAGTAGCTTTTAGACAAAAATAAAATTAAATAAATTGTCATATCGTCTGTCCCAGTCAGACAAAACTAAATGTAGGATGATACTTTCCGTCTGACTAGGAAAAAATCTGCTGTTGTATTGAATTTTATTGCTTACAGCAAGCAATTGCAATTGCTTGCAGCACTAAGTTGCTGAATGTCATTTGGCAAAATCTATGTTGTTATTTGTGGAGGAATTTCTAAATTTCTATTTCATATCTATGAGGTTCTGGCTGGAATATGAATATAAGCAGTCGACATAAATTTCTGTTACAGGCAACAACACATTTGGGATTTTTAACAACTGACCACAGTTAATTCTATGCAACACTGTTCAGTCACCATCATTCAGTCTTTGCCATTTCCATATTCAAGCTTTGGTCCCTTGGTGTGTAAAAGCCTTAACACTTAACAAGGAAACACAGAGCGTGTTGTGAAAGTGAAAATGAAAAACAAAACTCCAAATGTTTTGGATGTGAATTTGTCATGTAACACACACAGAATGAACATGTTGCAGTGTTGTGGAAAATTCATCCTCAAACAAATGCACAGTGAAAAAACTGATGATGAGCTGATCCTGATTTATTTTATTTTATTGTATATAGTATTTTATTCTATTCTATTCTGCACAGTATGTTATTCTTATTGTATTCCAGTGTTCTCTGACTTTTGCTATATAACTTTGCACTGTCCACTTTCTGCAGTGACAAAACAAATTTCCCACGTGCGGGACTAATAAAGGTTTTCTTATCTTATGTTTCTACAAAGAAAAGGAAGAAACCGATTCCCGGTTCATCCAATTCTCATAAGAATTTCATGGTTCAATCCAAGAGTTGAAGCTGTATCACGGCAGCTTTCATACATATTTCAGGATGTAAGATGGGACCGCATCTGAGGAGGCAGAGATTAAAGATTTCAGAGAGCCAATTGACCCAGAGCAGCATCTAGCTGTGTGTCTGAGATTCTATACTATTTGTGTATTGTGTAGCGGTGCCCATTTTGAGCTGCAGCACATTTGTTGCCAAGTGGTCTAAATGGTCCGATCTGTTTATGTACATCCAAAATCTTAGAAAAATCAAGCTTGTTTTGAAAAAAATAAATGCCACAAATTCATCCAGCAAAATTAGGCAGTCTGTGTGAATGGCTGTGAAATATTTTTTGACACATGTAATATTTCCACAGATGTAGTATTCATGTCTGTGTTCGCCTTTCCCTGTTGTATTTTGAAAGTTTGGTTGGTTTTTTGGGTTCTTTTTGGGGGTTTTTTCTGTCTGTCTGGCGCGCGCGTGTGTACACACACACACACACACACACACACACACCCAGTGATATCGTTTGTTGGTTGCTTTCACCCCTGTTTTTTGCCTTCTTCTGTCTCAGCTAGTTCTTAGAATGGATGTCCTCTGCTCCTCTTTGTCCTTTGTCACATTGTTTGGTTGGATTCAGTGTTGTTGTTGTTGTTTTTTTTTGCCTGTTTAGTTTAATCGTCATGCTCAACTCTGTTATTTCTACTTTCTTGTGATTTTTGAATAAAAATCTCCTGACTTGAGGCACCAATTATGATCATGATACCAGCAAGTCAATGGGCAAAAAATTCTACCTCTTCACACACTTTAAGTGACATTTCACATGTTTAAAAAAAAATTCAGAAATGGTTTTGTGAAATAAATGGACATAAATTGTTGTCAAGGAATGATACATTTATAAACATAAATGTAGATTTAAAAAAAGCTATATATTTAACTAATGTCCTCATTTTGATGTCCATATTTATTTTGACTATTTATGAGTGTAATGTCTTATGTATGTATTGATTAATGCGCTATTATTTCTAGTATTTTGGCCAATACTACCCTTTATACATTTTTATCAGTGATTTTTAGATTATGATTTGTGACTCCAGGAGTCTCTCAGCTACTATAAGACAAGAGGTAGGGTACACCTTGAACAGGTCGCCAGCCTGTTGCCGGGCTGGTGACTAACACCAAAAATGATTATTTATACAATTGTATGTTAAGTCACTAATGATAGCTAGGTAGTAAACTATATTTTCTACGCAACTACAGGAATTTGAGAGTTTAAGAAGCCACTCAGGGATTAATGTGAAGAGATACTGGGCTATCTGTGGTTTGTGCCCTTTTCTGTTAGATCTATAAGGTTAAGTCAAGTCTGTGGTCAGAACAAGATGCACACGCACACCAGCTTTGCCCTTGTGGGTTCATTATAAACACTTTAGCAGGTCTTATGCTGCACCCAGAGGTTGCTAAATAGCCCTGATTGATTCGCTGGTGAAGACCCCAGTCGGCAAGTCCTTTAGCCAATAATCATTCACACACTAGCACTCATCTGCCCATCTGTCCTACACACCTGCCAATAGAGTTTGAGCTACGTGCTGATATGGCATTCAGTGCCTTCCATTAGACAATACAAACAGCAGTCAAGACTCTCCTGATGACATATGGAGAGGAAAAAGTGTATCAGAGAAATCTGAATCAAAACTGAATCTTGTACAGCTCATAATATGAAAGTTCCCAGAATGTCTCTGTAAATAGAACTACTTTCAAAGCTGAAATGGCAATAATCAAAATAAGAGTATGGAAAAAAAAATAAACTTTTAGGTTCTGTTATTACTTGTATTCATTTACTAGCTTTATGCATAACAAACACTAAGCACTTCTACTGTGGCACTTTCCCAAATCCCAGCTCCTGATCTGGTGCCTTTCATGTCTCTCAGCATTTCATGCTTCATAGCTACAAATTCACTTTTTAGAAAAATACTTGAGGTGCTCGTGAGTCACAGTTGTGTGACTCGTCTAGTTTGTTTATTTTCTTTTTTCTACTTGGCACACAGAGATATCTTGAATCAAAACTGAGGCTCAGTATGACTGATCGGATACACTCCCAAGCATTTCCTTATGAACATCGTATTATTCATTTTCAGTCTTGCGGCATGGAATCTGCAAGATGTTGGAAACATTCCTTAGAGAAACTGCTCTATTTTGATATGGCTGCATCACATGGCCTAATTTCCACAGATTTTTCAACTAAAGATCAGTGTTTCCAAACTGCTACCATTACCACACCGTGAAAGGGATTCTGGGTGACTGGCAGGGCCTGTAGTTCATTAAACTCAATGTGATGTTCCCAAAACTAGATTCATATGACCTTTGCTTGATGACAATACTCTGACTGTGGCATTCAAACATAGACCAATCTGGATTAAGCAGTGTGAAGTGTTTTTAAGGGGGGGAAATCACTACTACACAGCTCAGACTAGGTACACAATTAACAGTTAAATGTTTGGAGGAGGAGGCCGCAGAGACATTTCTCCTGACACAATGAAACATTGAAAGCTACCCTGTGACACTCTGTGAACGTAAAGGTCGTCTGACCTGCAGGGAGCTTTCAGGCATGATTGGGAAGTAATTGTATGTTTCTTAATTACATATACCTATACAGTTCCCAGTAATGGTAATGCATGCATATCCCATCACTTCTCTATTCATCAGCTTTTTGCATTATGTTTGGTTTGTGCACTGAGGTGTAGTAAAAATGGACAATATTTATATAGCACTTTTCTACTCAGCTCAACACACAAAATCACATTCACTATACTGTGAAGTCCAGTTCTTTTTTTTTTTTTTTAAAGATAGATCAACATACAAACCGAAAAAGTTGGGGATCGAGCCACTAACCTTCCAACACTACTGTTTGAGCTAATATAGTATTATGCTTTCAGTGTAACCAAAACATAAGTGTCTTCCATCATCATGGGTTTGCTGAGTGTCTCAGCTGCTTGATTGTTATTTATCCTTTAGTTTAAGTTTTTTATGACTATTTTTGTGATTTACTCATTATTGGACTGTGGAGGCTGGTGAGAAATGACATTTAATTTCCCTCTATACTGCATTTCTTTACCATGCAAAGGGACAACCTTGAATCACATGTAATTTTGAGGTGACTGGTTGGTGTCAGGGGTGGGAGCAGAACAAGACAGGTGATTGTAACAATAGTAGACAGTGCCATTTATTAAGCAGCACTTCTTTATGTCACGTTAGAGGCTGCTGTAGAATAATTCCAGACTTTCACAAAGCCTCAAGGAGCTTGAGAGAAATGTTAACAATCCGACGATTCTCTGTGAGCAAGCACTTCGGAAACAGTGGGAAGGAAAAACTCCCTTTTGGCATAAAGAAATCTCCAGCAGAACCAGGCTCAGTGAAGGGCAGCCATCTGCCAAGACTGGTTGGGGATAAGGGAAGAGATTAATTAACAGAGATAAATAATAACTAATGATTAATTGAAGAGTGGTGTATAAACACAAACTGAAGGGGGGAATGAAGAAGAAACACTCATGGGAAGCCATCACCATCCTAGGCTAATAGCCGTGTAACTTCATGCTTACCTGATCCAGCCCTTACTACTGGTTCCACAGCAGAGGGTCCTGAAAGATGAAGGCTCTGCTTTTAAATATCCTAAGAACCACAAGTAAGCCAAGAATCTGATAGCAAAGCACTATACTGGGGCTATGAGGTCTTTAATGTACAGTGGGACCTGATTATACCAGCTCTTGTATGTGAGAAGGATTTTAAATTCTTCTACAAGAAGCAAAAAACCCCCCCAAAAAACTAGTACCTAGATGACATACTGACAAGTCTATAATGGTTTTTCACTCATACAAACTGAACCTTTGGTTTTTAGGAATCATTCTTTAGGTAAAAAACAAACAAACCCCAAAAAACCCCTCTTGGCTGTGGTTTAAGTGTGCCAAAGTGTGCATGGGAAAGCATTCACTACTTGGTCCATGGAGTCATTCATTATCTATGCTTCATAATCACATCAAATCAAGATTTATCAGATCAAGTGCCATCTTTCCAGCCTTGGAAAAAGGAAGACATTTTTTCATCCAAATTAAAAAAAAAAAAAAATACAACAAAAAATCCTCTCTGATTTCCAAATTAATTTCTAATATACTTTTGTTAAACCCTAATTAAAGCTTAAATCCACACATCAATCATTTATTGAGTGTTTGATATCAAATCCAGTATTGTGGTGTACAAAGGCAAAATGAAAAATGTTTTTGCCATTACTTCTGAAAGTATAGCGCAAGTCTTGCTCACTCTTGATTTTGATTGGTTTGTCAGGGAAAGTGACATCGATAAGTGCAGCAGTGTTCCAAATGTTGAACTGTCAGGTGTGTTTTTGTGGCAAGAACTTTGACCTCCATTATATTCAAATTCTTCTTAGTTTGTGTAGAAAATAGATGCTGAGAGCACAACAATTGCTTTCAGTGAACAAAGGCCCTTAGAATAGGGAGGCTAAAGCTGGGTGTGATTTACTCTGTGATTGGCAAGTTGCTAGAATATAACTTTACAGTGTCCCTCAGTTTCTCAATCACATTCACCCCTTGCTCTTCCTATCTGCTTTCAAAACACAAAGATTGCAATGGTGAAACCACTCAGCGTAAGGCTTCACAGAGGGACTAACTATTGGGTGAAGCCATAACGGTTACATCAATCTTTCTATAAAGTCTAGTACAAGGTCAGCAACTATATATTAAAAATAACAGCATGTATGCAATGGAAGGTAATTCTAGCCTTAGTAGAAAATGTATAGCTGTCTAATTACAATAATAATCTTTTGAGAATTTTGATAGGGCAACGACCTATCAAATCCAAAAGACTTTATAGTGGATAGGCTATTAATTCACAAGACAGCCTCCAGTAATATGAGGTGTGTGTGTGTGTGTGTGTGTGTGTGTGTGTTAGTCAAGCAAGGCAGTGATTAATTAAATCCTGTGGGAGTTGGAGTGTTCATTGCAGAAGGCAGAGAATGCAGCACATCCGGTTGATAGTTCCCATGCGATGTAATGCCTAATCTATTGCCATGGGAGGTGTCTATCAAAAGATTGCCATCAATTCATAGACTTTGCCCAACTCATTGGACAATATGTAGTACAGTACCTGGGGAGCCTGGGTGGAATAACAGTATAATCATCTCGTGGAAGATGGAGACCTCCACATGCCCACTTTTAGTGACTGAACTCAGTCAATGTACAAGTCAATATATAGAATACAGAGAGCATTATTTAGGATGGAGAGCATTCCACGAGAAAGACGTGAGCCCAGGATAGAAATTCTCTTCATTTACTGTAGATTATGTAGTTTCTACTGTTTTAAACAGTGGATAGAATCATTAAATGTGCACGTACTTTCATAGTCGATTGAAAAGCTTTCATTATAAAAGATTAAAAACAGCTGGGCTAAACAAATGAAACAGTGAAATTGGGTCCTTGAAGCTAACACTATGACTGAATGTTAATGAAGCATGAAAATAAGCGATCAATGTGATTAACAGACACCACAAAACAACGTTACGCAGGGTAATGGTCAAGTAAGTGCATCAAAAAGAATAGAAGATATAACTGATGCACAAAGTTACTCCATCTGGCACAGTCTATTTGGCAGTGAACTAACTTCACAACAGGTACATGTAATGAACTATAAGTCCATGAGTAATCTAAACATAATTCACTGCAGTTTTGACCCAGCATATCAGAGCCAACACTGCTTTGAAAAGTGTTGCCTACTCTTGAATCACTGTACATTTTTAGCATACGCTACCAGTCAAGTTTAGACACACCTTCTCATTTAATGGTTTTTCTTTATTTTCATGACTGTTTACTACATTTTAGATTCTCAATGAACGCATCAAAACTATGAATGAACACAAATGGAATTATGTAGTAAGCTAAAAAGTGTGAAATATCTCAAAACATATTTTAGATTCTTCCAAATAGGTGGTGTGTTTGGGGTGATTTAATTTCCTTAAGGATTATTAAAGGATTCTGATTCTTCTCCACCAGCAAAGCAAACCCACACTATCAAACCTCCTCCTCCATGCTTCGCGGTGGAAAACCATGCATATAGAGACCATCCGTTCACCTTTTCTGCGTCGCACAAAGACATGGCGGGTTTCCTTAGTCGTGGTTATAGTGAGAGTGTGTGTGTATATATATGTTTTAGCTCCGGATGAAACACAGCCATCTATACTACAACCTTCAGTCATACCTACGTTTTAACAAAGTAGCTTAAGTCACTGCCAAAACTCTTAACTAGTGTCGTTTTCAACTGCTCATCGGCAGTTGCAGAGTAAGAAAAATTGATCCATCAAAAATTCTGACAGCAGTGGGAAATGACTGTGAGGCAGTTTCTGTCCAGAACCACTGGAGCTGCCCACTGTCTGAGATGATCCTCAGTGTTGTATAATACACTGGGAGATGGGTCATTTCTGAATTTAATGTTGTTAAAGTTTTCTTTAAATATTTAAAGATTATTAGTTACAGTGAATGTAGTGTCTGTATCCTTGGCAGTATGCGGTGCAGTTTGTTTGAAAATGTTTCACTCACTGAGGTCCTGCATTTGCAAAGCATCTCCATTTTACTTCTCAGTGCACACCAGCCACTTGGGGAAGCACATGTCATTGCTCCTGCTGTTACTACGCCAAGTACTGAAAACCTCTGTGAAGCAACGCACTCTTTTATTTAAACTGAGATTCTTTTTTAACTTTAGAAGCCTGGAGCTATGAGCACACACTCAGCCCTCAGAGCTGTCATCAGTGTGTCCTTTCCACAGTAAACAAGGAGAAGAAATAAGCCAGCGTTGTAAAGAGCTCCCCAGTGGACACAACACTCACGGCTGATGCAAACCTCTCTTCTTTTCTGTCTCTTCAAATTGGTCTGGGCATTCTGAGCTGACGTAAGCGGGCAGTTCTCATTATGGAGAGGAGGTTGTCCAATTTCAATTGACACCTTATTAATCAGCATACCATCAGCCTTGGATCATTTTTTTTCGCGGCTCAAAAATAAAGTTTTTAGGGAAAAATGGGGGTCGGGGTTGGTCAAGTATCTTTGAAATGTGCACACTGATAGCATGATATAAACATGTAAGAATTTATCTGAACTTGTGTATGTCCACTTATACACACATCAAGATGAAGGGCTATAAAAGGGCAAGCATGTCAATAATGCAGATTGACCACTTAATTCCCACTAGTCCTTCTGTCACCCGGCAACAGAGGTAGCCACAGATCAATACACCTATTACCTGATATAAGAAGTGAGTGAGCAGGGAGTCGGGGTGGAGGGGGCATGGGAGGTAGAGGTAAAATGAGAGCGAGATGCTCAAGGCCAACATGGTGTATCTCATATCAAGATAATAACCCAGGTAGCCTTCTGACAGCTGTCCGGATAGAAAATATGATGAGGGACAGAAAGGGGAATACAGCTAACTGAAGGCAGGGGAAACACTGTTGCAAGGTGACAGACATTAAGGTATTAGCACAGACGGGTACACAGAGTGAAAAATGACTTGATAAATGCTGAAAATGTTAAAGTATTCAGTTTTTTTTGGTTTTGTTTTGTTTTTGTATATAAAAAAGCGTGATCAAAAATGTCCTACAGCTGCAGAGAGTATGTTGTTTGTATTTGTAGTTGCAAAATATAATTTGCCACTAGCTGAATTGCCTCCAGTGTATGTAGCTTAAAAATAGATTTAAAAAAACCCAAAATATTACCTGATTTAAAATTGGACATTCTTTTAAGGTCTTCAGCATGTGCACCCATGAACAGTTTTCAGCAGGGCTGCTATTTCAACATTTCTCAGTGGATGTTTTTAAGTGAAGAAACTTGAAAACTTCCCCTTGCACTAGCGCCCCTGCAGTGGGTGCTTGATCTCCTATCTGTCAAAACTGCGATTCTTTGAGTTCATCTTCAGTATCAGGAAGTGGATGAGGTTGCAGAGAGATAAATCTGGCAAGTGGTCAAGTCGTTGTGCAAAAATTGTGTTGGTGTTGTAAAAACTGAACTCTCACACACGGAAAAATACCACAGTTTATCCCGTTGTCATCCCTGGGGGTAAATTTACAGTCTACAGTCCGATAAAATTGTTGGCTCTTCAACTGAAAACTCCTTGGGTATAGCTGGAGACACAGCTTTCACCACCAGCAATGATGCTCTGCACAAAATTAAATTCAGTCTGAAAAGTAGTTTATGTTTGGCCAGTAGTCAGATCACAGACCACAGAGTAGAAGTGGTCAAAATGGGCCTTCTGGGAAGCATGAACCAAAAAAAACACCCCAAAAAACAACAACAAAAAAGCTTGAGGAGGTGTGTTTCAGCTATTTCACAGAGTAACATGAAAGTAATGTAACGAGTAGCATAATGAATTACTTTTTCCCCGGCATAATTAAATAACGTACCTTACTTTTAAGAAAAGCCTTCTGTGTAATATGTGTAATAGTTGTTACTCAAAAAAAAATAAAAAAAAATAAAACAAGTCCAACGCTGATCACAACAAAGAGGGGAAATGCCTCAACAAACATACACGAACACTTGACCCACAGCATGCAATTAATTTGCAGGAATGTAATTTCTTTATTGCTGCTTAGCAATAGCGGTGATTCTAAAAACTAAACCAATGAGAACCCAATGACAATCAAAAGAATCGATAAGTGATATCAATAATGGGATCGGAATCACTAAACTCTTATCAATTCTCATCCCCACAGGTGGATCGATAGATTTCGATTCATTTCTATGTTTGTGTCTATATTTGTGTTAGAAATTCAATATTAATCAAAGGCAACCTTAGTAAAGACAATATAAGTTTAAACAATGGTTATGAAAGCAAGGTTGAATAGGAACGACTGCAACCAAACTCTTTTTTTAAAACTAGAGCGCGGCCTCTGACACCTCCAGTGAAACTGTGGCCCACACGACGAGCCACACTGAAGGATTTGTTAGCATGAAATGGTCTTTTCAGATCCGACTGTTACACTTAATAATAGGCTTCAAGTCTAGACTACAGCACTACTTGTATTTATTCCTTTTGAGCATCTCAAGGGTGAACTTACTCTGGTTCGTTGTCTTGCTGCATAAACAGGCTGCACATGAGCTTCAGCTCAGATCGATGACATGATGTCTTCCTTTGAGATTTGCTGTCAGAGAGCAGAAGTCATGTTTCCCTCAATTCTGGCAAGTCACCCTGGCTTTGAAACAGGACATTATCTCTGCAACATCACACTGCCACCTTCATGCTTGACTTCAGGTATAATGTACTTTTTCGAGAATGATGTGTTTGGTTTACACCAGATGTAGCTGGGCCATTTTCTTCCTCTCTTAGTGTGAATGTGTAGAGTCCCAGAGCCTAAGCAAATGCTGTGGACTACTGAATACTTTTTCATGTAGGGCCAGCTGATATATACAGTTGTGGTCAAAAGTTTACATACACTTGTAAAGAATATAATATAATGTCTCTACCGAGTGTCCCGTTATTTCTAAAACTCTGATTTTTCTCTGATAGAGTGATTGGAACAGATACTTCTTTGTCACAAAAAACATTCATGAAGTTTGGTTCTTTAATGACTTTATTATGGGTTAACAGAAAAAAGTGATCACATCTGCTGGGTCAGAAATATACATACAGCAGTGCTAATATTTGGTTACATGTCCCTTAGCCATTTTCACTTCAATTAGGTGCTTTTGGTAGCCATCCACAAGCTTCTGGTTGAATCTTTGACCACTCCTCTTGACAGAATTGGTGCAGTTCAGTTAAATTTGATGGCTTTCTGACATGGACTTGTTTCTTCAGCATTGTCCACGTTTTCAATGGGGTTTAAGTCAGGACTTTGAGAAGGCCATTCTAAAACCCTTATTCTAGCCTGATTTAGCAATTCCTTTACCACTTTTGATGTGTGTTTGGGGTCATTGTCCTGTTGGAACACCCAACTGCGCCCAAGACCCAACCTTCATGCTGATGATTTTAGGTTATGTTGAAGAATGTGAAGGTAATCCTCCTTCTTCATTGTCCCATTTACTCTCTGTAAATCACCAGTTCCATTGGCAGCAAAACAGCCCCACAGCATAATACTCCCACCACCATGCTTGATTGTAGGCATGGTGTTCTTGGGGTCAAAGGCCTCACCTTTTCTCCTCCAAACATATCGCTGGGCATTATGGCCAAAAAGCTCGATTTTTGTTTAGTCTGACCACAGAACTTTCCTCCAGAAGGTCTTATCTTTGTCCACATGATCAGCAGCAAACTTCAGTCGAGCCTTAAGGTGCCGCTTTTGGAGCAAGGGCTTCCTTCTTGCACAGCAGCCTCTCAGTCCATGGAGATGCAAAACACGTTTAACTGTGGACAATGACACCTGTGTTCCAGCAGCTTCTAATTCTTGGCAGATCTGCCTTTTGGTGATTCTTGGTTGACTCTTCATCCTCCTGACCAATTTTCTCTCAGCAGCAGGTGATAGCTTGCATTCTCTTCCTGATCTTGGCAGTGATGAAACAGTGCCATGCACTTTATACTTACAAACAATTGTTTGCACTGTTGCTCTTGGGACATGCAGCTGCTTCGAAATGGCCCCAAGTGACTTTCCTGACTTGTTCAAGTCAATAATTCGCTTTTTCAGATCCATGCTGAGCTCCTTTGACTTTCCCATTGTAGCATTTGTGGGCGTTTGTATCCAATGAGCCCTATTTAACCTGTCTAAGAGAAGTCACCAGCTGTAGTCACTCATAATCACTCACAAGAAGTTAAGAGGCCATGCTATGAAGCTCAGTTCACTGACAACTTTCTAAGTCACCAAAATTGCTAATTCATGTTGCTGTATGTATAATTTTGACCCAGCAGATGTGATCACTTTTTTCTGTTAACCCATAATAAAGTCATTAAAGAACCAAACTTCATGAATGTTTTTTGTGACAAAGAAGTATCTGTTCCAATCACTCTATCAGAGAAAAATCAGAGTTTTAGAAATAACGGGACACTCAGTAGATCCATTATGTTATATTCTTTACAAGTGTATGTAAACCTTTGACCACAACTGTAATAACATTTCTGCATCCATACATATAATATGAATGAAAAGCTACAGTGGCCCTTAGAGTGAAACATGTTACAACATTAAAATGACATACATTGTTTCCATATCAGACATTAATCAACCTTTGGGTAAATTTGAAAAAGAAGAAACTATTATTGCAATCAGATCAGGGTCAAAACGAATCATTTCTTTTCCCTTTGTTCTAGATTTGTTGGTTTAATGATGACTCAAAGGTCAGTGCTGCTTGCAAACAATTATGCTTCAAGGTTCACCAAAGATCAACTCATGGCAATAAATAAATACATACATTAATTAATGTATCAATCAAACTCAGTGGGAAATGAAACAGGTGTTGGTGATTTTCAAAGCACTTCTCTGTATTTAGTAGCTATACAGCTATACAGTAGATATGTAAAGTTTCAGTCATGTTCGACTGAGTAGCAGCTCCCAAAACTTGAATCTCTCAAGATGGTACAGGCAAGTAAACAGTGAGCTGTGCCCTATGCACTTTGGGTGGTAGATAAGAGTCATGAGTTTTCCTCTAAGCTGAAACAATGAGAGAAGCACCTCTCAAAGAAGAGCAGTGAGATCTCAAAGCCTAAAATGTTTGATACATCTGAGCCAGTCGCATAGGCTAAAGGACGGATAATCTATAAAGCAGTGTTTGAAATTGGCGTCTTCAAAGAGATAACTTTACTCCCATGTGCTATCAGTGTCGCACTGAATCTCTTTCTACCATGGATTTCAAATAGTTGCAAACTCTTTACAGTTGTGAGAATTGTTGTCAGTTGTCTGTGTGTGGGTCTAATGCTGTATTACTGCTTTGTATCAATGTGTCTGTGGGAAAACATCTTAGAGAGGAGTAGACAAAACAAAGAAGAAACAAAAAATTCTCACAAGCTGGATTTGAACCACATAGATCAATGCTGCTTTAGTGAAGTTACCCTCCATGATGACAGAAAAAATCTTCTTTAAGTACATCTACTAGCTGGGCAGTCACTGAAATGTTTTTTTTAACATTTTAAACATCATAGCTGCATATCAAGTATTTTATTTTTCTCTTGTTGGTACTATCATACCATCCCAGTAGACTGATACGTGGGAAAAACCTGCTCCTGAGATGTCTATACAGTATAAAGTCTAAAATTCGCTTTTACCAAATGGCCCATATCGTAGGTTAAATAGTCATTCAAATAAGTGCAAACTGTTTGTGTTTCTGCACTTAGCACCAGTAAAAGGAAGGCACTTAGCACAGTAAATAACAAAGAAAATGTAATAGTATTTACATCGATATATTGTGTCATTATCATCATTACTTAACAGGTACAGTCCTCTCAGGGTCCCTCTACGTTTAGCTTGAGTTTTGTTGTTTGTTTGCTTTGTTTTTTTTTTAATCCCAGAATTATTTTTATTTTCTTTAGTCTGTGACAGAAGTCATCCCTCAGTAAAGCTAATCAAGGATGAGACAGCGGGTGTGAGGAGGAGGTGGGTGCTGACAGAGAGGTTTGGACAGATGGACAGACAGACAGGCTGTGCTCTGTCAGCACAGGCTGACATGATGAGAAGGGACAGACGAATGGAAGAACAGAATTGGAGAAAGAAGTGAAGTGGAGAGAGTAAAGATGAAGAACCAACAGCAGAAGTGAAACTACACACTGTAACACACTAACACTTCCTTCAGTCCATTCAACCCAACTTTTCTTTTTTCTCTTGTTTGCTTAATTGATTTTAAATAAAATGTATATGAAGTCATGATGTTAGGGGGAAATAATGTGTTTTATTTCCCGTGACACAGTCTTGTGTTTCTGGTTTAAATATATTTGAAAACGGGGGAAAAACCTGCTTTTTAGACAATGTAAACAGACAAACATTTTCTGAGAATCATAAACAATGAAACTCCAGGTAAATGTGTTAAAATACTGTTAGTTTAAATGTGGGCCATCAATGTTGATTTAACAAACAAAACCTAGAATGAAAAATATGTGAACAGTTTCTCTTTTACACCCAAAAAATGAATCTAATACCAGAAGCAAAATAGAAGTAATCACTGCTTTGGTGAGCCAAACTTTACACATATTTTGAAAATAAAGTGATGTGACTGTCAGCAAAACCATCTGATACTACTGATTCAAGGAAGATGATGACAAAAATGGTTTTGAACTCTACTTTTTGAAGCCTTAATGTTTTGGGTTTTGCCATGTTAGTTGTTTTGTTTTGGCATTTTAACAGAGTTATTTGGATAGGAGCATCATAGGAAATTGTCCGGTGACGACATCCAAAAATATACATGCCTCTGAACCAGACTAATAACAATGCTATTCTTACAAGTGTGCTGGGAGATTGCGTACACCTTGCAATAGAAGGTTTGTGAGTTAAAGTCCGATTGTGCTGCATTCTCATACACACCTTTGTCAGGTGTCTAATGTGTAGAAAAGTTGTAATTCTGCTGTTGGTTGGCTTACTCACTTGGTGTTGTTACTTATTTTATGTTGTTATTTCTTAACCTTCTTAATGATAATGCTAGGTGTGGAGAAAAAAAAAATCTACTCAACGCTCAACTTTGTGAATTGGAGGCACGTCTTGGAAAGGTGGAAAATAAATGCACCACAATCAAAACATCAACACACACCATCCATCCAGCTTTAGATGGGATATTCAAATGAATTTGAATAATGCTCTCTTTAATTTAATACATGCAAAACATTTCAAAAAAGGTGGGATTGGGCATGTTTATCGAGGTCACATTACTTCTTATTTTAATACGATTGTAAGTGTTGGGAAGCTGGGACCAAAATGGAAATAAATGCATTCAGTTTTTTAAACATTTTACAAAGACTTACCACCAATTCTGTTTACTGAAAAGTTGAGTATTTATTTAATTATTTTTTTAAAATATGTGACTGTTTTTGGGACAGTGCGTAATTGCTCTCTAGTGTCTTTGCTAGACTCAGGTATGCTAAAACAAACTGAAATCAGTGGACACCTGAGAAGTCAAAGTAAAAACAAACAAATTAAAACAAAAAGCTAATATAATCGGTCTTTTACATAAATTAAAAATATTCAGTTTTATGCTAAGCTATTAATCGTAATTCAAAACTCAGCAGGAGGGTGTGTTTGATTTGATCAGTTTCATTTACATTTATCATCCGCAGCACACACATGACTACTTTCAGTACATTAATGTTAACGGTCTTGTCTTAAACAGCTCAACTATGAAAATATATTGCAGGGACTTATGCAATTGTGATTTAACTTACACCTCTTGTCTTAATAGATTTGGGGTTCTGGGGGAGATTGGACAGTCATATTTCATCATATAATGAGATTAGTGTTTTTAAAAAGAAAACATTCAATCCATAATTTCTGGCATAATCCCACATTTTCTGTTTTTCTTTGTTTTGGGTTCATTAAATCCTCTTGAAAGAAGAGGATGTTGAAATGAGAACCACATATTTTAGTGTGAATAAGTTGTTGCACAGCCAAAGTCGAGGATTACCCAGTGAGGGAAAGAAAGGGATAAGCTTTTATTCGATCAGCTGTCTTATATGACATCTCTACAAAACATGAACCTGAATTAATGTTTGTCACTTATATAGTACTGACAGGTAGGCAGTAAAACTCCATGCTAATTAACAGTAATAAAGAATTTCATTACATTATGTATACACAGAATAAACATGCACAGATCTTACTCTGTTGACAGGCAGAGCTGCACTAGCGTCCTTTGGGTTACAGGGTTCAAGTGGATAGACCTGAATTAAGAAACATACACACATATCCTATTGAATTTAATGTTTTAAGAACCTCTATGGTGTTAGAGGGCACCTAACTTTGTCAGTCACTATTGGCAAAATTGGTGGGGGTATCTGATAGTTCATCAGATAACAGAAACAACAAAAGTACACATTTTATTGTGACAAAGAATAGTAAGTATGAAAGTACTGGACACTACACTGGTATAAATACTGAATAATGCAATGCATTGCTGATTCATGGTATATGGCATCATCAAGTACAAACATGAATACAAGCATTGCTGAGAACCATAGTCAGAACTTGGCAATTGTCAAGTAAAAGTTGATTGTTTATGAAGTCTGGGGGTGTACTGTTGTAATTCTTCTTTATCTAATCTGCATTTGATTTGACTGAAAGTTGCATACTTATCCCTTACGTATCACAAAGGTCTTTCTTTTTCCTGTGTAATGGGAGCTCGATTCTGCTTTACCTTCCCTCTCATATAACCCACAGGTTAATTCTCGCGCCTTTTTAAAAAAATCTCCATTTATATGCTTTCTTTGAGTCAGACAAAGTATTAATTTTCACTGTTTCACTGCAAATATAATCTCAAAGCTTGTCTCTCCAAAGTAAGTCCCTTTATTTGCCCACCAAGCCTAAAGCTGAAATGCAATTTGGGGAAAATAAAATAATATAAATTATAATAACATATAATAATAAAAAATAAAAAATGGTCTGGGTACAAATGACCAAGTCTGCTTTCTCCAACTCAGAAATAGTTTTCATATGTTTTTATTTTGACTTGATCTTGGAAAAGTCCCCCACACTTTTAACTCACGCTTAGACTGCTGTTATTTTCTCTACTTAGGTCTCACTTCATTTTCCCAGGAAAGGCAAACCAGACATTAAGTATAGCAAATGAAAACATTTTCATCACTACTCTCTGAAAACATCATATTTATAGAAAATGACAAATGTGTGAAAAATGAAAGTGGAGTTAAATAGTCAGTTCTGTCATTGTCCTGGGCCATGTGGGCCCAGTATTCGCAGTTTTGTGTGTTTTGTATTTCATTCCCTAGTCATGCCTTGGATTATTTAGTTAAGATGGTCCTTATTTGATTACCTCCTGTGTGCCCCTGTGTATCTGTGAGCCCTCGTCTCTCCTTGTGTTTATTTCTGTTTTCCCAGCCCGTTATGTCTGTGTTCTCCCCGTGCTCTCTCTCCTCCTGTTTGAACCTCTGTACTTCCTGTTTTACTTTGACAGTCTCCCGTCAGTGTTGTTTACTCCTGCCATGTCTTGTTATGTTCATCTGTGTCAGCTGTGTTCCCATGTGTGGCCACTTCCCCTGATCATCCCTCTTGTGTATTTAGTCTCTGTGTTTCATGTAGTCTGTGTCGCGTCGTCTGTGTTACCACCCCCTGTGTTCCGGATCTCCAGCCATAGCTTTTCCTTAGTTTATGTCCAGTTTAGGTTTCTGTTTGAACTATTACTCTTATGCTGCCCTCACTCTGTTTTGTTCCTTTCATCAGCCAGAATAAAAGGCTCGCTTTTGTTTTACTCCACTCCTGCATCCTCGCTTGTGTTCGCTCCTGGGTCCACCACACACATTTCCGCACGGTCTGCCTCTGCAGACCGTGACAAGTTCACTCATTTCCTCTGTCTTAATTTTAGAAATACAGTTTTGATATCCAATATCCTTCTCTGGCATTATCACATGTCCAGCTCATCTCATGAAGTCTTCATGCAAAAAGGATTTTTTTTTTCTTTCCCCAGGTTTTAAAGAACAGCACAGAGACACTTCTCTGGCTTGATATATGAGATGAAAAATTATTAGAGAAGGAGGAGAGGAGCAAACATAGGTGAGATCAGAGATGAGGGGTGAGATAAAGAGACAGAAATGAGAATAGAGAGTGAAAGTGCAAAATGCCACTGAGAAGTTTGGAAGAAAGATAAGAGCTAAACAGCCACTCTTCTCGTCTTTTATTCAGCGTCAATTTACAGTTCAGTGCACAATTTAATAGATTTTCATTCGTTTAAAATATGCAAACACATTATCACACATTGTTTTTCTGTAAATGATCTAGAACAGGATGCTTACAGGAAGCTATAAATATTTCAACTGTGTTTTACATGCGCACACATTTTAGCTTTTGGTAGAAAGGCATGAGGCTTTTAAAATAACCATTTCACAAAGATGCCAAACATAGTGCTACAGCAATTATGGCAGAACAAGAAGGTGATAAAAAAGAAAAGATGTATAGGAATAAATTTAGTAACCTTACAGGAAGCAGCAAAACCACTCAAAATATGGTGGTGTGCACAACAACCTGCAGACATCAGACAGAGAGAAGGAACTGGGAAACAACCAAAAAGAACCAAACCTCAGTGAAACACCTTTGCCTCTGACAACCACTTTATCCACGGGCAGCTCTGTGCTGCCAGTTCCAATGCCTTTCTATCAATGACTATATTCATCCAATCATTCTGCATATTAGAGTAGAAATAATAAAATAACAATAAAAATCATAGGCTGAAAGAGACATAAAACATAAGAACAAACCATCCATTTGGTGTCCTGTGAGACCGGACTTCCTTTTCCAAAATACAGCACTTAGGTAGATAATCAGAGCTTTGGAACTGATGGTAAAAGCAAATTCCAGATCTTATCACATAAAAACAAAACCAGAAATGCAACAATTACACAAAGATTTATGAAATTGATATTTAATTTGTAATTATGATGGTTGTCTTAACATCCCTAATCACTTCTTGAAGCTAAAGTGTGTATGTGAATTTTAGGAGTAATGAAGAAACTCACCCAAAGTAATGGTGTAATAAAAAGATGAGTTTATAATAGTTTTTGAAAATAATGAAGCTCTTCTTCACCCACTAACAATACAGACAGCACTTGTAAAAATCAGTTAATTTGTGCTGATGAAGATAATATGGAAATTATACCACTTTATTTTCACTCTGTGGAAATAAAACGGTATGCAAAATACGAATTATACCTTCTTGTATTTGTGTAAAAAGTGCACTGAGGTTTGCATATTCCAGTATATCAAAACATATGAGGTCCTCATAGCTTTTTTTCATTTGATAAATTCACTTGTCTCACTAGAGTTAAAATGTCACACTTCTGGGATGCCCATCTAGTTGTCTAGAACTGAAGAAGACTTGATTCAGAAGCAAAAACATAAAGAATATAAGAACTCTGCTCTTGATGTGTTTACTGTTTCTGAGCTGGAGTGTTATGCAGGTAATTAAGTTAGACAGCTGTTCACCCACAACACGACTGTACTGTTTGGAAACCAAATTTTGTTTCCTAAGTAAAGATGGATTTCTGTTCCCCAAGTTAAATTTTCACTCTTATGGGCCAAGCTACCATCTGTTGTCTTTTATGGCAAGTAAACTTCTGACCAGTTAGTCTATGGTCTTCTTTTTGATCGAAGTTGTTAGTGATATCCTCAAGAATTCAAAGGCTGTAGTGAAAACGAATGTTTCCACGTATAGCTGTTTTATATTCAGGAGTGAAACAAGTGTTGCTATTGGATGGTGTGGTCAACAAAATGCATTTTATCTGTCAGTCAATGACCTCACATCAACAGAAGTTTTACTTACAAGACTCCAAGTAACAGCAACATCACTGTTCTTCAACAAGTGCTTAAGAACAACATTGCATGGTGTTGCATACCCTTGTCTCCTGAATCTGCCCCAGAGTGTCAAAATAATAATCATTAAAATTTTCAATTTTGGAAATTGGGTAAAGTTACTAAGATACAGTGGTACAGGTGCTAAGCAAAGTTTGAGATCCACGGTGAAATCACTGAGTGCATAGACAGACGCATCTTTTAAAGTGTAAAAACAAAAGAAAACAACAAAGGAAACCACCTTGAGATTCGCTCCAAATAGTTGTACCTACTTTAATGGCTTCCATCAGACACTATAGCAGATGTTTCTCTATCCCAAAGTAACTCATTTTGTCAAACACTGTGTCCTATGTAAAACTGCTGGTAAGTGCAGAAAAAATACCAACCATGGCTGAGGGAAGAATTGGAAAATATACAGACAGGAAAATGTGTGATGATCGTTCAAGAGCTCTACAGATGGGGCCCTGCTGTACTTGAAGTGAATCTCCAAATGACCAAAAGTTAATCGAACTGTCCTGTAAGTCCGCTGACATCAGTGTAGCCAGTGTGTTCATGCTATCCTGTCCCATAGTACTGTGAAGAAATTATTTTGTCCTTTTTAACCACTCTTTGACTACATGGAAGGGGTTTTGATGGCTGTTTGCATTTATTTCAGTGTTTCAAAAAAGGTTTCCAAAAGTCAGCAAAATGACATCGCAAACTCAAACCCTCCTCTCTGCAGATCATTGGCGAATGTTCACTTGTACAGCAAAAAAAAAAAAAAAATCAGAACCAATGAGTTACAGTACAAGAATGTCACAAATCATTTAACTGCTTTATTATTATTTCAGTGCATTGTGGAGCTAACTGTACAGATACTAACAGATACTATATCAGACCATGATGCAGGCACAGCATCTGAGTGTCATCTTTAGTCAGCTTGTCCTTCACTTCTTCTATGAAACAGGAAAAAACTCTCCTGAGCCTGCTGGGTTTTTAGAGGATGCATAGTTTGTTTTTGAAGAAGACTGCATAGAATATCAACATGCATGAGGCCAGTGTGGGGAAACAGATAAAGAGAAAAGAAAGTCTACATCCCTGCAATGCAGGTGGCCCATGATGGACTGGCACGCTGTTTCAGGACTGATAATTCCACACTTTTTCATAACACTGTTTCAAAGTGTTTTGATGTTCAAACATGGAAGGTGTAGCTTTCAAAGATTCACCTTGTTTGTCCTCACTCTGGAATCCTCCCGCCACACATTTCATCCAGGACTGCAGCTCTCCTAGGGGACTTGGAGAAATTTGGTAAGAGGTTGTCAAAAAAAGTTAACAGGGCTACAAGATTAGCAGGCCTGTTGCGTTTACTTAAAAAGCCATCTCTAGACCCAGCTGTCTTAGCTAATTATAGGCCAATCTCCAACCTTCCTTTCATTTCAAAAATCCTTGAAAGAGTAGTTGTCAAACAGCTAACAGATCATCTGCAGAGGAATGGTTTATTTGAAAAGTTTCAGTCAGGTTTCAGAGCTCATCACAGCACAGAAACAGCTTTAGTGAAGGTTACAAATGATCTTCTTATGGCCTCTGACAGTGGACTCATCTCTGTGCTTGTCCTGCTAGACCTCAGTGCAGCGTTTGATACTGCTGACCATAATATCCTATTAGAACGATTAGAACATGCTGTAGGTATTAAAGGTACTGCGCTGCAGTGGTTTGTATCATATCTATCTAATAGACTCCAATTTGTAAATGGAGAGTCCTCTTCACATGCTGAGGTTAATTATGAAGTTCCACAGGGTTCAGTGCCAGGACCACTCTGTTCACATTATACATGCTTCACTTAGGCAGTATCATCGGAAGACATAGTATACATGTTCACCGCTATGCTGACAGTGTTGGGGAGTAACAGAATACGTGTACCGCCGTTATGTATTTAAAATACAAAATATGAGAAACTGTATTCTGTTACAGTTACCGTTACGTTACCGTTACTGTTACAGTTACCGGTGGTATTCAGAATACAGTTACTTTGTTGAAATAAAGGGATTACACGGTGTACCCGTCGAAACGCCGTGCATTTATCGAGACTTTCAACCCCAAGTAGGCCAGTTATGGATCTTCGGATCCACATTATGTCAGCAGCTGTTCTCCACCGTGAACTATGTTAAAAACAAACACCGCTCACGCCTCACAGATGACAGCTTACAGTCCTGCGTAAAGATGAAAGTGACTTCGTACAGCCCCGATTTGCAGACGCTGTGCGCATATGGGATATGCGCAGAGGTTCATGAGCAGAAATCCCATTGTAAAGATATCACGGCAGACCCTACGATGTTTCCATGAACATGCTTTTCAGCATCTCTTTATTGACCACTTTTCACACACGGTTGCTGTACGCATACAGCCGGCTGTAGCTTTTCAGCTCACAGCCAGACACACACCAACACAACAGCATAGATGGCACAGACGTTAAGGCGGCAAGGCGTGACTGCGGGAGCTGCTCAGGTGCGTCCGCCTCCCCTGCAGCGGCTCTGCAGACCACGCCCCGCCACATACCTTAACCTGGTAAAATACATACACTCAACAAAAATATAAACGCAACACCTTTGTTACTGCTCCCATTCCCCATGGGATGGACGTAGAGACCTAAAATTCATTCCAGATACACAATATAACCATCCCTCCCAAACAGTGGTCACAAATCAGTCCAAATGTGTGGTAGTGGGCACATCTGCCATATTGAGATAATCCATCCCACCTCACAGGTGTGCCACATCAGGATGCTGATCTGACATCATGAGTAGTGCACAGGTGTACCTCAGACTGCCCACAACAAAAGGCCACCCTGGAATGTGCAGTTTTTTGCACTATTGGGGGTCTGGGGACCCAGAACCGGTCAGTATCTGGTGTGACCACCATTTGCCTCATGCAGTGCAACACATCGTCGCATGGAGTCTATCAGATTGTCAATTGTGGCCTGTGGAATGTTGGTCCACTCCACTTCAATGGCTGTGCGAGGTTGTTGGATATTCGTGGGAACTGGTACACGCTGTCGTATACGCCGGTCAAGCACATCCCGAACATGCTCAATGGGTGACATGTCCGGTGAGTATGCTGGCCATGCAAGAACTGGGACATTCTCAGCTGCCATCTGCCCTGAACAATGTGAACCATGATTCATCCGTGAAGCGCACACCTCTCCAACGTGCCAGACGCCATCGAATGTGAGCATTTGCCCACACTGTCATGGTCCTGAGTCTGAGGACTCAGTGTTTTGTTTCCTTATGCTTTTGTTCATTCCGAGTGTGTATTCTGTTGTGATTTTGCCATTTGTTAGGTTTCTGTTCTTTGCCTGCCTGCTCCCACTTCTCTGTGTTCCCTCTGTCTGTCCATGGTGTTATTGTGTCTGCTCATGAGTCTGCCTGTCAAGTTCAGTGTCCTGTCTGGTTCTCTGTGTCTGTTAGTTTCCTCTTTTATTCTGAAAGTTCTTGTCTCATGTCAGTGTGTTCAGTTTTACCTCTCCCCTGTCTCGTTAGCCTAATTGCTCCCATCTGTGTCTCCCTCCTGTGGCCCATTCCCTGATTACTCCCCGTGTATTTAAGCCCTGTGTTTTCCTGTGCTCTCTGTCGTGTCGTCTGTTTAATTCCATGTAGTCTGCATTATTCCATGTTTCTTAGTGTCTCTCTGCTCCTCGTTTCATGTCCTCCCTTTTGCATTAGTTTTCCCAGTTTAGGTTTATGTTCGGTTCTGCTCACACCTTGGTTTTGTGCACTGTAAACAAACCCACTTGCACCTCCGCCATTGTCTGCTATTGGATCCTCCTTTCTCACCCTCCACACGACTGCCGCCCCAGCCGTGACACACACAAGTCTGTTACGGCGACGAGCTGGAGTCAGGTTAAGACCCCGATGAGGATGACGGGCATGCAGTTGAGCGTCCCTGAGACGGTTTCTGACAGTTTTTGCAGAAATTGTTTGGTTGTGCAAACCAATTGTTCCAGCAGCTGTCTGGGTGGCTGGTCTCAGACGATCTTGGAGGTGAACCTGCTGGATGTGGAGGTCCTGGGCTGGTGTGGTTACACGAGGTCTGCGGTTGTGAGGCCGGTTGGATGTGCTGCCATATTCTCTGAAACACCTGTGGAGACGGCTTATGGTTGAGAAATGAACATTCAATGCACGGGCGACAGATCTGGTTGACATTCCTGCTGTCAGCATGCCAATTGCACGCTCCCTCATTGCTTGTGGCATCTGTGGCATTTTGCTGTGAGACAAAACTGCACATTCCAGGGTGGCCTTTTGTTGTGGGCAGTCTGAGGTACACCTGTGCACTACTCATGATGTCAGATCAGCATCCTGATGTGGCACACCTGTGAGGTGGGATGGATTATCTCAATATAGCAGATGTGCCCACTACCACACATTTGGACTGATTTGTGACCACTGTTTGGGAGGGATATTGTGTATCTGGAATGAATTTTAGGTCTCTACGTCCATCCCATGGGGAATGGGAGCAGTAACAAAGGTGTTGCGTTTATATTTTTGTTGAGTGTATTTAGGCAGAATTTTGCAAATATCTATTTTTCATGTTTTTTTTTTTTGTTTTTTTTAGCAGCATAGTGCTTTTTTCCAATTATTTTTTAAAAGTCAGGTCAAGGCTCCAAAAGCCCAAAGGCGATATAAGGGTGGCGGCTCACAACAGTTTTTGTTTGCTACATGGATCATTTTAGTTTAACTGGGTGTCTTTCCTTTTGTTATATTTCTTTAAGAGTTCAAAATGTGTTAATTACATAAATAAAATGTAATTTTCTCTGTAGCACTTCATGGATTTCATAAGCATCACACCTTAGTTGTTCGCATAAAGGTTAAAAAAAAAAACAATATATACAGTATTATCTTAATTGATTTGATTTGATATACCTTTATTAGTCCCACAAGGGGAAATTTCATAAGGCTGCCGACCTATTGCACGCAATGGTGGCGCCATCTTACCCTCCGACCATACATACATTACACAAAACATCACATGAGGAAGACAGGTCAGAGAGGTATAACAATGGAGAATGCACCACATGAGGAAAGATAAGGAGAAAAAAATAACTCCCCCCAGACTGAGCTCCAACAGGGAGATCAAAACACCTCTGCACATAGCACATGAAAAAAACTCTTAATACACCAAAGAAACACATGACAAGCAACAGGGTGGGTAAAGGGTGAGAGACAGCCGAATTAGACAGTACATCCGGGCCTGCGTGCGCTGGTCTTCATGATCCACCGTCAACATCGGAAGGGAATAAGCATCGAAGGCGTTTGGAAAGGGAGGCGGGATGAGTGTGTGCATATCAGTGTATATATGTATGTGTGTGTGTGTGTCCAGAGTTCAGCTGAGACAGTGTCCTTCGCCCTGCTAGGCTAAGTAAACAGTCTTCCAGCCAACCCAGGTGGCCTTGCATGGAATGGGAAGGAACAGTCTAAACACAGTCGTTATCAGGGTGTTTTTTGTTCGGCCCCAGCCTTGCGACTGCAGCTGGTGCCAAGAGGGTATCCGCATGAAGTGATGGTGCTTTTTACTTTAGTGCGAACAGCTCATATGAATTTCAAAGATGTTCTAACAGTCCAACACTGGTCTCTCAATCTCCCGTTGGAGAGCCGCGAGCTTTTGATGATGTTATCCAAACTTACGTTCCGTGATGTTGTCATTCTTTTTGCTCATAGAGCAGGTTCTGAGAACTCACGACCGCAGTGCACTTCCCCAAGATGTGATCGAATTTGCGCTCAAAGGTGTTATTCGTGCTAACCCCTCCATATGTAATCCAGTTTTTCAGTCAGAGGTCTTGTTCTGAGTATTCACAGCAGCCGTAGCCTCTCCAAGATCTTCTCCGTGCTGCACTCAATGAGCCCATTTTGAGAAACTCACGCCTCGTCCCATCATTTCAATCCCAGCGGGCAGCCTTGTGGGGGTTTGAACAGCCGGTTCCGCTTCCTTAATTCTTCGATAAGCCAGGGCCAAGCCAGCTCTGATCAGCAAGAACCCTGTTATCATGGTTCCGAATAGGTAGATATCTTCAGCACTCAGGCTCACCCAAGCCCAGACTTCTCGTTGAGAAGGGGTGTCAATTGCATTCAGAGACCAGTTGTTCCAATCCATAATTCTCTTTTAGGTTTTAGAGAACAGACTGTGAGAGAGTGTTCCAGGGAAAAGTAATACAAAAAACACAAGACTAGACAAGGACATAAGAGGATAAGCAGGGAAGCTAAGGGAGAGGAGGAGGACAGGAGAAAAGTGTGACCGCCTTCGTCAAGAGCAGTAGAGTCATTTTAGATTGTCAAAAAGTATTTGCGGCTCCCAGTGTTTTGTTTTGCGTGGAAACCAGGTCCAAATGGCTCTTTGGGTCTTAAAGGTTGCTGACCCCTGTGTTAGGCTATGCCCTCTCTATTTTTGATTTCCACGCTGGTGGAAACCCCAAATAACACACGCATTAAGTGGCTCTAATGTCTGTGTCTCAATCTTGTGGCCCATGTCACCTCTACTTGGAACCCGCATAATGACATGAAGAAATATTTTTAAAAATTATTATTCAAAAAATGATTTAATATGAAAGCAATAGGCAGAGTGTTACAGGCATAGCCCTAAAGAATGTAGCCTCATGGGCAGTGTAGTCCGTGCTGCAGGGAGAATGGACTGCCATACCCATTATGTGTCTGTGAGCACTAGGAGGAAGAAAAAGGAGAGTCGAAAATTATGAGTTGTCACCGACCAGAAACATGTAAATATAATAATAACCACTGCAGCCAAAAAGAGTGCCTCGCAAGCCCAGCTGTAAGTAAGCTATTAAGACTCGACTGGAAACTGTGTTTGTGTTTTCCTCCAAAACAATGAGTTCCGTTGGAGCAGCGTTTCAACGCCTCTCTCTCTATCAAATCAAATCAAATCACTTTTATTGTCACATCACATGTGCAGGTACATTGGTACAGCACATGTGAGTGAAATTCTTGTGTGCGAGCTTCACAAGCAACAGAGCTTCACAAGCAACAGAGTTGTGCAAAATACAATAATGTAAACAAGCAAAATACAAGAATGGCTACATCTGAAACTAATAAATATATGTACAATATATAATAGTATATGCATTTCTGGATGTGTATACTAAATATTTTTCTACGTGTGTGTGTGTGTGTGTGTGTGTGTGTGTGTGTGTGTGTATACACATTTTTACAAATTAAATAGAGTAAACAATAAATAAAATAAATAAAATAAAATATACAGAGTGAGACATGTGCAAAACAGTGGCGTTACTGTACAGTATGGAGTGCATAATGTTAAAGTTCCAGTAGTGAAGCTGAGGTGTCTATGACGTGTTCAGCAGTCTGATGGCCTGATGGAAGAAGCTGTCTCTCAGTCTGCTGGTACGGGACCGGATGCTGCAGAACCTCCTTCCTGATGGAAGTAGTGTGAACAGTTTATGGCTGGGGTGACTGGAGTCCTTGATGATCCTCCCCGCTTTCCTCAGGCACTGCTTCCTGTAGATGTCTTGGAGGGAGGGAAGCTCACCTCCAATTATCCGTTCAGAGCACCGCACTACTCGCTGGAGAGCTTTGCAGTTGTAGGCGGTGCTGTTGCCATACCAGGTGGTGATGCATCCAGTGAGGATGCTCTCAATGGCACAGTGATAGAAGATCCTGAGGATGCGGGGGCTCATGCCGAATCTTTTCAGTCTCCTGAGAAAGAAGAGGCGCTGCTGCGCCTTCTTCACTGTTTTGTTTGTGTGTACTGACCACGTAAGATCCTCAGCCAGATGTACACCAAGGAACCGGAAGCTGCTCACTCTCTCCACAGCAGCGCCGTTGATGGTGATGGGGGTGTGTACTTCTCTGCACCTCCGGAAGTCCACTATCAACTCCTTTGTCTTTGCGACGTTGAGGGTGAGATGGTTGTCTTGACACCAGTGGGTCAGGGCGCTGACCTCCTCCCTGTAAGCTGTCTCATCACTGTTGGTGATAAGACCCACCACTGTAGTGTCGTCCGCAAACTTCACAATGATGTTGGAGTTGTTAGTGGCCGTGCAGTCGTAGGTGTAGAGTGAGTACAGGAGAGGGCTCAGTACACACCCCTGTGGAGCATCAGTGTTCAGTGTGATGGGGGATGAGGTGATGCTGCCCAGTCTGACCACTTGGCGTCTGTCAGACAGCAAGCTAAGGATCCAGCTGCAGAGGGAGCTGCTCAGTCCTAGATCCTGCAGTTTCCTGTCCAGCTTCGAGGGAACGATGGTATTGAATGCTGAGCTGTAATCATAGCTGGACTGGCCATCGGGCATACCGGGCATTTGCCCGGTGGGCCGCTGGCGATTTTTTGTTTTTATGGGCCGATGGATTTTTTTTTTTTTTTTTTTTTTTTAGGAAGGGTATATATAATGAAAGGTGTTGGATTGGCCAATTGGTCATGATCGACTCTGGGCTGGACCAATTACAGCCGAGGAGGCCGGATGCACCCTCCCCCCTGTTTAGCAATCACGTGATTTTCGCGCATTGCATGCCGGGAACTCGTGGCAAAACAATCCAAGTACCGCATCAAATGCAAGCGTTTGCAGCACCGCAAAACGTTCATTCTCCGGTTCCAATACCTTCTTGTTTTTTCTTTGCCGCACAAAAAAGGAATGTACAAAACAAAAGGAGAACAATGCCGGTCCGTACAAAGACAGACTCGACGAAAAGACAAAGAAAAGACACGAGGAAAAAATCAAAGGAGTGAAAGGGTCAGACCCTTATGAGCACACAGAGGGACAAAATACGTTAGCGTGCTGCCCAACTTTCACCACGCTCATATTTATAATTATACGGTTCTTGGAGTGAGTGCATACACTCATGAAGTTTAGTAACTTCCGGTCACTGCAACAAGCCCAGGTACAGTTTACCGACGGATGGGTGCAGGACCTTGAAATGCACCGTGTAGAACGAAAGACCATCGTACGAACAAAGGTAAGTTTACCAGTCTCACAAATCGTCGTCATAAATACACATTCGTTAACCGTTTATTAATATAACCTTTGAGCTCAACGGTAATTAATTAGTAGTGGAAATAATTTCTGGTAGCATTACAGAAATGTAGCAGTGACAATAATACTGTATGCTGTAATCGCACTGGACAATTAGTGATACAAAACAACAGTTTTATCCTGTGAATAAAAGTATATGTTTTTGTCAATGTACCATGGTAATAACAGAAGCGAAACGCAATATTGTGTCAGGACAATTTACTATTTATGCACAATAAATAAAGGAGCATAGCGCGACAATTTCTGTTCAGCGCCAGACTTGTAACCTATATCACCAATTATGTTAAGAAAAAGGACGTATCTTTGTGGGAATGCTTGGAGCAGACTAACCTGTGAGCTGGAGTGTTCTGGGACGTTATATTTATAGTTATATCCAGACCATCCGTCGGCTCTTACTTCGGAAACATGGCTTAAAAAATTTCTCTTCAACTACGTAATCCGATAAAAAAACAAAACGATCTCTTTACCCGTCGGCTTTCCATGGCTGTCATGCGACCGGCTATTGCAGTTAATAATACAACAGCTTTTTGGCATTTTTTGGGTTTCTTTTATCGCTAGTACCTCTTGCCACAAGTTCCCAGAATCCTTTGCGGTTTTACCCCTGAATGACGTCACATTTTCAATCTTTATCCTGGTGGGCCGGTCTCTAGTCAAAATGCCCGGGCCGATTTTTTGTCCCAGTCCAGCCCTGGCTGTAATCTACAAACAGCATTCTCACATACGTGTCTCTCTTCTCCAGGTGTGACAGGGCAGTGTGTAGTGTCAGGGCTATGGCATCATCAGTGGACCTGTTGTGGCGGTATGCGAACTGTAGAGGGTCCAGTGAGTCGGGTAGTGCAGAGCAGATGAAGTCCCTGACCAGCTTCTCGAAGCATTTGCTTACGATGGGGGCCAGGGCTACAGGTCGCCAGTCGTTCAATGAGGAGATGGTGGAGGATTTGGGTACAGGGACGATGGTGGCCATTTTGAAGCAGGCTGGGACTACAGACAGAGAGAGGGAAAGGTTGAAGATGTGCGTGAACACTCCAGCCAGCTGAGCCGCGCATGACTTGAGGACGCGGCCGGGAATCCCGTCCGGACCAGTAGCTTTGCGTGCGTTCACCTTCCTGAAGCACCTCCGCACATCCTCCTCAGACACAGTGTGCGCACTGACGTCATCCGCGGTGCGCACACTGTCCGGTCTCATGGTGTTCGCTGCGTCGAATCTAGCGTAGAATACGTTTAGATCCTCACACAGAGAGGCCGTGGTCTGCGGTGTGCTGGTTTTCCCTCTAAAGTCTGTGATCGTGTTTAGTCCCTGCCACATACTCCGAGGGTTGTCAAACTGTTGCTCCACCCTGTCCCTGTACTCACGTTTGGCTGCTTTGATCGTCTTCCGGAGTTGGTAATGTGCGTGTTTGTAGTCCGATGTGTTCGCGAAGGCAAAGGCGGTGCTCTGTGCCGCGCGAACATCTCCGTTAATCCAGGGTTTTTGATTTGGGAAGGATTTAACTGTTCTGGATGGGACGACATCTTCCACGCATTTCCTGATAAATCCGCAGACTGAGTCTGTGTATTCGTCAATGTCCCTAGCAGCCACGTGAAACATTTCCCAGTCCGCGTGATCAAAACAGTCCCGCAGCGCAGACTCCGATTGGTCCGTCCAACAGTGCACTGCCCTCCGGGTTGGAGCTTCCTGTTTCAGCTTCTGCCTGTAGGCGGTCAGGAGCAGGATGGAGCGGTGATCTGATTGGCCGAATGGGGTGCGGGGGAGGGCTTTGTACGCATCCCGGAAAGAGGTGTAGCAGTGGTCGAGTAGCCGATCTCCACGAGTGTTAAAATGGATGTGTTGGTGGAGTTTGGGTGAGACTTTCTTCAGGTTTCCCTTATTAAAGTCTCCGGCTGTGATAAACGCTGCCTCTGGGTGTGCGGTTTCCTCGCTGCTGATCGCGCTGTACAGTTCCCTGAGTGCTCGGTCAGTGTCGGCTTGTGGGGCAATGTAAACAGCCGTAATAATCACTGCTGTAAATTCCCTCGGTAGCCAGAATGGCCGGCACTTAATCATCAGGTACTCAAGGTCCGGTGAGCAGAAGGATTTGACCGGGTGCACGTTCGCATAATCACACCAGCTGTTGTTGATCATGAAACACACACCACCGCCTCTGCTTTTCCCAGTAAGATCCTGTGACCTGTCCGCGCGATGCACGGAGAACCCCGGTAGTTGTATTGCGGAGTCCGGTACCTTGTCCGATAGCCAGGTTTCTGTGAGGCAGATCACGCAGCAGTCCCGCATCTCTCGCTGGAATGAGATCTGTGCCCGAAGCTCGCACAGCTTGTTCTCCAGAGACTGCACATTAGCCAGTAATAAACTGGGTAACGGTGGTCTGTTAGTGCGCCGTCTCAGTCGAACCAGAACGCCAGATCTTCTCCCTCTGCGTCGGCGTTTGCGGCCTCCAGGGCCAGAGAACAAAGGCGTCTCAGGTGAGATGAATGGGGTCTGCAAACGGAGCGTCCGTGTTGCAAAACTTGAACTCCGAAAAGTTATAAGAAAGACCGTCTTTTATGTCAAGTAAGGTTTGTCGGTCGTACACAAGGAGACATGTGCTACTCGCGAAAAAATGAAGGAAAAGTAAAATTAAACACAGAAAAAAGCTGTTGCTTGGGGGAGCTCGCGACAAGGCTGCCATACTCGGCGCCATCTTGTTCTCATTTCTCATCTCTAGGGATGGGTACCGGTGTCCTGACATAAACGGTAGTAACCAGACCGAAAAGCAGCGCACATTTCGGTGCTTTATTTCGGTGCTTTTTTTTCCTGAGCTGTGATACACTTCTAGCCAATCATTTTACGTTTCTGAGGATAGTAGGCGGGCCCAGGTACGTACGTTCTTTTAGAGCAGAGCTACAGATTAAAAATGCCCAAGGCGAAGCGGTCAAAAGTCTGGCTGTACTTCACAGCAAAATATGCAAACTCAGCAGCCTGCAACAAGTGCTTTAAGCTGATACTGTGATACTGTCAAAGGAGGTAACACCTCGAATCCGATGAAACACCTGGCGACGCATAGCGTTTTTTTTTAAAAGCCAAGAAATGCGCTGTATTTGATAGCTTGCTGCGAGACCTCACACCGTGCACATCTACCTCGGGTGTGGTGCCTGTTATCAGACCCGGAATTAGCAACATCCCCAAAAACACGAAGAATAGAGTCCTGGCCCCTAGCCCTGCCAGTGTAGCAGAAATGATGACGGATGATGATGCAGCAGCAGCCGTTCTTCTCTGCGTGAGTAGCTTAATGTTGTTCGTGTGTAATTTACGTTGAGTAGGCTAACCACGTTATTACATTAATGCAGGTAAGGTGAACTAGCAAACATCATCATAGCTACATGCGGCTGTCTTCTTGTTTGATGGCAGATACTCCCTTCACCCTGGCCAAAAAGGCTAAAATGACCAAAGAAAAAGAGGGAAACGGCTAAACATGAGAGGTTTTTGGATAAAGTTTGTGTTTTTTCCATTGTTTAAGCACTGCTTCCAGCCAAGAGTGATACCATATATGCCCTATAGCTGCAGAAAAGGCTAACATTGTTATCTTTTTACAAAAACCAGCTGAACATGAGAGGTTTTTGGATCAATTTTGTGTTTTTTCCATTGTTTAAGCACTGCTTCCAGCCAAGAGTGATACCATATATGCCCTATAGCTGCAAAAAAGGCTGACATTGTTATCTTTTTACAAAAACCAGCTGAACATGAGAGGTTTTTGGACCAATTTTGTGTTCTCCATTCTTTAAGCACGGGTTTGAGCACCGTTTGAGCACCGGCACCGTTTCAAAAGTACCGATTTGGCACCGGTATCAGATAAAACCTAAACGATACCCATCCCTATCTCTCTCGCTAGCAAAGTTGAAGCAGACAACAAAGTAAAGCTCGTTTTCGGATACGAGCTCGACACGGAACCTGACGTATTAGCCAGAGGTCCCTTTACTACGGTTCAGAGCTGCGGACCTGTTTTATATACGCGCGGAATAGTTTTCTATATGAGATCGCTGCAAAAAGTGAAGCCTTATCTAATGTCCACCCTACTGTTACTCATTTTATATTAAGATTTAAAAATCTAGTTGATATTGGTATGGCGAGTAGCCTTCAGTAATAGTAATAAATCACACAGCAATAGTACATTCATGTAGTTGTAAAAACCATGATAATATAATAGGTACTCCAAAGTATTCAGAATACATTACTCTCATTGAGTAACGTAACGGAATATGTTAAAAAAATACATTTTGGGGCATGTATTCTGTAATCTGTAGTGGAATACATTTTAAAAGTAACCTTCCCAACACTGTATGCTGATGACACCCAGCTCTATCTATCCATGAAGCCAGATAACACACACCAATTAGTTAAACTGCAGGAATGTCTTAAAGACATAAAGACTTGGATGGCCTCTAACTTTATGCTTCTTAATTCAGATAAAACTGAGGTTATTGTACTCGGCCCTGAAAATCTTAGAAATATGGTATCTAACCAGATTCTTACTCTGGATGGCATTACCTTGGCCTCCAGTAACACTGTGAGGAACCTTTGGAGTGATTTTGACCAAGACATGTCCTTCAATGCACATATTAAACAAATGTGTAGGACTGCTTTCTTCCATTTGCCCAACATCTCTAAAATTAGAAATATCCTGTCTCAGAGTGACGCTGAAAAACTAGTTCATGCATTTATTACTTCTAGGCTGGACTACTGTAATTCATTATTATCAGGATGTCCTAAAACTCCCAAAGCCTTCAGTTAATCCGAAATGTTGCAGCAAGAGTACTGACAGGGACTAGAAAGAGAGAGCATATATCTCCTGTATTGGCTTCCCTTCATTGGTTCCCTGTTAAATCTAGAATTGAATTCAAAATCCTGAGCCTGGTTCTGCTGGAGGTTTCTTCCTGTTAAAAGGGAGTTTTTCCTTCCCACTGTCACCAAAGTGTTTGCTCATAGGGTCTACCTTACAATATAAAGTGCCTTGAGGTGACTGTTGTTGTGATTTGGTGCTATATAAATAAAATTGAATTGAATTGCATTGCGTGGTGAGGTTTAACTCATGGGTGATGTCCAAAGGATATATGAGGAAATGTTTCTTTTAATCTGGCCTGCAAATAAACAATATATAGTTTATTACACAGATTAATACAACCCTTGTTGTTTTTCTGTATTTATCTGGCAGAAGTCACTGTCTCAGGGACATTTAAGATAAGATAAGATAACCTTTATTAGTCCCACACGTGGGAAATTTGAGTCCCTTTGTGATTGTGTCCATTAACAACAGAAAAAAATAAATCTCGCCTCATTTAAATGTTCATAAATATACCTGAGCAGAGTCACTGGCCCACAGTTCATCAGTTGTTTCATCAGCTTTCACAGCCATAAGGAGTGTTTGCAGAGTCCAAAAAATGATAATATAATCAAAAAACTCATTTTGGTTAGACTTGGGGGTTCAATTTATTGGATAAATGTAGACTTCACAGACTGTAAACAGTGATTAATAGCTAGGAATTGGTGAGGTTCACAGGATTAAGAATCTTTTTTTAATACAGTAAATCTCACAAAGTGAGCCATGCCACCTCCAAAAAGCAACCATTGTAATGTATGACAGTGTACAGACACGCTGCCATATTGAGTTCTAAATCAAACAATCAATATGTGCTGGAAGTGCAAACCTTCAGGTTTTTCTTTTAAGAGATTTTTTTCTGCATTTTTACATAGTCTTTGCACTCAGAGACTGGTTGACATTTAAAACCCATAAACATCACCAAATGCTGTGTTTCCTCCTTTCAGATTATCTATTAGCCCTTTATTGCAGCACCTTCAGCTGCTGCTTGTTTGTGGTCTATCTGCTTTCAGGTAAAAGTAATATTACCTTAGAGGGGTTTACCTCTGACAAACATCTGGCTGACAGTCTTAACAGTTTTTACCTTTGTTTTGAGAACTTTGACTGTTCTAGGCAGACCAGCACACCGAGGGAAAAGACTATCACTCCCCCATCAATTTGTATTGATGAGAAGGGGGTAGCTAATCTCTTTAGACACACTAAAAGTAAGAGTCCTGGACCTGACAACATCTGTGGACAGGTACTGAGAACTTGTGCTGATCAGCTGAGTGGGATTTTTCACCATATTTTCTCACTTTCTTTAGAGCTACAGACAATACCTAAGATTTGGAAACATGCTGTCATTGTTCCTGTTGCTAAGGGCAGTTCTCCTAAGGTACTGAATGAGTTTAGGCCTGTGGCTCTGACTTCTTTAGTGATGAAGTCATTTGAGAAGATAATTAAGAAGGAGATTTTAATGCATGTTGAACACCATCTTGACCCCTTCCAGTTCACCTATAGTGCAGGGAGAGGTGTGGAGGATGCTGTTGTCACACTCCTGCATCTCTTGTATAAGCATCTTGAGGCCCCCCACAAGCATGCAAGATTATTATTTGCTGACTTTTCATCAGCATTTAATACAATTCAACCCTTCTTACTTGCTGACAGGCTTTACAATCATTTCAAGCTTGACACTAGTCTGGTCGGCTGGGTGACAGACTTTCTGACTAATAGGTCACAATGCGTGAGGGTGAATCATGTATTTTCTGATGTGCTCTCCTCCTCTACTGGATCACCCCAGGGTTGCTGCCTCTCTCCCCTTCTGTTCATTCTGTACACAAATGAGTGTCGCAGCAATTTCACAAACAGACACATCCTGAAGTTTACTGATGACCAGAGATGGGCAGTATGATGGATTATGTAGAAAAAGTAGAATTGGGCTGAAAGATCTATCGCTTTATCACCTATTCAGGTTGTAAATCGTGTTTTTAAAAAGTAACTAAGTAATTAATTACTTGTGAAAATAAGTAATCAGTAAAGTAACGGGATTACTTTTGGGGGGAAGTAATCAGTAATTAGTTACTGATTACTTTTTTCAAGTAACTTGACCAACACTGCTGATGACACAGTAATCATCAGTCTTCTACTGGGGGACGAGTCAGGCCGTGGACAGGTTGTAGATGATTTTGTGAATTGGTGTGATGAGTCCTTCCTTTCACTTAATGTGTCAAAAACTAAAGACATGATTATTGATTTTAGGAAGTCCTCTTATACTGTAGCTCATCACCTACTATCATTAAAACTGCTGATATTGGGATAGCTGAGAGTTATAAATATCTAGGTGTGGTACTTGACCATAAACTGTATCTCATGCTGATGCCACTACTAAAAAAGTTCAACAAAGACTGTTCTTTTTAAGGAAAATGAGATCTTTTAATGTCTCATCTGAGATGTTATCTTTGTTTTATAGAAGTTTTATCGAATCTGTGATGTCCTTTTGTATCGCTGCCTGGTTTGGTAACCTGACGGTGAAGAATAAGAATCGGTTGGGACTTCTGGTAGAAACTGCTAGCAAAATTTCAGGGCGCTGGCAAGATGGACTTTTGGCCATCTACAATAGAAATGTGCTTAGAAAGGCTCATTCTATTATTAATTGTTTGAACCATCCACTTCACAGTGAGTTTGAGTTGTTGCCTTCCGGCCGCCGTTTTAGAGTACCTGTGAGGAAGACTAAAAGACTCCAGGTTTCTTTTATCCCTACTGCATCTTGTCTCCTTAATGGCAAATAACTGTCCTTGGACTTTCTATCACTATTATTGTCATTATTATTTTATAGTATTGTTCTGTTTATTTTTATCCTGCTGCTAAACTGATTTCTCCTTGTGGGACAATAAAGAAATTGAATTGAATTGTTTTGTCTTCAGTAACTGAGCATGTTCTAATGGTGCGATCAGGTGACTGCCTTAACCAATGAAAAATATCTTGTTTCTTTGCCTGGAGAAATGAAGGTTTGTTTTTCAAAATGCTTTGGGTCATTATCCATTTGTACTGTGAAGAACTAATTTATTTTTCAGCTTTTGGCTGAATAGATGTATAGAGTATAGCTGGAAAAACAAAGTATATACTTAACTGTATATAGTATCCTGTTTATTGGACAACATACTGGCCATGTAACAGACACGCCGTTACATGGCCAGTTGACCTGTTGCCTTGTGATTCCATGACAAATTAAGCAGGTACAAGGTCTTGAGCAGATTCAAAGTGTTGAACTTGCATTGGTAGTTGTCAAAATTCCAAATATGATGTGCAAGGAGGATGTGGATGCAAGTGTAGTAGGCCAATATTAAAAAGCCAAAACCTATTAGAGATAGACTACACACTTTAGGAGTGGCCAAATCCTCAATCTGTTACATTCTTTAAAAAAATTTAATACACTGATCAGGCAGCAACACCAAAAAGAAGACAACGGAAGACTACTAAACTGTATGAACTGCAGGTTTATTTCCTTCATTCTTTTTATTTTCTTCCATAAGAAAACCTCCCTCACAATATCTAGCCAGGTCATGAATATTCTTGAAGAGGTAGGAGCGGTGGAGAGTAGACTTTATCACAGTAGATGTCTTTCTGAAAGCGCTGTAACTAAGTTTAAGAATATAATCCACCCACTGTTATCATCTTCAATTCCCTGTACCAACATAGAGCAGAGCAGCTATCTGAACGCTACCCCAACAGAAGTCGATTATCTTGTTAATAATTTCACCTCCTCACTACGTACGACTCTAGATACTGTAGCTCCTGTGAAAACTAAGGTCTCTAATCAGAAGTACCTGACTCCGTGGTATAATTCTCAAACACGTACCCTAAAGCAGATGACTCGTAATCTGGAGAGGAAATGGCGTGTCACAAATTTAGAGGATCATCATTTAGCCTGGAGAAATAGTTTGCTGCTTTATAAGAAAGCCCTCCGCAAAGCCAGAACATCTTACTATTCATCACTGATTGAAGTAAATAAGAACAACCCCAGGTTTCTCTTCAGCACTGTAGCCAGGCTGACAAAAAGTCAGAGCTCTTTTGAGCCAACAATCCCTTTAACGTTAACTAGTAATGACTTCATGAACTTCTTCACAAATAAAATTTTTATCATTAGAGAAAAAATTACCAGTAATCATCCCACAGATGTAATATTATCTACAGCTACTCTTAGTACCATTGATGTTAAGTTAGAAAGATCAATTAGAGAAAAAGAGTCTGAGTTAACTTCAATAATTACTTCCTCCAAGCCATCAACGTGTCTTTTAGACCCCATTCCTACAAAACTGCTCAAAGAAGTCCTGCCATTAATTAATTCTTCGATCTTAAATATGATCAACCTATCTCTAATGATCGGCTATGTACCACAGGCCTTCAAGCTAGCTGTAGTTAAACCTTTACTCAAAAAGCCATCTCTAGACCTAGCAGTCTTAGCTAATTATAGGCCAATCTCCAACTTTCCTTTCATATCAAAAATCCTTGAACGAGTAGTTGTCAAACAGCTAACAGATCATCTGCAGAGGAATGGTTTATTTGAAGAGTTTCAGTCAGGTTTCAGAGCTCATCACAGCACAGAAACAGCTTTAGTGAAGGTTACAAATGA